>NC_051076.1:19737862-20337862 GCF_004664715.2 Peromyscus leucopus
TTCACTTTTTTTTATTAGCACAGTAGAAGAGGGCATTTAATTCTTAGGGTTAATGGCTGTGTTTCTTATGAATTTTTTGTTTGTTTGAGACAGGGTTTCTCTGTGTAACAGTGCTGGCCGTCCTGGAGCTCACTTGTAGATCAGGCTGGCCACAAACTCAGAGATCCATCTGCCTCTGCCTCTTGAGTGCCGGGACTAAAGGCGTGCGCCACCACATCTGGCTTCTTTGAGTTTTAATGATTTGTGGGCTAAAAAAATTCTTGCTTTGATTTGTTAATGGATCTTCATGATTGAAAGGATGATTATCTACCCAGGACCCCTAAGACCAAGTTCACAGCACAAAGGAGATTTATTTGCCACAGAGGTGCAAAAGGCAGAAAATAAGAGACAAAAGGAGATAGAGGAAAAGGGAGAGGGGAAGGGGACAAGGGAGAGGGTAAGGGGTGTTTGTCCCAGAGTGGGACAAAGGACTGCCTCTGGATAGAGAGGAGACAGATGTGGCCCATAGGAAAATGATAGTTTATAAAGGTAAAAGGGGAAACTCCATGTTAGGATGAGGTACTTAATTTTAATTGGGAATGTTAATTAAGGTAACCAAAGAGGGCTTTTGATTTCTGGCCTTTCATACTTTGATAGCTAGACTTTGGTAGTCAGCCTCAGGAGGAGGAAGAAATGGCCAAATAAGGGAGTAGACCTTGGTGTCTGGCTTTAGGAATGTAACCCAACGGTTTTCATCAAGGCAGAGGGAATGGGGGGAGAAGGACAAGGCCTGCCAGAAGCCAACTCACCATGCTTGAGCTGGCCAGAGTCCCTTCAGTGATCCTCAAACTTAACCTATTGCTCACTCCACCCTGACATTGGGAATAGACCTGAATCTCATCAGTATTCTTTATTCATGAAATTAGCTCACCCTGGTGGTGAGGACAGGGGAGAGCTGGCGGGCTGACCAACCCTGCAGCTACCCAGGCCCAGAACCAGGTTATGAGTTGGCCCACCCCAACATCCACCCATCTATGATCTGCTGGAGCACGTGAAGGGGCTGGTCCTGCAGACCCAAAGCTGCAGGATCTCCAGGACACAGGGCAACAACAGGATATCCAGGAGGAGTTCCAGTGAGGGCCCAGCATCGATAGTGCAGCAGAAACCAGAGGCCTCGGACCAGACCAATGACTCTTTCCCATGAACACTTGCAAGTAAAGATCTATGGATAAAAGGGTTTACTGTGTGATGCACCATGTCACACTACAGCTTCCATGACCAGATTTTTCCTTTTCTTTTTCTTTTAAATTTTATTTTATTTTGGGGATGGGGAGGGTCCAAGGGCAGAGGGCGGATATGAAGGTCCGGGAAATGAATGGGATTGAGAGGCATGATTTGAAAGACACAAAGAATAAATAAAAAGAAGGTAAGGAAAAAAAAAAAACCAAGAAATTAGCCATCTACCCTAATTTTTGCCTAGTGAGTTCACGTCCTTACAGAGAGTACTGATTCAATGTGTAGGTCCCGGAGTCAGAAGAACTGCAAGCTGCAACATTTCCTGTGTGACTTTGGAGCCTCCTCGACTTTCCCTGGCTTTGGCTTTCCTGTTTGTAAAATGGGAACTATTTTGGTATCTGACTCAGGAGGTTATCACAACCACTAAATGAGATGTTTAGCACAGTTTCTAGCATGTGATTAGCAACAGTGACTAATTATTGTCAAGCTGCAGTGTAGCGTAATGGGATCAGACAGACGGGTTGCAGTCTACTTCTGGGGCACGTGGGGGTGAAGGTATGTGACATTGAACAAGCTGTCTTCTTCTGTCTGCATTGATTTCCACAGCCTGTACATTGATTAGCTTTCCTATTAGGCAATTAGGAAGATCTAGTATATAGAAAAATTTAAATCAGTCCCAGCTCAGTTTAGGAATGAGGACCAAATAGATCAAGGACCGTGCTTTTTCTGGAGTTTGGACAGGAGAGAGCAACAGGCTAACGTGAGTTTATTTTCCATGTCCTCTGCCCTTCCCTGTGATGTGGAACACGGACGGGTAGAATACCAAGTCTGCAAAATACAGTGCCCTTCTAAACAAACAAACAAAATTAAACCACAGTTATTTATTCATTTGTAGATGTGCCGGGCGTGCTTGAACTACAACATGGTGTGGAGGTCAGAGGACAAACTTGTAGGGAGCCAAACTCAGGTTGTCAAGGTTCCATACATAGAACCTTCTTTTAACTTGCCTAGTCATCTTACTGATAACCCTGTCTTTTAATCTGAATAATTTTAATATCTCTCTCTCTCTCTCTCTCTCTCTCTCTCTCTCTCTCTCTCTCACTCTCACACACACACACACACACACACACACACACAAATTTGGAAAGGGGCTGTGAGAAGTGAGGAAGTTTTATTTAGCTTAGCATTTGCTAATTTTTCTAGGATTGCAATTATCAGGTAAATTAGGAAAACTAGAATATTCCAGTAACTAACCCAGTGCCAGGGTTCAGGGTTTTACATCTTCTAAAAACCATAGCCATCATTCTGTTCAGTGAAGACACCCTCTGAGAGCTGCCTCAGCCATCCACCTCTTGACACCCTCAGATTAATTGTGCTGGGTTCGTATTTGCTGTGTCCAATATGGTAGCAGCTACTACTCATTTGTGAGCACTTAGAATGTGACGGAGGAAGTTAATTGTTAATTTTATTAAGTTATCTTTAGCCGAGTAAAAATAGCTAAATGTGTCTAGTATGGAAAAGTACAGATCCATGAAGTGAAGGGGACACAAGGCAGAGGAGGCTTTAAGAACTTTCTAGATGTTGCCTTTTTTTTCCTTCCTGCCTCTTACACTTGCAGCTCCCCGCCCCTGGGAGGCTGCCTGCAGATATCCCGTATTCAGGCGGCGGCACCTGTCTGTGCCTTTGTGGACGCAGAAGCACCCGGCCTGGCTCCTCAGGCATCTGTAGTCTGGCAGGTGGGGACCGCCTAGCTCAGCAGCTTGGCATCCCTGGTACTGCTGAGCTGGCTCAAGGAACCGTTAATGACTTCGGCATCTGTTTCAGACCTGGGCAGGGGCAATCTTCTCCCTTCGGCCTGAAGTCAGCACAGATGGGACCTGGAGCCAGGCCTCAGCCCTGGAGAGCTCAACTGTTAACTCTTCAAGGTTGCTGTCACGATGCTTACCCCACAGCTGTGTTGGCTATGGGATATGGAATACATTTCCAACACCCCAAATTTCCCTTATAGCTATCGTCATCAGCTGAGTTCAGGGTAGGTAAATGAAGGGTAAAGTATGTTGGCGGGCTTTATTTATTTACTTTTAAGGTTGCAGTATTAGAACAAGAGTAGGTTGGCAGTGTTTGGTGTGTCCATTCATAGAGCAGTTGGATTCCATCTAACATGCACCCAAGCAAATACATTTCTGTCAGAGAGCCAGCTTTAAATCAAACCAGGGTATTTGAGATGTTTCCTAAGTTTTATTGTAAATTTGAGATTCATTATAGATCTACACTTCTTTCTACATTTTGAGTCTATAAAACAGCAAAATTGCTTAATGTAGTCATCAAGATTATTTTTTTTTTCTCTTTCTGAGACAGAGTCTCACTATGTAATGTGTCTGGTTAGGGTTTACCATGTAGACCAGGCTGGCCACAAAATGACCGAGATCCGCATGCCTCTGCCCACAGACTAAGGGCATTTAGTCACTTCGCTAAAGGCAGACTTAGCCACTTTGCCCTGTGTCAGATAGAATTCAAACCAGCCAGCAAACCAGCCAACCTCCTGAGTGTTGCGTTTTCAAGATCTGTCAGCATTATTTCAGGTAGTTGTAGTTCGTCTCTGCTGCTGTCCACCGCTGCGTTGGGGAGCAAATACCATACTTTCTCTATCTTCATACAGCTCTGGGCTGTTTCCCAGTAAAGTGTAGGAACTGTTCATGCTTTGAGTTGCATTAGCATTTGAGGGCAGCAAAGATAAGGAGTAAGCTGTGCACATGTCCTGAGAGGAGGGACCCAAAGGAGAGGGCCCAGGAATACATGATGGACACTTTATTTAAAATAGGCCGAGGAGACAGTAACTGGAACACAGAGTTTTCGAGCTTCCTGGGGCCATTCACAAAGCCTGTCCGTACTAGTGAGTGAATGAAGGGGCATACTGAGAGAACAGTTTCCAGGATCACACAGCCGAGAAGAAGAAGAAGAATGGGAACTTAGATTCCTTAGAGCAGTGGTCCTCAACCTTCCTAACACTGCGGCCTTTTCATACAATTCCTCATGCTGTGGGGAACCCCAGCCATAACATTATTTTCCTTGCTACTTCATAACTGTAATTTTGCTACTGTCAGGAGTCATAATGTAAGTATCTGATATGTAGGATATCTGGTATGTGACCCCTGGGAAGGGGTCATTCAACCCCAAAGGGGTCCCTACCCACAGCTTAAGAACTACTGCATAGATTGTTTTTTGCCCAGGGGTGACTTCAGCAGTCATGGTCACATGACCAGGAGAGAGAAGAGGCTCTAACGGAATGAGGAGTCTCTGGTGCTCCGACACTTAGAGTGATGGCCCGCATTGTACAAGGGCAGCTTGAGTTCAAGGTCAGTAAACAAAGGGCAGCAACTCAAAGGAACTCTACGTTATCGCTTTCCACCAAAAATTGCTCTGGCCTGTTCTGGCCCAGGCTTAGGCCTTCTGCAGGGGAATCTGAGGTGTTTAGTCTTGTAGTGATTCTTCCCTCAGGGCAGAACTGGAAAACCCATGAGGATGGGATCACTCCTCATCAGCCACAGGCAGAATAAGCAGGCCTGGTTCAGCAAGAACTTGTCCTATCAGTGAGGAATTCGAGACAGGGTGCTTGTATGTTGTCCGGCTGCCCTTGAACTCTTGGGCTCAAGGAATTCCCCAGACTCTGGGTGTGTGTATATACACAACCATTTTAATTCAAAATTACATTTTATTTATTTATGGTGTATAAGTGTGTGCGTGTGCGTGTGTAAGTCAGAGGACAACTTGTGGGAGCTGGTTTTCTCCTTCTACCGTATGGGCCCTGGGGGTAGAAGTCAGGTAGGTCATCAGGCTTCCTGCCAGGTGTCCACCTGCCATGCCACGGGCGGACTGTGTCTCTCTACCGGGGAATTTCTGTGTTGAGTTGGGAAGTCTGCAGCGGTTTTGACTGTTAGTAGTGTAACCCACGATAGAGTATAAGTTCATGTTTAAATTTCATTTCCATTATTTTAAGTGATTGACTGCTACTGCCAGGCCAGGGCTCCCATAGCCCTAGTGATTGTGGAGCTGAATAGAGAAAGATCTCTTCTTGGGACATGGAGACCAGAAATTGGCCTTGCACACTGCAGGTGGCTATTGTCCTTGCTCACGTCTTATTTAAGTATCTAGCAGTGCCATTTTTAGCTTCTAATTAAAACCGTGCCTGCTTGTGAGTTGTTTGGAAGCCTTCCACAGACTGAATGATCAGGCCGGCCCGAGAAGAACTAGCACAGGTGAGCGTGGTCCCCAATCTCTACCCAGGGTGTGAAGGGGAGCACTGACTCCTAAGAACACCACAAACAGCTCAGTGATCACTGGAGTCTGTTGAGGCAAGGATGAAATGCAGGAGGCTATTACAGATACTCTGTCTCTATTAACCTCTCGTACCCTTCCATTTAGTGTGATGGATAGAGGGATGTGTGCCCTGAAATCACAGAGGTATCACGTGCTCCGATGAGGGATCTTCTCTAAGAAGGCAGTGTTAATCATCTTAGCGGACTAAGACTCAGTTTAACTGGTTTGAGCAGTTTTACTTCACATTTTATTATGGAGCTTAATAAATTAGGAAAGTAGATAATTAACAAGTTTAATCTTGGATTTGTTCATTAGGGCCATTAAACACCTGTATTTTGATATCAAAACAAAAGCCTGATTTGTTAATGCCAAACATATTGAGGTAACGTTCTTACAGTGAAAATAAAATACCTCAAGTTTATCTTTTACCATTCTGCTGGAAAAAAAAAAAGGGTGAAGGCGGTCTGTTTTGTTTTTAGGGTTTTTTCTTCTTCTAGGATAACATACACAATGACCAGTCTGAAAGTGTCAGGGTAAAATCACCAGCATTAATAAGCATCATTACTGTGATGGCTTGATCTCTGTATAATTACTGTGTACCCTAATTTTTGGAGTTTAATATTATTGTTTTCTATTGAATGACTTGTCCTCTACCTACAGTTTCGCTCTGAGCTGTCTGGAAGCTTTGCTTTGAAAACGATCACATTTGTCTGTGGAAATGTGCATCCAATGCTGTGATGGTGAGCCACCCTGAACACATTTTTAAAGTTAAAGTTGTAGTCATTAACTATGACCAGTTTCTTTTGATTCATAAACTTCAACATGTAGGAGCTTCGAGTGTCTGAAAAGGAGAGGAAGCCGAAAGAATTGCCTTCCACATAAATGCTTTCTCCTCATTGTTCTCAAAAGGATACATACCTGGACACTGTGTACTTCAAAGTTTTTTAAATCTTGTTTAGGGCAATGAAATAATGTTAGACCACTTTGGGTCTTTTATTACACAGTTTATATCATTCACCATGGCTGCTTTCCTATTTGTTTTATTTTTCAAAATATTCCAACTTTTCTGTCCCAGCTAGTTTAGTCTGGAAGAGACAAGGAATATTCTTTTGGACATGTATCTAGTGTGAGAAGCCATAAAGTAACAATGTATACCAAGCATGGTATTGTTTCTTAATGCTGTACGAATACCTCACATTATTTATTTATCTATGATGTTGGGCAATCAAGCCAGGTGGGCTTTCTTGAGCCACATTTCTAACTCCCCAAGTTATCCTTAAAAAAAAAAAAAAAAAAAAAAAGGTCGTTCAAAAATGTTTCGGTGCACTGGGCGGTGGTGGCACACACCTTTAATCCCAGCACTTGGGAGGCAGAGGCAGGTGGATCTCTGCGAGTTCGAGGTCAGCCTGGTCTACAGATCGAGATCCAGGAAAGGCACAAAGCTACATAGAGAAACCCTGTCTCGTAAAAAAAAAACAACACAACAAAACAAAACAAAACAATGTATTAGGGGCTGGAGAGATGGCAAATTTGGAGAGATTACAAATAGATCCATATCTGTCACCATGCACAAAACTCAAGTCCAAGTGGATCAAAGACCTAAACATAAATCCAGTTACACTAAACTTAATAGAAAAGAAAATAGGAAGCACTCTTGAACGCATTGGCACCGGAGACCATTTCCTAAATAAAACACCGACAGCACAGACCCTGAGCACAACCATTAATAAATGGACCTCTCGAAACTGAGAAGCTTTGCAGGGCAAAAGACACAGTCAATAAGACAAAAGACAACCAACAGATTGGGAAAAGATCTTCACCAACCCCACATCTGACAGAGGATTGATCTCCACAATATATAAAGAACTCAAGAAACTAGACATCAAAGCACTGAACAGTCCAATTAAAAAATGGCTAAAGAGCTAAACAGAGAATTCACAAAACAAGAACTACAAATGGCTGAAAGACATTTAAAGAAATGCTCAACATCCTTAATCATCAGAGAAATGCAAATCAAAACGACTCTGAGATACCACCTTACACCTGTCAGAATGACTACGATCAAAAACACCAATGACAACCAATGTTGGAGAGGATGTGGAGCAAAGGAACACTCCTCCACTGTTGGTGGGAATGTAAACTTGTACAACCACTGTGGAAATCAGTATGGCGATTTCTCAGAAAATTAGGAATCGAACTACCTCAAGACCCAGCCATCCCACTCTTGGGCATCTACCAAGGAATGCTGATTTATACCATAAAGATACATGCTCAGCTATGTTCATAGCAGCACTATTTGTAATAGCGAGAACCTGGAAACAACCAGATGCCCATCAACGGAAGAATGGATGAAAAAAATGTGGTACATATACACAATGGAGTACTACTCAGCAGAGAAAAACAATGAAAGCATGAAATTTGCAGGCAAATGGATGGAACTAGAAAAAATCATCCTGAGTGAGGTAACCCAAACCCAGAAAGACAGTTATGGTATGTACTCACTCATTGGTGGATTCTAGATATAAAATAAAGAACAATCAGACCACAACCCATAGGACCATAGAGGCTATATATATAGCATGGAGGTCCCTAGGATGACTGTGGCATATAATAAATTTCAGTTTTACTCAATTATTGAAAAAAAATAGCCAAATGAATGGAAACACATGAACTATGAACCAAAGGCTGAGGGCTCCCAGCTGGATCAGGCCTCTGAATAGGTGAGACAGTTGATTGGCTTGATCAGTTTGGGAGGCATCTAGGCAGTGGGACAGGTCTGTGCTCATTGCATGAGTTGGCTGTCTGAAACTGGAACTTATGCAGGACACTTGGCTTAGTCTGGAGGAAGGGACTGGACTGCCTGGACTGAGTCTGCCAAGTTGATCACAGTCCTCGGGGAGACTTGTCTGGAGGAGGTGGAATGGAGAGTGGGCTGGGAGTAAGGGAGGGCGTGGGAGGGGGAGAATAGGGAACCCATGGCTGATATGTAGAACTGAATGATACTGTAAAATAAAAAATATATATCAAAAAAAAAAAATGTTTCGGTGCACTGGGCGGTGGTGGCACATACCTTTAATCCCAGCACTTGGGAGGCAGAGGCAGGTGGATCTCTGCGAGTTCGAGGTCAGCCTGGTCTACAGATCGAGATCCAGGAAAGGCACAAAGCTACATAGAGAAACCCTGTCTCGTAAAAAAAAACAACACAACAAAACAAAACAAAACAATGTATTAGGGGCTGGAGAGATGGCTCAGTGGTTAAGAGCACTAACTGTTCTTCCGGAGGACACAGGTTCAATTCCAGCACCACATGGCAGCTCACACCTGTCTGTAACTCTAGTTCCGGGGCTTCTGATACCTTCACACAAACATACACACAGGCAAAACGCCAATGCACATAAAATAAAGAGAAGAAATTAAAAAAAAAAGTGTGAATGAACCACCATAGCCAGCTCCTACTAAAAGAAAGAAAAAAAATGTTTCGGTGCAAATGGTATATGGATGTAGCTGCCAGGATTATTTATAAAAATCCCCTAATACACTTATGTAAAATTATCCTCTCACTAGGCTAAGCTTCGTGGGAAGGTAGACTCTGCTCCTGTTGGTTCTGTGCTCATTTTTAGCTATCTGTCATGGTATCTGTCTTGGTAAACAACTGTTAGAGGAATAAATGAATGAGGGACCTTACTAACAACTATCTTAAGATTGATCATCTTGCATTAGACATTTTTAAGGACTCTGTATCTGAGATATGTAGCATTTGATCTCTTGTTTTTGATTCTTTTGCAAGGGAACCTAAGGAAAACAGAGAGAAAGATCCAAGTTCAAGTTAGTCTCGAGCAGAGCCCTAGTCCTCACAACTTCTTGTGGTCACATTCCTCAGATACAATGAGAGTGTAATGAATTTGTATTGACAATCTGCCAATTTATCATTCAGAATTGTTAGTGTCTGTGCTTGAATTTTATGTTTGTTTACACAAGTAATTGTCAAGATGATGTTACTGAATCACACTGAGGGATGATGAAAGCCTTATGCATAATTTCTTTAATAAATTCTCCAGGGCAACAATACCCTTATAAATCCTTAAGTGATACTATTCAGTGTGTAGCCTGGTAGTATAAAAAAAAAAAGAAATCCTTACCAGCAAATATTTATCTTTCTCATCCTGATTCTTTTTCATGGTTTTTTTAGGCTCAGGGGGTGAGGAGAAAGGCCATGTTGGCAGGTAAGTAATCTTGTCAGAAATGTAAGGCAGCTAGTGATATCGTGTCCCCATCAGGACACAGAAGAGGGGGTGCTGGTGCTCAGTACCCCTTCATCTTCTATTCAGCCTAGGGCCCCACTCATGGTGGGCCTCCCTTAAGCCTTCACGTAAACCTTTTGGAAGCATGTATAGGTATTCCCAGGAGTGTTTCCATGGTGATCGTAAATCCAGTCAAGTTGACAATGAAGACAGGAAGATTACCCAACACACTCACCTTGCTTGTTTAAATTGAGTGTGTGTGTGTGTGTGTGTGTGTGTGTTATATGTGTACGTGTCTGTGTGTGGAGGCCTGAGGTTGGTGTTAGACGCCTTTACTCTGTCACTTTCTACCTTATTGAACCTGAAGTTCATTTCTTTGACTAGTCTAGTCTGTCTGGCTGTGAGCTTCACGGGTCTGTTTCTTCCACTCTACCCCTGGGGTTATAAGAATACACTCTTTTTACATGGTTTCTGGGCACCTGAACTCAGGTCCTGATGCTCAGGTAGCCGTTATTTTCCTGACTGAGCCGTCTCCTCAGAACCTTCCGTCAGGCTTTGCAAGCCACCTACGCGCTCATGTACGACACGGGTGTCTGGACACAGCTGTTCTTCAGGTGATGGCAGAGCACAGAGGTGGTGGTTGGAGTCCTCGGTCCCTCGGTGTCCATCCTGCAGCGCTAGTTAGTGACGTTGATGACCCATTAGTGAAGATGGGCACTTCTTCAAAGGCAGCTGACAGCCACTGATTTGGTCCCGTTTACTTTTGAGAGCCCCTTAGGGCCATTCAGATGACTCTTTGAAAAAGCATCAGTTTGTCTCAGGTGGAAGGGAAATAGAAGAATAAAATATTTCCCTGTGGAACTGCATGAGTGATGTTGGCACTGAGGTCTCTGTTCCGGATGCATGATGACATTTCAGGGACAGAGCAAAATGACAATTCTCAGTACTTGGCCTTTGATGGTGCGCATGGACTTACATATTAATATACTTAGAGCCTGCCTCGTTCTGAAGAGTTATGTTTTCAGATCTGTGCCGCTATTCTTGATTGGTTGTGTGGAATAGTGGTAGAAATGCTGTCCTGTGTTTTGAAATGCTGTCCTGTGTTTTGAAATGGAGGGAGTTAGAACCCCTCTCTCTCTCTTGGCTTTGAGCCCGACTGGCTAAGATGGATCTCTGACAAGTGACCAAATGGCCTGTCTCACATAGTGCAGCATAACAAATTCATGAGTTCATTGCTACTGTTTATTGTTGAGATTCCATATAGAAATAGGACGGGCTTCAGTACCCTGTTTGAGTCTCATCTTTGGAATATTCTAACCTCTGTGGAAATCCTGGATCCAGTGAGCCCAGAGCAAGGTTCTGCAGGCTGATGGAGATGACGGAGGCTCAGTTTCTGGAAAACATTCGTTCTCCAGGTGTTGGCGGGCTCTGCTGTGTGTTCATGCTGTGAGCCCCCTTTTCCTTGGTGTTCCGATGCCAGGGTCTTGCCGGCGTGGTCAGGGTTGTGTACAGTGGAGCCATATTGCTTATGATAGAGAAGGAGGATCATGGAGGGCCGCTGCAATGACTGTTCTTCAAGGACCCACACCAGTGCTTAGATTGAGATGTGTTGGAGAGATTCGGTTATACTAATTGCATGTGTGAGTTGTATCAGATTTTCTAAAACTTTGGATGACATGAACAATGAGGAGTATACATTCTTAGGTCTGCTACTTCAGTCCTGTCTCTTAAGAGCATGGACTAAGAATGGCTTATTCCTGTGAGATAATGGCTAAGAGCATTTTAACTCTTCAGAATTTTCCAAGGATAATTAAACCAGAATTCACGTGGAGAGTCCGCTCCAGTGGCTAATGCTACTTTACAGTTTTACTACAGGATCCCAACAAAGGAGAGAAAATAGATCAGAAATAAAGCAGGACATTTTTTAGAGTTCTCTTAAACATCATGTTTTTCTCATGCTCCTAATCTTTTAAAAATTACCTAAATAAAAATGCTTATTGAATTGCATTGCTTCAGTTTATCTCTTTTGATGTAAATGGTTGAGAAGATGAGACACTCACACATTTCTCTGATTAATTAGAGTGCAGGATCAGGCCAGGCTCAATGCTGGTTCTGCTGCACAGAAACTCCTGGAGTGGACAAGTTCTGTGCAGTAACTCCTGGAGTGGACAAGTTCTGTACGGTAACTCCTGGAGTGGACAAGTTCTGTGCAGTAATTCCTGGAGTGGACAAGTTCTGTACGGTAACTCCTGGAGTGGACAAGTTCTGTGCAGTAACTCCTGGAGTGGACAAGTTCTGTACGGTAACTCCTGGAGTGGACAAGTTCTGTAGTACGGTAACTCCTGGAGTGGACAAGTTCTGTGCAGTAATTCCTGGAGTGGACAAGTTCTGTGCGGTAACTCCTGGAGTGGACAAGTTCTGTGCGGTAACTCCTGGAGTGGACAAGTTCTGTGCGGTAACTCCTGGAGTGGACAAGTTCTGTGGTCTGAGTGACAAGCTGTAACTCCTGGAGTGGACAAGTTCTGTACGGTAACTCCTGGAGTGGACAAGTTCTGTACGGTAACTCCTGGAGTGGACAAGTTCTGTACAGTAACTCCTGGAGTGGACAAGTTCTGTGCGTAACTCCTGGAGTGGACAAGTTCTGTACAGTAACTCCTGGAGTGGACAAGTTCTGTGCGGTAACTCCTGGAGTGGACAAGTTCTGTACGGTAACTCCTGGAGTGGACAAGTTCTGTACGGTAACTCCTGGAGTGGACAAGTTCTGTACGTAACTCCTGGAGTGGACAAGTTCTGTACAGTAACTCCTGGAGTGGACAAGTTCTGTACGTAACTCCTGGAGTGGACAAGTTCTGTGCAGTAACTCCTGGAGTGGACAAGTTCTGTACGGTAACTCCTGGAGTGGACAAGTTCTGTGCAGTAACTCCTGGAGTGGACAAGTTCTGTGCAGTAACTCCTGGAGTGGACAAGTTCTGTCAGTAACTCCTGGAGTGGACAAGTTCTGTGCAGTAACTCCTGGAGTGGACAAGTTCTGTACGGTAACTCCTGGAGTGGACAAGTTCTGTGCAGTAACTCCTGGAGTGGACAAGTTCTGTACGGTAACTCCTGGAGTGGACAAGTTCTGTACGGTAACTCCTGGAGTGGACAAGTTCTGTGCAGTAACTCCTGGAGTGGACAAGTTCTGTACAGTAACTCCTGGAGTGGACAAGTTCTGTGCAGTAACTCCTGGAGTGGACAAGTTCTGTACGGTAACTCCTGGAGTAGACAAGTTCTGTACGGTAACTCCTGGAGTGGACAAGTTCTGTACGGTAACTCCTGGAGTGGACAAGTTCTGTACAGTAACTCGTGGAGTGGACAAGTTCTGTAGTACAGTAACTACTGTAGCAGACAAGTGATTTATTTTTAAAACTTAATTAAAAAATCATTTCAATGAGATTTAATTCATGTCCCTACGTTCCACTCATTTGCTTTGTATAATTTGTTGGGCTGTGCTGCGGATACCAATTTTAGAATCCATTTGTCCCTTGAAACCTGTTCCCGCTAGCTGTCATCGCCAATCTGCTAGATCACAGGACGACTCCATGTTTAACATGGAGGAACTGCCAGATTGTTCCTATTTTCTGTTCTTACCAGCCGTGTATGAACCTTTCAGTGTCTTCTAATCCTTGCCATGTGAACATGTCTAATTGTTAATATCTCTCCTCGCCTGTTTCAGGGAGTATATTTTTAAGGTTTTTGATTGACGTTTTCCTAATGATTAGTGATGCCGAATGGCTTCCATGTGTCTGTTGGCCTTTTGTGTGTGCTCTTCTAGAGAAAGGCCCCTGTATCTTAATGGACTTCTTACTGATTACCCATCCTTAAGACAGTCACGAGCTAGTGCTGTCCTGGTGGAGCTGTAAGTGTTAAGAGAGCTAATGTATGTGAGATGCTCAGAACGTTGGCTGGCACATTATGGTTATTATAACAGTTTCTTTTGTGGTTCCTGCTTCGTACAGCTCTTAATTTCTCCAATGAGAATTTGAAAACGAAACTTAATCTTTAGTTCCTAGTTCTACCAAGTCTGTCTCTGCTCCATATGTTCCATTGCTCATTTATTTGGACACCTATTTTGCATCATCTTATCGACAGAGTCATATGAATTAACACAATAAATGTCCCCCTCCAGAAATCTTCTAGACTGAGATAGCAGAATGGCAGTTAGATGGTGGCATGTTCTTTTAGGTAGGCACGTGACGCTGGGCTGAGAGAGTAAGTGGAGGATTACAAAAGGCTTTGCAGGCAACCTGAATGATAACTGGGCCTTCTTTCCTGCGTCGTGGACAGTATGAGGGCAGCTGGAAAGCAAATGTGCAGGGTAAAGTGAGACCCTCGGGGGACTCCCTCTGTGGCACTGGAGACTAGAACCTCTTGGCCACTCCTCCCGATTGGATCTAGAGGTCATGCAGGCAGGCGTCGTCCTCACCTTTGCCTCCTGGAGGAGACTGAGCTGACCCCAAGGCCCAACATGTTTAAGCAGCGCTGTGTGAATGCAGTGACCCAGAGAGGTGCTGCCCAACCAGGAGCTCAGCCCGTGACTGTTGTCAGGCCACATCTGTCTGGAGAGCCATCTCTGGTGTTGCAGAAAACCACCATCTCCAACGGGAGGTCGCAACTGATGAAGGACTATCGGGAAAAGCGGAGTCAGAGAGGAAACCTGTCTCTCCCAGGTTCTAGGAATCAGTGGGTAGGATTTAGTAGGCGATGCCTTCTTTTTGAAAGTGAAAGGAGATGATTGCTGGTACCTTTCTGAAGTTGTAGGGAGTGGATGATGAAAAACTAGTGATGGTACCCAAGGACCTTACCCAGAGGCAAAGAAAAGTTATCCACACATCCGTTCCCAACCTTGGCCTGCCTCCTTTTACTTTGAGATCTCTAATAACCTAGAGCTTTCCCACACGTGGAATAAAACATTATGCTTCTCTGTGCAAAATGTGATACAGCAGAAGGAGCTAGAATTGAAAGCAAACAGTTTTCACACATCTCCATTCCTTATTCTATTTGGGTCTTCCATAGTGAAGAAGCCCATTCATGAGTATGGAATCAACTGTTTATACTTGTATACACTACAGCTTCAGGGAATGCCATTCCTTGATTTATGTTTGTTTTGGGCCCTGTTTTATGTAATTATTGCTGCAGAGAAATATTAATAGCTTCACTTTATATAAACACAAGTAGTTTCTAGACACTTGTGCCGAGGACTAAAAGTGTTTGTGGTGTTTCAGTAATGTGAGCCGGTTCTGCAACCGGCTGTGTTGTATGTCTGGGAAGATAGTGAGGAGAGAGTTACAGCTTGAGAGTGTTTTATATGACGTTGTCTAAGATGGTATTTTATCTGTGCTGAAATGTGACTTTATTCGTATGTTAATAAATAAAGTTGCCTGGGGGTCAGGGCTAATAGCAAGTCATAGCAGAAGTCTGGCAGTGGTAGCACATGCCTTTAATCCCGATCACACGACAGGTAGATCTCTGTGTGTTCAAGGATACAGCCAGCATGGAGACACATGCCTTTAATCTCAATACCAACCATAGAAGATCTGGAGGTCTGTATAGATGGGCAGTGACGAGGAGGTCATGTGGTTGGGTTTACAACCAATGAGAAGGCAGAACAGAAAGTCTATATAAAGACACACAGGATGTAGGTCTCTTGCTGAGGAGGACAGCAGCGGCAGTGAAGGGTAAGGTTTTTAGCTCTTAGCTATTGCTCTGACCTCTTGGTCTTTCATCTCTGCATTGATTCTGTGTTTCTTATTTAACAAGACGGTTACATCTATGTTTGTTGTCATCATCATCAACATCTTCTCCTTTTCCTTCTTTTTCTTCATCATCATCATCATCATCATCATCATCATCATCATCATCATCATGTTTTTTTGTTTTTTCTTTCAAGACAGGGTTTCTCTATGTCAGCCTGACTGTCCTGGAACTTGCTCTGTAGACCAGGCTGACCTCGAAGTCACAGAGATCCACCTGCCTCTGCCTCCTGAGTGCTGGAAATCAAAGGTGTGCGTCACCACTGCCTGGCTCTACACGTCTTCTTAATTTCTACCCCCTCCCCGCTTTCTGTTGTCTGGGGGTTTCCTTTCAGAAAGTGACGGTTTCGTACCGTTGCCTCATTCACTTTCAGTGGGAGCACGGAAGTATTAGCTTGAATGGGAGCACGCTTGATGTTTCCGGACCGGGCTAACAAATTGAAATGTCTTCTGAATCGTAGTGTGGACATCATGTCTGGGTGTGACAATAGGAACTTTACTACTGTTTGATTTGGCTGATCGTAGGGGTTTTGGGTTTTGCCACTGTGACAACCATTTTCTTAGGACTGCTGAGGGAACATTTGAGGGTTGGGAGGTGAAGGTCATGTCTCGGTGTAAAGCTGTGTGTTCTTTTTTAAAAGATATTCATTGTGCTGAACTGCCCTAGTCACCTATCCATTCACTGACTGATTCTAGGTTACCTGCCAATTGCTTGGCTAGATATCAGATACTGAGAAATAAAGGAAGAAGAGAATGCAGAGGCCGTGCTTTGATAAAGAGTGAGGCCGGAAGCTCTGGCCACCCAGTCAGAGAGCAGTTCACTGGGACTCACTTTACACTGTAAATTAAAGCATTCAGGGACGCCAGACTTTGTGGCAGCTGTCTTTTGGGAGAGACAGATGCACGTTGAAAAATTCACTGTAAAACACATTTTAAAAGCATCTTCTATTTTTACTTGTCATTTTGATTTCAAAATTACTCCATTGAGGGGAAAATGTGGCTGTAAAAATCAGCTTGAAGTTGGTAGAAGTAACAAGTTATTAAGAAAATAGCAAATAAAATAAAGTTAAAAGGCCAATGAGATGGCTCAGCAGGTTGCCATGCAAGCCCGATGACCGGAGTTCAAGCCCCAGCACCTTCTGCAACCCGTGGTATAACTAAGAATGCCACAGTGATCTAACTGGGCCAGCAGGAGCAAGAGCAGCAACCATGGGGAGGATGTGACATTCAAAAGGAGATCTTTAAGAGACAATTAGAGTTTGCCATTTCAAAAAGCACATGATTTTGAAAAAGCATTCAAGTAATGACATTTTAAAAATTGTTTCTCTAATTTTCTCTTGGGGAAAATAGATGTTTTAATTTACTGCTATATTGGGATTCTTTGAGTTCGTCAAGGCTGATCAGTTACACATTTCCTTCTCCCGAGACTATTATAAATGAGCAATAAACGGGGGGATTGCTGAGTGTGGAAATGTGTGAACTTACCTGAAAAGAGGTGATTGACTTTTCTGTAGTCAAAGATGTTTCATAGCAGCCTAATGTGTAGGAAGAAGAGAAAGTTGATGTGTTGAAATTTTCCTAGCCTCTTCTATCATCTAGGTAGGAAACCAAAAATATTTGCTTCTCTCTTGTCTTTGGGAGTGATTGGTATTGATTTGTCTGCTTGACAAGATTGGGAAGCACCATGGATATAAACTGCTGGATGTATCTGTAAGGGAATGTCTAGGTGAGATAAATTTGGGCGGCAGGACCTATCCTAAATGTGTGACACCATTCTGTTGGCCAGGGTCCTGGACTGAATAAAAAGAAGGAAGAGAGCTGAGTACTGTGTTCGTCTCTCTGCTTTCTGAGTGTGGACACATGTGACCAGCCTGTTTCATGATCCTCCTGCCGTGGTTTCCTGCCACAATGCATGTTACCCTTGAAATATAACCCAAAATAAACCTTCCCTCCTTAAGTCACTTTATGTCAAGTATTTCAGCAATGCATAAAGTCACCAATGCATTGAGTCTTTCCTTTCAGATAAAAGTATGTAAAAGTTTTATAAAAAAAAAAAATCTGTTTAGTGATATTAGCCTTCCCAAATGGTTGTGACTTCAGAGCATTTCAGATTATGGATTATTTGATAAGGTATGGTTAGCCTATTCTATTATTTATTTTTATTTTAGTTCAATGAGGTTAAATTACCCAGTGTTGTATAGCTAAGTGTGTTGGAGCCCTCAGAGGCTCCCTAGTAAGGCCTTATTCAAGGTCAGAGAATCTGAGCTTGCTTTACCCAGCAGGGCTGCATAATGGGATGATTTGGCCAGGGGCATGGTTACTAGGTGTTTTGAAGGGTCTACACTTGGTTCTACATTGATTTTTGAAAGGGGGAAGTCTTTTTCCTCTCCCCTTGGCAGTGTATAAAAATCCCATTAGAATAGATCTCGAGCCTGGCAGTGGTAGTACACACTTTTAACCCCAGCATTCAGGAGGCAGAGCCAGGTGGATCTCTGTGAGTTTGAGGCCAGCCTGGCCTACAGAGCAAGATTTAGGACAGGCACCAAAACTGCATAGAAACCCTGTTACTGTGGGATGGTCTGTATGTCAAATTGCTCTGATTGGTCAATAAATAAAACACTGATTGGCCAGTGGCTAGGCAGGAAGTATAGGCTGGACTAACAGAGGAGAAAAGAAAGAACAGGAAGGCAGAAGGAGTCACTGTCAGCCGCCTCTATGACAAGCAGCATGTGAAGATGCCAGTAAGCCACGAGCCATGTGGCAAGGTATAGATTTATGGAAATGGATTAATTTAAGCTGTAAGAACATTTAGCAAGAAGCCTGCCATGGCCATATAGTTGGTACGCAATATAAGTCTCTGTGTTTACTTGGTTGGGTCTGAGCAGCTGTGGGACTGGTGGGTGACAAAGATTTGTCCTGACTGTAGGCAAGGCAGGAAAACTCTAGTTACACCGTCTTGGAAAAAACCTAAATAAATAAATAAATAAATAAATAAATAAATAAATAAATAAATAAAAGAATAGATCTCAAGGCGGCTGGTTATTGACCCAGGCTTCCCCCCACCCCAATCTGTCCTGTGTCCCTGTCTTTCTTGTCATCTCTTCCTATATTTCTAGCTAATACTTCCTCATTCCTCTCTCCTCCCCCCAAGAACCCTTTGACAGGTTGGAGCTGGACTCCCACGTAAGTGGCGAACTACAATTCAATCCCAGGTTAATGTGACTGTAGTGTCAATGATTTCTCTTAGGGCTTTGCTGAGGAAGAAATGCAGTCTTAGAGAAATTAATTTATGAAGTGTACACACAACAAAAAATGATACTCCATGAGAAAACTCAGTGAATATGAACGAGTGATATAAACAGTTCGTTCACATAAGAGAAGCCATAATAGTGAATGGACATGTAAAGATGTTCTAATTCGACCATTCATAATGAGGAGCCCAACAACACATTGTAAAGTGGAATGTTACATCCTCTGCCTGGCAGTGAGCCCACTGACTGGCAGAATCAGGAGCTGATAGGCTAGGACAACTCGTTACGCTGCTATGGGAGTGTAGATTTCCATAGCCATGTTGGAGAGCCATTTGTTAATGTACAAAATTTTCCACATGTGTGTTCTTACAACTCAGCGATTTCACGTCCCACAATACACATTCTACGGGGTTCATTGTAGTTTGGCTCATAATAGTAAGAACATTGTAATTAACCTAGTGGCCATTGTGTAGATACAGAACCAATTCTGTCAACATGGAAAGGTAAAATGAGTTGTGATTTAAATTAACACTAAAAGTATATGTTTATATTTGTATCTGAATTATATAGTATATATTTATGAGGCAGTCTTTACTCAAGGGTCGGATAGAATGGATTTTTAAATAATATAATCATATCTGTGTTTCTAAATACATAGTATACTTAAATATTTATATGTAAAATTATTAAGAATTAGATTTTAGTCATTTCATATTATTGGATTTTTGTTTTAAATCCTAATTTCTTTCTTTTTTTTGAGACAGGGTCTCACTGTGTAGTTTTGGCCAACCTGGAGCATGCTTTGCAGACCAGACTGTCCTCCAGTTCGCAGAGGCCCTCCCTCCTCTGCCTTCTGAGTGATGGGATTAAAATGTGTGCCATCATGACTGGCTTGATCTTACTTCTGGAAGGCAGAAACGAAAGGGATGCTGAGACACATTGCTGTAGTTTAGAGGAAACCATCAATGGACTTGGTCTTAGATCTTCGCCTAGGCTGTGTGGGATCCTGGGTCCTGTCTGAAGCACCTTAGGAAAGAAAAGGGAAAAAAAATACCTTTAGAAAGTAATAAAATGAGTTGTTTTGGAATGTAAAACATCGCTGGTGTGTTAGAGCACATTGGAATGTCACCTGAGGTACTTTTAGTGGTTGTGCTGTGTGGTGTCTGTAGTAGCAATACTTAAGTGACACTTGAGTGGAATCTTTGGTCAGAGCTAGAGGTGTTTTTACCATTTTAGACTTCAAGATTTAGGGAGAATCAAATACTTTTAGGATATCAAAGTTGAATTTCTAGAGTTGGCTGAAAAGGTTTTTAGGATCAATGAAAAAAAATCCTTCTTTTTGTATTTGCCTCCAGCTCTGTGTGTGTGTGTGTGTGTGTGTGTGTGTGTGTGTGTGTGTGTGTGTGTATGTGTGTGTGTCTGTCTGTTTGTCTTGCCAGGGGAAAAAAAGCCTAGCATACTTCAGTACCAAGAGTGTCAGCAATTTTCAAATACTAGCTATCAAAATGACTTACAACTTGTAAAACCTTGTAGCAGACAATTTTTCATATAATGGGGGAAGTTTAAACCTGTTATCTTGAAGAAAATATTCATTTGCCCCTCAACTTGTTACAGATATTTTGCACAAGGCAAACGGAAGGTGCAAGTCATAATTGCCTTTTAATATCATTGGAGATTTAATAGTCTCCCCTGGCTTGAATTTCCATAAA
Source organism: Peromyscus leucopus (assembly GCF_004664715.2). Classification (NCBI taxonomy): domain Eukaryota; kingdom Metazoa; phylum Chordata; class Mammalia; order Rodentia; family Cricetidae; genus Peromyscus; species Peromyscus leucopus. The sequence goes on from NC_051076.1 coordinate 19,758,385, forward strand.
GGAGAGATTCAAAAAATATTTTTACTGCTTCCAAGTCAGACCTTGATCAGACAGTCTCGTCGGCCGTTGGAGCTGAATTGAAATCAATCGGGGTGGAAGCTTGGTGAACATAGGAAGCCGTGACACACAGGATGCCAGGCAACACTTAGGACTAGGGTCGCTTGGCCTGTTGGTCATGAGAATTTTAAAGTAATAACTTGTGAACTGTCAGTTTGATTGAGTGAACACTACTAGACACATGTAGATTTTGCTTTTCCAGCAGTCCTGGGAAAGGCATGCAAAAACTTGTTTTTTTTCCTTTCTGATGTGGCCTATCTACTTGGATGAAATGATCTTATATGGCATAGAGCTGGATGAAGTCACCACCATTTGAAAAGACACGTAGCTGATTGACTCATGTCTCTGGTAGATAGCCTGTCGGCAGTGTTTTGTATTCACTCTGTAATCATCTGCCATGGTCTGCACAGTCGTCACACATTGCCTCTTTGCTGTGAAGGAAGGGGAGCTAAGGGCGTGTCCTTCCTTCACTGTTAGTAGTTGGTAGGCCTCAGATGTGAACTCAGATCGCTGAAGGAATTAACTTCCTTTCCTGTACCACAGCCCTAGCATCCACCCCTGTCCCTCCAGGAGAAAGTGACTTCTTTTGTTTGAACTCGGGTCTTGTGCAGCCCCATGGCTTCTCAGAAGTCTCTTCTCACTGTTCTTTCTGCCAATGCCCATTCAACCGATCTTGGCCGTGGGTGGCTCAGGAGCAATCACCACATTGCTCTCCCCACAGTCGTGCGCACAGGCTTTAACGTGGTCTCACTCATGGAACACTGAAGTTTGTGTGCCCGTTAGCTGGAAAGACAATGGCTTTAATTTAGAGATCTGCGGACAGTGGAGAGTCCCAGTGGGTAGCGCCTCCCCTGACTAGCATGACCCAGATATTTGCTGTCCCTTTGTTTAAGAGTTAGGGGATTTAGATTGCTTGTTTGCCTCCAGGAGTGTTTGGTGCCAGTGAGTAGGAGAGTCAGTTTCCCTGAAGTATTAGTCATTATGTTTTCTAATTTTCTACGTTATTTGCTAGAATTGTGAAATACAGTGCCAGGGAACACAGGAAAAGAAGCTAAATCAGCTCTGTTTTCCGTTTCTCATGGAGTTATATTCTTCTGACCACATCTGTTGCTTTGTATTAAAAATCATTTGTTAGTTATATGGATGGGAGAGTGAATCTCTTTAATTTTGAAAAAGGCCTTTGGGCCCAAACCAACGTAATTACTATTTGGCAACAAAACCCAGAAGATCCTGTCTCTAAATTGTTGTGAATATTCACGCCAAAGGGAGGTCTCATGTTTAACATTTTCTAGCATCTTTCGTTTAGAGGTACAGTGATTTCACTGCTCTGGAAGAATAGCACGATTTTAATTGAGATAATCTTTTTCTCAGAGTGTAGAATTTCCATGAAGAAACATCCAAGCACTTGGCCATACGGCATTGCCATTTTTAATGAATCCTAATGCTTAGATTTCAGATATAAGCATGAAAATTTTGTGAAGGTATAATATTACTATGATCTCTTTGCATGAAAATCATCTATTTAGACTTTATTTATCTAGTTATCTTAGGCTTTCTCCATGTCAAAAAACGGCATGCTTTTTTCCGTGGACTTCATTCTTGAGAGCTGCTCATCTGAGCACTGAGGACTCCTCATGTGCATTTCCCCCACAAACCATTTTATATCTCAATTGTGTGAACAGTATTTCCCTAGGTATTCCACCCAGAGAATTATCCTTATAGCTGGTTTTAAGGTGTGTAGAGTTAAGTCAATTTGCCCAAATCAGTATTCTCCCTGGCAATTTTAAATTATTTAAGTTTTACCGAATTCTCTTGTTTCTCAGCTAAGATCTCTTTCCATTGTGTCCATCAACCACACGCTGAACCCTGGGTTTTGAGGATTTACCAGTTTTCTGAAGCCACTGGGTGTGGGTCTTAAACCTGAGGGTGAGGTTGGAAGGACCCATGCTGCATGGTGGAGCGGTTTCTGCGTGTACCAGGCTCAGGAGTGGGTGCGCTTCAGAGAGGGGAGGGCTGCTGTCTCCCGTGCGTTGTCACAGGCAGTGTCCGGGCCCAGAGGCTCAGTGCTGAGCCAGTTATTTTCCATAATGGGTGAGGCACACTGGGAGATTTCTAGAGAAGTAGGAAAATCACTTAAAAGAGCCCCGTACAATAAGTGTATTATATGCATCTGTATTCTAGATGAAGTTTGTTCTGTGTGAGACATTTAAAGTGGGTTTTGTATAGGCCAGGGGTGGAGGGGAACTGGGAGACAACATGACTTTTAAAACTTCTCTCTCTCTATTTGTGGTGTGTGTGTGTGTGTGCGTGTGCGTGTGCGTGCGTGTGTGTGCACGTGTGCCTGTGAAAGCCAGAAGAGGGTGTGAAATCCCTTGGAGCTGGAGTTACAGGCGGTTGTGAACCGACTGACGGGTTCTGGAAACTGACCCAGGTCTTATAGAAGAGCAGCAAGCAGTCTTAACCACTGAACCATTTTTTTCCCGGCCTGGTCTGTGTTTTCTATATGAATTCTGGAAGCTTCTTTCCTACTGCCTGATAACTTGCTTCATTGTCTTAGTGGCATAGGTAGTCTTTCCTCTTGCCACCCACGGAAAGAGAGATTCCTGATCAATTGAGATTTGGGGGGTACCCATTAATTCCTTTGGTTCCAGAGACCATAGACTCCCTATACTCTTATCTTCATTATTGACTTGTGACTGACAGTTAATTTGGCACAATCTAATTTCCTGTCTACATTTCAGTAGCTTACACTGTTGTAGAAATCAACCATAGCCCAGGCTATCCTGGGGAGAAAGGACATTACTGACTGTGCCCTCGGATCTACTACACTCAGAACATTGACTAACCTAAGAATCTCCCTAGATTTGACACTGTGCTTTGTCTCCCAGTGTCTCTATGAATATGTGAGAGGAAACTCCTTCTTGCTTTTTTCTTTTTAAAAAATAACTTTGTTTTTATTTTCTGTGTCTGTGTGAATGCTTGCATGTATGCATGTGGACCACAGGTATTCCAGAGGCCCAATGAGGGCACTGCATCCCCTGGCATTGGAGTTAGAGGGGTTGTGAGTCTCCATACAGGTGCCGGGAACTGAACCCGGGTCCTCTGCAAGAGCAGCCAGTGCTCTTAGCTACCGAGCCATCTCTCCAGTTCCTGCCTTTTCTTTAAAACAAAACAAAATAGTGAAAAAACTGTTGTTGTTTAGAGAGTACGCTTTTAAAAGATCTCACTTATTTTCGTAAAAATAGTTTAAAAATTCTTTTAATTATGCCGGGTGTGGGAGTGCACGCTTTTAATCCCAGCACTCGGGAGGCAGAGGCAGGCGGATCTCTGTGAGTTCCAGAACATCCAGGGCTGTTACACAGAGAAACCCTGTCTCGAAAAACAAAAACAACAACAACAAAATTCTTTTCGTTAGAAGTGGACCACTAGTGTTTGTGTCTTAGGTAGAGGAAGAACAGATTTAAAATTCTTTATTGTTGTTGTTCCCGGTCCATTTCTAACTTCTCCAGATTTCCCTTCAGTGAGAAATTCCTATGAAAGATAGAAAACTGAGTATGGAGTGTGTATGATGTTCGGTTGTGAATCGGCGGGCTTTCATGAAAGTTTATCCACATTTTAAGATAACGGATGTGTGATATCATCCCGTGGAAAATTGGCCTCCTAGTTTGAAGCAAGTCCATCACTGGGAAACTGGATTTGGTTTTGTTGAGCTTCTTTCATGTTGAATTTGTAGGTTTGTGCCTCCCTCCATACAAGGTTCCTGGGGGCTGGGGAACCCAGCTCAAGGGTTCTGCGTGCTCCCTGAGCACTCTGCCAACTAAGCTGTGCCTCGACCCATTTCCTTTTCCTTCACAGATTTTTCTTCTCAGTAACTTGAAAAAAAAAATCACCATTTTTTTTGCTTCTTATTGTTTTGGTGCACGTGCTAAGAATTGTGTACAAATTGAAATGTCTGTGTACTGGTCTTCGACATAGTCAAGTCTCAGTTATGAGAGAAATGTCCGTTCTGAGTAGACCCTACTCTTGGGACAGTTCCTTTGCAAAGGGACGTTCCTACAACCTGAAAATGAAATGTTCATCACTTCTCTGCCCCGCTGAGACAACCGTCTTTCCCCTTATAGTATATACAACTTGCATTGTCTTCCAACTGAATTCCTAGTTGTTGGCTGTAGCACTGGGATTCCTTCCCGTCCTGCGGCGTACTGCTGGGTTCCATCCGCACACGGATCACCTGCAGCCTCGCACTTCTGGGGCACTTGGCTTGGGTTTGCCACGTTTAGAAAAAGCTTCACGATTTACATAAAACCTGTTCTTCGTTCATTTTCATTCAGTGTTTCTCCTTTTAGTCCCAGGAATTGCCTAAAATAAGCAGTCCTTTTTCTGGAAGATGACTAGTTATTTCTGGTTTTGATTTGATGTATGCATTTCTCATTGCTGCATTCAAGAAATGCAGCTTTGTTTTTCATTTGGAAATGATGTGCTTTGAAGGAGAGAGAGAGAGAGGAGAATGTTTTCTAAAATGCCTGCAGGCCTTGATTCTTTGTGTCTTCCTCCGTTTTCTTCTGTTGTTAGAAAGCTTCTCAGCAGGGGTCCTCACCCCCAGCACCCAAGCTCACCCCAAGAGGAAAGTAGGGTTCTACTTGGGATCATGGTCTAAACAAGCACTTACAACGTTTTCCTTACATTCAGTTAACTTTGTTTTTGGAACTTGAGAATTAAAATCTATTTGTTTATAAAAATTGTGACCATCTAAATAAGCTTCATTGTGGGACTTCTGGCCACAGCAAACAGCAGTTAACCTCTTCAGTGACTCTGGTTCATCTTGTGGAGTGAGCCACACTGCTGTGCTAGGATGTACTGTCGGGAACTGTGGAAAGCAGATGGAGCTGGTCCTGGCCGCTGTTCATCACTGATATGCTTAGATACCTCAATTCCGTTCACTGTTTCTTAGAAGTGAACAGCAGCACTTTGTGTAGTGGGGAATCTTTGTTTCCAGGCAGCAGAAGCAGCCTCTGATTGAGCTAGACCAAGAAAGGGCAGAAGAGGCTGCGTCTGAGGAGGCGGGTCAGGGCGCAGGCAGTCTTTCACCCTCACATCCTTTCCCCAGTGTTTGCATGCTGGTCTCAGGCTGGCTCATCACCCTCCACATTGGTTAGCTTTCGCCAGGTTTGGGTTACCTTTGCTTCTGGGCTGTTGGAAGGCTGGTTGTTTACTCTTATCTCCCCTATAATGCTGCTCACTTAAGTCAGATCTCGGAGCCATTGTCGATGGTTGTAGATGTAGGTGACCAGTGTGAGAGTCAGTGGTCAAGTCTGGAGACTTAACGTCTTGTTGTAGCTGTCGTTCCCCAGCATTGTTTTTAAATCACGATTGAATTTGGGTTACCGTCCTATTTATTCCTGACATTCCTGCAGGAGTTGTTGGTTAGCACTTTTTCTTTCTTGCTCTATTAACCATTCTGTTGTAGCATTGCATACTATTTCATTTAAAACATTTGCCTTATGATTTTAGCTTTTACTAAAATACATTTATTGCTGGATACGTGACAGCTGGTGAGGTGACTGGCGTCTTTTATCATTACCCTTTGGCCTCCTTTATCTCCTATGATTCGTTTATCCTTCTCCTGATATTGATACGATTATATATATTTTTTTATTTATAGTTTACCTGATGTAGCCTTCTCTTCCCTTCTTGCGTGTCTTTTTGTTTGAAGCATGAGTGAATTAAATTTTTATCCAATTTTATTTATAAGTGACATTAGAATGTGATGATTTAAAGCAAAACTTAAAGGCCAGATTGGTTGGTTTGGTTCGCTGTTTGGTGTGTAGATGTTGGCAGCTCCCCCTTTACAGTCGCGTGTGGGAAGCATTTTACCTTTCCTTTCCATAAACCCTCTGCACGTTTCACGGCCTGCTCTTCACCCAGTTCCTCCAGCGGAAAGGTAGCAGATGCTCACACTCTCATTTTCAGTGAGGCTCTTGTTACCCTTGAGAGTCGCACGGTACCGTCACTCCATGCTTCCCTAGCTAATTTGTACTGTAGCATGTACTTGTAAAGACAGGGTCTCACTTGTAGCTCTGGATGTCCTGGAACTCTGTGTAGACCAGGCTGGTTAATCACAGCTATCCCCCTGCCTCTGTCTCTGCCTGGGCAGTGTCTACTTTGGCTCTCTTGCAAATGTATTAAGTTTTTCTGAAGTGGACATAGTAAGACTGCTCATCTTAGGACTCTTTCAAGCTGAGCATGAGTTAGCAGATGAACAGAACATGGTGCCGTGCCTGGCACACCAGTGAATGCCCACAATGAGTCCTTCTGTTTTCCCATTGACTTCGTTATACTCTGACGGTTGGTGCTTTGGCCTCCTTGACTCTGTCCACCAATCCACAGTCTTCTCTGTGATGGTCACCATTAATGGTATCAGACTCACTATTTTAATTTTATGGTTCAGCCTTTCTTTTAAATGTCTGATTTTTGTTGTTGTTGTTCAGAAGACTTGTGAAAAACAACTTTGATGCCTCTCAGTCACAATCCTGACTGTCTGAAGTAGAATTTAATGGAGTTTTTAAATCATTTCTTCGCAGGAGTATATGTTATTAAGCTCGTTAAGCTCAGTACCTAGTGATTTTTGGGTCTGGGGAGATGACTCATAATTTCTTTATATTTAAAGTGTACAGAATATATTTTGAGAATCCACAATCAGATAATTGAAAAACCTAAATTACTCTAAAATCTGAGACATTGTGAGCATTCACATGGTGGTGGAAATTCCCATGCTGACCTTATGTATCAAGTTGCATTCAATCACAAGTGTACCAAAAGTGCCATCACTTCAGGCTATATGCACAAAGTACGTATGAATGTAAATGAAGCTTGTGTTCAGAATTGGTTCCCATCTCTGAAACATCTCATCATCTCAATTAAAATATTATAATACCAGAAAAATAATCCCAAATTCTAAACTGCCTTGTTCCAAACATTTCAGATAGGAGAAGCTCAATCGGTACCTTCTCCAGTTGATACATTTGACTTGGGGTTCCATATGGAGAGAGCAATTCTCCCATGAATAGAAGTTTTAGGAGTATTTTTATATATCAATTAAATTTAGCTTGAAAAGAAAATTAGTGGTGATGTTGATTGTACAGCATGTGAATAGTCTGTTTTTGCTGTTACTAGGGATCGAATCTCAGACTTCATACATATTAGGCACTGAATGAGCTATGTCCCTAGGCCCCAGATGTGAATTTTCTTAATGCCACTGGACCCTATATTTAAAATTGGTTAAAATGTCAAAATTATGTTGACTATCTTTGTCGTATGACTTTTTTTTTAGTGGGGAGGATGGAACTATTCGCCCTTGATAGAGGGCACTGACCAACCAAAGAAAGGAGTCTACCCAAGCCTGGCTTGCCAAGAGGGTGAATTTATTGAAGTGACTCACAGGAACCTGGGTGACTCACAAGCAGCTACAATGTCAGGATATCCATAGGTGGCCTGTAGGCAGCTAATACCACAGCGAAGCTCTACCTTATTCAACTCTTCACTTACATAGTGGTGATTGGAATTCTGAGGGTAGAGATGGGTCTGACAGGATCTCCCGAGTCTCATAATCTGGTCTTCTCCCTTTGTGAGGGGGTTTGTAGGCTGGATCTCTCAAGGGTCTTGTGTACGTCATCATAGCTGCTCTGTAACAAGATGGATGTATTCGTCATCAAACCGAGAGGAAATAGCTGCATTACAACCTTACACCACAACCTAACCAAAGAGTATTACTTACGCTGCTGTTTCACATCAGGGATGAAGGAGGATGTTCAGCCATTTGGAAATCTAAGTCTTGGCTGTGTGTATGTGTGTGTGAAGCCATTGTGCCTTTTTGCCTGGGCCTATGCACAGAAGCCAGAGGTCAGCTTTGTGTGTCTTCCTTTATTGCTCTCCACCTTGTTTTTGAGGCAGGGTCTCTCACTGAACTTGGATCTCACTACTTTGGCTAGGCTGACTGTGCCAGCATGTGCTGGGATCCACCTGGCTTCTGCTCTTGTTAGCACCGGGGATATAGGTGCATATCACCAAACCCAGCTCTTATGTGGGTGCTTAGATTCCAAACCCAGCACTCAGGCTTGAGCAGCAAGCATCACTCCAGCCCCTAAAAAAGTCAAAGTCTTAAAGGGCCCTATGTGAGGAGTCCACAGAGCTATTGGCATCAACGTCTTGGCTTGTATTTTCATTGTTCAGTCGTACATGTTTCCCACTTACTTTCTAACATGGAATTAATTGTTTTTTTTAACAGGAAGGAAAAGCTGATGCGGTGTTCTCAATGCCGAATCGCCAAATACTGCAGTGCCAAGTGTCAGGTAAGGCTTTTGCACGGTTCACTGGAAAGCTTCGAGACCCCTACCTGTGCACCTGTCCCCAGGTACACCCGTGGGCCTTCTTCATCCTTTTTTCCTTCATCTTAAAAAACAAAAACAAAATGGTGATTTTTTTCTTGTTATTTTCTTTCAGTTTTTAGTTTAATATTTGTGTAGTTTAAATAGGCTTTTTCAAGGAAGGAGGGAGGGAGGGAGAGAGAGAAAGAGAGAGAGACAGACAGACATAGTTACACATGTTCCTGCTAGGGTAAATAATGAAAGCTAGGTACCAGTGACCACTTTATCCCAACACAATCCCTGGTCACCCCTTTAGCTATGAATTCATGGATTATTCCACGGATGACATTAGTGCCTTCATTATCCAGCCAGCTACCAGTAGCGCCCCCTGGAGGTCCAGCCTTTACTCTAGTGCCCATGCATTTGTGGTACATTTCAGTTTGAAACCATCATATCATTGTTAAGGTTTTGTGCAGACGTATTTGAAGATCCATATATGTTTATAAAAATTGGTATAAGTTGTTTTGGCTTGATTTCCTTTTTCATATTTAGAGACTATTTTGTGTCACCAAATATATTACATTTTTTATATATATATACATACACACACACATACATATGGTATACATGCACACACACATATATACACATACGTATACATACATACACATAGCTATATTTAACCATGATCATAATTTTCTTATTAATGAATGTTTAGATTTTCTTCCAAATTTGGTATTGTTAATCATATACCCAACATTATTTTTGTAGTTTTTGTATACTTCTAAAAATTAATTTCATGATTAATTTCTAATCATATTTTTAGTGGAAGGATATATACATTTTGAATTTTAACAATAATGCCAAATTGCCTTCCTAAGGATTAAATTAATTTGTAATGAATATGGCTGTTAATATCTTTGGAATTCTTTTAAGGATGTATAATTAACATTCAGCATGACCTTTTCCTCAAATCTTTTGATTAATCATTTAGTAGGAGGTATAATTATGCTCAAGTGAATTATGTCATTAAAAAGTCTAATTGAAACTTTTGTGTGTGTCATCCCACCCTCATTCACATTTTGGGATGTGCATGTGCTGGCTTGTGTGTTTATGTGCACAGGCACTTACGTGGAGTTCTTCTTTCTTCTTTGAATCAGACCGTTATTCAGGGACTCTTTGGCCATGTCATTTTCACCTTGTAGTTAGTCTCTTCAGATTGCAAATAAAACGATTGTAATGGAAGAAACTCCACGGACAAAACTCTCAGAGGATCCAAGTTCCGATGTTACTTCAGTCACGTTCTAGTTAAATTATTTCATAGGAAACACAAGGTCAGGCCTCAGTTTCTGAATCTGCATTTATGAGAACTAATGCTTGTTGGGTATTTGCTGGGTGCTAGGTGCTGAGAGCCAATATTTGTTAGGTATCCGCTGGGTGCTAGGTGCTGTTTTATCCATTTAACTTTTTAGAATCGTGTGTAACTTTGCTACTGTTGCCATGCTCAATTACCAGTAAGGGAACAGCTCAGAACCGCAAGTAAATTGTTACATATCTTATAACTGATACAGCCTGGATTTTGGGAAATGAATATATATATATATATATATATACACACACATGTATATACATACATATACATATATATATAGCACATGTCCAGATTTTTATGTTTACCATATAAATGTAAGTTTTATTAATGCTATAACATTCTGATTATATCTGCTTTTCTATTATCTGTTGCATTTGTCCTTTGTTTCTTGGCTAATTATTTTCACTCTGACCTTTGGTACCTGCCCAGAAAGATCTTTAACCCTTATATTCCCTCAGCTATTTCATTTTGTTTTAAAAGACACAAAAAGAAAAATTTACAACAGAACTCAAGAGCTGGGGAGCTCGTTGAGCGGGTGAAGAGTGTGCTGAGCAAGCGTAGGGGCCCGGGTTCAGATCATCATATGTGACAGTCATGTCTGTAACCCAAGCTGGGTGGGAATGGAGGCAGGCTTGGAAGTAGAGACAGGCAGATCTCTGATCGTTAGCCAGCCAGCCTAGCTGAATCCATGAACTTCTGGTTCAGTGAGAGACTGTGTCTCCAAAATGAAGGTGGAGAGCAATCAGGGAAAGATACTCTGTTTCAATGTTGACCTTCCATTCATATGTACACATACATGCATGCATATCTTCACACACAGGCACATATCATGCATAGGAACAACACACACACACACACACACACACACACACACACACACACACACACTTCCATGGTAAGATATAAATTGTTAAAAACAATTTTTATTTTATTTTCATTTTTTATACCAAATATTTTGTCAAAGTGAGATCTCAGATTTCTTGTATAAGATCATTAACAGTAACTATAATAAAAAGCAGGGAGAGAGAGAGAGAGAGAGAGAGAGAGAGAGAGAGAGAGAGAGAGAGAGAGAGAGAGAGAGAGAGAGAGAAAGAGAGAACACGAATGAACACATGCCTTTTCCACAACATAAATCATAGAAAATCTTTTTTGTGGTGATATTTCAGCCCCCTCAGTCCCCCGTAAATTTGGGCTCAATGTTTCCCCAAGTGTCGGGTAGAATACATATAGAAATGATGAATTAACATGCTATTTGACACACATCTTTTGGAAACTTCATTTCTAATCTTAGTGGTCTAAGCCTTTATTTTTTTCCCCCCAATCTTACAAATATGTTTTCTCAAGGCTACCTTCTCTAGTTGTAATAATTCGTAGAGAAAAGAAAAAGCCATTATCTGATTAGAACAAGTAGAGGGAGTTTGGCAAGTGGGTATGTCCCTTTGATTCCTTGTAGTGCAGATATTTTATTACATACATTAGTAATTCACTGTGCTGTCAGTAACAGCGGCATTGTTAGATGTAATGTGTAAGGCACTGGGAAAACAGCCAGCAAGATGAAATATAGATTGCTAGCTGAGTGCATGTTTGTGTGTGTCTGTGTGTGGGGTGTTGTGCGGGTGTAGAAGTGGGAGTCAGAGACTGGCCGGAATGTAGGCATTTAAACTGTTCCAGTTATCCACACCCTAAGGGACAGAGCTAAATGTTATCATTATTGTGGATACCTACAAAGCTGCACAAAATTCAACTGAGAAACTGAACTGTGAGAACGATGAACTGTAATGCACAGGAAGGAAAGTCAAGTGGAATGGAAATTGATGTAAGGATTGTGACTCTGTAAAAAAAAAAGATGTTTGCCTGAGAGGTACCTGACTTTGGCTCAGCAGTTGGGCCTTTTATGTGGGTCCATGGTATTAGTGAATTGTCTGCGGAAGGTTGGGGGTTGGTTTTAAGGGTGTAATGTATTCTTTCTGCTCTAAGGATGCTACCATTGTCATCAGCATTCACATTTCAGTTTTAAACATAAGCAACCCAAGAACATATTTTCATTATAAAAATTAATATAATGTAGAATTATAAAGGGTTAAAACAATGGACATTTTCTCTAGTTTCCTTTTCTTCTGTTTTCTAAGATAATTTGTGTTTCCTTTTGTGAATGCAGTAGGATACAAAGACAACTGTTCCTCCATGTTTCCTATACATTCAGTCAGTCAGTACGCTCACTCATCCACTGCTATCTACAGTATTATTTCTGATACTGACAGGAACATCTTTTCATTGAGGGCTTTGAGCTCCTGCGTGGGCCTTATGGTGGGACATTCATCGCGTTATTCCCTAGTGTGGGAACAGGTCTCCTTGGCATAATGGAGCATCACAGTTGATTCTGAGACTGAAAGGGGGACACAGGTTGTTTTCTTATTAAGAAATGTTCAAATGTAAATACTGACAGCGATATTGATAGCCTTTCTGGAGTTAGTTTGACTTGTGATGTTTGCATTTCTAATTGACCTCATTGCTGAACAAAGCACATGACCAGGCTCTAGATCAAATTTCACATCATGATCTTTAGAAAAGCACTATGTTTGCAGAGAGAGGTTCTGTTTCGTATTAGCAATTGTATATCTCTTCACATACATGAATCGTATTTTGGGTCTGTATTTCATGTATAGTTATCAAATGATTTGATTCATTTTTATGGTGGAAAGCTAATCGTACACCAGTCAGCATTTCACAGGGCTATTTTTTTCACTTGCTTTCTGGAACACCATATTCAAAGGGAGTTGCTGAAGAAAGCCTTTTGATTATTTCAGGAATAACTGTGTTTCAGACCTCAGACTGATAGGATTTGCAGAGTTTTATTTTTAATCCATTCTGACAATCTCTCTTTTAATTGGTGCATCGAGACCAATGGCACTCAGAATGATTCTCATTATTGATATCTGTCATATCTGCTACTGTTTTCTGTCTCTGGTTCTTTTCCTGTTTTGGTCTTTCATCATTTTCCAGCCTTTTGTAGGTCTTTAACTAAACATTTTATTCAGACTCCTCCCATTTTCTCTTCTTCCCTGTGCTTTTTGGTTTGCTGAGGTTGGGTCTTACTGTGTAGCCTGCACGGGCTTCAAATTCATCCATCTCAAGACAGCTTAACTCCAAGATCACCCTGCAGTACCCTTCGGAGTGCTTGGATTAGAGGAGTATGTCACCATGGCCTCTATTTAGGGACTACACTTGGCAGGGTAAGAGTAGGACCAAGTGGAAGACTGTGGCAGTGGTCTGGGCAGTCTTAGCATCATATTTCAACTGGGGTTTTCATCCCAGCCCTCCATGGCAGTAATAGACGTTTTAAGATACTTCAGTAATCTAGGCTTTTGATGATCGCCTCCCCCAGCCACGTTTGAGTCTCATTCTCTGTCAGCTCCACAGTCTTTCATTTAGAGTTTCCGCACGGCAGGGTAGCCCGTCCCAGACGCAGGTGTGATACCCTGATGGCTTCCTGAATTGCTTCTGCCTTCTGTCTTTTTACCATAGTTTGAACTTTCTGATAAGGACTGGCCACCCTTCTGGTGACTTTGGGAATTACGGACTCGACAATTACTTGTGTCAGGGAAATAAAATGCCCTTTCTGCTCGGTCCACATAGACCCTGCTGATGATATTTTGGTTAACTCAGCATGGAGATTTCTGATATGTTTAGCGTCCCCTGAGCTCTGCCTAATGTTTGGCTGTGGGTCTCTGCATCTGTTTCCATCAGTTGCTGGATGAGGCCTCTCTAATGATGGTTGGGCTAGGTGCTGATGTATGGGTCTCTGCATCTGTCTCCATCAGTTGCTGGATGAGGTCTCTCTGATGATGATTGGGCTAGGTGCTGATGTATGAGTATGGCAGATGAACTCAGTGTTTAAAGATAGCAGCACCGTAATGTCTTGTCAGAATGAAGCACTCTGTGTTGGTCTGCTGAACCTACTTTCATTTGAAGACCAGATGGAAGTAAGAGCTTCCCCATGCGTCTTAGTCCGTGTACACCAACCCACATCCCCAAGGATGGCAATGGCCGCCATGGGATGCTGTGTTACATCATTGTACAAGTTTCTTTGATGCATTGGGATTTTTAGTAGGTGAATGTATTTTGCTAAGCAGGGTGCAGGGTTTTGTGTTTTTCGAATTTATTTGACCTCGAAACAGTGAACTTTTCGAACACCTTGTGCGTCTTGGTGATTGACAGTTGGTAGTTGAGTGCTCCCCTGCACAGCGGCCTTTTGTGTACCAAGTTAGGCTTTAATACTGTGCCTTCAGGTAAGTACTGGTGTCATGGGGCTGCCTGAAAGGCCATTGCAGTTGTAAATGTAAATATTGTCAAAGGCACTGTCCAGTGTGATGATCGGCCTTCTTGGAATACATTCCTCCTCTGATTTAATATTTAGTAACATATGTCTTCCCTTCTACCAGATGAGAATTATGGTCGTCATTATGCTCTGTTTCCGCCTTGCTTATAAAGCAACTTAAATAAATGTACAAACATGGCAGTCACTTAGTGTTCATGGTGAGCATGCCAAGGGTGTACTATCCTTGTTGATATTTGGGAAGTTTGTTTTCAATCCCAGATCACGAGCCTTACTTTCTCTGTCTAATATTAGGATGATTTCTAGTATCTGTATTACTGAGAAAATTAAATGCAATGTCTTGTTTTAATTGCTTAAGCCTGTGTCTAGCACATTCTAGAATGCTAAGTGGATGTCAGAGGACTTTCCTCAATTCTACCAGTGATTTTTTTTTAGCATTTTATGTTTCTGCTGTTCAAACCTATTTCTTTTGCAACTTTCATTTTTCTCTTTTAAAAGATAGGTTTTCATTCAGCACAAGTTGATTTGAACTCATTATGTAGTCGAGGATGACCTTGAGCGCCTAATCCTTTTTCCTCCTCATCTTTTTTTTTTTGTCTGGGTCACAGGCACATCATCTCTTTTTCCTGTTTTTTCTTCCTCCTCATCTTTTTTGGCGGCACTAAGGCTTGAACCAGGGCTTCGGGCCCTCTCTTCCTGAGCTGTGTGCCCAGCTCTTCTCATACTTCTCTCAGTGGAGCCAGTGAAGTCCTGCTTAGATGTGCGTGAGGTATGAATGCTGGAAGGAAGGATTACAAAGAGCGTTAAGCAGGATCATCATAATCACAGTGAGCGACTGTGAGTGGAGTTGATGGCAGAAGCCATAGACTTGTAAACAAGCTCGGTTACTAGGGGGCTGGCCAGGCTGACACAGGAAGTCTTTTGTAGCAGAAGGCTCACTTGAGCACACATATGTGTCTGATTTTTATGAAGTAAGAGTGTGGGGCACCAAGTGTGTCAGCGATAGGACATAACGGGACTGTTGCTGTAGCTGTTACCCTCTCCTCAGTCATCGAATCATTCCCTTTAGTCCATCTAGATGTGTGGGCAACCCGCTGTTCTCTCCAACCTCATCACGTAGTTTCCTGAGTGTGCTGATCAGAACATTCATCTTCCCAACTACGTGCTTTTTCAATGAAAAGGACTCTGTTGTAATTAAGCCAGGACATAAGTATGACCTTGTACAGTCTTTCACAAACTGCATATCATGGGTTAGCTCCTTTCCTTAGAGAGCTACAATCTTTATAGTTTTGCATCTGTTAGCTCTCCTGGCATGCCTGACTTTTTTACAGCAAGGTAGAAACTCAGAATGTTGAATTTTGATTTCCCTAAGCCACATGTTTTATTTTATATCTTTGAGTGATATTTTCATTTGTGAATCTGTTTTTTTTTTTAAAGACAGTGCTTCTTTGTGTAGCCTTGGCTGTCCTAGAACTCACTCCGTAGACCAGGCTGGCCTTGAACTTACAGAGATCTGACTGCGTAGGCATGTGCCACCACTGTCTGAGTGATATTTTCATTAAAAGACTATCTTATATATTACTAAACATTAAGTTTAAGTGTTAAGAAAGACCCGCTGGTTCTTACTATGGAATTTCTCAGCCTGGTCATGACCAGAAGGCAATTTAAAGGACAAGGTGAAGCTGAGGTGTTAATGTCTTCATCTGGTACCTACTCGACCAAGACTAAGTTCTGGATCATTCGAAGTGTTACAAAATGAATTTTGTATTTTGCAGTTACATTTAGGCTGTTGAAATTAAATTAAGGTTGGTGATTCTCAGTGTTCAAAACTGGCTTAAATGAAAGTTAACTTTCGTCTCCAACGCCCTTCCTTCCCTGCTCTTGTCTTCACAGAAAAAAGCTTGGCCTGACCACAAGCGAGAATGCAAGTGTCTGAAAAGCTGCAAGCCCAGGTATCCCCCTGACTCCGTGAGACTTCTGGGCAGAGCCGTCGTCAGGCTTGTGAGTACCAACTCCTTAGAGAAGCCTGGATTTAATTGATAAAAGCAGTTGCTATTCCCGTTTTAATTAAGGCTGAGACGGAGTTCATGTTAAGGTGGATGGATGGTGGGTTATCCCAGGCAGTGCGTTGAGACAACAACTCGTGTTCCTACCAGTCACCGACTTGATGGCCGTGAGGTGTACACCTGCAGTCCACAGAACTCTTGTTATCTCTTTCTTGAATGGGGTTTTGAGGTAACAGATGTCAGCGATTAGTACTTAGGTTCTCTTCGTGATTTTTTTCCTATGAACACACTGCATGCCTTTATTGTCTTTTTAAGTGGGGACATAATTAGATAATGATGTATTAAATTGACAAATTCTTATTTCTTTTCTTGTGTAGAGCCCTGATTTATGATTTCTGTAGTCCTTTTCCCTGTAGTACAACAGAGTCTGAAATGGTGCTCTGAAGACACTTCCAGATTGTTTTGCTAGACTGTGCATAAATCTCAGATTATTGCAGGGTCTAATTTGGTTCCTTCATTTATTCATTGACTTTTGATTTTTTTAGTTCCCATTTCTCCACCTTGAACTTTCCTAGAGGCTTTTGAGAATGTGAAAGTGTGGGAACTTCTCGTAAAGAGTTTTTTATTTGGTGATAAAGCTGCTTAGGTGAAGTTGCAAGTTAGATTTTAAAGTTGTTACTCAGTAATTCCAAAAAAAGCTGAAGAGGCCTAGAGATGAGACTCCATGTTTGGTGGTGCTTACTGCCCAGCCTGATGGGCTGAATTCAGTTTCTGGAACCTATGTCATGGAAGGAGAGAACTGACTTCTTAAGTTGCCCCCCACCCCCAGTGAATGAATGAATAAATGTTTTAAAAAGTTATGAAAAAGGATATATAGAAAATAATCTTTTAAAAAATTTCATTGAAGCTGGGTATGGTGGCACACACCTCTAATCCCAGCACTCAGGAGGCAGAGGCAGGTGAATTGCTATGTGTTCGAGGCCAGCCTTGGTCTACAGACTGATTTTCAGGATAGCCAGAGCTACATAGTGATGTCGTGATCCATCATGTCTGAAAACAAGCAAACAAAAAAAGTTCATCAGATTATCCAAGTGTAGTCAAATCTACTTATTTATATGTTGGAGCAGTTACCCGTGTCTTCTTCTTTTCCTTCACAGATGGATGAAAAACCCTCAGAGTCAGAGAAACTTTACTCGTTTTATGATCTGGAGTCCAGTAAGTGATTATTCATTAGTATCTTAAAACTAAATCTGTCATTTATCAGCTGAACTTCCCTCCCTCCCTCTTCCTGCCTCTCCCTTGCCTTCCTCTCCTCTCTTCTCCCCAGAGGTTCCATCCAGGGCACTCAACCTGTGGGTCACAACCGTCAGAAAACACATTATTTCCCATGGTCTTAGGAACTGAGAAAAATGCTCAGTAGCAAAATAACAGTCATGAAGTAGCAATGAAAATGACTTTATGGTTGGGGGTCACCACAACATGAGGAACTGTATTGAAGGGTTGCAGCATCAGGAGGATTGAGAACCTTCTGGGTCTAGGACCTTACTTATGGTAGACACACACTTAGCCACTGAGTTACCTCCACAAATTGATCATCATTTTAATGACGAGTCTGCTTTTCTGGATTTATTACATGACACAAACCTAAAGAAGTCTTTGTTTTTATAAACAACTAACACATAAGTTTGTCTAGTTGATTCTAGGGTAGGTTGGGCCACATATAATTTTTTAAAGATCCACAGTAGGCATAATAGCATAACTGAACAGATGGACTCATCTTCATAGAGGAACCGTGGTGAAGGGTTGACACTATCAAAGAATTATTGACTATGGTGAGATTGTTAGTTTTGTGAGTTTTTTTCAAGCCTTATTGTAAGCACTATACATTTCCTTTTTCCATGAATAACTGAAACTTTGCAGTGAGAGCAGGAAGTTTGACCTTTAAATGACAGCAGATGAGCCCCTCCCTACTTGGAAGCCTAGAGAGGGGACTGTCAGCCAAGCAGTCCCTTTTCTGGTATCTGGACTGCGCTTGTCCAGGTGAGGCTGATTTGGACATTTAATGGTCACCCCGAGGATGCTCCACCTAGAAGGACTTCTGTTTCAGGAGGCCTTGCTCCAGCAACAGTCACTCCAGACCCTGCACTGCCTGAGAAGGCAGGAACCAGAGCCAAGCCTTGGTGAACTTTAGATGACCCTGCAGCTGTTCTCATTCAAGCTGGGAGTGGGAACACCGGTTCATGAACTCAGAAAGAAGCTGTTTGATTGGGTGAACTAAAAACTGTTCTTTGATTGGTACAAATGCAACCCTTCATTTGCATACCATACTTTTGTCTATTCCTGGCTCTATCATCACCAGGCTGGTCATCTAGTTTTCAAGTCAGCCTGAAGAATCCCTTCTGAGCTGACTGGTTTTTAACATTTAGCCCAATGAAAAGCTTCTCTCAAATGGACTTCTTGCCTGCCCATGATTTTTATCGGAGGTAGAGTGGACTGGAGTGGTAACACAGGGGAAGGTGTGGTGGTCATTGAACAGTACCCGTGGAAGGATGGCTGAAGGGTCACTGGCTCAGGGCTACAGAGTAAAAGCAGTGTAATTGTTGAAGCCGAGACTTGAGAAGGCAGTGCACAAGAGACTAGGAGCCTTGGTTGGCCACACCTTGCAGATTGAAGGTTCCTACATCTGAGATGCTTGAGAGCTGTAACGCTAGTGCTGGGGTCCTGATACCCTAGGCTCAAGAGCTATCATACTTAGCTGGTGCTGACTGCTGCCAGCTGCTGTCGCGAGATGTTGCTTGGAGCCAAGGATTTCAGTAGCCACCTTGTGTCGGTTTGGTAGCACTTGGAGTCCAGGACCGTATGCCTCTAAGTCCTGTACCCTGTTCTTGTCCTGTGTGGTAAGCCTTTAGCTTCTAAGGTCTCCAGTTATACACCTCTAGTTTTTAAGAATTGAATTTTATCTTTTGAATCTGTTAATCCAACCCATAATCCTTTGCCATACGAGGGAGTACTCATGATTTCCTCACGAGCAGAACCGAGGGATCTCATTCAGTTTGTTAGTGTCATAGCTGTTGGTATAAGTGGTAACATTTGTCTTCTGTTTCACCTCCCTTCATCCCCTTCTCTCTTCTCTCGGTTTCCTCTCCATGTTAGCCAAGAGTGATGTAGTGAACAGTGCCGTTCTAGGGAATCCTTGGTGTCATCATTCCTAAGAGAAGCTGCAGGTACAGAGGACATAGGCTCTGTGACAGTATAGAGCATTGGTCTTTCCTGAGCTCCCCATGGTGGTTGCTAGCTACCAGGGATGCCTGAAGTCTTCCTGGTGTGGGTGCAAGGACAGTCTGGTTTATTTTGCTTTTGGACAGTCATAGGTCCTCTTCACTGAGGGTGTAAGTGGTTCCAGTCTCAAACTAGCTAGAACTCATAGACAATGTATGTTATACAGTTTACCGCTTCTGGTTGGAGGTGAATGGATGATCTCTAGATTTACAGTTCTAGCAGCTTAAGTGCCAGTGGCAATAAATTATTATTTAATAATTTATGGATTGGGAGCTGGATCAATGACTCAGTGGTTAAGAACACTGGCTGCTCTTCCAGAGGACCCAGGTTCAATTCCCAGCACCCACATGGCAGCTCTCAACTCTCTGTAATTCCAATTCTAGGTGATCTGACACCCTCACACAGACATACATGCATGCAAAACACCAATCACTGCCCATAAAATAAAAATAAATAATTATTAAAAAAAAGAAATCATGGGTTAATTATTCTGTTGGACAAATAATTTGAAGGAAGTATGCAAACCTGACATGAGGAAGAGTGTTAGTTCAATTTGTGTCTTTTCAAGTTTTAATAGAGAACTAATTAGTCATTTCTCTTTGTAGTCCTGCTGGATAATTAACACCATTTACAGTGAAATTTGACTATTAACATTAGCCCTGCTCAGTAGCAAACCATTACCTTGCCTTTGGTGAAATGCTCTCAGGTGTTAGTAGTGTGATGGCATACTCTTAGCCTTAATATGCCATTTGTAATGGCATACTATTTAAATATGGTATTATAAGTTAAAGTAATGTTCAAGGAGGTCATATTGGCTTTAGAAAAATCTCTTTATGTGTGTTTTTTAGAAAAATGTAATTGGTGCATAAAGTATCTAAACACATTTATGGGGTCCCAGTATATGTATATAATATGTAACAAAAAAATCAGGGATGTTAGCATTACCATTTCAAAAAATGTATCATTTGTATGTATTGGGAACCTTTTGAAAGTTGAAACGTTTTAGTAGAGTAATTCAGCATAAATATACAATAAGTAATTATAGTATCAGAATGACAGGTGTTTTCTCTCAAAAATGGATCATGTTTTTGTGTTGGGAACCTTTTTACTATTTTATCTGGTAAGGACTTAAGCCTGTATGCTACAGAATAGCAGTACTGATTCCTCCTAGCTGACTGTATGTTGGGACCCATTATCTAACGTCTCTTCACTCCATTCTCCTTTGTCCTTTCTTACATCCAGTGATCACTATTTCACTGTTTTGTTTGAGATCCTCTTCTGCCCTGGTTAAGTTTGTCTATTTGATACAGCCTAGAGTCACCCGAGAGCAGAAGCCTCCGATGAGAATTACTTAGATCTGTTTAGTGCGTGAACATGCCCGTGAGGGATCATTCGATTATCAGTGCATGTGGGAGAGCCCAGCCCATTCCTTGAGCAAGTGGACCTGGGCTGTGTGAAAAAAACTAGGTAAACACGAGCCTGTGAGTGAGCCAGAGAGTGAGCAGCAAGCAGTGTTTATCCATGGCTTCTGCTTTTGGGCCTTCCCTCAATGACTGACCTGGAACTGTAAACCAGATAAAACGTCTTCTCCTAAGTCAGTATTTTATCACAGCAACAGAAAGGAAGCTAGACAACCTTTTCAAACTTCCTCCAGTAATGGGAACGTGTGATCCTTGTCTTCCTGTGCCTGCCCGATTTCACTTAGCATCGTGTTCTCCAATTTTGACCCAGAGTTGAAAATAACAGGCTTTCACAATTTTTTTTTTTTTTAAAATGCATGGGTAGTATTTTGCTGTATAGATGAACCGTATATTCTTTATCTGTTCGTCCTAATTCCTTGTTTTGGGGACTTTACCTGCAGTAAAGTCGGACAGGCACACACCTTGTTGACACAACACTGTGTTGCACAGTGACCGCACGACATTGTATAGAAGTGCCCACATTTCTGTATCTGTGCAAGGATTTATTATTTTATGCTTTTGGATAATAACCATTCTGGCCAGAGTGAGATGATATCTCATCGTTTTAGTTCACATTTTCTGATGATTAGCACTGTGGAGCCTTTTGTCACATGCCTGCCCATCATTTGTTTATCTTCTCCTGAGGACTGTCTATCTAGAGCATGCTCTTTCCTTTAAACGAGATCTTCATCATCAGGTCATATTGCTATTGAGTTATTTTTTGTTGTTACTTATTTATTTACTTTTTGTTTCTACTTTCCAACCAAAGTTTCTCCTCCCTCCCCTCTTCCCAGATCCTTCCCCATCCCCTCCCTTCTCCCTGCTATGGGTTCTTTTGAGTTCCTTGTACAGTCTAGATATTAGTCCCCTGTGATGAATCACTTGCAGGCTTTCGTCTGTTATGTAGACTGTCTCTTTGCTGTACCGATTGTATTCTTTGTACAGATATTTGTTGTTGTTGTTGTTTGATTGCATCTTATTTTCTAATTTTTATTTTCTCTTGATAGTATTTTGTTGCTATATCCTTGTGCTCAGGTCAGTGTCCTAAACCTTTTCCTTTATGCTTTTCCCCTAATAGTTTTATGGTTTGGGATAATATACTTACGTTTTTGATATGTTTAATGTTGCTTTTGTATATGAAGAGATAGAGCTCTAGTTTCCTTCTTCTATACATGAATATCATATATGTATTTTTTTTGATATGTTTAATATTGTTTTCATATATAAATGTAGATTGTTTCATTTTTCTATACATGAATATCATATATGTATGTTTTTGATATGTTTAATATTGCTTTTGTGTATGAAGAGAGATAGAGTTCCAGTTTCATTCTTTTATATATGAATATCATATATTTATGTTTTTGATCCATTTAATATTGCTTTTATGTATGAAGAAATAGAGCTCCAGTTTTGCTCTTCTATACATGAGTGTCTACTTTGCTGGCACAATTTAGTGAAGGCACTGTCTTTTCCTTTAATGTGTATTTGTAGCAACTTTGCTGAGAATCATTTTGTTGTGTGAGCATAGATTAATTTCTGGCCTCTCTGTCCTGGTTCAGTGGTGGGTGGGTCTGTTTTCTTGTCTATGGAATACTCTTTGGTGATGATAGACTTGTAGCATGTTTTTCAGATCAGACATTGTCACATCTCTAGCGTTTTCCCTCAGGGTTGCTTTGGCTTTCTGATTGTTTCTCCTGTTCCTGTGAAGGATGTCATTGATAATCTCTAGGAATTGCATTGAGTATGTAATCACTTAGCACTTAGGGGAGTGTGGGCATCCTAACAATATTAGTTGTTCTAACTCATGAACATGGGTCGTCGTCTTTAATGTTTAATGTCCCTCCCTCCCTCCCTCCCTCCCTCCCTCCCTCCCTCCCTCCCTTCCTTCTCCTTCTCTTCAGTTTCTTTCATCACAATTTTGTAATTGCAGAGGGCTTTCATTTCTTTGGTTAAATTTCTTCCTCTCTGTTTCACTTTGGGGTCACAATTGTGACTCACGTTGTGGATTTTTTATTCTGTCGTTTGCTATTAATGTATAAAAAGTCCTAGTAATTTTTAGGCTGGTTTTGTTTCCTGAAACATTATAGAATTATTACCAGCTTTAGCTCTCTCCTTATGTCTGGAATCCTTCTCTTTAACCAAACATAAGGAGAAGCACCACAGCCTCCAGCCCTGTCTTTCTTTGTCCAACCTGAAAACAACTCAAGGTTGAGATTTCTTCAGGCGTCCAGGTTTTTGTTACGATACACATTTTGTCTGACAAACTTCAATTGTTTAAAACTTCACATGAACTTTAAATGTCTCATTTCTGCCTTTTTAACCTTTCAGATAATACAGTTTATGAGTCAGTTGTGACCTGCTTATAAATTATTATGGGGAATGGTCAGTTTAAATTCACTGGCTTAATTAGGATTTATGACAGTACAGTTGTGCACCATGATGTAAAAGATCTGCAGCTGACTTTGGTTTACTGTACTTCTAAAGACTGTCTGTGCATTTATTCTATCTATCTATCTATCTATCTATCTATCTATCTATCTATCTATCTATCTATCATCTATCTATCTATCATCTATCTGTCTGTCTGTCTATCTATCTATCTATCTGATAGTGGTGTGATCTATTTTGTGGATAAAGTCAGACAGAATTTAATCAATATGATATGTATCACGATTTATAGTTGTCAGGGTGTCAGGGTAGATTGCATGCCAGGAAATATCTTGTTTAATAGCTAGCATTGAACACTTGAAAATTACCCATGAAGTCCACTTGGTGATTATACTATTTATTTTATTTACAATAAAGATATTAACAAGCTCACCGAGGATAAGAAAGAGGGCCTGAGGCAGCTTGCAATGACCTTTCAGCATTTCATGAGAGAGGAGATACAGGATGCTTCTCAACTGCCGCCTTCTTTTGACCTATTTGAAGCCTTTGCAAAAGTAAGTTTGAAGGTTCATCTCCTTGCTGGTGCCGTAAGTCAATCCTTTATCTTTATGTTCTTGTTGCTTGTAAACATGTCTAGAGCCTTGATGGGATATTGAAGACCATTAATGCCTTGTATCACTCCCCAACTAAATGAACAGGGAATGGGAGAATTCAGTATTGTCTGGACCAAAAAGGGTGTTACTTTTCTGTTTTAGCAGTAATTTTGCTTGGAGATTATTCAATGCTAATACTGTAAACATCCCCTTTGGAGAGTTTACTCTCTTTTCTCAAATGAACACAGCATATCTATTTCATTGCTTTCTACTGAGTATTTTATTTTATTGTTGGACTTATTTTTAATGTTGGTTGTTTTAGCCAAGTGAAAAAAAAATCTGTGGGGATCTATTCTGATTAACTGATTTTTAAATAACACCAAAGCATATCGGTTTCTGATTTAAATAATGTAAAGATCAGATTAATGGAATCTGAGGTTAGAGATAGAAAACAGGTTTACTTAGTGTTTTATCTGTGCTCTGTTAGTAGGCATTACAGGAAGCGTTCTGTTGGAAAACGAGCCTGCAGGTTTACTTTGGCCCAGGCGGCAAGGACGCAGTGGTGGGGACGCGCATGCCCGGCACTCCCCGCGCATGCCCAGCACTCCCCGTACTGCTCTGGGCTGCCGTCTTGGTCCGTTTGTTTCTAATGTTCGTCATGTGTGACATTGGAAGATGACTTTGCCACTCACCGTGAAATTTATAAAAACACATATTTTATAACATCCCCCGGTTATTTTCAAGTCTGCTTTCAAAATTACCTGTTTGATAAGAATTTAAATGTGATTACTTTGATTGCTAGAGATTTATTCTAGTTTTCCCCCTCAAAGTTATTTTTAGTCTTTGAAGTATGTCCTATGGTTTTCCGATAATACAATCTTAGCATTATATTCTGGTTTGTCTATAATTTAAAGTTGATTGGAAATATAGTGGCTACTCCCTTTTTATTTCACATGTTCTTGGCAAAGCACAGCATCTAGTGGTTCCATAGGTCCCGTGCACACGGCTTCCTTGACGTTCTAAAACCCTGAAAATGCAGCACATGTCTTACCGCGGCCGGTACTTCATGTCTCACGTTAATAACGCCGCTGCTCTGTGGTGTCATTTCTGCTGTTGAAAAACCTCCCATAACAAGTGTGATTGTGATTAACAGTCACGTAAAACGTCTTCAAATACTGCTAAGTCTAAAACGTGAGTTGGTCCCTTGTTCCTGTTGTGATTGTTAAGCATTTTCAGTGATGTTATCTTGTGGAACTCTTTCCACGTTGTGGATGAGGGACGTTCTGGCAGGGTAATGAAAGTGGGTACATTTTTGGGGACCAATTTTCAACGATAAGTTCCCTTCCTCCCCACATACTTGTAGTTGCGCTTGCTATAAAAGTGGAGCATTTTAGGACTGGAGAGGGCTCAGGTGGGAAAATCCTGACCACACCAGCAGGAGCTGCTGACTTCCAACGCCAGCACCCATGTAGAGGCTGGCTGTCGGGGTGCACCCTCGCAGTCCTAGAGCATCAGAAGTGGGTCTGTGGGGCTCACTGGCCCGCCAGCCTCGCCCAGTCAGGAAGTCCCGGGTCTCAGTGAAAAAGTCTGTCTCAAAAAACCCTGGTGAGTGGTTCCCAAGGAGCCACAGAATACACACCACACAAACGCACACGTGTGTGCACACACAGAGGAAAAACATGTAACGTGTCTTAAAATATACTTTAGCAAAAGTCAGAGGGAGCAGATAATTAACTCGGAGCTCCTGAGCATCTTTGCCAAGGTGTCGTCCGTTACTATTTTTCACTTGTGGTTGTTTTTGTGCTTATACATTCATCTGTGGGAGAGCTCACTCTCTTGCTTTTCCTTTCTCAGGAAAATGATCTTAATCAAGCCAATTAGTATCCTGCCAGCAGCAGAGAGGCGCTACTCAGCCCAAAGCGCTGAGTGCACAGAGGAGCGCATGCGCCTTTTCCAGACCCCTGGGATTGGGTGGAGGGCCCTGGGCAGAGAACCTTTCCCTTTTATTATCATTTTACAGTTAACCAGAGAGAGGAAATGGCTGGCACCACAATGTACGCCCTGTAGTAGGCTGCTTCTGCATGCCACCTGCCAATTGTCACTTCCCAGGACTTCCTCGTGCGTTTGTCCTCCTTGGTCTTTGAAATGGGGCTTTACCTGGCCTCAGTAAAAAGACCATGTGTTCTGGTTTGTTTTGGTCTCTTTCTTTTATATTCATTTATGTCATATGTCAGCGTTAGACTCAGTACATTTTTGTTTTAGCCTTGGTCTTTGTCACCAAAGGCCCACGGCGTATTTTGGTAGGGAGGGAGTCATATTTATTCAAGCCAGGCCCAGTGGAGGCCACAGTGGCTCATCCCTTAAAACTTTCTCTTCTTGTGGCCCTCGATGTCGCACCCTCTGGAGTTTCCAGTGGAAGAATAACAGCTCCCTTCTCTTAGAGCAGGTTCTTAGAAGGCTTCTAAAGTTGTAGTTTTTGCCAAGCAAAATTTCCCCCGACACTCTAGAGTCCTTGCTGCGTAGGTATTTTGTGGGTCACAGTCACAAGAACTCCTGAGCGCCGGCATTGGCTTTGCTTTTATCACCCCCACATAAATGCACACACGAACAGCAATTAGCGTGTAGATCCTAGGAATGTCCCATGTGCTATATCCCATGAATTTGTTGCTTGGTTGTAAAGTTGAGCACTATGAGATGTGTCAGAATGATTCCCCCGCTCAGTGCAGGTATCAAGGAGGCCTCTCACTGAGAATTAGAAATTGACCTGAGTTAGAGAAGATCCTGCCTGCAGATTACAGACAGAGGTCTTGAATGGTTGGTGGGGCGTGCGACTCTCTGATTGGCTACCCACGAGACCATCCACGGGGCCATCCACGGGAGAAGACTGAGAAGGGCAGTCTGTGGAAGATAGGCTCAGCTGTGTGGTTCTTCCTGTCAGAGTTGAATGAAAGCTGGATGCTTACTGCTCACATTGATGGTGACCGCCACCAGCCTCCAGAATTCCCTGCCAGA
Source organism: Peromyscus leucopus (assembly GCF_004664715.2). Taxonomy (NCBI): domain Eukaryota; kingdom Metazoa; phylum Chordata; class Mammalia; order Rodentia; family Cricetidae; genus Peromyscus; species Peromyscus leucopus. The sequence goes on from NC_051076.1 coordinate 19,785,254, forward strand.
AGAGCTGATGCCGGGTGATCTGGTGGACGAGAGAGAGGCAGGAGCTGAGCTATTCATAAGTTCTTAATTGTGTAGGAGTGGTTTCTTCTTTAAAGTATGTGTTCTTCAGGCCATAAGACGATGAAATTCAGGGAAGGGAGGCAGGTGGGGACTGCCTCTGAAAGTAATAGAGGCAGCCGAGGGGCAGGAGGTGGCGGGAGATGCCAGTGAGAGCATAGAGGAGGCGATTATTCATATGCTCCTTAAAGATAAGGGTCCAGCTCTCCCTTCGTTTCCTCCCTGCAACCTTAGCCCCCCACCCCCACCCCCATACCACACATTTCTTCTTCTTTTATTTTCTTGTGAAGTTTCTAGTTAGGTTTTGAGGTGGATTCATCTAGCAAGGATTAATAAAGACCACTATAATAAAGTCTTCAGGTTGAGTCCCAATGCATTTGCTCTCAATGCAGAAAAAGAGGAGATACTAATTATGGTTATTAACTTACAGGATTAGAAAAAGTACAGCTCATGAGAGGACCGATTTATTTACTCATTTAAAATAATTTTCATTTTATTATTTTATGTGTTTGGGTCTTGCTTTTATGTAGTTAAGTGTACCACATGTATGCTGAGCCCTCAAAGGCCAAAGAGAGTGCTGGATGTCTTGGAACTGGAGCCACATACACTTGTGAACTGCCATGTGGGTGCTGAGAATCAAACCTGGGTCTTCTGGAAGAGCAGCCAGTGCTCTTAACCACTGAGACACCTCTGAAGCTCTCAGAGGGCAGGTTTACATGGATGCTATGTGGTATGACAGTTGTTTTCTCCAAGCAAGAAGTGAAATTCTCCTGATGTGTATTTGTTTATCTGTGCATTTGTATGTACACGTGTGTGTGTGTGTGTGTGTGTGCGCACATGCATGTGCACACGCACAAATAAACAAAATACAGATAGGAGAATTTCATTTTTTTTGCTTTGAGAAAATACCTGCATGTGTTCTTATGTGCATTGGAAAAATAACATCATCTCCTTTGTGGATAAAAATGAGGACTGACTGTAAGTTGCTTGGTAGAGTTCTGGAGCATACTGTGACTGTCTCCTACTGTGGCTCCACCTCCCTGCATTATTGGTCTTTGAGTATGAAATGTCAGCTTTTATGTCTCCCAGTACTGCATTCAGCCTTGAGAACAGGCTGCTCCTGATTGTAATCCAGACTTCAGGCAGTTGCTCACTGTTGCGCTCAGCGCTGGTGTCTCTTGAGATGCCATCAATTACCTACCTGTCTTGATGAGAAGAAATTTTGCAGACAGAAAATGGTATCTCTACCCTTGTAAGCTATTTTTGTTTCAGTCCACAGCTTATTATGGCAAAAATTCACCTCTGTCTTCACTCATAGCAGCCCACTTGACTCCTGAGTGTTTTCTGTAGGTCATGGAAATCTGCTTCATTCTTGTACCTGAAGAAGAATAAGCTAAATTACAAGTGTTTTCGTTATCATAATTTTCTGAAATGGACTGCGACATACAATATTTCTGTTCATCTTAATTACTGGAAATGTTTACGAATAGGCTAACCATAATTTTAGCAAACAGCTTTTGAGGTTTTTATAATAAATGCACAGAAAATATTTGTGTAGGGGTTAGTATAGGGTTCTAGAGAAAGCTATCTTTTATTCTGGGTTGTAACTTTTCTAAAAATGAATTTTGACTGATTAGAAACATAATAAGATCAGAGCAATAATGTAGAAATGGCATGAGCTGCACAGAATATTCCAGAAATAGACATTAAATCGGAAGCAACAGTAACAGTGACCTTCCTGACCACAAAACATGTGCCTTTGTTAGTGTCCCAGAGCTCTGCAGCATTGTTTAATTTCAGTGTTATGCTGTTGGCATAGAGTTTTTTTGATTAGAAATCCCACATCTGTTTGAGAAGATCTTCCCTCCCCATTTTTCCTTCAAACAAAACAACAATTCTTCTGGTCCCATTTTATTCTTTAAGGCACCTATGCCTTCTTAAATGTAATTTTTAATTTGATAAAATATAATTTTTAATGCATTTAGCTGCATTTGCAGTGTATGCTGGTTGTATGAATTGGAAAGAGTACATTAGAAGGTGGCTTTTTGTATTGGGAACACTGAAATTTTATATTCTGTTTCATTATGAGCAAATTCTTTTTACTTTTAATTGGAGAATTCAGAATCTGTTATAACAAGAATCTTGTGAATGAATAAGATGAGAAGTGATATTGATTCAATGTTTTGTGGGACATTAGAGATAAGGCCAAATAAAACAGGGCTCAGATTCAAAATCATGACTTGCATTTAGCAGGAGTGTACTATCAAGATGTGGAGTGTTGATAAATAATCTACCCTGTAATTTTAGTAAAGAATTGATGGGAAGAAAAAACTTTAAGCAAACCCTTCTTTTATTTATTTATTTTAATTCTCTGGGAGACTGCTCATTAGTAAAAAGAAAGAGCGAACCTTACCTTGATATATTCGATTTTCAGTCTATAACTTGCCGTTGACTTGTGCTAGCTGTCTGTGCTGGCCACGCTGGTGCCGGGTGACGCCAATGCTCTGTGTTGTCTAATTTGCAGGCAGAATATTACCTCTTGTTGTTTGGAAAGGTCATGAGTATGTGTGCGTTTGCCACTTGAGGGCTTCAAGTTCACATCAGACTAAATTTTAGTGCCTTTTTGTTGATGAACTCAATTGGCTTTCACTACTGCGGCATGCTATAAAGTAGTAAGGGAAGCAATTTTTTGAATTAATAAAGTGATGGATTATCTAATTACAAAGTTGATGTGAGATGGCCGCATTGTAACTCTGACTACATTACTAGGTGATCCCAGTGACTGATCAGATGGGCCTGGGTTCCATTAAGGGAAAATATGCTATTAAATATTTAATACCGAGAGTGAGCAGACGCGTCCGGACTGCTAACCTCCAGTCACCCGGGTGCGCATACCTATGTGTTCGGCAGTGACTTTGAGAAGAGACACCACAGTGTGCTCAGACCAGCTGCCGGAGGCCTTAGTTGTTGGGATTTTACTTCAATGCTGCTCTTAAGTAAAGCAGCCAAACAGCCAAGATACTTAACTGCACAGTGATCCTGGCATTCTCATTATGAACCGGTGATACACTCATGATTTATTTGTTTTTTCTTTATTATAACAGATTGAGTCCCCAAGTAGATTCAAGAGACAATTATTCTCAAAGATGTGCATCAGCCCTTCAAGGAAAGTGATGGTTTGTTGGACACTTGGGCTTTGAAGACAAAACAAATCATCATTTGAATTTTAATGATGATATTTATTTATCATGTTCTTCACTTTTAGCCATTTGGTTAATATCTCTCTTCATTTTTGTGTAAATAACCTATGATGGGTGTATGTTTATCATGGTTAGAAACCAGATGCCTTCTAACTTCTTAGGGTGGCAAGGACAATTAGTGAGCTCTCTGTCAGCATTTGTATTCATCCCCGTGCTGTCCAGGGTTAGGTGCCTACCTTAGGTCTCCTGCTTTGGATGGAGCCTTTTCCTTGTCCGTCTGAGTGTCTAACTTGCCGTTAATTCAGATAAAGGTGAGCTTCGGAAGACGGCAGCGCAGTGTGGTGAAGCGGGGAGGTCACCGCCATGGCTTTTGCCCATGTTTAGTGTCACAGACTTGGTCCTTGGGGACTGTACCACCCTGAGAAAGTGACGTGGAGTCCGGAATTGCGTTGAATTGGATTGCCTACCAAGTTGCCTGTTTCACTGTGGGCAAATAAAAATAATACAGACCAATTAAGTGTCTTCTTCTTCTTGGATGTTATTTTAATAAATATTTAAAAATAGTAATTCAGTCTGTAAGTATACACTAGACAGAAGGCCATCTTTAATATCAGGGCAAAACTTATGAAGTTTAGTAAATTGGCTGTCAATCAGTGTGTTAGAGAGGCTGCTATTTCAGGAAAGGAAGACTTGCTGGATTATTTACTCTAGGGCTTATTATTTATTTGTTAGTTTTTTCATTCATTCATTCATTCATTCATTCATTTATTATTTTTGCTCCAACCTCTTGATTCTACTGTGTCAGATTCCCAAGTACTAGGACTACAGGTATGTCCCACAACACCCAGTCATCCCAATATTTTGAAATCTGTAAACCGTATGGAATGGCAAAATGGACTTCATTAACATACGCATTACTTCACAGGGTGTCAACTTGATTTTGCTATTGTAGCCAAAAGCCTGGGCCATGCATTAGGGAGGACAGAGCTATGTGCTAACGGAGCGTTGTTTGTGAACACAGAATATCAGTTTCCATATATTTTGACATATCCTGGAATGGTCTTCTGTTAATTTTCCCCAGTAACCTTTAAAAATAAATGAGCACGATTTTAGCTTGCAGGCTGTATTAAAGCAGATGGCAGGCCAGATTTGGCCTGTGGGCCATTATTTGGCAATCTATGAATCTTCTTTGTAAGCCAGATGATATTCTGCTCATACTAGGAAACAGAATGTACTGTTAGAAAAGTATTTAATTATATATATATATATATATAATAAAAAAAAATATATATAATAAAATATATATATATATATATAAAATAAAATAAAAGAGTAGAAAGTGTTTTACCTGTCCTAACAAACCATTAGTTCTATTTGTTTTGATTTCCAGTTCTATTTATAAGCATATGTATACAGACAATAGCTGATTTTGCATTTGTTTTTAACTCTAAGATATTTAATTCAATAACTTGAAAAGTTTTAATTTAATAATACAGTAATAATAATACAGTTACTGAGCAGAAAAGAAAATGTCACGGGGGGGGGCAGCTTAATAGCACTCGGAGCAGAGGAGGAGGATTCTGTGAGCTCGAGCAGACTGCTACAAGTGAGTTCAGGAAAGCGAAAACTACGAAGAAATCTGAAAAAAAAAAAAAAAAAAAAAAAAAAAAAAAAAAAAGAAAATTGTCAAATGGAGAAAATATATACTTATTAATGTCTTATATGTTTAAAATATATTCTGTTTTTGTTCTTATATATATTTTTAGGAGACAGGGCCTCCTAGTGCTGGCAGGCTTAGAATTTGCTATGTAGACTAGGCTGGCCTAGAACTCGCAGATTCACCTGCCTCTACCTCCCAATTGCTGGGATTAAAGCCTACACCATCATGTCCAGATTATTTTTAAAATAATAATTATTACTATTATTATTAATTATCATTATCAGAGAGAGGGGGAGGGAGGGAGAATGAGAGATGAGGGGTCTTACATGTGCCACCTTGAGGGTGTGGTGGTCAGAGGACACCTTGGTTGGCTGTTTTCTACTGTGGGTTCTGGGGAGTGAACTGAAGTCATCAGGGCGTCTGGCTAATGCTTTTAAGGCAGGGGCATCACCCAACCCTGTTTATTTTTTTTCTAAAAGACAAACTTTTACATTGTAGCTCAGTCTGTCCTTGAACTTTTGGTCTTCTTGCCTCATGGCTTTCTCCCACTTGCTAGAATTTATTGGTGTATATCTCCCTTTTGGGATATTATATATATTTTAAAGCGAATGGTGTTATAGTTTATCTTTTTTCCTGATACGAAGCCTAAAGATGTAACTTTATGTTAATATTAGAAATATCTTGGTTGACTACATCAGGTTCAAAATTTGTGTGCACGCGCGTGTGTATATGAGTGTGAATTTGTGTGTGCTATGTGGGTACACATGCATGTGGAAGCCAGAGGTGGACAAAGAGTGTCTTCCTGTATCATTTCTCTACTTTAAATAGGGTCTCTCACTAGTTTCCAGATTGGTCCAGACAGGCTGGCCACACTAGCAGTCTGCCTCTCCCATGCTGGGGTTACAAACCCCCATCAGCTAGGCTTTCTTGTGGGTATGGACGACTCTGAACGCTGGTCCTCATATTTGCATAGCCTGTGCTTTTGCTCACTGGCCATCTCTCCAGCTCCAGGTTCAGGACTTTTTGTTTGATTCCTTAGATTTTTTTTTTTTTTATTTCTGTTATTGCCCTCAGACTACCTTGTGATTTGTCTATTTCTATTACAGTTGAGAAGAGCTTTTCCTGAAAGGAAGAGAACAAATGTATTTTAGAGGTGTGATGTTAATATCGACAAAGATTGTCATAAATTGCTCTGTTGCATTTTATAATAAGCAAGAGCAGAGTTATATTTTTGAGATTAGAAGTCATTTGTTGTCCTTTGATGTGGAAAATAATGTGGCTTGATACATTAACAAAATAAAGAAGTAACTTTGGTGATGGCTTCTCTAAGCCAGATTTAAGAAAAATATGTCCTGATCAAGGTCAAAAGCAGTCTCTACCGTGTACGTATCAGATACAAGCAGATTCTGTAGTTCGAGCAGCTCTACAAGTATAAAACCAAATACCAGAAAATTAAAAAAAAAAAAAAAAAAAGCAGTCTCTACCGTCTACAAGTAGAGGTTCAAAGATACATTTACATTAAACCATTTCTGTTCAGTGCTCAGTGTTGCATGCTTAAAGGGCCATATCCCAGTAAATACTGTTCTCTGAAGCGTGTTGAAGAAAAGCCAGAAGGCCATGCCATTTTTAGCCACATTGGCTGAAAGTCCTTTAAAATTAGATGCTCCAAGGATGAATTAGGCTGTTTTTAATATAACCCGAAGCTGCCTGTCCCCAGGTGGATTTCATTGAGGATCAGATTGGGGATGCCAGGATGGTTTGTCTCAGTATAAAGTAGGACTGGATGGTAAGTGGTACGCCCGTGGGTTTGTGAAGCTGTCTTATTGATGGTGCATCATGGTGCATCAGGCTTTTTACTTAACTTGTCTTCTGAAGTTTTCTTTCTCACTGAGGTTTCAGCCCATGTCTTCAGTCAGATCCACCACTAGGGCTGGCTGGCCTTTTTGTTTTGTAAAGTCAGTCACTACTGGTATTTTCTACTCCAGTCTTTGGTGACTGTGGTTTGTAAGCTGTATGTCTTTCTTTTCAGATTCTCAGGTAGGTTGTGAACCCCATGAAGACATATTCACGCTCCACGCCCCCTTACTTCACGCAGCATGACGGAATAAGATAATATTAGGTTGAAAGATCAAAGAAATTATCCACCTCATAACCTGCCCAGCTTTTCTCCCCCTCCCTCTCCCATGATGCTTCAGGTGCTGTGGGGAAAGCTGGTTCATTATATTCTGTTCTGAGAACTTTTTTGTTCCTTGATGCTGACTAGTTCAGGAACTTCCCGCTGAATTACAGTGAAAACGTGCTGGAACACAAACTTATTAACTAATGTCACACCAGCTCGGCATCAGTCTTTGTTTCTTATATTGAAAATCATCTCTGTAAAGCCAGGAAAATAAATATTTGATGTAATACTGTTATTCCCACAAACATCTTGAAGCTAGATTAGGTAGTCTCTACACTGAAGAATTTCAGCCTCAGAGATTCTGTGTGTCTGTGCTTAAATGATTGAGACCTGCCAAACCAGCTGAGCGCTCTCACTTCAGGGATCTTGATTATAAACAGAATTTCTGCATTACACATATGCAGTGTGTGGGTTCGTTTGCAGTCCGATGGTTTGGCGCATTAGATACCCGGAAGCCGGTGGGTATTAGACATGTGCGGAGCTGTGTGTTCTATCAGGAGATCAGGGGCAGTTGAAGGATTGGCCTCAGGATTCCCAGTCTTGCACTCTCCAGTTCTACTTTTAGCACTTTATAACTCGACGGAGTATTTACATCTATAGGCAGTCATCCCCTGCAGCGGCCCTCTGAGTTCCCGTGGTTATTCTGCCCCTTGCAGGGGAGGAAATGTGTGGGGTCACACTCTTTGTAAGTGCGAGGATCGAGGATGAGCTTGAGCCTGGCTTTGTCATCTCTGGCTTCCTGCTCTCCTTAATCCTTCACACTGCACTCCGTTCTGTGAGTTCTGGGGCAGGGCTCTAATTGCAAAGGAATGTAAACCTCAGGAGCAAAATCCAGAGCCACAGAAATAAGAATATTTGCTAGTATTTCTCTTTCTAGCAAGAAAATATTGCTACGGGCAAAGCAGTAAATTTTTAAATGCTGTTTCTCGCTGTTTATATGCAAGAGATACATTGTGTTCCCCCTTCCCTTTCATCCAGGCACCCCTAAATTAGTGTGGGTTGGAGGATGGGGTATTGTTCTTATCAAGTGGTTTTGCATTGATGCTGCTGTAAGTTCATGTAAAAATAAAGGTAATTGAAGTAGAATTTGCATGGAGATAAGGCTGTCTTTTGATATCTGAATCCTATAGCCTGGAAGTACTATATATTAAAACATGAATTATTCAAGAGCCCCCCAGCATGAGTCTGTATTGTTTCTGGGCCATTATTGGACATATTTTCTCTGTAATTCTGTAGATAGATATTTTGTACGTTAAAACATTTTATAGTTTTATCAACTGTGTATGCAATCTAGAAGAAAATCCTTTTTGGTAGTAATAATTTCTTCCCCCGTTTATTAGTATTTATTTGACCTGAGCATTTATATTCATTAATAGCACAAGAAAAGCATTCTGCAATACCATTTTTGAACACATGCTTTCCAAGCAAAATAAAAGCCGAAACTCTAATACATTAGACCAGCTTGACAATGATAGGTGACATTTCATGTTTTGATTGGCATTTGGTTTTAGTTTTGATGCATATAGAAAAACTTACCAAGTTCTGTGCTATTCAGGCAGCTGTCTCCTTAGGCTCTCTTGTGTTAGCACAGGGAATCAGGACACCCTTGCCTTTTCCCGTCCTTGTGTTAGGAGCAGCAGTGTTTATTTGGGCCTCAGTGGTACTGGTGTCCTGGGGTCTGTTTCCTCTCCGTCTTGAGCGGCTCTTAATCTTTCTGGTGCAGAGGGGAAGTCATTAAGCTATGTAGTTTTAGTGACCGTCAGTCTCCTCTGGTAGGAGACATATTGTTGGTTTTCTTGAGTTCCACTTTCCCAAGTTTCCATACAGAGGTTTGCACCTCACGTATGCAGGTCTTATGTTGTGATGTTCAGTTTCCACAAGTCCTTTGCTGTGGCTCAGCCCATTCCCAATTAGATCACCGTCTCACTTTACCAGAGATCTCTGGCGGATTCGTCTCTCACTGTTGGCTGGTAGTGGTCCACAACTGTGGCTTTACCCACCTCCCGTGCCTTGAGAAAACTCCAGGGTTCATTTCTAGCCTTGGTATTTTTTTTTTTCTAGGCTCTAATCCCGTATTTTGTTATTATTAATGAAAATTTTTACCTGGACCACTTGTCTTTACTTCAAAGTCGTCATCCCCAGTTTGTAAGGCCCCTCCTTCCCGACAGAAGCGTTCTTCACAAAGAATTTCTGTGTTTCCTATTACAGTCTTGGTATGGAAGCCTCAGTTTCTCAGAATGGTTGTGAGAATGAACAGATGTGAGGGAACACCTAGTATAACACCTGGCTATGGCCCCATCCCATGTCAGTGGACTTCCTTCTCTTATAAAGTATGCCCTCCCTTACCCAAATTCTCCTTGGCAGAAATCTTGAGAAATTGATACTCATTGTCTCCTTTAGGACAGGATGTTATCGGTGGCCTGGAGGCCAGGACCTCAGCAGGGTGCCTGGTCTTTCTCTCCCCCATTTCTCTATCTTGTTTGTTTCACACACCCCTCCCCCACTGCTCTAGTTAGGAGTATTGTTATCCTATCCAAATCTTGGTTCTTAACTCTTTCTCATTTTTATACACTGATGGTAGAGATAAAAACCAAACAGGTACCCAAACCCAAGTCTGATCATTTAAAATGCCTTCCATAAAAATGTCTGTTGAGAGGGCTGGAGAGATAGGTCAACATGTGAGAATGCTTGCTGCCCTAATCCCCCAGATGGCTACACCCCAAAGACTCCAGTACCTTGTAGAGAGATGAGGAATTGCAACAGTCCAACCTCTGTGTTCTTTAGCTCCTTCATGTTGTTATTTTTTTTAAGAGACCCAGGCATCTTGCTATTCCAAAAAGGCATCAATGCATTAATGGTGGCAATACGTGTGTGTGTGCCTTGGATGCATTCCCTGGATAAGGGAATTGTCTTTGGCAGGCTGAAGCATTTCTGAACTAGTTTGTAACACTGATTCTGGATATGAGGACACACAAGCAGAGGCCATCCAAGCTAGTCACAAAGCAACGGTGGGGTGGTGGGTAGGTGTGTGCGTGTGTGTGTGTGTGTGTGTGTGTGTGTGTGTGTGTATGAGTGCGCGCGCGCTCATGTGTGGTGTAGTTAAATTCCACTAGTTCCTTTGACCCCTGGGGTGATATTCTGACTTGCTTCAGCTCCAGCTCTGGGTAATAATAATCCCTTGTAGTAGCTGAGTGGGTTTTTCTGCTTTGTCAGTACTGTTGGATTTGATAATGAGATAATTACAAGCATGTGATCAGATTTCAGAAATCCACTTATGCTTGCTAATGGTTGCTAAGGCTTCGGCGGCAGTTTTTTATTTGTTTAAATCATTTCATTAAGAGGCATAGGTAGGGTGGAGCTGCTGAGGTCAGTGGAATCTGATGTCCCAGGTAGAGCAGATGTCTCTGGTCTCGTTGAATGAGAGCCCTTCTAGCATTTATGTAGAGAAAGGATGATATTACAAAGATGTTTTTGGTTCTAAAAGTATTCCTTTCATACCAGTGAGATTAGAATATTTGTTACTTCCTACCACACAAGTCTGTGCAAAGACTCCCACAAAGTCCTCTGCCTTTTGTGGGCATGAGGCATTGTGTTCCTGTAGTTAAAAATATCCTCTTAGTTTATTGGAGTAGAATATTTTCTTCATGACAAGAAATATTGAGACTTGGTGATTTTGCTGTTTAAAAATTCTTTTGAAAATTACTAGATGTTTTCAATTACAGAGCACAGTGGGGCTCACAGTGAGTGGGACTGTTTGACGGGCCGCACATTTACTAACAGTCACCAGCACTGCCGTTTGCCAGTTTTCCTTACAGCTCAGTTCCTTTATTCCTACCTTTGTTAGCACGCCACCTTCCATTCTGTGTGGCGACTTCCTTTCTACTCTTCTGGCTGTTGCCGCCATCACTGTGATCCGCCATCATCACCTATGATCCACCATCATCACCGTAATCCACCGTCATCACTGTGGTCCACCATCACTGTGATCCACCGTCATCACTGTGATCCGCCACCATCACTGTGATCCGCCATCATCACTGTGATCCACCATCATCACTGTGATCCACCATCATCACTGTGATCCGCCATCATCACTGTGATCCACCATCATCACTGTGATCCACCATCATCACTGTGATCCACCATCACTGTGATCCACCGTCATCACTGTGATCCATCATCACTGTGATCCACTGTCATCACTGTGATCCACACATCCACTCATCACTGTGATCCATCCATCATCACTGTGATCCACCTCATCCATCATCACTGTGATCCACCTGATCCACATCACTGTGATCCACCATCCATCACTGTGATCCACACACTGTGCCCCATCACTGTGATCCCCCCATCCACCACCATCACTGTGATCCAACACTGATCCACCATCACTGTGATCCACACCTGTCATCACTGTGATCCATCCATCATCACTGTGATCCATCACTGTCCATCATCACTGTGATCCGCCACCATCACTGTGATCCACCATCATCACTGTGATCCACACTGTGATCCATCATCACTGTGATCCACCACCATCACTGTGATCCACCATCACTGTGATCCACACTGTCATCACTGTGATCCACCACCATCACTGTGATCCATCATCACTGTGATCCACCATCACTGTGATCCATCATCACTGTGATCCACCATCACTGTGATCCATCATCCATCCATCATCACTGTGATCCACCACCATCACTGTGATCCGCCATGGAGGATGGAGAATGTGCGGTGTACTTACAGCATACTGAGTATGCTGAACAGAACGGAAAACTGGTGGTGGCGGTCACAGTCTCTCAAGGGACTTCTGTAAAATTATGTTTTAGCTCTTTTTGTGTTTGTTTCTTCTAGTTCTTCAAGACAGAACAGAAGCTAAATCTTAACTTTTCTTTTCCCATTAAGTGATGCAGGAAGAGGAAATAGGAATTTGCTGAACCACAACGTATTTGGCCAGTTCTCTCCGACCTAAGACACCCAACAATCACATTGCTTAGTTTCTACTCTATTTCTTCATTTCTTTAGTATACATCAGAAATCAGAGGCGCTTGTAGATGACAAACTACTTTTTCTCATCCTCTTTATCACCGACACGCAATACTAAATGTCCCAGTAACATGGGAAGCAGGGAAAGAGTCTGGACCCTCCCAGACAAGAAGCCTCCTACCACGCTGCCAAACTCCAAACAGCAATATCATGCGATGCTAAATAGGAAGAGTGGTTCGCATTTACAGTTTAAGATATCACAAAGGCAGTCCGGGATTTTCTGTGGAATACACTGAACAGAAAACAGCTGTGAAGCGGAGACCGCTAAATGACTTCAGTATGAGAGAACTCTGTGCAGCATTTCCTTCTCCTCAGAAGTTTGCTGTTGCTTCAGAATAGAACAGATTGCGATGTCAACATTTCAGGAAGAAGAACTTCCAATGAGCACCCAAGCGAGGATCCATCCAGAAACAAAGGAACGCACTTACGCACCTAGGATTTTGAGAGGCAGTTACACTAACATATTCTAAGAAGCATTCCATGTCTGTACAGCTAGCAGAGCATCAAGGGAGTTTCTAAAATCAATATGTATTTTTTTTTAACTGTTTGAAAGCATTTAATGCTAGCAATGAAATATTCTCACAGGCTTTGTCGTTCACAGAACAGGCTAAAATTCTAGCAAAATGATGCATGCGAGCATATTTTAACACAGATTGGAAAGCAGAAGGATAAAATATATGCAGACGAAAATATAAGAGCAGGCACTTGGGTTTGTAGTACGCTGCTCCAGTCAAACAAGATTACTGCCAACTGTCCAGTGCAGCCGAAAAGGGAAGAGCAGAGATGAAGTTGCCGTAGATCATGCGGTGACAGCTGCCTGCCTGAGTGAGTGGAGCTGAGAACGCTATGACTCTCACGTCATCTGTGCACCAGGTAGGAAGGCTCAGGATGCTATCTTATACTCAGCGTCTGTCTACTGTGGCCAATCTAAAATCCTGCAGAAGTAACTGGGCCCCCAAAATGACATTTAGATAAAGCAACGCGATTCAGGAGTAGAGATTGCCCACAGAAATGTTTCCTGGGACATGAGCGGGGTTTTGAAAAGGAAGATGTCATTTGCTGAGACATGGCCTTTCAAGATGCTTTAGAGACGATCCCAGTGCACTCTTTTATGAATAACAATTTGGCACAAGAGGTCTCACCCACTTTTTAAAATGGATTTTAAAAAAGAACAAATGGATCCTAAATAGATGGTGATAACCATTAAACAAAGGACTGGACACTGCAAAAGAAAAACAAACAAACAAACAAACAAACAAACAAACATCAGAGTACTGCAGCTGCTTTCCGGACGTCAGACGCAGCATCTGAAAACAGGGAGAGGAAGTTACTATAACAAATCTTTCTGGGCAACAAGATTAACAATGCATCTTGTTGGGCTTATACTTTTCCTACTCTACATAATTTGATCTATTGTTTATAGAAAATAAATATCTGTAAGCAATATTTTCAAGGAATATATGCTATGCATGATTGTGTTTAATTTTGTGTTTGTTATGTCGCTACAAAGACCATTAAAAGTGATTATAATAACCCACTAGCTCTAAGGAGTGAGATGTGCTCCTTATTGTTTCTTAAGTTCTGTTCCCTCTCCCTCTCCCCCCCGTGTGTGTGTCTCTCTCTCTCTCTGTCTCTGTGTGTGTGTGTGTGTGTGTGTGTCTGTCTCTGTCTGTCTGTCTGTCTGTCTCTCTCTCTCTCTCTCTTTCTTCAAGACACCGTTTCTCTGTAGTTTTGGTGCCTGTCTTGGAACTCATTCTGTAGACCAGGCTGGCCTCGAACTCACAGAGATCCGCCTGGCTCTGCCTCCCAAGTGCTGGGATTAAAGGTGTGCGCCACCGCCGCCCCGGCCTGAGTTCTGTTTTCTTTAGGTGACTCACGATAATGGTATGTACTTATGGAGTATAATGTGAGTTTCCAATATATGCATATAAATGTAATGATCTAATCAGTCCATTGATTCTTCAGAATGAGCAGAGGCAGGCTGCCTGAAGAGGGCCAGTGCCGAAGACTGACAGAGGGAAAGAATGCTCCAGAACTGTGAATACAAGGCACCGCTGTGTGTCTGCAGCTGCTCTTCACATCTGATGGACTGGAGCTGTAGCCACTCCCCTTCGTGACACACAGGCCAGCTCAGGTCGTCAGCATCTAACTCACGGAGCACACAGAGAGAAGTGCGTGTGCTCACCTTTCACACTTACACTGAAGACTTCTGCTTTTCCACGTCCCAGTCGTGACATGATAGGACAGAGTCCAGGGACAGGAGGGGAAGAGAGGCTGAGGTGTTCTAGAAGTCTCAGGTAGTCTGGCACCCGTGAAACAAGTGGTTCAGAAAAAGAAGGCCAGCCTACAAAGATCAGGATTGCTAGCTAAGTAAAGTTCGTATGGAATTGAATACCTAGAAACTCAGAGTGGCGCTTCGATTTCTCACGTGGATGACACTTGTGAGACTGCCTTTGTTTTTGTTTGAGACAAGTTCACACTCAGCCCCAGGCTGTCGTCCTACCTCAGTGTCCTGAATATTGGGATTACAGGTATGATCTGTCATAGCTAGCTATTTTTTTTTTAAAATTTACAATCTTAGGACACCCCCCTCCACACACACACATATACATCCCATTGAAACTTAAATTAATCCACCACAATCGGTTTGTGAGGTGAGCTTGGATTGTAGCTAGAATGTTCTGAAGTGTTTCAGGAGGAACCACAGTGTCACAGTGGTATCGGATTAGCCAGACTGAAGACCATCTGTAATGGAAATGTCCAGAACGAGGAAGGAAGGAGGTCTAAGCAGTCCGTGTCTGCTCGGAGCAAGCTTGCTGTACTTCTTTGTAGGGTGTAATTTTATAGTATTCCACCTTAGTAGCTGCAGAGCACTTTAGTTTGAGAACTCACTGCATTGTAGTTAGAGATGCAAGCTTGTTTGTGTGTGTGCTTTCCAGCCTCTTAGGCACCACCGGAAGGCAACACTAACTTAAGAGGTTATCTGTTGAAAAGCTGGAGGGCCCATCTTCATAGCTCATCTCGCTGTTTAAATATTACAGTTTAGGATATAGAACATGGTTTATTCAATTCATGAACATTAAAATTGGAAAAATGTGTTCACACACGCTTTTGAATTTCATTTTTAATTTAAGCAACACAACTATATAGTAAAGTTTGAAGGTTTGTTTGGTTGAATATTTTTGCCTCAACGCTGGTGGCTGGAAGTCTTTAATTCTGATTCATCTTTCACACAGTAGCAGTAGTCATGTGTTGTGGTACCACACAGAGTGTTCATCAAATATACTCTGAATTTCTGGCCCCCTAGTCAGATGTAGAGTCTCACGAGAGGAGACGGGATGTAGTGAGAACTGCAGTCACTGGGCTGGGTCCTGGTTGAGGGCCAGCATGATGTAGCAGGAGAGGGCTAAAGATCTTACAAGCTAAGGCAGAACAATAGCTGAAATCGTAGGACAAGCTAACTATAGATACTGTTGCAAGAAAGAAACCTTGAAAGTGTTTGTTTCATTTATATTAGACTTTCTAATTAAGGAATCTGTGGAAATTAAAACCTCCAGCTTCTAAATATGGCTGTGGAAGCACACATGTTAATTTCAAATGATAATCTTCAAATGGCCTTATTTCCCTTATCATCCCTCTCTAATATTAATTTTTAACATATTTATGAGGAAGTGTCCCTTATCTGCATATTATTAAATGGAAGCAGTCAGACTTGAACATTACCATTTTTCCTACACTGGTAAAGCTGTGGAATTAGCGTGCCCCTTATAGTTGACGTTAAAAGGACGATTTGTGTTACTGTGAAGATAACAAGAACGCTCTTATCCTGATCCTGGTGCTGAAATGAGGTCCTCTGTAATTCTCTCAAGTTATTGAGTGTCACATTGTTCCAGCAGCAACGTTGTATCTTGCGAGGTTTTAGAACCACCTGTGAGCCTGAATCTGTAATCATTGTTTCACCAACTAAAGACTGTTTCTCCGAGTGTGAGCCCAGAGATCCTGAGCTCTCTCACAGGGTTGAGGCTCTTCACCTGATGTAACTGTCTCAGAATTTGGCCTGCACTTCTGGGCTTCTTGTAGGGGTGCAAGGCAAAGCAAGTCTGTTCTAGTGCTTCCCAGGGAGCTGTCTAAGGCTGCTCTGATTCTTCAGCTCAGCAGAATAAGAAGTTTCAGCCAGGGTGGTAGCGCACAGCTTTAATCCCATGCCCCGAGGAGGCAGAGGCAAGTGGATCTCTTTGAGTTCGAAACCAGCCTGGTCTACATGGTTGTTTCTAGGTCATCCTGGGCTATACAGTGAGGCCCTATCCCAACCTCCCCCCCCCCAAAAAAAAAAAAAATTAGCAAAGATGGAAGTTTCACATCTTTTTGTGGTACAAACAAAACTGTAACTCAGAAAGATTCATCACAGGGCTGTTTCTCTTCAGATAAAAATGGATTAATTTGTAGCCCTTGGCTCTAAAGCTGTGGGATCATTGAAAAAGCATTCAATTCAAGCCTGGAGCCACAGATTCCTATAGAGATCAGGCAACACAGTGCTCTTTCACAGGGGCTGGCAACTGTGAGGCTGGTGTGAATGGCCGGGCTGCAGGGGACACGCCCACCTCCTGCAGGCTGGTGTGAATGGCCGGGCTGCAGGGGACACGCCCACCTCCTGCAGGCTGGCCTGGCACATGCTCTGGGCAGTCATTCAGTTTGGATGAGATGATAAAAAACTCTGTAATGCATTTTCTCCTCACTGTTTTTTCCTGCTTTGGAAATGTATTTTCACATTTTTTTTTTTTTTTGTTGTTGTTGCTGGTCATTTACTATTATGTACTTCTGTGGCTGTGGGCACATGAAAACATTTCAAATTTATGATTTTGTGGTATGCTTTGAAGTTATTTTTTAAAATTGAATTGTATTTTCACATTTACTATGGCTGCCTCAATAGAAATTTCTTCAAATTTATTATATTTGGATGTTTTTTTTACTACTATATTTTATGTAGGAAGTCTTTTGAATGTGTTTTATATTTTCTTTTTTTTCCTCTTAGTTATCAGGATTTTAATTTTTTTCTTAGTTACCAGGATCTGAAGTGCAGGACTATTAGACACATACATGTTAGTTTTGTGTACCAGTAAAATTATTTTTTAATAATAACATATATTATTATTTCCTGCTAAATATTTTTATGTAATTTGCATTAAAACAGTTTTGATTTTGTATTTTATTTTTAAGTTAGAATAATGCCATAAGGACACATTCTAAACTTGTTATTTCCAATTGATTTTCAGTCTGTAGTATGTAAACCTTAACGATCATTTTTTCCCCTGCTAAGAAATCCCTAACTTTCAAATCACTTAGAACATGTATTATAAGAAAGCAGTTTTATAAATTGCCTGCTTTGTTTCTTTGTATCTTTAAAATATACCTTATGTTCCTTTGTATGTTCTGGGCCAGCAAATACAACATTTCTGTTATCAGAATCGCATCAGAACAAACCCTCTACTGGACAGCCTGTAGTGGTAGTGGTGACTGTGTCCTGAGGACCTGCCCGTGGCTGTGCCGTGTTTGAACAGTGTCCTGGTGTCTGTTGCTGCAGAACAAAAAGCTGCCATCGTAGTGGCTTAGATAGCACTCAATGGCAGTGGTTTGTGAGGACACTTCAGAGTGCCCCCAACTCAAGTATTAGCTCATTTCCTCCTTACAAGGTGACGAGGCAGGCACTCAAAGCACGTCGTGTTTCATAGTCTCTTGATACAGGTAACTGGTCCAGAGCCTGGAGAGCAGCTCGGGCATCCTGACTGGAGAACATGAATTCTTCCTTTTCATCTGCTCTTCTGTTCTAGCCTTACGCAGCATGAGGATATCTCCGTTATCCATGGACCCCGTATACAATGGCAGTTCAATGAGGACACACGGAAGCCTCAAATCCCCATCTCCTACTGGGGTTCCGACTGCTGCGGTACCATAGCATGGTGGATTACTCTCACGTTTGTGGTGATACGGGTTGTCTAAAAGCAGAGCTGTACAGTTATACACAATGTACGGTATTTAATAATGATAGTGGGTGTGGCTGGTTTATGTATTTATGTCAGTGTACTTTCATTGCCATTATAGTCCGCACTCTGTGTTTATGAAAAGTGAGTGGCTGAGCAGGAGGGAGCACTTGCCACCAAGTATGTTGACAAGAGTTTGATCCCCAGACACACAAGGCGGAGGATGTCTCCTACAAGCCGTCCTCAGATCTTCACATGCGTGCTCTGTCATGTGCCTACATGCATGATCATGTACATACACACATACATACATACATATATACGTTCGTACATACATAAACAAATAAATGCAACATGAAAAACTTTTAACAGCTTACTGTAAAATGCTTGCTGTATTGTGCCAGCAGCAGTCCGGTGTGTCTCCTGGATCTGTCTCATTTCTACTGTATCTCTTGGTGCATCATTTCTTTCCTGGGCTGGATCGAACTTACTGTAGTTTTGTTCCTGGACCACAACAGGATCGCATCCGCACATGCATGCTGTATGCCCCGTATAGCCTGGGTGTCTAGCAGGCAGTATAGTCTGGGCAGAATCGCGTAACAACGCATTTCCGAGGATGTGTCCTGTTGTTCTAGGACCTGTCATGGGGTTTGGTTTGGCAGGAGCCCAGAGTTGTTCCATTTCTTTTTATCATTTTAAAAAGACTTGTGTTTACTATTTTAAATATTGAATGTTTGCATGGGTAGATGCATGTGAACACAGAGGCCAGAGGAGTGAGATTCTCTGGAGCTAGAGTTATAGGTGGTTGTGAGCTGTCGTTGGTGGGTGCTGAGCATGAATTTGGGTCCTCTTTTTTTTTTTTTTAAACCATGTTGTATGTTTGTTTGCTTTTCTCCTTTCATAGTGAGCTGTTTCTTAGAAGACTCATGTACTTGTATTTAGAAAGCGTTTCCTTGAATCTCTGGTGATATTTTATTTGTGCTGAAATGTGATTTTATTTGTATGTTAATAAAGTTGCCTGGGGATCAGAGCTAAGAGCAAGCCATTAAGCAGAAGTCTGGTAGCACACACCCTTAATCCGATCACATGTTAGGCAGAGTCTCTGTGTGTTCAAGGACACAGTCAAGCGGTGACCCGAACCTTTAATCTCAGTACCAACCATAGAGACCTGGAGGTCTGTATAGACAGGCAGTGACGAGGAAGTCATGTGGTTGGGTTTACAGCCAATGAGAAGAACAGAACAGAAGGCAATAAAAAGACAAGACACACAGGAAGAAGGTCTCTCTCTCTCAGGGGAAGGATGGCAGCGAGTGGTAAGATAAGGTGGTCTTAGCGCTTGGCTGCTGCTCCATCTCTGGGCTTTTAACTCTGCATTTGGCTGTGTGTTTTTTATTTAATAAGACCGTTTAGAATTACATCTACATGAGCCCACATACCTTTCATGGTTTGAATTTACCTCTTTAGTCATCTATGAAGCGTTTGTGGAGCCTTAGGTTGTTACCCAGCTCTGGGTTCTGTCCCAAGATTTTTCTATGTAGTCTGAATATTGCTGTCATTTCTCTCTTTGTTAATGTCTGCTAATGTTTACAAAGTCTAGGCTTTAACTTTTTGTTGTAAAATTTGGAATTGTGACTTCCCTGGGTCACTTTTCGCAGGCACCTCTTTGCTTGGCTGAGTGGAGATGCTCTTTTTAAAGTGAAGAATGAGCAGGGTAGAGTGCTGCCCAGCTTCCTGCCCAGCTTCCTGTCCAGCATCCTGTCCAGGTTCCTGCCCAGCTTCCTGTCCAGGTTCCTGCCCATCCTGTCCAGCTTCCTGCCCAGCTTCCTGCCCAGGTTCCTGCCCAGCTTCCTGCCCAGCTTCCTGTCCAGCTTCCTGCCCAGCTTCCTGTCCAGCTTCCTGCCCAGGTTCCTGTCCAGCTTCCTGTCCAGGTTCCTGTTATTCCCTTTGGAACATCTTCACCCGCTCTTTGTGTGGTTCAATCCATCTGGTGGACACTTTGTGAAAACCCACCACATGCTTCACTGATGAATTCTGGTTCCATCTTCCCTTCCCTCCTGTCACTGAGTTATGTAAATGGAATAAAGCATAAAGAGAGTTTATTGGCTGTGAAAAATATCTCCATTTCACATGGCCAGTCCCTGGACTTCTGACCTTGTCATTAGTAGCTGCTCTCTCACCCTTGGTGGACCCTGCTTCCAGGAGTTGCTTCAGTCCTTAGATGGCCAGCCTCCTTGTTGTTGGAAAACAATGGACCAATCCAGGTCCAAACCCAACAGGAAGGAGGAAAATTATTTGTTTGTTTGTTTGTTTATTTAAGCATAGTCCCCCGAATTAGCTGTGGTCAGGCTGACTTTTTTGAACTAAGTTGTAACCAATGGGATATCAGTACTTTGATTTGTCCAGCTTGGACCCCACGCTCACCTAGGGGCTCAGTTCCAGAGGCCCACGGAGAGGTACTGAGAATGACGCTGTGAAGGCCGGTCACAGTGTGCGGGCCCCCATCCTCCTGCTCGCCGACTGCCTCCTTTCTAAGTTCCTCTGATGCTGACCATCCATAGTGCATACATAGACTACGTTGCTTTGGATGACAACCTTTTATTTATTCTTGTATTTGCCAGACATTTACTTGGTGCCAGTGATGTTGCAGGCACCATGCAAAAGAACGTGAAAAGAAAGATAAAAAAGTCGATCAGATGCCCTCAGGGAATTCGCAATGCACTGTGTGTGATTTAGTCTTTGAATGGACGATACAGCTCAGGAGATGGCAGACATGGCTGTGTTCCCTTTGGCATGGCACAGTCATTTCCCATAAAACAGGCTCTTGATACGCTGAAGTTTGTGCGCGTATCTTATTAAAACGCAGTTTCATTAATTTACTTAGTGACCATTTTTTAAGTCGAGACCTCCGAGCATTCCCAGTCTGTATTCTCCCTTGTCCCCACAGGAAGTGCTCTTTCTCTCTGTCAGGTTCCTGCAGAGCTTGGGAATTCTCCCAGCACTCATCCTGACCTGTGTTGTCTCACAGTTCCCTTCCGGTTTATCTTGGCTCCTGTACAAGCGCCGGACAGTGGGCAGTAAATTGTCCAATGCTTGCCCATTTAAATCTCCTGCATAATGAAAATGTTTGTGCTGTGAATATGGGAGCCAGTTTTTGGCTCTTTTGTTTTATTGTATGGGTAGAAGTGTTTTGCCTGCATGTATATCTTTACCACATGCATGTCTGGTGCTCGCTGAGGCCAGAAGATGGCATCAGATCCCCTGGAACTGGAGTTACAGGTGGTTGTGAGCCTTCACATGGGTGCTAAGAATTGAACCCCGTTCCTCTACAAGAGAAATAAATGCTTTTAACTGCTGAGTCATCTCTCCAGCCCTTTCTTTTGCTTTTTAAATAGTATTTTAAAAATAGCTTTTTAGATTAATGAATAAAGTAATGGGTTTCATTGTTGGTATTATTTTCATTATCATTTCATATTTGGTTTGTTTGTGAGACCTTATATAATTTCCCCCTCAAGTTCACATTCATGTTTAACAGGAAGATTTGGGTTTAGCTGTTCATAGAGTTTTCCTTTTGAACTGGTCTTTTTCTTTTTGTTTTTCTGTTTCCAGGGTTTCTCTGTGTAACAGCCTGGCTGTCCTGGAACTCACTTTGTAGACCAGGCTGGGCTCAAACTCAGAGATCTACCTGGTTCTGCCTCCTGGGTTCTGGGATTAAAGGCGTGCACCACCACTGCCCTGGTGAACTGGTATCATTTTAATATTTGGCACAGTCACGGCTAGTATTTATCATCAGGAGAGGACTTTTAATTCTGGAAATCAGCTTTCCTTAGGATGACTAGAACTATTATAGAAAGAAAGTGAGCTCCACTTGCTGGCTGGATTGCAATAATACCCAGCCTCTGATTTCCTGAGCTTGTTATAATTGGTAGTGAAAATGTAAACTGATGTTCTTGGAGGCGGAGGGTAAGAACCATCATCGGGTGTTGGCTAGTGCCGGCACCACATCTTACATACATTATATTTAAATGTTCACAGCAGTTCTTGGTAAGTTTTGTTATTATTTTATCATAGGAGACAAATAGAGGCTTAGGCAGGGGAGTGAGTCTGCCAGAATTAAGGACAGATCTGGGCTCCTGACCTATTGGATCTCTGATCTCTCAGTCCAAGCAAGCTCTTAGTCCAGGAATCACTGAGCTATTAAAAAAAAAAAAGCCCAAACTCATAACTTACTATATCCAATACCTCCAGAAAAAACTGTATAGTATTGTCATTTGGTAATATTTTATTAGAACTTGTTAATTTCCTCCCATTTTCCCAGTTAGCCAATTTTGTGTCATTTCCTTAATGCCTTCTGTGATAAGAGTAGACTGTAGATAAGCTACCTTATTACCATTAGTGTCTCTGAGTACCACCTCATCCGTTAGTACACACAGCTTTGTTCACACCCCATGCAGACAAGTACATTTTCCACCATGTTAGGACATACCATAATTTCTGTGAAGCATTTGTTCAGGTTAAATATGTATTGTCAGGTCCAATAGTACAGGTCATAATCCCAGCTACTCAGAAAGCTCAGGCAGAAGGATTATAAATTCAAGGCCTGGCTGGGATACAGAGTTTTTAAGGTCAGATCCTGTCTCAAAAGAAGATGCAAAAAGAGAGGTGGCCATATAAACTTGGTGGGCAGAGTGCTTTCCTGGGGTGCTTGAGGCCCAGTTTTAATCCCTACCACCACAACAAAACAAAACAAAACAAAACAAAACAAAACAAAACAAAATCTTTATTATAGAAAACATAAATAGTAAGTAAAAATACAGAGTAGAAATTAAAGTTCTACAGAATCCCCATTCTTTACAGATCACCAGTGCTAAGAACTAGGTCTCCATCTATATCAATATTTAGTATATACACCTTTATTTTTTTAAGTTTAATTTTTTTCAGTAGTTGTAAACTCATTTGTATGAATGTTAACTTTTACTCAGAACCTTATTAAGTTGTAAACACCAGTATGTATATAAAAAGTATTATTAAGCCTGGCGGTGGTGGCGCACGCCTTTAATCCCAGCACTCGAAAGGCAGAGCCAGGCGGATCTCTGTGAGTTCGAGGCCAGCCTGGTCTACCAAGTGAGTTTCAGGAAAGGCGCAACGCTACACAGAGAAACCCTGTCTCGAAAAACCAAAAAAAAAAAAAAAAAAAAAAAAGTATTATTAAATCCAAATGTTTTTTTTCTTTATTTTTTAACATGGGATGAACAAATAGAAATGAAATTGTGAAGCAGATTTTGCATTTGCTTTGTGTGTCATCAAATTGATTTCTAATATAGAATATATTGGTTTAGACTCTACCAGCATTGTGTGAGGGCATTCTTCCCCCTCCCCTCCCCTCCCCTCCCCTCCCCTCCCCTCCCCTCCCCTCCCCTCCCCTTCCCTCCCCCTCCTTTCCTTTTTTCTTTTTGCCTCCCTCCCTCCCTCCCTCCCTTCCTCCCTCCACCCCCCCCAACACTCATGTGTGGTTTTTTGAAGACAGGGTTTCTCTGTGTAACAGACCTGGCTGTCCTGGAACTTGCTTTGTAGACTAGGTTGCCCCAAGAACTCATTGAGATCCTCCTGCCTCTGCCTCCCAAGTGCTGGGATTAAAGGCACAGGCCACCACACCCAGCAAAAGCATTCTCTTAAAACAGAAACACCATTATTCTTTTAATTCTTTCAATGCTTATATATTATATAAGCAATGTTTCTATAATTTTTAATTATTTGTTTCTGCTGGTTTTAAATCCTGTACATTTACATGCAAAGACCATGATTTATTTTTATTTTTATTTTTTATAATTTTTAGAAAATTTTACATACCAATCACAGAGCCTCCTCCCATCCCCCCCACCCCAGCCTTCCCTCCTCCAATCCCCTCCTCCTAAAGGGTAAGGCCTTTTGCAGGGAGTCAGCAAAGCCTGATACATTCAGTTGAGGCAGGACCAAGTCCCTTCCCTATGCATCAAGGCTGTGCAAGTTGTCTCACCATAGGTAATGGGCCCCAGAAAGCCGGCTTGTGCATCAGGCATAGATCCTGATCACATTGCCATGGGCCCCTCAAACACACCAAACTGCACAACTGTCTCCCGCATGCAGAGGGCCTAGTCCGGTCTCATGCAGTCTCCACAGCTGTCGGTCTAGAGTTTGTGAGTTCCCACGAGCTTGGTTCAGTTGTGATCTGATGCCCCTTGCTCATATAATCCATTTTCCCTCGCTCTCTTCGATTGGACTCCTGGAACTCAGCCTGGTGCTTGACTGTGGATCTCTGCATCTGCTTCTCTCAGTTACTGAATGAAGACCTGTGAATTGTATTGAAAGCTCAAAACAGCACTTAGGCTACTCAAAGGCTCTCTTTCACATTCAGGAACTTTGAACTTAAACCAGCCCATTAGTTATTTAACCCAGTTTTTAAGTTTTTCTATCATGGACAAGAATTAATATTAAACATTTAGAATTGTTTTTAATTTATTGTCTTTGTATCCTTGATAGAATACTGCTATGGTTTGGTGCCTTTCTTCTTGCCTGATATAATATTCGCTAATTAGTATTAATTTTTTCTCCAAGTAAGTGTGCTTTTGCTGTTGTGGAAGTTCTGTTTCTGGCTTGTCTTTGGGAGACTGCCTGGAACTTATGGATTGAAATAGACAAAGGAAAAGCTTAGCTTGTCTGTTGTCTTTCCAGAAGAGGGTGCTTCAAGAGAAGAAAAGAGCAGGTTTGCTGTTCTACTCCTTCAAAATTAAAGATGATGGAATGTTCATTATATGGAAAACATGGTTTCAGTTGTAGTTTATAGACAACATTGGCATTTTAATCCATGATGTCCCATTAGCAGAAAACAGAAATTGTAACTGTCTGCCTCTAAAATACCGACGTTATTGTTCTATGAAACAAGGATGAATGCAGATAACAGATAGGACTTAAATAGAAATCTTGGAAAGAAATTCTCTTTTAATTTAATTAAAAGTCATGCTAATTCTAGTTAGATACACAGCTTTTTGTTGCTCGAATTTCTGAAGATC
This sequence comes from Peromyscus leucopus, assembly GCF_004664715.2. Taxonomy (NCBI): domain Eukaryota; kingdom Metazoa; phylum Chordata; class Mammalia; order Rodentia; family Cricetidae; genus Peromyscus; species Peromyscus leucopus. The sequence goes on from NC_051076.1 coordinate 19,810,435, forward strand.
TTTTTAATAAAAAACATAGAACCAGATATGAGGGTGAAAACTGAAAGACCAGAGAAGCAGAGCAAACCACAGCCATACCTCTTATTTCACCAACTCCTCAGCCTGGAAGAGCCTCTAGCTGAAAGGATGCTTCTGTTGAAAAGGCTTCCTGTCTCTTCAGGCCTTATATACCTTTCTCTGCCCACCATATCACTTCCTTCTTAGTGCTGGGATTAAAGGCATGTGACTTTCCAAGCAAAGGCATGAGATTTTAAGTGCTGGGATTAAAGGTGTGTGCCACCACCTGGTGGTGGTCTGCATGGCTCTGAGATCTCCTAGACTGGGTCAATCTCATGTAGTCCAGGGTGGCTTTGAACTCACAGAGATTCAGACGGATCTCTGCCTCTAAGTGCTAGGATTAAAGGTGTGCACTACCACCGTCTGGCTTCTTTGTTTAATCTAGTGGCTTGCTCTGTTCTCTGATCTTCAGGCAAAGTTTATTAGGGTACACAATAAATCACCACAGCTTCTCTGACTGATGCTGTGGACCTGTGGTATTCACACATCAAAAGATAAATAAATTGTTGACTTTTGATTCATTACAGAATATTCCTTTTTTTTTAGTGACTTATTTATTTTTATTCTATGTGCATTGGCATTTTGCCTCCCTGCATGTCTGTGTGAGGGTGTCGGATCTCCTGAAACTGGAACTACAGACAGTTGTCATGTGGTGTCTGGGAATTGAACCCGGCTCCTCTGGAAGAGCAGCCAGTGCTCTTAACCGCTGAGCCATCTCTCCAGCCCCCACATAACAGAATATTCTTACCTTTGCTAAGACATGTAGGTAAGCTACTAGGATCTTTAAACAAACAAACAAACAAACAAACAAACAAACAAACAAAACAACCATTGCTGCCTCTGACCACAAGACAAGTTCCTATTCTGGGAGCAGTGACTGCTATTGGTTCTTTCTGCTAGGAAGGGTGATGTGAACGCTGCAGTCACCTTCATCTGTTGAAGATTCTCCATGCTAAGGACTAAGAACAGATTAGGGGAGCTTGGCGCAGCCCCCCCCCCCATCCCCATTTTTCATCCACTGACTTTCTTTAGGCTAGCTTTCACAGCTTCTACTGTGCTGAGCTGAGCTCACAGTCACACCTTGGATACTGAACACAGTGTTCTTTTCCTCTGTTCTCTTTGATCTCTCTGAGGTGTCTGCTGTGATGTTCCCTTATTTGGTCGTCTTCCAGGACGTGATGCTGTTGCCACTGTCTCACACTCCACTAATCTGTTAATACTGCTCCCTCTTAAAGACGGTGTTTATTTCTTCCGTATTCTCTCTCTTGTATTGTTTGCTTACATAATGTCCTCTTCTGAAGAGTCAACTCTTGTTTTTTTTTTTTTTTTTCCCCGAGACAGGGTTTCTCTGTGTAGTTTTGCGCCTTTCCCGGAACTCACTCTGTAGCCCAGGCTGGCCTCGAACTCACAGAGATCCACCTGGCTCTGCCTCCCTAGTGCTGGGATTAAAGGCATGCACCACCGGCCGCCCTTACCTGGCAGGGGAGATACCATGATCACAAAGAGTCAACTCTTAGCAGACTATTGTCTATCTCAGACCCTCTCCTGAATTACAACCCAGGATTTCTAACTGGTCACTATTCATTGTACACCCATCGCATCATCTAGAGTTCAACAGCTTGGATGACCATCTCAAACTTTTCCTTAGACCCATGTGACTCATTTCCCTTACTACTTAGTTTTTTTCTTCTAATTTCAGCAATCCAGAAACCTTTGATTATGTCAGCATTTCAGCAAATCCTCTTTAGAACTACATCTAAAGAAAATGTATTCCTCTACTGCATAGATTTGCTAATTTAATTGCTTAATATTTCATCCAAATCAAACAAAATTGAAAATATCTGGTTGTATAACACTTGCTATAATCTTAACTATTACTAAGGGTTTTTGAGACAGTTTTTCTTTGTAGCTCTGCCTGTCCTGGAACTCTCTCTGTAGATCAGGCTGTCCTCAGATTCAAAGATGTCTGCCTGCCTCTGCCTCCCGAGTGCTAGGATTAAAGGCGTGCGCCATCACGGCTTAACAATCTTAACTATTACTAACAACATCTTTAATTCTCTTCAATGGGATGAGTGACAGTTGTCTATTGAAAATAGGGAGATTGACTTTGTATACAGAAAATACCAATATATGTAGTTTTAGGACTGTATTTTAGAAACAAAAATATATAACTTTTTACAAATATATGTGTGTGTAAAAATATGAATCTGTAAAAGTAAATAATTTGCACATGTCCACACTGACTGTATAGGTTACAGGCGGCGTGGCTCAGTTTCTTCTGTCATTTTTCCTGGTATTTTTTTTCTCACAAAGCCATTTTATCATTGAAGTTATAAGAGTTGCAGTTCTTCTTCTGGTGATTTTTCCACATGCTCAGCACTCCTGTGCCATTGTGCAAAGTCATTGCAAATCAAAAAGAAATGATTTGCTTACAGCTCGAGTTGTTAGGAGAAGTGTTAACATCTTTGGATCGTTGTAGAAACAAGTACTTGAAGAGTCTGAGAGGAGAGAAAAACTTACAGAATTTTCGCAGACATCACCGAAGCTTGACAGTTGTAGAAATTGCCCCCGTCTGTCTAAGCAGCCTTCATGTCCAGACTTTAGAATGGCCCAGTCAATGCCAGTCTCTTTCTGCTCCTTCTCTTGACATGTCCTTCTGATATTTTCTAGATAGATGTATAAGGTTTAGTAATCCCCAGGTCTCCCAGTGTGCACCCCACCTGCACATATACACACCAGACGGAACACCAAAATCAAACCTTGGAGGTTTCCTGAAGCAGTTAGCTTTTACAATCCACACTTCTTTTGAGACTGATTTTATTCATCATCCTTTTGATGAATTTTGACTTTTTTTGTTACACAGCTGTCAACTCAGTTGTTTAACGAGTTACTTTACTTGTTCAGAGAATTGAGTTTTCTGGATCTTACAGCTGTAGCTTGTATTGGTGTCAAGGTCAAAATCTTTTAATTTTATTGATGGAGCTGGTGTTATAACCGGAGGGCTTCCCTCATGTTGTATATTTAAATCCTGTCATAGTGCCTAAAAACTGTCATTTCTTGGCTTCCCGTCCAGCAAATATTTTTATTAAATTCCTTGGCTATATCTAGTTTACTTTTCCTTAGGAGAAATATTACAGAATACCACCAGCCTCATGATCACAAATAGATTGTTGCCATGGCAACCTGGCAGGGTTTTTTTTTTTTTTTTAATATTAGAATTTTCTTGTTGAAGCAAAACTTATGACATTGGGGACCCTTTCCTGGTGGTGAAAACTTCCTGCTGTCTCTTAGAGTTGGAATTATGCTGGGTCCAGGCAGAGAACAGCTCTGATTTAGGAAGCAAACAGTTCATTTACACACTTAGCTAATCAGAGGCTCTGTTACTGTGTGAGGAGACCTGTCCTTTCTTGGCTGTAGACACACACTCTGCAGGCATTGTCTTTTCCACAGTCCGACACCAGTGAGGTCTGCAAGAGCGTCGAAGTTCCATCTCTGTCTCTGGCATCACAGAGCTTGGCTGCTTCCTCACTGCAGGAGGTCTTAGAATATTGCTTGGGGTCCCTGAGACTGGTTTTCAGAGTTGTAAGTAGGAATATGAACCTCTGCCTTATGGGCTTGTTTTATTAAATTATTGCTTTTTATTTATAGAGAGCACAGCAATAGTAAATATTCAGCATATTGAATTCATGTCTCATCTCACTTAACCTCCATAAGTGACTGTCTGATGTTTGTTACCAGTTGCTGTGACAAAATACACCAACAAAAGCTACTTAGAGGACAGAGGGTCATTGCAGTTCATAATCCCAGCTTCCAGCTTATCGTTAGGGGGAGTCAAGGTGGCAAGAACTCACAGAGGTGTCCATAGTCAGAGCAGAGGACGGTCACAGAGGTGTCCATAGTCAGAGCAGAGGACGGTCACAGAGGCATCCATAGTCAGAGCAGAGGACGGTCACAGAGGTGTCCATAGTCAGAGCAGAGGGTCACAGAGGCGTCCATAGTCAGAGCAGAGGGTCACAGAGGTGTCCATAGTCAGAGCAGAGGATGATCACAGAGGTGTCCATAGTCAGAGCAGAGGACGGTCACAGAGGTGTCCATAGTCAGAGCAGAGGACGGTCACAGAGGTGTCCATAGTCAGAGCAGAGGACGGTCACAGAGGTGTCCATAGTCAGAGCAGAGGGTCACAGAGGCGTCCATAGTCAGAGCAGAGGGTCACAGAGGCGTCCATAGTCAGAGCAGAGAGGACGGTCACAGAGGCGTCCATAGTCAGAGCAGAGGACGGTCACAGAGGTGTCCATAGTCAGAGCAGAGGACGGTCACAGAGGTGTCCATAGTCAGAGCAGAGGATGGTCACAGAGGTGTCCATAGTCAGCAGAGGACGTCACAGAGGCGTCCATAGTCAGAGCAGAGGATGGTCACAGAGGTGTCCATAGTCAGAGCAGAGGATGGTCACAGAGGTGTCCATAGTCAGAGCAGAGGATGGTCACAGAGGTGTCCATAGTCAGAGCAGAGAGGATGGTCACAGAGGTGTCCATAATCAGAGCAGAGAAGATGGTATGTGCATGCTTGTTCTTAGTTCCATCTCTCCACGCTTACACAGGTCAGGATATCCTTCTCAGGGAATGGTACTGTCCACAGCTAAGATGGGGATTTCAACATTTTTGAACTTAATCTGACAGTTCCCCACAGACTTACCCATAGGCCGACGTTATCTAGACAATCCTTCACTGAGCGCCTCTTTTTAGGGGATTTTAGAGTATGTCAAGTTGACAGTTAAAACTAACCATCTCAATAACAATATGAAAGGCACAGCATTTTTGATTTACATGTGAAGGTGCTTATGGGGATAGCTAAACCGATTTGTCCACATCACAGTTACTCACTCAATGCCCTTCTGGGGGCAGACTTTCCAGGGACAGATCTGGGCATGAAATGAAGAACTGAGAACCTTAAACGGCATTGATGCTAGCGGACGCTGTTACAGTAGACTCGAAGAGAGCCATGGACACCAACCTTTGGGGGCTGGCGATATGTCTCTGGGACTGATGTGGTCAAAGTGCTTCTGTTGCAAATATGGATGTGAGTTCAGGTCCTCAGAACTCATGTAATGCAGGATGGGTGTGGTAGTCCACTTTTAATTCCACCCAAAAGTTGGGGGTCAGGGGGTCAAGATGACTAGCGGGACTAACCATATCCATGAGCTCTGGGTTTGATTGACTCTGCTTCAATGTATGAAGTACAAGAACTATGGAGGATGACTTCTGACATTAGCCTTGAGCTTTCATGTGCATGCCCACACGTGACTTGCACATGAACCCACGCTATGCCCATACATGTACAAACATCCACCATACATGCACAGCTCCCCCCCATACACACATAGAAAAAGAGACAATAAACCATTGAGCAGGAATGCTTAAAAAGCAAAACTGAGAAAGAGATGATAGCAAAGATGATTGAGATATATCTAGAGAGAGCGCAACTGAGCAATGCTCCAAGGAGGTCAACAGTTCCCAGTGCCATAGAGGTCACCAGCGATGAGGACTGCAAAATGTTAGTTGAACTGGTTGTAAGGAATCATGTGTTGATCTCTGCTCCAGCACTGCAGTGTGATGCATGCTGGACCTCTGTGAGAAAGTTGTCTAGGAATGGATGAAAAGCCGAGGCCTTAGTTGGAAGGCCAACATAGAGTTCTTGCATTTTGTTCGTGTCTCTTAAAGAGACTTAAAGAGTAGGTGAACCAATACCAACAAAACATTAACAATGAGTGGATGAGAGGGATGTTAGAGATGAAGCGAGACTTCAGAGAAGTTGACAGCAAGGGGGTCAGTTGTGAATCCCAGGATAGACACTTCGCTGGAGTCAGCCGTGGGCCGATCCCTGTGAGGGCTGTTCCCTGTGAGGGCCGTTTCCTGTGTGGGCTGGCCAGCTTCCTGGAGTAGTCTCATTGGAAGGGCAGCCGTTTAGCTCCATGTCTGCATTATGTCACTTAGAGCCCACAGCCCTCTAGTTTTGACTTTTGATAATGCCTTAAGTCAGTTTAATAAAAAGTGCACACCCATCCCACTTCCTGTAAAGCAGCCCCCCCCCCCAAAATCTCAGGTCCGCCAAGGGACCAGCAAATCTGCAAAATACATTTATCAGGGAGATGAGGTTGGAGAAGCACATGATTTGTTGAACAAACTGTGTGAGCAACTCACACAGCTGATGGGCATCCTCCATACTCTGAGTCCTAGGATGAGGCGTTCTCTAGGTGGGGGTGTGGGGTGCTGCAATGTTAGGGGATAAGTGGTATTAACCAGCCTAGGGATTCCTAAAATCTTCTCGGTGAGGTTGCAATTACCATCATATATGCAAGAGTACCATGAATGCTTCACTTTTGATTTTTAAAAATAATACAGGGACCCAAACCAACTCGGAGAGGAAAGGGTTTATTTTGCATGTAGTTTACAGCCCATCATCAGAGGAAGTCAGGGCCGGAGCGTGAAGGAACCTGGCCAGAGACAGGAACCAAAGCAGAGACCTAGAGGAGGCAGGCTCTCTACTGTCCTGCTGTCCATGGCTTGCTCAGTTTCATTTCTTGTATAGCCCAGGACCGCCTGCCCAGGGGCAGTCCCTACTCACAGGGCTGGGCTCTCCCACATCATTCCTTCATGAAGGCAATGCCCTGCAGACTTGCCCACTAAATGGAGGTTCCTTCTTCCCAGATGACCCCAGCTTTTTCAAGTTGACAAAAACTAGCCAGCACAAGTGGTTTTTATTTTGTTTTCATTTGTAGTGGGATTGAACCTCAGTCCTCTGGCATACTGAGCGTCCTCTCTGCCACTAAGTTACGCTCCCGGCCTCATACAGTCCTTTTGTAGTACAGATGTGATAACAGAGGTGGACCTTCATCCATCTGATGTGAGGGGGTTTCAGGTTAGTGTTTGAGATCCTCCTTGTTATTATCTGCAGTTTCCCAGCGCAGGCATCTGTTTCCAATCTTCTCCGTTTTCTTTTGTGATGCCAGGGATTAAACCCTTGTGATTTGTATGAGCTAGGAAAGTGCTCTACCTCTGATTTATACATCCAGCCACAAATCTTTATTTTTCTTTCATTTAAAAAATTTAATTAATTCTTTTCATTCTTCTTTGTTTCCAATACGTCCTGACCACAGTTTCCCCTCCTTTCACTCCTCCCAGCCAGCCTCCTCCCTCGTCTCCCCCAGATCTGCTCCTCCTCCATTTCCCTTCAGAAAAGAGCAGACCTCCCATTTATATCCACTGCACATGGCATAACAAGCTATAACGAGACTCGGCACAAACCCTCATATCAAGGCTGAGCGGAGGCAACACGTTGGGAGGCGCAGGGTACCAAGTGCAGGCAAAGGAATCAGACACCCCCTACTCCCACCGGACCCACACAAGCACCAGCTAACAGCCATAACACATGTGCCGAGGACCTAGCTCAGACCCACGCAGGCCCCGTGATCGCTGCTTCAGTCTCTGGGAGCCCTGCTTACTCGATTCTGTGGGCTGTGTTCTCCTGGTGCCCTCGATCTCTCTGCCAGGCATGAATCTGAACTCTTACTCACAGCTAAGATGATCATCTTGGAAGTGGTTATTTTGCGGACTTGTGCGTTTCTGCCGGCCGCCATCCCACATTCCTGGCCTAATGTCTGCATCATTTGCTCAGCTCTTTGTGTTGCTTTCCGTTGCACGTTTCTGTTTCAACATGGCCCTTCTGCCCTTGAACGCTCTCAAGGAATGGGCTTCCGATACCTGTCCCTGGTACTTTAAGGGAAGGCTGTAATATGTCAGGCTTTTACTGTGTCGGTGGTTTAGTGCAGCATATGTCTACAAAAATTATATTGTGCTGTGCTGAGTGATTGGAGTGTTGGAGTGGGTTTTTATTAGCAATATATTTGCCCATATAGTGATCATATCTTTTTTAATATGTGACAGTTATAGTAAGTTTAAGATACAGACACATTGGATTGGTTGTGGGAGGTAGAAATGCCTCCTTTACTACCTACATGTGTGATAATCAAATTCTTTTTTTTCCTAAGACCAATATTTCTTTCTTTCCATTGTAATTAGGTTCCTCATTCTGCAAGTTAATTATGATTATAAATATTGAATACTTGGCATGTTTTCTCAAGTATGAAAATAAAAGCTTATACTTAATGTGTAAACTCAGCTGTACATAGGTCCAGGCATATGGTTGCTTGTGTTTTCTAAATCATAGAGGCCTTTTGTTATTGTTGTTACAAATGTGCCCAAAGGGCTTCCAAGTCAATTCTTTTTCTGTTCTTTATAAATAAAAGAAATACATTTTTAAGTTCAAAAATTGATAATTTAAGATATTACTCGATTGGACCTTTATTTGAAGGTCTGCATATAATCTGTTTGCTCAGTTGCCCACGGTCTCTAAACATTTGGTCTAGTATTCCTGGCTAAAAGCCAGCAACAAATTATACTTTCCATGCAATTCTTAGCTCTTCTCTCCCTTCTTGGAGCATGATCTACAAAATGTACTCATAAGACATCAAATTTGAATTGCAAATTTGTGAGTGGATATTATCTTACAAGTAGCCAGGAAAGCAACCGAGAGGGAACAATTCCCTCATTTGTCAGCAAGCTGTCTACATAATTTGTAACTGATGTTCAACTTGACCATGCAGTCATCAGTGTTTTGTAGAGTTGTAAATAATGGCATCCTTCAGCCTTTCTTTTTCTCTTCATTAACCAACACCCACATATTTTCTCTTGTACTTAAAGCAAAACTTGTTTTCAAATCAAGGGTGGTACAAGATCTGCAATTGCAGCACTCCCGAGACCAAGGCAGGAGTGCTGTTAAGTTCCAGGGCAGCCTGGGCTCTGCAGCCGGAAGTCTGCCTTAGCAAACCAGTTTCTGCAAACAACAACAAAGCCTCCTCACCGGTACTGCTGCAAACTAGCGAATGGCCGGGTAGGTACATAACGCTTTCTGTTGTGGAAAACTGGCCTGTTAGAAAAGATGCACATGAAGCCGGGAGTTCTCTTCAGAAGTTTGTCGCTGTTGACCAAGGTGTCGGTGTGATAAATTCTCAAGAGTATCTATGTCTAATTTTTTTTTTCAAGACAGGGTTTCTCTGTGTAGCTTTAGAGCCTGTCCTGGAGCTCACTCTGTAGACCAGGCTGGCCTCAAACTCACAGAGATCCACCTGTCTCTGCCTCCCAAGTGCTGGGATTGAAGGTGTGCGCCACCACCGCCTGGCACCTATGTCTAATTTTTTGTTTGCTTCAGAACACAGCTAGATCATGCTGGGAAAGGAGAAAGAGATGTTGTGGGTATAGGTTGGTCATGTATGTATGTATTCTTTACATTTTTTTTTTTGTTTGTTTTTTGAGACAGTGTTTCTCCGTGTAGTTTTGGTGCCTGTCCTGGATCTTGCTCTGTAGCCCAGGCTGGCCTTGAACTGAGATCCCCTGGCTCTCCCTCCTGAGTGCTGGGATTAAAGGCGTGTGCCGCCGCCCGGCTTCTTTACATTCTCTTCCTGTCGTAGGGGGCCTGGATGCTGTCAGTCCTCTGGCCTTGCCGCTTGCTGTCTAGAATTGGTAGTTGGAAAACTAAAATCCAGACATTGTTTAAATGAAGTGTGTGAAGGCTTGCCCAGTGACCGCGACCTTCACAGTGAGTTGATGTGTCTGACATTCTCATATTCGGAAGCCAAGCCTCACTTTGTAAGCCCAGTTTTGCGTTTGGATAAAGTAATGTTTTTACAGGTGGATTCCACTTAGGAGGAACCTTCCTTTAGAGGAATTCTAGAGAGTCAATAATGTAAGAATCTCTCTCCCAATAGATTGGCTGGAGAACTCTGAGCTCTTTTCTTAGCTTCTGAAATGGGAATAGAAGCAAAACCAGAAACAGAAACATATAGTTCATATTTAAGTTTTTCTATTATACTGACACCAGAAAATTCAGGTAGCTATGGTTAAATTCACTTATTTAGTTTTTGAGACATGGATTTGCAGAGTGGTCCTGTCTGTTCTGGAGCTCATTCATTATTTAGTATGTAGCCAGGCAGGCTTAGAACTTGTAGTGATTCCCCCAAGTATTGAGGTCATCTGTGTGCACCATCACACCTGGCTTAAAATCATTTTATTGTTTTGGGATTATATCTAGGGACATGTGTATACTAGGCAAATGCTCTACCACAAAGATATGCACAGCTCCTCTTTTAACAACTTTGATGAGTGAAAAGGACTGTTAGTAACGGAAGAAAAGCTACAGAATATGGCGGCGGCTGCGGCGGGGGTAGGAGGAGGCTTCTCTTTTCTTCTGGTGGGAAACTTTTATACCCTGTCCAGGTTATCTCCATTTTCTTCATAATGTCACTTCATTATGCTGCTTTTTTCTATAGCGTGTGTGTGTGTGTGTGTGTGTGTGTGTGTGTGTGTGTATGTATGTGTGTGTGTGTGCGCACACATAACACATGCATTTGTGTATGCATGTGGGTGTACATGTGTTCATGCATGTGTGGAGGCCCAAATGTGCTGTCCAGTGTTTTTCCTCAGTCAGTGGGTCAATCTCCACTTTATTTGTGGAGGCAGGGTCTCTCACTGAACCTGGAGGTCACCAGTTCTGCCTGGTCCAGTTTAGCCTGTGGCCCCAGAGATTCCATGTCTGCTCACATACTGGGGTTGTGGAGGCTGCCAAGCCTTCCTAAGTGTTTATGTGAGTTCTGCAGATCCACATTCTGGTCTTCAGCTGGTGTGACCAATGTTTCACCTTCCACAACTATACTTTTAGATGGCATTTCAGTGTTCCTGTACAGGAGAGAGGACCACACTCTGTCCCCGAGGGGTTGGGTTCCTCTGGGTCTGTGTACTTCATTGTGCTAAGTCACGATTGTCACATTCTGTCCTTCAAACACCTGCACAATTATGATGGTAAATAAGCAAGTGACTCTCATCGACTACCTTGATAGTTTGGGAACTTCCCTGCATTCTTGGAGATGTATATGGTCCTTACTGAGGGACTCTTCTGTCTAAGTACTGGCCTGGCATTACCGTGGATTACTGCTGTCGACTCTGTAAGTGAATCCACAACCACTTTCAGAATCCTGGCCACTAGTATTATGACACTCACACGCTTTCTGTTTTTCTCTCTTTAAGAAAAAATCAACAAAAAAGCACAAGCAAACGTAACCAACCAATAGTACCCAAGACAGACAGATGACAGTCAACACACACACACACACACACACACACACACACACACACACACACACACTGAGTGCACACAGATTGTGCAGACATACACCAAATCAAAATGAGTGCATTTAAAATTATTATTTATCTTATAATTTGGGGTCAGATATTCCCCAAAGATCTGTTAACTACTCTTTTTTGAGACAAAGTAGACCAGGCTGGCCTCCAACTCAGAGCTCACTCTGCCTCCTGCATGATGGGGTTAAAAGTGCGAGCCATCACACCTGACTACAGCTGCATTATTAATGGAGGTCAGTGGAAAAACTTTTCTCATTTGAATTTGGAGTCTGAAAGTTTGATTATCACACATTAGCAGGCAGCAGACCAACTCTTTAGTCAACAAAAAAGAGGTTTCTGCCATTTGCTAGGTCCTGAATTATGTGACTACTACAGAGATTAGTAAAGACAATGTCTCGGCATCCACATTTTTATTGATTGTTACTACAAACAAATTTCTAAAAAAGATTTTGCCCAGTTATCCAGGGAATTAGTAGACAAAAGGACTAATTTTTTTCAGAGTTTGAGTACAGAACATCTGTCATGATTCTCACACTTAGAAATTGGCATTGTGTGAAAACTTGGGCAAATGATTTGTATGGCAAATTTTAAATAAATTTGAAATCTAAGACAACGGAAAATTCCTTGCTTTTAAGAGACATTGACAGGAGCAGCATGGCGATTTGTGAGTATTAGATTCTTTTTGAAAGTGCTAGCATGTGCCAGAAGCAAGATTTGATTATCATCCTTTATTAAGCTGTGTGTGGGGGAGAAGGGGAAGGGAGGAGTGAGGAAGAGCGAGCCAGAGAGAGCATGCTTTGCCTTGGAGTCAGAGTCCTCAGAGACCAGAAATTTATCTCAGTGTTCACGACATCCGGAGCCTACCTTAATGACCTAGTGATTCTCGGAGCACCAAGGGTGCTGCTGACTTTGGGAGAATCCCGAGCAAGGTGCTTTCTTTGTTCTGCATCTGCTGCATCCGCAGCATATGCCAGATGCTAGACGCAGAAGTGCTGCAGCACCTGCCTGTTGGGAGATCTTAATCTAACCGCGGAAGTAGCTGATCTGCAGCATGTGACAGTCCTGTGCCCCTGCCGTTGATGCTGGCTCCAAGGAAGGGCTCACAGGTGACACTGAATGCACTCTCCTAAGAATTCATGAGTCTCCCCCCCCCCAGTCAATTTATTTTTTGCCTTCTTTAATTTTTCTCCTCATTGATTTGCTCTTTTAACTACTTTGGATGTGCTAAGCTTAAACATTTGATTTTATGGAATGTAAATGCATTGCATTTTGTCATTTTCAAATCAGCTTTGGGAGCTGGGCGATTACTGACCCTGAAGGTTGCACATAGGTCACAGTTAAAATGGGACCTGAAACATGGACTTGGCAGTGTTTTTTGTTTATGACTCAATTGTGAGTATCGTGGGGGATATAAAATTTAACAGTGTGGCAAGCAGGGATCCTGATAGGTTTCAGTGAGAGCTGTAGGTTGAAGTAGAAATGATGGTCTTGGGCTTTTGATGTTGTAGGTATGGCAGTTAGATTTTTGTCTGATCTCACAGGAGAAGCAAGTGCCATTAAGGGACTTGCTGGACAGAATAGTTGAAGTTAGTTGCCTTGAGGATTAATGTGTAGGTATGTATCGTGAGAGCTCCGTCTACTGGGCGAGCAAAGAAGACCTTCCTGTGGTGCTGATGAGGTGGGGAGGAAGGCATGATGACACATTTAACCCAGTTGAAACCCAGGTTAGCAGGACTCCAAGTTCCTGTGTATTCAGAGTGGGATCCAAAGGTGAAGAGCTGGCAGGAGGGGACAGGGCAGGACAACATGGTGAAAAGGGCAGCAGCTCAGCTTGTCACACACTAATGCTGCGGTGCTGCGCTCAGCCCTTTGTGGGGTCCCTGGAATCCTACTTATTCTAAATAGCAAGAAAATGACTTGCTACAAGCTACAGGTGACCTTGATATGTGTCCCAGGCTGGCCTTGAGCTCCTATCCACCTGCTTCTATCTCCCAAGTGCTGGGATCACAGGTATGCGCCACCACTAGTGACTTGATTTGATACATTCCTCAGGAGTGAGTGTTCAGTGAGGTTTGTTTGGCACAGTGGAGTCTAATAGAGGAAGTATTGACAGTCCTGGGAATCTGGGCCTATTTATTCTTTTGGGTCCAGAAATCAGAGTGCTCATTTTCTTTAGATAGTTAACAATGGACACAAACCAGATTGATTTATGGTATTTTTCTTAGTAGCATTTGTTGATTGTTTAGCAATTTTAGTTGTGAATACAATCTTTACCATTTTTCTCATAACATATGTTGGAACAGACGTCTCGTCTGCTAGAAGCAGTATTCAAAATGCTTACATAACAATAATGGGGATACAGAAATCATCTGCTGCCAGTCAAGGAATTCACCCACTGTACCTCATTTATCTTCATCTGTCTGAAGTTCTGAGAAAAAAAGATGCTGAACATAAAACAAGGTAAGAAAAAGACACAAAAAAACCAAAAGAGAAGCAAAACCAAAAAAGTCCACATGTGTTTTTTTTTGTTTGCTTTTATTTTATTCTTTGTTTGTGCATTGAGATTTGGGATCTCTGCATTGTGTTGTGTTCAGTGTGTTGCTTGGTCTGCAAAACTGGTTCCACATGCCCTCCATCTTGCAGAAACATCTTTCAGGTAGTTGGCTTTGTAGTCATCGTACAATATCAGAGCAGATTTCACACACTGCTTCCTCCTCCCTGTCTCCTTCTCTTCCTCTTAGCACATGACAGGTTGACACTTGAAAGTGTCCTTGTCCACTGACGATGGAGTCCATGTGCCGTTTGTTTCTGAACTGTTGAGTAGGAATCGAGCCTCTAGAGCATTGGTCTCAACCTTCCTAATGCTGTGACCTTTTAATGCAGCTCTTTGTGGTGTGGTGACCCCTCAACCATAAAACTATTTTCATTGCTACTTCAGAACTGTAATTTTTATTGCTGTTATGAATCATAATGTAAATACCTGATATTCGACCCCCGTGAAAAGGCCATTGGACCCACAAATGGGCTGCAAACTACAGGTTGAAAACATTTGTTCTAGAGCATTCTGTTGGTTCATGTCATGGGCCTCTCCTCCTATGTAGTAGGCACAAAGGAGTCCATGTTCAGGAGTCAAAGCCTTTTCCTTCCTTTTCCTTCTATAATGCTTTAGCTCAGGATGTGAACAGTATGAATTAAGTTGCAACATTAGTCTCTGCAAGCAGTTTTTTGAATATTTACTACTTACCAGGTTATGCTCTAGATTTGGGGAATGCAGAGCTAACAATGGCATAATTCCTCACGGTCAAGGCGCTCCGCTTTCATGGAGAGAAACACTTGTTTAAACTAAAATCATTGCAGTGTGTTGTCATCAGCTCAGAAGCACGATTTCCTATTCCATGCCACTAGCGTGAGCATAGAAGGCGTGATCCGTGGGAGCTCGTGCAGCAGTTCATGGAAAGGTCCTTGCCAGTACCTGACACACAATCGGCTGTCAAAAAGAGCAGCCACTTCTAGTCATAAAAACTAAAGAGAAAAATACATTGTGGGTCGGTTCAGGGCTGCAGCTCAGGTAACCTGAATCCAGTAAGGCCTCTCGTGCCATTGTGCCCTTCCATCCATCCTTTGCCGTAAATTAATTCTGAAGTGTGCTTTCTTGTGACTCGCAGATGCTGTGAGCCCCTTCCCGCAGGGCAGGTGTAGTACTCTTAAACATCTCTTCTTCATTTGATCTTTCGGAAACCCGTGAATGTTTGTTGAGTTAACAAAGTCCTGGGGTAAATTGGTGGTTATTGAAGCATTGCTGTGGAAGTGCAGTGTGACCTTAGTCCCAGGGGTCTCTCTCTATGGTAAAGATCCTTCTGCTGGCATTGCTCTACTAGCCCTCCTTTCCCGAAGTCTTTGTTTTGGATGCGGCAGTTTGATCAAACACAGGCTCAACTGTGGCGTGTAGTTAGGTATTGTGGGGCCTAATAAATGTACAAACAGTAAAGACGAGGCCAGCAGGGGTCAGTTTAATACCAAGTTAAAGCAGTGAGTGTTTTTATTTCTTTGTAAAGTGCAGGGAGAATAGAAAATGACACACACACAAATACAAACTTCAAACTCCAAGCTACACCAGAAGATTGTAAAAAGACATAGATATCTTCAGCAAATTTTCCTGGCTGATGAAGGCAGTTCCAGAAGATAAACTCTAGCATGCAAAAGCTGTAGCTCTTGATTCTGACATGTTGGTCCAATACTTTGAGCTAAGTTTACTTTTCACAGTTCGTGTTGATGTATGCTAGAAGAATTAGGAAATGTGATATGCATTTATTTGACCTTAGCTACTAGGTAGGCTTTGTAAAATACTTTATGTCCCTTCCCCTGTAGCTGGCTGCAAGATGAACTGGCATTAGTTATAGTTTGCATGTGAAATGTCAGTATCTCATAGCTTATATATGAGACTGGACATGAAATGATTACTTCTGGCTACTAATCTTCAAGAGAAATAGCCTCCAGCTACTATATATATTGCCTTGTTATCTTTGTGGGTTTGCATGGCCTTTTCTTTGCAACCTAGATGTATGGGCTTGACATTTGTAAGACTAGGATCTCAAGTACTAAAAATTGAGTGTGTGTTGGACACCATAATTATCCATGTAGTTACTTGCTGGTGATAAGCACTCTCAACAGATAAATATTGCCTTGATGTCTTGGTGTCCTTTTCCCCAGAGTAGTAGCTTCTTGCTTTGTGCTGTTTAGGGGGCCCTTGGTATACTGAACACCACATCCATCCAAACATGTATCCAAGATATTGGGAAAAAAAATTACATCTGTACTATGCACAAATATTTTTCTTGACACTGCTTAACAATACAACAATGATTGACATCATATTTGTACTGTATCTGCTATCATAAGTAATCTAGAGATTATTTACAGTGGGTGCCACTCATATAAGGGATTTGGAGCATTGCCGGAGTCTGGTATCTGTGAGAGGTTCTGAACCCATTCCAAAGGATGATTATAAGTGTTCACCTAAAGATCTTTATGTAAAAGGTCTATGGAGAATAATAGATAGTCAGACCTAAGATAAACTTTGAGGATCCTGAAGTCCCTGTTTTACGGAGCAGCCGTGTGATGGGTTTTGCACAGGACTACCCCATCAGAACACTCCAGACTTCCTATGTCATTCATTTCCCATGACCCATCACTGCTTCCTGTCTTTCTACTTTCTGTCTACATGTTTGAGTTGACTGATAAATAGGTTATAGATGCCTTTGTCTTGCATCTGACTTCTCATGAGCTGTTCAGTACAACCCAGGGCATAAAAGGACTATTCTTTAATCCTGGCTTTTGGGGGAGTCATGTGTATTAAGGCCATGTGTAGCCACAGAAGATATGTCTTTCCATACAGGAACAGGACTCTGTTTTAAAAGGGCTGCTGGGACTGTGTTTCCCATAGTACTCTTGGGACTACTGGGAAGTCTGTGGTTCATGTATAGTAACCCTTTAGGGTCTGGAAAATTCTGGGCTGATAAAGGTGGCCTGTTTGTGGTCAGGAAGGACTCTGTAGCAGCATTATTTGTTGAAGTAAGATGTGGCTGTATGGTCTTGGCAATTGATACGTAGCTCTGGCTGGCCATTGTGTTCTGAAAATGCTTACTGGGTTTGGTATATGAAACTTTTTCTTTTTCACCATTTAAGTATCCTGTCTCTATATTAGTTTTCTTTGGTGCAGAATGTATCACCACAAATCTGCTATGTTAAAACAACATATATTTACCATATCTCAGTTTCTAAGGATGAGGATCCATGCTTAGCTGGGTCTTGTGGTGAAGGTGTCACAGGCCTCTCATCAAGCTGTAACCTGGGCCGAATTCATCTGCGAACTGGGGAAGGATCTGCTTCCAAACTCCCTTGGAATGTCAGGAGCATATATTTTCTTATGTAAGCAGGACTCAAGGACCTATATATATATTTTTTTTTTTGAGGTAGGGTCTCCATGTATGTCAGGCCCGCCTTGGGCTCACCATTTTCTTGCACAATCTTCTCAGTGCTGCAGTTGCAGGTACTGGAGACTACCCACAACTTAGACTGTCTGTTTCTCCCTTCCCATCTCTTCCTTCCATTCTCTTCCCTTGCTCCCCCTCTTCCCTAGCTTTCTCTGTTTTCTTGGTGCTTGTGATCAACTTTAGACCTAATACATGGTAGACAACCCTTACCACTGAGCTGCACCCTTAGCTCCTGGCTTTTTGCTGGCTGAAGTCTACTCAGTTGCCAGATACCTCTGTGTTGTTCTTTGTCCTATGGTTTTCCCCACATGGCTGTTTACGTGATTAGTCAGCCAGGAAGGTCTGTGATACAAGTCTTCTAGCAAGACAGTTTTATGCACTCTATCATTATCACAGGAGTGACATAAGCTTTGTCGTATATTGTTGCAGATAAGCACATCACAGATTCTGCTCACACTCCAGGGATGGGATTGCACAGGGCATGGACACTGACAGGCAGGAATCACAGTGGGGAGTACCCTGGTGAATGAACACACATATACACACACACACACACACACACACACACACACACACACACACACACTGCCATGCTGCACATGCCTCAGCTATGTCAAGAAAAATGAAGCAAGCAGGAAAGTTTGGGAAAGGGGATTAAGCAACAGCAGAGTGACCCATAAAGGAGACCGTCCCTGGGTTTCCCATGGCAACATTTCTAGTCTTCCGGGCTCCAAAAATGTCTTAGTTGTTGGTGCTCACTTACCTCTGTTTGCCGTTTCTCTTTCTGAAGATTCCTGTTGTCGTGGTACCTTTGTCTTTTAGTACATTTAACTGTGTAGTTAGATGGGCATGTGAATGTATATACTCATGTCACTAACCATGACCACCACCGCCAATAGCTAGACCAGTGGTTCTCAACCTGTAGGTCACAACTTCTTTGAGAGTCGAATGACCCCTTCAGCAGGGGTCACCTAAAACCATTGGAAACCATAGATATTTACATTAAGATTCATAACAGTAGAAAAATTACAGTTGTGAAGTAGCAACAAAAAATAATTTTATGGTTGGGGGTCGCCACAGAATAAGGAACTAGATTAAAGGGTCACAGCATTAGGAAGGTTGAAAACCACTGATCTAGATGATTCAGTCACTCCAAAATTTCCAGATCTCTTTCCGGTGACAATCCTTCTATACCTGGCTGTAATAACCATTGATCTGCATTGGGCTTGTAGATTGATTAGCTTGCTTTTGGATCTCTAGTCTGATATATCACTTCATATAAGGACCTTTTAGGGTTTGTCCCCACTGGTGTTTGTGTCCTTCTGTTGCACAGTGGCAGTTGTATGGGCATGGCACAGCTTGTTTATCTTGTCACCTGTCAATGAACATTTGTGTTCTGGAGAGTGATTGGGAACTGTGATCAAAGCTGCTGTGCATATTCAGGCACAAGTCTTTGTGTGGACATATGGCTTATTGCTCTCACATAAATACCAGTAATGAAATCACTGGGTCATATAACAAGTGTATTTTTCAATGAACACGATGGTGCCAAACTATTTTTCCAACATGATTATGCTATTTTGCATTCCCACCTGCAGCATGTGAAGTTGCCACGTCTTCCTCTTCTTCATCGACACTTCCTATCGTCTCTCTTTTTAATTTCAGTCCACGGAACATGTGAGCAGTGATGGCTGGTGGTGGTTTCAGTTTGCATCTCAGCCCCATTTCTCCCTCTTCTTTCTTCTTCCCACTCTAAGCTTTGACTCTGTCCCTGGGCTCCCCATGTGCTTGCTCTATTACTGAGCTATACCTTCAGTCTTAGTTTGTGTTTCATGATAATAAATGCTGTCAAGCATTTTCTATAGACCTTTTGGCCTTTTATATATCTTCTTTCATGAAACCTTGCAATCCCTTTAAAGCAGTCCAAACTGGATGGATTATATCAGCTTGTTTATATTCAAAAAAGGGCACTGTCTTTTATATGTAATCGCTCACATATTAAATGAATGAACATACATTAGGCAGCCACCAGATACTAATTGCTTTATGCACATTGAGTGGTATACATATCTTCATATCACTCCTGTGAGATTAATGATACAATTATTCCTACTTTATGGATGGAAAATCAAGACCTGGAGACACTGAGTAACTTCCCCAGTTCGATCAGGCCAATAAAGAATAAAGTTAGTATTTAAACTTGCATGTCTGACTTCCTGTATATGTTCTAGTGCAGGACAAGGTCAGGCACATCTATGTTACACCGGCCGAGCTGAGTAGTGGCAGTGGGGATGTCCTGCTCTGCACAATCCTTTTGCTGACTCCTGCTATTGGCCTCACTGGATCTGCAGCGCCGCCTGGCCGTAGGAGAGAGACCCTCTGAACACAGTAGCTCAGGTTCTCAGAAGCCTCTTCTACATTAGGCTTTTCTTAAAATAAGTAAATGGTGACTAAACTCTTCCAACGTAAACGAAGAGTAAGAACTTAGATGGCAGTAGCATTTCCCGGTGGTCGGGCTTTAGGAGGCATTCTCTGTGTAAGTGTGGGGCAGATCCACACGCGATGTGTTGTGTACCCCGGTGCTGCTCCCGGAAGTCTTCTGTGCCTGTGGCTTAGCCTTTCAGGGAGTCATTTGAAAACCTGAAGCCTGGTCTGTACAGAGACAAAGGAACAGACTGAGACATCAGCTATCGGTGCTCTCTGCCGATTTGGTTGACTTTCACACTGCTGTGTCCGTGATGAGGCATTTTATTTCATAGGTTTATAGGCTACTCAATAAAATTTAGATGAGTTTGGACCGGTTGGAGGGACTGTGTGCCTGAATTAGTGAAAATCTTGAGTTACATAATTTCAAAAAGTCACAGAGTTGCTTTCAATTATGTACAATAATTTAGTTTTCTTTTAAAGTGCACGGAACGAATGTGAACATTTGGAGAATGGAGTCCATGGTGTTCATCAACAGTGGCTTGAAGCAAAGCCCCAGAATAAAACATTGGGTTGAATGTCAGTGTGCCCACATCAGTGTTTTTTATTACACGACTCATTCTTTCTATAAAAGTCAGGCATTGTGAGAAGTCCAGATGTGAAGCTTAGAATAATAAAGCCAGAGAAAGAATACATCAGAGATTTGTAAAACCCAGTTAATATGGAAGTAATTAACTATGGGAATCATGGTATGTTCTTTGACAATAACCTTGAAACTTCATTATTGTGTCTAATGACTCATAGTACCCATAAAAAAGAAAGGGGAAAAATATGCTTTCAGGCAGGATATGAAGAAGTTTTGGGGTTTTTCTATTTTTTGACTTGCACACACAGGAATATTCTAGTGTGGTATTATGAGCTGAAGAAAAGCATGGCACTACTGGAGGAAGGTTTAAGTGTAAAACTTTATATAACGAATTACGATAAGTGAGTAAGGTTTCTTACTTTACAAAAAGACAGAAATACAAAGCTACCAGAAGAGAATTAATAATAGTAATAAAAACCTACAGAATGATAAATGAAATCAAAACAGAAAAACACTTGGAAAAGTGAATGAAACCAAATGGTAGAGCTTTGAAAAAGTCAACTTGGCTAACCCATTGAAAAAAGTCACCATGGCTAACCCATTGAAAAAAGTCAACATGACTAACCCACTGAAAAAAGTCAACATGACTAACCCATTGAAAAAAGTCAACATGGCTAACCCATTGAAACAAGTCAACATAACTAACCCATTGAAAAAAAGTCAACATGGCTAACCCATTGAAACAAGTCAACATGACTAACCCACTGAAAAAAGTCACCATGGCTAACCCATTGAAACAAGTCAACATGACTAACCCACTGAAAAAAGTCAACATGGCTAACCCATTGAAACAAGTCAACATGACTAACCCATTGACTCCATTGAGGAGAGGGGAGGAGAGAGGAACGGGCAAGGGTGAGCGAGGGATCTGGGTCAAATTATTAAATTAAATGAAAGTGGGAATATTACTGCTTATTATGAATGAAAAAGATTATAAAAGGATCCTGTGAACCAATCCTTTGTCAAGAAATTAGGTACCTGGCTGCAATTGATGAATTCCCAGAACCAAACAGAAAATATGTACTTTTACTAAACATGAAGAAATAGAAAACTTGATTAAAATAATTAATGTGGAGAATCAATTTATAAAAACTATCTCTCAACCAAGAAAGTCTCTAATTAGATAGCTTCACAGTTAAATTTTGTCAGACATTTAAAGAATGAACACAAGTTATCAAACTTTCACCCCAAAATTAAAGAGCAGGGAATACTTCTAGCATATTCTAGGAAGCCAGCCAGCATCACCTGGGTACCATAATGAGACAAGACCACTACAGGAAAATAAAACTATGACCCTTGTGACCTTATAACCATATGACATAAGTCCTCAACAGGCTACTATCAAGCCAGATTCAAGAGTATAGTAAAAAGGATTTACGTTGTGGTGAAATGGGATTTATTCCTGGAATGCGAGGCTAGTTCAACATATGAAAACCATTGCAATGTACCACACTAACAGGGTAAAGAAAAAAAATGACATGATTATTTGAATTCATGCAGAAAAAGCATCTGCTAAAACCTAACATTTTATGAGCTAGGAATATAAGGGAACCAGCTACCTTAGCATAAGAAAAGCCCTGTATGGAAAAGCCAAACATCATGACAATATTCAAGGACTGAAGACTTCTGTAACATGCCCGTATTCACCCCTTCTGCTCAGCATGGCACCCAACAGCCTAGCCACATTAGGTAAGACCAAGACCTAAGACCACAACATAAGAGACCAAGACGTAAGATGTGGAAAAGAAGAAGGAAGATCATCTCTGTTCACAAGCCATATAACCTACTTTGTAGAAAATCCTCACGTTTCCATGAAACCTGGCAGAGTAGCCAAAATTGATAGACTGCAGCCAAGTGAGTTCTAAACACCTGTAACCCAACATCCTGGAGGCAGAGGAGGTCCGTGGCAAGCTTGGGGCCAATCTGGGCCACTCAACAAGATCCTTTTACTAAAAAAGTATAAAAGTAATTTAGAGACCAAAGGCACAGTAACGTTTGTCACAGGAAGGGGTTGAAGAGGGAGCGGATGGGAGTTCTTGTTTAATGCTGAGCCAAGGTTCAGCTTTTCAATACTGATTTATAAGGAGGGATGGTATTGAAGGTTGTTCTGTGTTGTATTTTCTTAATGCTGAACTGTATGCTTCTAATTGTTGAGGCAGTAACTTTCTGTTATGCATGTTTTAGTATCTTACCATACTAAAACATTTTGAAAAAGATAAAGTTGCAACCTAGAAGGACTTTTGAAGCAGCTGTATTTTGAGGAATGAGTTCTTTGATATAACTTCACAGTATTAAGAATAAATTTCAGTTAGTAGAGTATGTTGTCTATATTTTAAAGGTATTTAATAACTTTATGCAAGTAAAGCATGCGTCTTATTTATTCAGGATCAAGAAGAAAGGATATGATAAGGGTCTATTCTGTACTAAAGTTAATGCTTATATTTATAATATTAAATGATTTGGTTAAGATTTATTGAGAGAAATTTATCAGTTTGAGTTCACCCTTTCTTGAAATGACGGCACTTGGCATTCTGTAGCTGTGTTCCTAGAACTTATGTGGATCTTGAGGGGAAGCCCCCCAAAGATACAGAAGAGTATGTTGCAGAAGAAATTCAGGGGTCATCCTGTAGTCTGCAAGGAAGTCATAAATTGCATAGAAGTGGATCCTTATTCTCACTTGTCCCCAAGTATTATTTATCTTCTGCTCCTCAGTTTTCTGATCTAGCATATGAGAATATAGTATTAATATCACAATATGAAGAGGATTAAATTCATTCTTGTAGAATGGAAACCACTATATTGAGATGTTAGTATTTGCTATCATGTCTTTGTTGTATCTATTGGGTCTAGTGAAATATCTTGAAAGAGTGTTACTCTGTTTGAAGTCAACTTAAAATCAAAAAGGAACAGGGTCACTTCTGATTAGTAGATGGACCTAACCATTGGTCTCAAAGGGTGCAATTTAGGTCATGATATATCAGATTATGTGAGCTTATGCCTATTCAGAGGGATGGACAAAGGGGTGGTTTTATTTATTAACATCAAATACATGATTGTTGGATTTTAGGGATTCTGATGTAGTAGTGAGGTCCTACAACTTTGCAACTATTCTTTTTTTTTAATGTATAACTTTTTAATTCTTCTATGTCTTCACATTAACCAAGTCATAAGGTTAATGGTGATGTAAGAGTCCAGACCATTTTGTTAATGGTGGTACCTCGAGAAATTGATACTTGGATAAAATACATAGGAAACATTGTGGAAACAGAAGCTTAGGAAAGCTCAGAGAAATCTGGGTGCCTGTCAGTATACAAAACCCCATGCCCAGGAATCTTGAATGTGTGAGACTTACCCTCTTAAGAAAGGTAGAATGGGATTGATAGCATAAAGGTAAAGGTTCTAGGACTAGAAGAATCTTTAAATGGTGAGCTGGAGGCAGGACTTGAGATGAACTCAAAGTATTCTTTCAGTTCTTGAAGCCTTGCCAAGCATGGGCCAGCTTCCTCACATGCTCAAGGTGCAAGCATGGGCCAGCATCCTCGCATGCCCAAGGTGCATTCTCTGCTTCTGAGTTCCAATTCAGCATGACTGTCTTAATGTGAGAAAGATCCAAAACTACTTGTTTGAGGGTTAGATGGCATGGCTTGGCTAGTGGATTTTATTTTTGCATTTTTGACTTAAAGAGATTTTTTTTTTTTTTTTTTTTTTTTTTTTTTTTTTTTTAGTAAGGAGAGAATTGAGGAGGAATAATTCCAAGTAAAGGCTTTTACATGTAAATGCCTTCTCCACCAAGATCTGTTTGTACCAAAAAGAACAGTTTGTTGGTATTTGAGAAGTTATCTAAGAACATTCAAATGAGAATTTGAAAATAGTTCCCCAGAGTATTATTTGTATGAGACTGTCAGGATTTGCTTATGAGCTGAGAGTAATAATAACAAACCCCCATTCTTTTCTTGCTTTAGAATTAGGCCAAGAATATAGATTTGCAGATGTTTTATCATTGCCTTTAGTTCCTATCTTACCACGTGGTTACTTGCTTTGTAGGTTACCGTGGTACTATTGATACTGGTAGCTCATCTCTTTGCGCTCAGCTATCTCTTTGCCGCTTTGTATTCACCTCATGCAAATTTATTTTAATGCTGCTGTATTTCATCTTTAATCAGGCAGGGAAAATTCTAATAAAAAGTTTCAAAGTGAATATTTTATGATCTGGTACTAAATATATACTCTATAACTTTGGGGAGAGCAATTTGTCAGGTTCATGAAATGACATATAAACCCCCCCCCAATAAATAAAATTACTCTGGGAGATTTAATGAAAGAAAATTAAGATGCTGTGGAATAGGAAAGAAAAATATTATTTTTTTGAGTTTGTATTTTCATATGGGATTATACTTCTTTTTGAGTTCTTAATTAAAAAGACACCTTTCTTTTTTTAATTCCTGTTTCAAAGACATTGTAAGGTTTTCCTTAAATTATTAGTAGAATCTGACATTACAATAATCAAATTGTTTAATGAACATTAGCCAGTCTATACTAGATATATTGGGGTATAGGGAGAATTAATTCTGTGGCATGTAAGTAATTTACAACAATGTACTTAGTGATACAAAACAAAATATTTAGAAGAAACCGTTTTAGTTTGGGAACACAGAGGACGGAACTTTTGGTTCTCTTTCTGTGGTTTAGACATGGCATTGCGGCTGTCCCAATAAAAATGAGTACGTAGTTGTCTTAGGGAGAAAATAAAATGGGATAGAACACATCATTTTAAGTCTTGCTACTTCCCTGTCCTGTCACCAAAAATTGCTTAATCAGTTAGTGACCATAACTTTTGCTATAAGGTGAAGATATAGTTTGCTATATGACTAGCTACTACTTATACCGAGTAGCCTCGCCCAGCCTTAATACATGGTGAGGTCCCTAGTCTTACTGCAGCGTGATATGCCATGTTTTGTTGATATCCATGACAGACCTGGTCTTTCCTGAACAGAAATGAGTAGATTGGAGGTGGACAGGGGGGGTGGGTGGGGAGGGACTGGGAGGAGAGAATAGAAGGAAATTGCAGAGGGGATATTAAAATAAAAAAGAATGAGCTGGGCAGTGGTGCATACCTTTAATCCCAGCACAGGAGGCAGAGTCAGGGGGATCTCTGTGAGTTCGAGGCCAGCCTGGTCTACAAGATGAGTTCCAGGACAGGCACCAAAGCTTCACAGAGAAACCCTGTCTCAAAAAACAAAACAAAAAAACAAAAAAACAAAACAAAACAAAGAAGAAGGAGGAGGAGGAGGAGGAGGAGAAGAAGAGGGTTACAACAGAGCTGGTTATAGAATCACCATGTGTCTCTCTTGAAATCAGGTTTTTAGCAAATAGAAATGAGAAGGTGAGTAGTGTCTTGAACTGATGATGCAAAGTTAAGATTCTAAGGCAGTAAGTTACCTGTGTATTGTGGGAATTTGGTCTGAAAGCCAGTTGTATTGGAGTGGCTTGGCCCACTGGGCATGGTCTCCTCTGGTGCTGGATAAGAGCTGGGTAGCAGAGGAGTCCCCCTCTCTTAGACTGTGGAGGCCTTGTTGAAGCCAAGGTTTGGTGACCTTCTCCAGACCTTTCCCATCGCTCCCTTGGGAAGGAAGAGGCAGTGGAGCCGCTTCGTTCTGTTTTCTAACTGTAAAAGGTCTGTTTACACTACTATAACAAATAGAACAAATATAAAAAAATGCCCGAGTAATTTGTAAACAATATAAATTGTTTTTTACAAAATAGTTTAAGGTCAAGGTGCTAGTATATTTGATGTCTGATAAGGGCTTTCTGCTTCATAAGAACGCTAATTCTGCTCATAAGAGCAGAATCCTATGACTTAATTGTGTGAGATTTTGTTTGTGTTCTGATAAATAAAGCTTGCTTGGAGTCAGCGGAGCTAGCCACTAGTTAACCATAGAGGTCTAGAGGTCTGTACAGAGAGGAGACAGGAAGTGATAAAGTGGGCAGAGAGAGGACTAGGCCCTTTTTGGTTAGAGGAATGGGAGAGGAATGGAGTGGCTGTTCCCCTGCTTCTCTGATCTTTCAGGTTTTTACCCCGATATCTGACTACTGATTTTTATTGATAAAATTAATTAGATTTACACATCACATATGGTTTTAAAATAAAATGATAGCAAATGTGTGGACCTTAAGTGTTAAAAATGTAATAAATTTAGCTCATGCAGAACAGAAGAGTCCTAGACCTATAGTTTGGGAGGAAAATCCATGATATCATTACCCAGAAGATTGTCAACATGGGATGAGACTAATGTTTATTTGCTTTCATTCAATTCTACTTACCAATTAGGCACCGTGGGGGTGTTTTCTAATGGTCCTTTGGTCTGTCTAGATCTCTTATAGCGCAGGTAAAAGTGGGCCAGGTTACAAGCTCATTTATCATGACATATGTTGATCACTGGATGCTCCTGAGGTGTGTGTTCCTCCTGCTGATTTGACGACTTCCCAGCGATGTTTCATGTTCATGGATTGACATCTACTGACACATGAACATGCCAAGGACTGTCATCCTTGAAAGCCCCTCTGTAGTCTGCCTCTTCTCTCTTTCTGCTGACTCATACTTTGCAAAATGATTTTAAAAGATAAATAGAATATGTTGACCAGAAACTGCAGTCTGATCTCTTGTCAATGGAAGAGTTTGTAAGAGCAGTTGGCTACTTACTGTTCACAAGCACAGAGGACCCATGTGGTTATCTCACTAGTCATATTCTTCTTATACAACTTTACCTAAAAGTAACTTTCTCACAAAATCAGCAAAATCAGCAGTTAGAAATGGATTTTTAAAATCTAACCATAAAATTCATTCTATATGCATCATAGAGTTGGGACAGTTTAGTAATGGGAGTTCATGTAATATTATATTATAAATGATTACTTATACTTTTAATACAGCTCTCAAGAGCTGAATGGTATTCAAAGGTGCCAGTTAGCACCTTGGCCTCAGGAGTTTAAGAATGTCTTAATGTTTAGACGAGACTCATATGGTCCATACTGCCGATTATAAACCATCACAATATAATGCAGAGTCCATGGGATTTAAAAGGCTCTTCTTTGGAAGACATGGTTTATTTATATGTCCCTATAGAATTTACACACACACACACACACACACACACACACACACACACACTCACTCACACACACACACACACACACACACACTCTCACACTTATTCTGGTTATTGAATTTTGGGCCTTGCACATTCTAGGCAAGCACTCTACCATTGAGTTATATCACCAACTCTAGACATTGTACTGCAATTTTGTTGAGACGGTAGCATAAAAATATATTGCCATAATGCAGAAAATCATCATATTTCATCAACTTTGAGATACAGATTTTTGTTTTTAAATACAATTTATTTTATTTTTTGATTTGTATGTATGTGTATGTGTGTGTGTGTTTATGTGGGGGGTATGTGCATGTGTGAGAGCAGGTGCCCTTGGAGTCAAGCAGAGATCCTTTGGTAGTCGTGAGCTCCCTAACATGGGTGCCAGGACTGAACTGGTGTCTTTGTGCTCTTAAACACAGACCCATCTCTCTAGCCCCAGGTGATGAGTTTTTCATGTTTTATTTTATCTAATGTTAGTATGTTTTATGTAGTGATATATTGTGTACCCTAATAAACTGTGCCTGGAGATCAATAGGATAGAAAGTCAATTAGGTACAACATTTTGGACTCACCAAAATAGGATAGATCGTGGAGTATTTTCTCTGAACCTATCAAATGTTAATGGACTAGACATTGTTAATATAGTTCTTGACTATATATATTATATATACTTATTGTTTATAGTTTTTTCTTATATTAGTTATAACCTTTTATTATTTTAGACAAAAAAGGGGAAATATGGTGATATATTTTATACCCTAGTAAAATTTGCCTGAAAATCAGAGAACAGAACAAGCCACTAGATTAAACATAGAGGCTAGACAGAGGTAGCACACACTTTTAATCTAGCACTCGGGAGGCAGAGATCCATCTGGATCTCTTTTAGTTCAAAGCCACCCTGAACTACATGAGATTGACTCAGTCTAAGAGAGAAACAGATCCAGGCAGTGGTGGCACACACCTTTAATCCCAATACTTAGTAGTCACACACCTTTAATCCCAGCACTAAGAAGGAAGTGATATGGTGGGCGGAGAAAGGTATATGAGGCGTGAGGAGACAGTAACCAAAGCCTTTCGGCTGGAGCTCTTTCAGGCTGAGGAGTTGGTGAGGTAAGAGGTGGTGGCTGTGGCTTACTCTGCTTCTTTGATCTTAAGGCAAAGTTTATTAGGGTGCACAATATATTACCAAAGTTTTAGGTCAGGGTCATGTTATAGTTTAATTGACATCATTTCTTAGCAGAGCAGGTGAAATCCTGCTTTGCTGAGTGGTGTTCAGAGAGGGCCAGTGAGCATCCAGAGATGGAAATAAAGGCAGGGCACTGTGCGGAAGTCATAGACTTAGGTCACATCTGTGGATCCGATTTCTCAGTTGGATTATTTTCATAATCTTCCATACCTTACTTCCTCTCAGACTTCAGCCTTGGAAATACTTAAGCTCCTTAGAAATTAATGGTGGTCTTATTAATCTTCTCTTCAAAAATCTCTCTAAATCATCTTGTGGTGCCACGTACCGTTGCTGGGACAGGGTGTGTCGGGAGTGCACTCTGTCCCACTGCTGGATTTGCTGTGTACTAGAGTTTCGCTCCACTTCTCTGAGCTCATTTCCTAGTTCACCTCAGCAGGCCAGGGGTGTGTCTGTCTCCTTGCAAAATGCTTGATAAGTTGTTGGCATTTAATAAACATGAATGTTTTCGTCTCAGTGTCCTTGTACATACAATGGGTTTCACTCATAAGGCATATGATTGGTGTCTTGGTATATGATTACTTTTATGATGGTTGCAAGTAAAATTTTTGGAAACATTTTGACTTTGAAGCACCGTGTTTCTAGAGACTGCTGCTTCCCCTTCCTTCCCTTCTATTGGAACATATTAAGCTTTTCGCGAGCTGTTCCTAATTGAATTAAGTTATTTCATTAATTAAAAATTAGCAATTAATTACATTTGCTCTGCTTCAGCCGTGTACCTGCCTGCATGTCCCCGAAGCATGCCAGCTCTTTGGTCTGAGAAAGACACCTGAGGTCAGCTGTGGTCTTCACCCATGTACACCCCACCCTGGCATGTGCATCGATAGAGGAATAGTTGCACACGTACTTTGTGTAAACAAGAAGTAGGCTTTACAGGTTACTATGCAACAGATTAAATCCCATTTGTCTTCTCACGGAATGTATTCTCAGCCTACATCTCCTCATATCTATATATTATAAAGTTAAAGGAGACCCAGACACTATGGTCTTTTGGCTAGAACTCAGAAATTGAAAGCTTGATTTGTTGGTTTTGCAGGCATCTTATATCCAAGGATTTAGCTTGGCTTGAAATAATTTGGTAGTAAAAGATTAATTATGTACCACTTAATAAGTAGTAATATATTATTTAAAATGGTTTCTGTCTTTCACTTTTGCATTTAATATGTGAATTAGTTGTTAATAAAATTTCTTTTCTGGAGACTAAAAAAAAAGTTCAACCTTGCTTTTGGGTTTGATCATGCATTTGGAAGGAGTTGGTGTTCTTCTCTGAGAATGAAAGGATAAAGCTTTTAATGGGAGTACAGGACCGTATAGAAAGAATTCAGTTTTCTAATACCATCATTTTTGGAGGATACTAAGACATTCTGAAGGTTAGAGAACAAAGGTGTGGAGGCCAAGCGATCTAAAATGTACCCTGACTGGAAAACTTTCTTGCCAACTCCTGCTAACCTCCTCTTCAGCGTAAAGAAGCCCCGGCTCTGACCTGTGCTTTGTCAAGCATTTCACGTACAACATCTTCACAGTCAGCTCTGAATGGAGTGTAGGTGCTCTTAGAATCGTTTGCTTTTTGAAGTCATAACTCAAGACTGAGAAGTGAAGTAATTTGCCCCTGATGAGCAGGTGTAGATAGCAGAGCTCATGTCCAGTTCCACTATGTTTGACTACAAAATAACCCATGTGTTCCATGGCTTCCTAGTTCTAAACACTTTGGTCATTGCTATGTAGTATGTCTTCAGTACATGCACATATTAAAAGCCATGCCCGTGGGATACTTGTTATGGACCTGGGTAGTCACATCACACACACACTTGGGATAGTTGGAGAGTGCATGACTTGGTCCACACGGGGTGAAGGACCCGCATTAGGATGTGCACCAGTTCCTCTTCTTCGATTGTTAGTTTGAAGTGCCCGTTTCTGCCACCTGCCATGGACTTCTGGGACAGTTGTAAGTATCTTTTTAAAAATTACATTCTTTAAATATATTTTAGTTGAATTAGAAGATATTTTAAGGGCTGGCTAGATGGCTCAGTGGTTAAGAGCACTGGCTGCTCTTCCAGAGGTCCTGAGTTCAATTCCCAACAACTACATGTTGGCTCACAAGCATCTGTAACGAGATCTCATGCCCTCTTCTGGCCTGCAGGAAATACATGCAGGCAGAATACTATACATATTAAATAAAAATCTTTTTAACGTAAAATACAAATAAATAAATTTAGAAAAAGGTACTTTAAGGGATATAAACATTGACCCAAACAGTTATTTCTATTTTGTTTTGTGAAGACACATCATTTAACACAGAAATTCAACTGAGATTTTTGTTGAGAGTGTACCATGGTCCAAATGTATGCTGAATATCAGAAGCTAATATTGTCATAGTGGACAGAGAAATGGACTCATAGCATAGATACTGTGTCAGGCAGAGCTCCTGAAAGAATCAGAAAGTACATAGAAATATTTGTAGCTGAAGGGAAGAACATTCTGTCTGAACTGGGCAATTAGCTAATTTCTCTGTTTCTTCATTTGAACAAAAAAAATATAAGATCCAATTTAGAAGGATTGAGTTAAAATATGGCAGTATGCCCAGAACTGTGTCTGGCACATATTAATAGATAATTAATAATTGTTAGTTCAGCAGTGAAAAAAAAAATAACACATCCCTGGTTGCTAGCAGGGTTAGGCTTTAAAATTGGACTGTTTATGCACTATGGAATTGTACTTTGGTTCACATATGCCCGTGTTTGCTTTGAAATCCTGTGTAATCCTCACTGGTAATCCAAGAAGAACACACACACTTTCTCTCTCCCTCCCCACACCTCATACAAACCCCCACATCTACACCCACATTTTAATTATTGACTTGTCCTGTGAAAAAAATCTGTGTAAAGTTGTTGCTTAGCACATGAAACATTCTTGTACTTAGATGCCTGCGATAATCACAGAGGTACTGGAAAAGCTTTTAAAAGCAGCGGAATTACATAATTGGAGGAAAGACAGTATACATAAATACATCTATTAGTGCCAAATTCCAGTAGTTTTGTTGTTTTATATTCTACTTCTGCATACTGCAATGCTGTTTGTTTGGTGGTGGGCCTGGGTGTTGGACATGGCAGGTGACCATCCAGTCATTGAGCTACAGCCCTAGTCCAGGAGTGTGATTCCTAGAGATTTATTTTGACAAGAATGAAGCTGAGTGATGCAGAGGACTGTGGCGGCCACAGGACATATCCTGATGTTGTGCCATTCTTAAGGGGCACCGTGGTTTTAAGTTCTATTTTTGTTGTTGTTGTTGACACAGGGTTTTACTGTGTAGTCTGGGCTGCCTAGACAATGTGGTCTTTTGGCCTCAAACTTCCCAAAATCCACCTGCCTCTGCCTCCCCATTGCTGGGATGAAAGGCGTGCGCCACCAGCTCTGGCTCGTGCTTCAATGACCCTTTCCTTTTTGGAAGAGCATAAACTCTGCCTCTCTTTCCACACAATGGTAAAATGATTCAACTTGTTTTAGTCTCTGTGTTTTGTCCCTGTGAGTAATTCCTCATACTGCATATTACAGGAGCAGACTGTTTTCACTTGTGAAGGTCATTAATTTATGGTGGGTCTCCCTAAGTGAGCTCAGGCTTGTCTCAGACTTCTGCTCTCTCTGCCTCAGCATCCCCAATGCTGGGATTGCAGAATGGGCCACCATGCCCAGCTAATTATTGTTTAGATTTTCTCTTATCATGAAGTTAATGATTAAAATGGCCATTTTATACATAGTTGTGTATATCCATAGGTAATGTTGGTGACATTTCTGTATTTATTGAATGTCACCCTTTTTAAATTATTATGTCTCTAATATAAGGAAGTATACCTATTTTCTGACAAATTATCATCAAACCTTAAAATTCAATGACTATAAAGTAGCATTAAAACAGCAGCAAGATTCATTAAATTTAAATTGTTTTTAAGTACATTTTCATCCTTCTTAGATTTAATTTTGAATTACAATAGAAATGTCAAATAATGTAAAATTCAAAACACTTCTCTAGTTCCATATTGAGCCTACAGAGTATTAAATATTAAACGTTAATTTATTTCATGCTACTGGGAGGTCACCATGATTCGGTTTATAATGAAAAAGGATACAATTACTTGATGGTTTCTACATTCTGTAACAACTGTGTGTTTATTTACCACTGATTAACAGGGTTTGTTCTGGTGGTACATATTTCAATATTATTAAACCATGTATGAAAATACTCGTTTTACATAGATTTGACATCTGAAATCGGTAACTTGCAAAATTAAAAAATTCTGTTTCTTTTGGAAAATATATCTTCTTTTTTAAATGAGAGAAATAATGCAGTCATGACAGACATTAGATGTAGGTTGAGTCACTCCTGGTGAGTTTACAAAATAGAGCAAAATCTTTCTGTAAATTAATCTGGAAAGGAAAACTTGCCTTATATTAGTGGAATGAATTTTTGAACAGAATTATAAACGTTTATAGTTGATGTACTTTTTTATATTTTAGAGACAGTGAGGTTTTATACACACACACACACACACACACACATATATGCATACATATATATGAGGTTATATATTTAAATGTATATATTTCTTTTTATCATTACTATCTGTATGAGCTAGAATACTTTGGTTTAAATATGTAAAATGGATTTAATGATAGTTGGTATTTAACAATGTTCTTTCACTTGTGCCTGACCGTTAGCTAACACCATGTGTTAGCTTGTGTTTGTGTATGTGTTGTGAGGGATCAGACCTGTGGTTGGGAACAGAAGTAAGATAGGCAGACCCTCACAGTCTTCTGAAACACAGTGCCGAGGGACAGGCCAGTGTTGCAGGCTGGGTGATGTGCTTGACATGTGCTCCAGTCAGAAAATGACATCCATGGGAGGTGCTTTTTATTTGTTGTTTACCTGTAAATGCACAAAGACAGACGCTCTGATTTGAAGTTGTTTAGCTGCTTTCCTTTGTCAGAAAAAAAAAAAAAAAGTCCTCCTCCCGTGCGTCATGTTCATCCTGTCTCAACAACCCTAGCTAACAGCATCCCTCCACCTCCAGCCCTCATATCCTCTTCCCGCCAGTTCTGTCTATTGATTTTGTTGTGTCCATCGTGTCTGAATCAAACTCCCAAATCTATACATAGGATTTAATGACGAAAACTGTTTTGAGTCTCAACGTATTTTAATTAATTAATTAAAGACAGGGTCTCTGTAGCTCAGACTGACTTCAAACTCAGTTCCCTCAGTGTCTTGAGTGCTGGGATTACAGGCATGAACCACCTCTCCTGCTGAATGTTGATCTTGAAAAGAGCTGAAGTTAGTTGGCTTTAAGCTTTCATTTTAATTTATCAACCCATTAAAGCTAATAACCTTGGAACATGACCGCCTTTTACATGTTCAGTTTAGGAGAATTTCAGTGACAGTCCACCATGCCCTCTGAAAGCTGTACATCAAACCAACTTCTTCCTTGTTTTGTGTGAGGGAGTTCCAGATGCATCAGAGGTGTCTTAGGAAATGCAGTTGTGTCTGCCATCTGGGCAGTGACCTAGCTCATGGTGATGTCCCAGTGCTGGCGTGACGGTGGGCTGCGTTTGCCATATTCAGTGTGCTAAACAGATGTAATGGTGCCGCCTTCTTGTGAATTTATCTGTTGAGGCTGGCGAAGATTTGCTTTTGTGAAATGGAGTTTTCTCTTAGGATGTGTAAACATTCTGCATCTTCACACCTGACTCACACGGGAATCATCTGTGTTGAGCGCCATGGCTTCCCAGGCACTAAGAATCAGAAACGGGTTCATTTGTTTTCTTTAAGCTGATGCAGGATGACATCTCAATTTCTTCGGTGGAAGTTGAAGACGTGAGTATTGGACTATGAAAATGAAGTTTCTGAGGAGCCTCACTCATCACAGAGTGAGAAAAACTGGATAGTGTTCCAAGTGTGTGTGAGACGACAGCTTAGAATTAGCGTCAGGGCTGAGGAAGACATGCACATACAGAAGTCGTTTTGAATTTCAGATTTCATAATAGGATTTTTGAGACAGTTCTCATGGTATGTAACAGGAGAAGAGGAAAAAGGAATGCATTTAAATTTATTCTGCAAGTTCTTAGAATTATGAATGAACTCAAGAATCTTATTATGCCACAGATAGCATGAAGGGAAAATGCTCACAGAAGAGAGGACAAGTTCACCTCTCTCTCTCTCTCTCTCCCTCTCTCTTTCTCTCTCTCTCTCTCTGGTGAATACTTAAGTGTGCAAGTATGCACATGCACGTACAGAGTTTCTTCTCTTTTAAGGAGAAAGGAGAGCTCTATTTTGTATGTGGCTACAGTTTTATCATGCTGTGGCCTGATTATTAAATATAATTTATTTTTTTTTCTTGGAGACAAGGTTTCTTTCTGTAGCCTTGGCTGTCCTGGAACTCACTCTGTAGACCAGGCTGGCTTCGGACTCACAGAGATCCATCCACTAGCCTCTGCCTCCTGTGTGCTGGAATTAGAGGTGTGTGCCACCACCATGGCCTAGCTAAATGAAATTTTTTATGGAGCCTATTTTTTGAAACATTTCATCCCAGAAATTAAAACATAACCCCAACAACAACTATGTAGCATTTCCCCCTACATATCAGGCATTTTCCTAGGGATAATTACTAGTTTGGGGGTTAATTGTGTCTTTTCTGTGTTCTGTATACAGTATTAGATAATTAGTAATTAGATAAATAAATAGTGCCATCGTCACTATTTTATTGCCCTTTACAGTCTCCATGGCTTCTTCATGGTTGTATTCAGAAAAGCAGCTCAAAGCAGCAGAAGTCAGAGATGCATGGTTCACCCAGGGGTGTGCTAGACAGGCTCCCAATGGGGCGTTCAGAGTCTGGCTGCAAGTGGCCTCCTTATGGAAGTCCAGGGCCGGCTCCCCTTGTGATGCTCAGAGCATACTTAGGACAGAACTGCCTGTATACCGAATATAGCTGATGCTGGAAGAGGTAATATACATTAGGTTTTGTCACAGTCTCATGCAGAAAAAGGTATCTTTCTGTGACACTAGACACATAATTAGACTGAACTGAAGCTTCCAGATTTATATGTGGCATTTCCAGAATTACTTTGTTAAAAAAAATATATCGCCTCTATTTGGAAATATTTCAAATTAGCAATCAAAGCAAATTTGAGATGATCCAGAAAGATTTAAAATCTCTTCAAAATCTAAAAATAGTGTCAGAGCTCAGTATTTGTTTTGTGAAACGTGTTTTTTGTTTGTTTTTGTTTTTCTTCTGTCTGCCTTATACTGTGTGAAGGACGTGGTTTCATTGTGTGGTTTCAGTACGCACTCAGGACCAGTATGGACAACATTGTTGAATGATCACTTTTTGTCTTTTGGACGCCCGCCCTATTTTGCTTGCCTTTTGGTGTTGTGAAACAGCTTGCCCCTCATACCCCCTCACCAGTGGCTCCTCATCCTCCCTCCCTGACTCCTGGCCGCTCTCAAAGCACAGCCCTTCCCATGAACCCTTTGAGTTGAGAGGCAGGCTTAACTTATCAAATGAATGTCCGTGCAGCTTGGGGTTTCCCAACTGATGGGAGGGCCCTTGGCAGGGGACAGATATAAGCCAGAGAGTGTGTGTTCTCATGCCTTGTGAACTACTGAAGTGCTGCTGTCTCTTCCTGTCACCTGCCCTGTCTAGACAGCAGCTGGCCAGGTTCTGTTGGCACCCATATACTTTTAGAAAGATGATTAAAAAAAAAAAAACCAAAAAAAACCAAAACTATAACCTAGAGAAAATCCCACAAAAAAATTGGAACTCACTAGAAAAATTAGTTTTGTGTGAAGGTAATAGATAGCTCTTAGCTAGAAATAAAATGCTACTGCAGTTTCTGTTTTCTTCAAGGAGCATTTTCCAAGCAAAAGAAAGGGAACTGGAGGTTTAACCATTGTTTTTCCTGTAGCGCGTGAAGTTTGAAATCTGGGCCAGAGATATTTCTTCCCAAGCTGCCCATGTGCTTTGAAATGCCATTTCCTGCTTGAGCCTAGCGTAGGGCCATTTGTTACCCCGAGCAGGTAATTTCTCAGTGTTGTTCCTCGGGGCTTTGGTGCGAAGTCATCGAACACAGCCTGTGGCTGGAGCAGCAACTGCATTCAGATCCGGAGCCACCTGAGTTCATGTCACCTTCAGTCCTGATGAGGAAGTTGTTCGCCAAACACCATTCGGTCTCTTAACTGATGGAGCAGTACAGTGTGTGATCTTTGTAATTTAATATTTATATGTAATCAAAAGACACG
The DNA here is from genome assembly GCF_004664715.2 of Peromyscus leucopus. Classification (NCBI taxonomy): domain Eukaryota; kingdom Metazoa; phylum Chordata; class Mammalia; order Rodentia; family Cricetidae; genus Peromyscus; species Peromyscus leucopus. The sequence goes on from NC_051076.1 coordinate 19,847,482, forward strand.
CTGCTATTTTATGTAGAAAAAAAAAGTCGGAATTAAAAAAATAAATCTAGATATGTTTGCTCCCACGTGAGATAGTATAATTACATTGAAAAGTGTAGATGTTGGAATCAGGGATCTTAGCCTTGAATTTTCCCTATAACGTGTTATGAAGCTTCTTCTTCGTACTTAGCTGTGTATCTTTAAAGTGAAGATGCAAATCCAGAAGCTTTGTGGAACTAATATGCATATTAAATAAAATCGTGGGTGTATTATTAATCTACCTGCCAGGGCACCCAACAGGTGATATTTTTCTTGCATTCGATATGATTAATTCATATATGAATATTGAGCTTAAGCTTCGCTGGCCATACCGAGTGTGAGTGAGTGTGTGTGTGTGTGTGTGTGTGTGTGTGTGTGTGTGTGTACGTACGTACGTACGTACGTATGTAAGTAATGAAGAGTATAGACGTCAACTCTTCATAAGTTATACACTGGATCTTTTGCACTTAATCTAATGATCCTAATTTGGACAGGAGATTTTTCTACTGTGACAAGAGCGCAGACTACTCAATAGACCCGATGAGACTGTCCCGCGGAAGAATGTGTATTTCTATGCCACATAAAAGCTCCCTTGCATAGCTAGAGCACTATCCAGTTCAACGCCATCTCATCTTCATGCCATAGCTTATATTATCTGTGTTCAGTACAGTATTTAAAATGCCCCATGTTTTTTTACTTCTGTAAGCTTTTACATGTGTTCACGCCATTTGGAGTGTCTTTTTGATGTCAGACTTTTAAATATAGATAAGAATGTTTGTCATTGTTGAAGGCTAAGTAGTTATGAGCTAAACAAGTAACATTTTGGGGGTGAACTACATGTCATGGAGATGAGGGGATCTGTGTCTTTTGTTGACTTAGTGGTGCCCTTTCAAGTCCACATCTCGCTAATTGCAGTCTTGGCTTGGGTCTTTACTGATATGTTCATTTGGAGTCCGCTACTCTGTTATTTGTACTGTGCTGTGTGCCAACATCAGGATGACAATTTTATAAAAATAACAGCACCTATTTACCTACTCCGGCCCCCACCTGTACTCACACCCTGGTGAGTGTCTTATCCTGATCGGTTGTCTTTTTTATAATACACACTCTTTTAGTTATTGGGAAAATAAATCCTTTGTTTTCAAATCACGTTTCTCTCCAGAGTCAGAATAGCTCATTAATATTAATGCTCTGAGTTGAATGAGAATTCTAAACCACTGTGTAATTCATCCTGGGCACAGGTGGTGACATGTTCTTAAGAAGGTGAAGGTCCTAAGTCCCTTAGGTTATTACGTGGAGACCTCCTCTAATTATGTCGCCATTGGTATCTGCATAGCTGAAAAGATTGCTCTTCCGTCCAGTCTGGTCCCTTATATTTGATGCAACATCAGGCTATCTTGGCAGTGGTGAAGCCAGACTTCCATCTCTTTTCTCATTTGTGTAATAAATTGGTAAAACAGTAGCCTGCTCATCACCTCCACACTTCAGGTTTGTTCTTTGCTAATATTTCTGGCTTCACAATCTCTGGGTTGCTTGATCTTTTTCACATGTTCAATCAGTGGTTGGATAAATGTGACCTGGATCTGCCAGACTCCATGGCTGTGGACTTCCTCGGAGGCAAATCTTTGTCCTGAATTATGAATCTTATAACAAGGCATAAGGGCATAATCTGAAAAATAGCTGCCCATTCTTTTTTTTTTTTCTCCTGTTTGTATGTCTCCCTCTCTCCTTCCCTCCCTCTTTCCTTCCCTTGTGGAATGGTTCCAGTAATGGGTTCATTAAATTGGCCTTTGGCATGTATGACTTTCTGTGTGTAAATCTGTTACAGGCTCATTTATAACCATGACCTATAAAATAATTTAGGGAAGTGACTGCTGGCAGTCCAGGAGGATATAGCCTACTTTACATGAAAAGTATTTCTGAAACTTTGAAGAGGTTTCAATTAATAATAATAATAATAATAATAATAATAATAATACTGTTGAATGTATCTGTCCCATGGTGTGGTATGCCTGCAGTCAACCCAGAGTCTGGCATGCATGAATTTTGGTTGAAAAGATAAATTGCTCTTCCTTGGAATTGAGATACATACTCCAGGCTTGGCCAAAGCCACTGTGTCATGGATCTGTCTTACATTAAAGTTGGAAAATCAGAATTGTGCCTCTGGGGTGGTAATAGTTCACCTTGGTACTATGACATTTAACCTCAAATTACCTTACCAGCAGCAGTTCCTAGCACATGTGTCCACTCTGTTTCCACATACAGGAACGTGACCATTTTCTCATTATGGTATGCTAATTAGGAGGATTGGTGTTGAAAGTTTCAGAAACCAATCCTGGCTAGCTTCAAATCAATGGACAGTAATATGCTAGGTTCAGAAAATTCTGTAGGACCAAAGGAATTCCCTTAGCCCAAATCTGTGGGCCAGCCGCATTCCCCAGGATGCTGTTCACCTGGGACAACTCTCCCGGTGTCGATTCTCTGTGTCTCTATACAGTCTATTTATTATAGCATGTTCCAAAAGTATCTTTGTTTCCATTTTTATTCTCCTTTTCAAACTGTATCTTGTTTGTAGATGAAGCTAGAAAAGGTAGAAGCTGCCAAATGCCATCGGGACCTTTACAGAGCCTGGTTTCTGGGTGGGTTTGCCCAGAAAGCAGTGTCTGAAAATGAGACACCTTAGTGATGCCCAAAGGGTGGGCTGCCACATGGAGATGAGCACACTGAAACCTGAAGCTTCAGCATTTTGAAAATCCTCACGGTATCATTGTTCTACGTGTTCAGGATTTTTCAGGAATAATGAGAGATGCAGTCCATCTAAGGCCAACTTGTGATGCGGCTGGAGCTTTCGCCGACGTGGGAAACACTGACCACTGCGCAGTCAGAAAGAGTTGAGTGTTTGTGGTAGGCAACAGGAATCACGGGAAAACTACAGGAGAGCAGTCGTCGGAGTACTTCCTGTCCTTTCTTTGTGGTACTAGAATGTGCAGAGCGAAAAGAATGATGAGCACGCCCGCGGAAGACCGTCTCTCGGGCTGTGTATTTTATGTCTGCTGCAGCATGCCAGCACCGCGTATTCCCTGTCAAATTGAATTAGTGTGGCACATGTCATGAGGAGCAGCGAAACCATTTTGCCTTTAATAATAATGTGTTTCGAAACACCCTATGAAGTGATTATGGTGTATACCACCGATGCTTTCAGTTTTCTGTTTTACATACATCACATCCTGTTTATAAGGCAGCATTATCCAAACCAATGGGGAAAATGACCTGGAAGACGAAGGCTCTTTTCCCGTTCCAGCAGCAAAAGCCTCATTCTGTCCAGTGGCTTGAGTCAGCGCTTCAGAATTAAAAGATTTGCATGTGAAGAATAGTCTGGAGATGCTGTTGAAGCCGGGCTGCTCAGGAAAGCAGCCGGTGCAGTGTCTGCATGTAGGGACACACGTGAGTCCCTTAAAGGGCCGCATTAAAAGGGGATTGCACTCTGTGACGATGTTCCCAGGTGTAAGAAGATGTTCATGAAATACTTTTTTAACATTTAAATCAAATCAGCAGGGACTATATTCATAGGATTCTTTCCTCCCTTTCTCCTTTATTTTATCAGTATCAACCCTGGCTCTAAACCACAGGGCTAGGCAACACTTGTCACAGTGCATTGAATGTGTGGTTGTAGGGACGCGTGTTATAAATCTGACTACCTGCCTGGGTGTACAGGGGTCGCTCCTGGTGGTGGGTTGAATTTCAGCTCGTTTCCAGATTCGATTGGAATCTAATTGGTTGGCTTTTGCATGTCCCTTTATAAAAGTGTGTGTATCTCCAAGGAAGAAAAATATTAAAAAAAATATGTGTATGTATTAGCCAGTCTTTAGAGAAGTTTACAGGTTCTAAAGGGCTTCTTGATCAGTACACGGTTGTTCTGTCTTAGTTTGTCTTAGACTGTTGCAGGTAAAACAGTGAAGGGACATGGACATGTGACAGAACTCAAGATTTCCAGTGACTCAAGCCCCCTAGAGCAGAGCTTGGATGGCATGATCTGACTGAGGTGAAAATGCTCTTTTGTGTCTGTGTATTCATGTGAGAGCCTAGACATTTCCTCACCCACTACCAGTTCTATGAGTAGTAAAGGTCTGGTGGCATTTCAAAACAAAGTCAATTTGGGGGCCACAGATACAGTCCGTGGTTAAGAACATCGGGTGCCCTTCCTGAGGAAGTGGGGTTCGTTCGCAGCACCCACCTGATGACTCACGACTGTAACACCAGTTCCAGGGGATCCAACACCTTCTTCTGACCTCCATAGGCATTAGGCACACATGTGGTAGACACATTCATGGAGGCAAAACACTCAGGACACATAAAGTAAAATCTAAAAGCTTTTGTAGTTATAAAACTTAGTGTAAATGTCTGTACAAAGGAGAAGGTTAAAAGAGTCAAGAGAGGGAGCAGCAGTGATTTGCCTGCCATTAGCCAGGGGGAATGTGTCTTCAGAGACAAAGTGTCTGTCTCTGATCACTTTAAAAGTCTTTAATTAGTTAGTTAATTGCTCTTTGGTGTGTATGCATATGTGTGTGTGGGTTTATGTGTACATGTGCATCTATGTGGGGATACACCTGCACATGTCTGCATGTGGGTATGAAACCAGAGGACAGTTTTGGTTTTTGCTCCTCAGGAATGCTACCTACTCTATTTTTTTCAGATAATGAGTTTCAGTGGCCTATTGGTCATCGTGCAGGCTAGCCTGGCTGGCCAGCAAGCTCCTGGGATCACATGTATGTATGTTTCCCGGTGCTAGGATCAATAGTGTGTGCCTCTGTGCCCAGCTTTTTATGTGGCTTCTGTGGATTAATTTCAGGCAGGTCTTAATGCTTACATGGCAAGTTCTTTAACAGGGGAGCCACCTCTCCATCTGTAATCACAGACATCTCGTGTGTGTGTGTGTGTGTGTGTGTGTGTGTGTGTGTGTGTGTGTGTGTGTAGGTTTTACTTAAGTTAATGTAGTCTTTAAACTTAAAAAAATTTCATACAAAGTGATGTGTTTTGATGCAGCATTTTTTTACATGTGTACCAATTTGCTCTTTTTTATTCACACTCTGCCTGACTCAACTGCCTTCACCTGTGACCTTGGCCTCCCTCTGGCTATCTATTCCTTCCCCCAAGCACCCCCTCCCTCTTTGCATTAATGTCTTCTTGTGTCAATAACATTCTCTAGAAGGATGAGCAGAATCTTCCTCTAGTTGAGACTTGTATCGTGTAACTGGTTCTCGGGTGACCAGAGGGTAATCTGTAGCGTGAGCAGACACAAAGGGTACAAAAAATGGGGAGTAAGTGTCTGTGTCCTTAAATAGGTTTCATTCCAGGAATGGAAACACATGACCATACACCACAACTGCCTGAGAGGTGAGCAGCTGCAGACATTCATTAGATGCAGACGTAGATGACAGGTTGTCATTTCATCTCAGGGCAGAGAGGAACGTGTCCTGGAAGAGGTCCTGTCCACATTGCCCTTGACAGTGGCTGGACATGGAAATGGCATGGACCAGCCTAGTCTTCTGTGGACTGAGATGGTGATGGGGCTGTGGCTGGAGTTCTTCCAGACATTACAAGGACACAGTAAAAATTAATTTCTTTGATGAAACCCCCCCCCCCCCCGTGAGTGTTCTGTTAAAAGATTGAGTCCATACACAGTTGGTAAAGTCAAGCATGATGTTGAGTCAATGTGACAACCTCCTTGGTTTATAGGTATATTTTTTTCTCGACACATTAACTTAATGGCTTTTGTCGTGAGGTAGTAGCCACTGGAGCCTCAGCAGTGACAGGAGAGCAGCCCAGCAGGGTGGAGGCGTGAGGAACACAGTACCAGCCCTTGTTGCCTTTGTCTCTTGCCTTTGTTTCCAGTTCCTTCTAGTCTGTTAGCTTTCCATTGCTATAACAAACGCCCCCCAGACAAATTCCTTTATAAAGAGAAAAGGTTGTCTTTGTTTCCGAGTTTTGGAGACTTCATTTCATCCTCAGTTGGTTGTATTATTTTAGGTTTTTTTTTTGTATTCTGTATTGTTTTATTATGTATGTGTGTGAGTACACATGGGGAGGTTAATGGACAGCTTGTAGGGGATGGGGGCGGTTGGTTCTCTCCTTTTGTCATATGGGTCCTAGAGATGGAACTGGGGTTGTCAGACCCGGTGGCAAGGGTCTTTACCTGCTGAGCCATCTTGCTGACTGGACTCATTGCTCGTAGGTCTTGAAGAGACAAGGCACGGTGGAGGTTGTGTGGTGAGGCAAAACTGCTCACTCCCCTGGCTGCTAAGGCGCACAGAGAGGTAGACGCAGAGAATCCACTCTCACAACCACTTTAGCGGACTTACCCGACACCCTAGCACCCCCCACTAGGCTGCACTCCCACTTCCCCTATTTCACAGCAGCGGGCCCCAGACTGAGGACCATTTTCAGAAGTGCACACATCCAACAATGACAGGCCTCTCCCCTAGCCTGCACAGTAGTGGCTTCTGTCACGATGGGACGTTTTATACCTTGCTTCCCTTCCAGTAGTATAGCCAAAAAATATATGTGGCTGTTAAAACTTAAACTCATTAAATTAAATAGGAAATCTCAACCCATCATTAAGCTCCTAAGTGGCTGATGGCTCTTGTTCTGGATTGCACAGCTGTAGCGTGAGATGGGAACACTCAGGACGTCTGAGCCCTTGAGTCACACAAGCTCTCTTTCCCAGAATCCCCGTTTAAGAAGTCAACAGTTTCTTTTCTTTCTTTTTTTTTTTTTTGTTTTTGTTTTTGTTTTTTTCGAGACAAGATTTCTCTGTGTAGCTTTGCGCCTTTTCTGTATCTCACTCTGTAGATCAGGCTGGCCTCGAACTCACAAAGATCCGCCTGCTACTGCCTCCCGAGTGCTGGCGTTGAAGGCATGCGCCACCACCGCCCATGAAGTCAGGCCGGGACAGAATGGAGTATACACAAACCAGGATAGGGAGACCTCTGGTTGGAAGTGGCACTGCCTGGAGTTCAAGGCTGATGTCTGTGTGTCTGGGAACCGAGCCCTGGGCTTGGGTTTTCTAATTCTGCTTTCTTGACAGTAAATAACTCCCATAGACATGAGATGACGTCATCATAAGGCTAGAAGGCAGTACTTGACTCACCTTCTAGTAGAAAATGAGAACAATTCTTCAGTTAGGGTGTACTAGAAGGCCTTAAATTTAGGGTGACTAGGGCAGAATTTAGTGCATTATTCAGGACATTGCAATTACAGTGGGTGAAGCCTGGCTCACCCTTGTCTTCTTTTAGGCCCCGGCCTTATACTTAGGACAGGTCTGTTGGGAAGGTTCTTGTGGCTTTTTGTCTGTCTGTCTGTCTTGTTTTTACTTTCCAACTAAGTCATGCAAAAGACCTACTACTTTGGCACTAAGAAATTAACCGGGCTGTGGGGGCGCACACCTTTAATCCCAGAGGCAGGTGGATCTCTGTGAGTTTGCGACCAGCCTGGTCTACAAAGGCAGTTCTAGGACAGCCAGGGAAATCCTTTACTCAGAGAAATCCTGTCTCAAAAACAACAACAAAATTAGAGATTGAGTGTGAAGGAAGATGGCTGTGTTGTGAGATGTGTCTCAATACACAGCCATCCTTTTCCTTCCCACTGTTCACTCTGCTTTCTCCTGTTAAACCGGAATGGCATCCTAGGTTTTCTGTAAGGGTTTTGCTTCTGCTGAAATGAACCACATGAAACATCTTACAGTTTTTAGATCACGTAGTTATGAAGGACTACTACGTACACTTTAACTGATTTATGTCACTCCATGTCCCCGTCTGTATTTTTACGCACGCCACGGCTTGCCGTGTTAGCTGTTGAACAGTTCTTATCGTGCAGGCTAATGCGATGTTTTCTTGCATGAAATATCTTAAGATTACTGAAATTTGTAAGGCACAGTGACATGGACTGGCCAGGGGGTGTGGCCCTGTGAGCAGGAGCGCTTTCCCTGTCCTGTACATGTGCTTTAAAGGGCCCGCCGCCGCTGCCGCCGCCTCCTGCTTCATTATAATTCACGCTGCATCCAGCGTTACTGGAAAACTAATGAAAACGCCAGGGCTACAAGGCTTTATTTTACTGTTGAGAATTCTCAGTGGTTACAGTGTTATGTACCACCTAATTCTCTTGATGTTGCTTTTTTTCCTTTAAAGAGTGATTTTTATTTTCAGTCTAGTGATCCATTTCGTTCATTAACCCTCTAACCGCTGAGTAAGCTCAGTGTCACAAAGAAAAGCACCTCGGGGTTGCTGTAAAGGTACCTTCTAATCACGCGTGAACCTCAGTGAGTGTGTGTGTACACACGTGTGCGTGTATGTTCACATTCTCATTGGCATTAAAAACTATGTCGTTTTAGTCAGTCTCAGACAGTCAAAGTGCTGGAATAAGAACAATTGCACAAATGTTGTTTCTTCTAGAATATCTCAGGGATAGAACTGTTTTCAGCCATTAAAAAATTAGGTTAAATTCAATAAAAGCTGATCAGTGCTCCCGAGGAAAAACTAAGCCAGGGCATGAGGATTTTAATGTCACGTTTTCCCCTTTCCATTGGATTTCCTCTCCTTAACACAAAATAAATATTGGTCTTACCCTTCCTTTTGAAAAAATCGATTTGCTGCGGCAGGTTGATGGCATAAGACCTGGGGTATAATCTGTACCGATTTGTATCCCAACCAGCAATTGTTATTCACGCCATGCTTTGTGTGTCAAGTGGCGCCTCTGATGAGCAAGTGCAGCCCCAGATGACGAAGACTGTTTTGATAGGTGTGGGATGTCACCTCTGGTACACTGGGAAATGGCTCATGAGCATGTTTTGATGTCGGCCCTTGCAATTTTAAAGAATGCAGTGATTTCTGTTCTCTGTGTATCAATGTCAGGGTGTGTGTACATTTTAGTAATCACTAGAAATTGATCTTTGATGTGGAATTTACAGCTGTCGTGTGAGAACTTGTCTGTGCCCTGCGACACAGCTGCGGTGGTGTGTGACATTCTCCCTGAAGCAGGGACACGCTGACTTCTGACATGCACCTACTGCTCAGGCTGGTGCTGCATGTCCCGTGACTGCGCAGCCAGCTTCCTGGACAGCAGTTTCACAGCACCCCGCATGTGAATTTTAATCTACAGCAGATTGAAATTAAAACTAGCTTCGCATAGCAGCAAATGCCTGCCCTCGTCAGGAGGCTGAGACAGGGAGAACACAAGTCTGAGACCAGTCTGAGGAACTTAGGAAAACCATGCATCAAAATTTATATATATAAAAAAGAGGAGATGGCTGGCTGGGCATGTAGCTCAGAAGCAGACACACACACACACACACACACACACGCACACACACACACACACACACGAAAGAAAAAAAAAAGAAAAACTAGAAAAAAAAAAAAACCCCAATGATACCAGAGAGGTATTATAGCCTGCTTACCAATTCTACCCTAAATAATCCATAGTTGGAAAAAACTGGGCACATGAGGAGTTTGTTGTCTCAGCATGTGGATGCGGTCACAAATGGACACAGGTGTCACAGCCAGGATTTGTGTAAAATAATGGTTAACTGAGCCATAACCAACCTCAAAAGATAGCATCAAACAAAATGTATCGTTCACTATTTTGTACATAATTCATAGTTACTTTGTAATAGTCATAAGTGAAAATGTACTCTAATTCTCCTGTAAATTAGATAAACTCATAGTATATGACTCTGTCATTAGCTTGTCTCCGTGAAAATTGGAGAAAAGTCTTTAATTCTCTTAAATTAATTCTTTCTCAGTGTGCTAACTGGGATAGCCGGCGTCCTGCCAAGCTAATGGAAAAGCTGTGGGATTCACTTATGATTCATTTAGGAGCTGAGGGTCAGTGTGAGGCGACTAAGGTGGGGGGCTTTCACGGGTCATTTCCTCCCTCTTGGCTCTCCGTCAGGTCAGTGACCAGACCACTCACAGTGATGGAAACCACTCACAATTTGATTAGGAGAGCACGTGCATGGAAGTGTATTTTTAGGTGGGAACACATTTTCCAGACCAAATTGGAAGCCCGAGCGTGAAAGAGAATAAATAAATATGTTATAGACACACTCTGTGAAATGACTGGGTCACAGGCTGTTTTTGTTATTAGAAGTATCTAGAAAAGCGTCTTCATAATGGAAACTCCTCCACTTCCTACTAGCTGTAATGGTAAATCTGTTTCTCTTTCTTTTTCTCCCGTGAGACATCACTTCCTTTGTAGTCTTGTAATATTCATACAATGTTGCTAATTGGCACGCGTTTATGAAAACAAAGAATACAGTTGTTATAGTCACTGTTGTATTGCTGTGAAGAGACTCCATGAAGCAAGGCAACTCTTAGGAGGGAAAGCCTTTAATTGGGGGCTTGGTTACCATCTCAGAGGGTGAGTCATAGTCATCATGGTGGGAAGTGTGGCAGCAGGTAGACTGGCGTGGTGCAGGAGCATCCGCTGAGAGCTTGCACCCGGTCTGCAAGCAGTCTGCAGGCAAAGAGAGAGGAGACAGGACCTACTACAGACTTCTGAACCCTCAAAGCCAGTGTCACACCTCCTAATCCTCCCTGAAAGGTACAGAGAGCCAGTCAAATATAGGAGCCTATTCTCCTTGAAACCACCACAGTAATATGACTCTAACCTATCCGCAAAACTCTCCATTAGATTTTAAAGAAAAATATCACAGGTATTGAGCCAAAGAGAAATTAGCATTTTCTCCCATGTCTAAGATGCCCACAACCTTTATTGCCACCACCACCATCCAAAGGAGCCTCAGATGTTCCTTGACAGAGTAAGGTCCTTCCTACATTCCTTCCCTTGTTCTTCCTTTCCTGCCCCTCTGGTTTTTCGGGGAGCAACTACTGGACCTTTTGGAATATGAATTGGGCCTGCCTGTGCTTCCCATTCAGGCTCTCAGTGCGCTCAGAATAAAATGCAACCTCGTCCCTTCCTCAGCACTAAATCTTCTCTACCTTCCATCTCATGACATCGCCGTACTGCAGCTGTGTCCGACTTCCTCTGGCCTCCCACATACCAAGTTCATTTTCAAAACAGACCTTTGGAATTGCTGGTGGTTCTGCTTTGGTAGTTTCTGTGTGAAGGTCTCAGAAAGAAGAAGCCCTTTGCCCCATAAAGAGTTCCCCATTGCATCTCCATTACATGAACTCAGTATTTCATTTTAAAGTGTTGCCCATGTATTTGTTAACTTGGTTGTTATGTCTCAGTGCTTTGATTCATTTTAAAGTGTTGCTTGTGTATTCGTTAACTTGGTTGTTATGTCTCAGTGCTGTGAGAAGAAAGCTGTGAAGATTGTCTTGTACATTCTGGTAGCCGTGTACAAAAAGATCCTGCATTATCAATGAAAGGTGCTTGAAATAATGATTCAAAATAAAATATTTGAAATTTTCTCACAGATGAGAAGTAAAACCAGTTTAAAATTTCAATTTACAATCAAAAGTAATTTTGAAAAGCTACTCAGTCTGAATGCTATATGATTGAAATCATTCAATTGAAATGATAAGATTTAGCAGTTCTAACATGTTAAAGTTACTGGAGTTTTCTGAATCCTAAAGGACAATTCAAAGCACATTCTCCTCTCCAGCTCCATATGTCACTTCAGAAGAAACAAAGCATAGTGACCTAGAATGTACAAGGCCCCTAAGGTGGCACTGAGATGAGATTGGCAGGTCTGTAAGAGAAGCAAGGGCCATTGATGTTGTGCGACTGTGATTCCTTCTTCCGTACTCCCACAGAATGACAGAGTGAACAAATACTTGAAAATGTATTTCCAGGGAGGAGATGCAGGGACAGGAAACCAAAATCGTGGTGATTTAAAGAAGGCTGAACTTTTTCAGGAGGCTAGATCTGTGTAGTTGATCCAATTACACCCCACCTTGCTTACCTGCAACAGCCTGTTTGTCCTTCAGGTGACTGTGGTGGGTCTCCATGCCAAGCACCTTGCCTACAACAGATTTTTTTCTTCTGATGACTGCTGGCTTCTTCTTCTGCCAGCAAGCAGAGATGCTGTGGAATAATCCTCTTGTACATTGTAAAGATTTTTCACTCAAATTAGTTTAATAAAATGCTGTTTCTTTAGTGGCCAGACAGGAAGTATAGGTGGGGCAACCAAACTAAGGATGATGGGAAGGAGAAGGGCGGAGAGTGGAGCCACCAGCCAGAAACAGAGGGAGCAGGACATGAACGTGCCATGCTAATAAAGGCACTGCCATGTGACAGAGCATAAATAAGGAATATGGGTTAACTTAAAATGCAAGAGTTAGCTAATAACAAGCCTGAGCTATCGGCCAAGCATTCATCATTAATATAAGCCTCTGTGCGGTAATTTGAGAAGTGGCTACTGGGTATTTGGACTTGGTGATGGGGACATGAAACATGATTTTACATAGAGGAGTTGGGCAGAGGGCAGAAGTTCTGTGGTTTGTTTGTTTGCTTTTTGTTGTTGTTGTTGTTGTAAATGCCAGGGAAGAATCTACAAAACAATAATGCTAAGAAAATGAAGCCAGAGGAACTGTAAGCTACCCTGTTAAATGTTTTCCTTTGTAAGAGTTGCCATGGTAATGGTGTCTTTCACCATTAGAAACCCTAAGTAAGACAACTATAAAGACTGAGCAGGGTATGTTTATGAATGTATATGTATATTCATATATGCATTTAACAATAATTAATGAAAAAGAGGTCATTATTTTGCAAGAGAGCAAGGAGGTATCTATGTAAGAGTTTGAAGGGAGGAAAGGAAAGGGAGAAATGATATAATTAAATCATAGTATCAAAAAGAAAAAAAAGAAAAAGAAAAAGCCAGGGGGTGAATATTAAGGGACAGTCCGTGATACAGAATATCTGATTTAGCTGTGTGGCAGAGATACACATGTGGGAGCTCTCAGGTTCGATGTTAAATCTTGTGTGATTCCCTTTCACAGCTATGATCATCACCATGGGGAACCATTCCTCCCAATCGAGGTAACAGATTACACGTTAGATTGCTGCCTTCTTTCAGGATGCCCTCCTGCTGAAGCGTGGCTGTACACAGCTTAGAGTTCTTGGCAGCCTGTAGTTTATATGGATGTTTGGGTTGTAAACTTGACCCTAAATCTGAGTCATCCTTGACTTTTTTTTGAAGGGAGTAATGAAAAGTTTGACTTATTCTTGTCAACTGGGACTTGACTAGTTAAGCAAATTCATAGTCATTAAAAACCTACTCTTTGATTAATATTCTTTTTTGAGAACTTTTTGTGTATAGAATTCTCATAGGAACATTGTGAATTAAGGTTTTTTTTTTTAAACCTATTTACAAATGAAATAGAAACTGAGAAATCCAGATCTTTGCTCAGAAATGAGCCATTAATGAGGCTCAGTGGTCCAAACCCTAATTTTGACTTTTGACTTTGGTCTATTTCATATTACATTGGTCTATATTGTATTCTTTCTCTACGATAAACTTGATAATACGAAGCAGTAATTTTTAGTTTTCTAAAATGGAGAATTAGATAACTGTGAGCCCAATACCTGTTCATATTCCAATCCCAGTATGATTATGATAAGCAGGAATTAACATTAACAATGCGTTGTTTTGGTTGGCTTTCATTTTACACGAATAGTTCTGAATTCGTGCTATGATGCTGTGACAATCTCTCTCTCCAGCAGTGAATGTTTTAATTATTTGTTGGGCTCCTCCTGGTTGTGTTTGGGGTTTCTTTGAGATTTAGTTTTACACCCTTCCGATTGTTGGCAAATATTCATCATGTAGCAGACTACCCATCTGTTCTGCTGCCAGCCCAGACATCACAACAGTCAAAACAGCAGATCAGCCTCTGCCATGAATGTGGATGAGACAGAGCAATGGAATGCGTTTCGGAGCACAGATGACGGATGTGGAAGTAGGTACAGGTGGAACTTCTCAAACCCAAAATTCTCTCAAGCCTGGGACTTTCTGAGTGCTCAAAGAGATTCAGCGATTCAGATCTTGGGATGTTTCAGATGTTTGTTTATTTTGGGCTAAGGATAATAATTTTATATGTAGCCCAAGATAGCCCCAAACTTGTGGCAATCTCTCTGCCTTAGCCGTGGCATTATAAGAGTATATCACCACATCTGGTCTTCAGATTTAAATTTTTTGGGTTAAATATGTACAATTTGCAAAGTCTGTGCAAAAAAATCTCCAAGTGAGAAAAAGTTCCCAAATATGAGAGACTTTTACCCTCAAGCATTTTTGATAAGGGCTGCATACTACATGTTAATACTCTACATGGGTTATCAGCTTGGGGAAGTTTAGAGTTTCATCCAGTGCAGTGACAGCTGAGGATATGTATGCAAGAAACTGTGTTGTTTACAGATGCCATTGGACTTGGAATCGAGTAAGCAGAGCCAGTGAGAGAAAAACAGACAAACAAACAAACCCCATTTACTTAACTGAAGCCTAGTTTATATTATAAATAAATGTGACAACTGGGCACCCGGGAGTGGTTGCTGGGGTCTCTGCGTTGGAGGGTTTTTGAGGCAGCTGGTCCTTTACCCCTCTGTCTCCTCTACTTTTTGAAGCACGTGGATGTTGTGCTGAGATGTTCCCTAGAATTGTCATTTCTCTTTCTGAAATGTGTGTGCTACTGCAGGACTAGGGTGACTTTATGGTGAGGGTTAGGGTACCCCTGAGGGAACTCCTTTTTGTGGGGGACAAAAATTAAACAAACAAAAAGCCAACCAACCCAACTTTTCTTTAAATCCTTCAACACATAGAATACGGTGTTCACTCCAGTTGCACATAACAGCAGATAAACATGTCTGTGTAGTCCACTGTCTTCCAAATGCTGTGATTTCCACATTTCACTTCTTCTTCCTTCACTTCTGGGAAGACCACCACCTTCTGGGAAGACCACCACCATCCTGAGTTTCATTCTTTGTCTTTCTCTGCAGTTTTTACCGTATGTATTGGCATCAGTATTTAGTTTACTTTGATATGTTTTTAATTTTATATAAATGAAGCCAGCTTGTGCTCCCCGCCCCCATTTTAACAATTTTTGGCCCAGCGCTCGGAGATTTCCTTTCAATGATGAAGCATCTCGATGCAGTTCATTCTGCTTCGTTGCTGTGGTGTTTTCTAGACCAGCATTTATCCAGCTTGAGTTTGCAGTTTATTCTTTTGGGTGACGAAAGCATAGACAGTCCTGGGTCCTTCTTAACGTTAATTGCAGGGCCGAGCTTTAATCGACTGTGCTGTGGGATCCTAATTCACAGATGTTCAGATTCACTGACTGTAGTCTCTGGGAGTCTCAGTCCTATGTAGGAGTTTGTTTTCAGACTTCCCAGTCTGAGGAAGGCCCAGGCATTTACTGGTGCTTTAGTCCACACGTGCGGTCAAGCTTGAAGCTGGGGGTCCTCAGGATAGTCGCATGTCTCCAGTTAGAGAGGTTGGAAGGCAGAAGGAAAAATGATGTCATTATATTTTGCTTTCCATTTTTTTTTTTTCAAATTTAAAAACACAAAACAGGGAACCCTTTGTCCTTACAGACCAGCACCAGTTAGCCTTGGGACTTTTCCTCAGCAGGCAAACTCTGCTGACCCTTGATTGTGTCCTGTTCGGCCCCATCCATGAAGATAGGGCAGAAAGACTAGACCCAGCCATCTAAGTAATTTATGGGTGAAAACAAAGGGATAAAGATTATTCTCTTAAATGCCAAACTAACCGAATGCTCTGCTCATTACTGATGACTTTGTTAGAGTCTTGATGAATTTACTGTTGTGTGACATTTTTAAGATGGTTCATAATTAAAAAAAATATAGTGCTGTGAATAACAATAAGTGCTTAGTAAAAAAAAATGAAGTGATGCTGTTTTTTTGATAATCTCCAAGTAATTTATGCATTTAAATATGTGCATGAAACCCTGCATTTATATGTTTCTTTGTCATTGACTTCCCAGTAGCTCTGTCGGATTTTAAATATTTATGTTTTATATTTTCCTGCTCCTGTCCCATGAGAACACACATAGTCCATGCAAACAAAGATGTATTTAGTGCCGGGCTTGTGAAACCATTTTATTACTGTGCCCGTCTTCATTGGAAATGAAGCTGCTTTTTCAGATGCTGTTTGAGCATGCCATAAAGCAGCCAGTAATTGTACAGATTATAATCATAAGCTTCTTTTCCACATGCATATGGCTTTTGTGGTAGCAACTGGTCAACCACTGCGTTTTAATTTGAATGAGAAAAAAAACTCAGCAAAAGCATTTTAAGACAGGTGAAAAATATTTTTAAAAAGAAAAGAAATGAACTGTATCTGTGAATTTAAATGTGATACAAAGTGGGAAATGACATAGATAATTGGATATGTATGCACTTCTATAGTATTGTTAATGTATACACAGTGGGTGATATGTTCTTATACCAAATAAATCTTTTAAAAATGAGAGTATTTCCTTCCTCATGATTTGAAGTCTAAGATGAGAAATAAAATGGATTTCAGTTTCTTTTGTCTTTTTTAATGTCATTACTCTTACAACTCAGTATTATGATAACCCTGTTTCCATTAGATTAACACCATCATGTCTCTGGAAGAGGAAAAAAAAGTTCGATGGATTTTGAAACAGTAACTAAAGGATTAAACCTCGACTGTCTTTAGCTGACGGTATCAGAACAGAGCTTTTTGTTAATATGTGTCCTGTAAAGGCTGGTTCTGGTAGCTAGGCCAGGAAGGCCCCTGGTGGTATTTCAGAAGATGAGTGGGAAGCCAAGTTGTCTAGAAATGTTCTTGTGAAGGAAGCGAATTACTGTGTTCAGTAAGACAAATAAGCAGGACTGTTTTTTTTTTTTTTTTTTCTCTTAAGAACTCACAGGCTAGGATAGAGCTAGCCGATGGCCATTACAGACATTGGGATGATCCTAGGCATCATGGGAAGAGCACCAGCTACAGTAGGTGGACCTCATGGAATACATCTGGGTGGGACTCATCTTGGCCTTGGGACAGGATCACTGTCCTGGTCTAGATGTTCAGTGTACAGTGCACTCTGGGAATTAAGTCAGGAGGTTGAAGGGTCTGTTGACCTTGTCCCAGCTAATGTGGAGGCACAGGGCCCAAAGGCAACTGTTTATTTATTTCTACGGCTGGTTAATTCTGCCTTTATGTTTTGTTTGTAATGGTGGTCTCAATAAAAATGGCCCTCATAGGCTCACATGTTTGACTACTTGGTCCCAGTTGATGGGACTTTTTGGGAAGGAGTAGGAGGTGTGGCATTAATGGAGGTGTGGCACTAGGAGCAGACTGTGAGGTTTTAAAAGACTCCCACCATTCCCCGTGTTCTCTCTTTGCCTCTTATTATTCTTTTTTAATCAAGATGTAAGCTCTCAGCTGCTGCCCCAGCTGCCTACTTCTCTGCCCCCACTCTGCCATCATAAACTGCAACCCCTGGAACTGTAAGCCCCATTAAATACTTTTATAAGTTGCCTTGGTCATGGTGTCTTATCACAGCAATAAAAAGGAACTAAGACATCTGTGGTGTTCCTTTGAAATGTATTTGTTACATACCCAGCATCCTCAAAATGACCAGCTCCATTCATCAACCTAAAGGTTTTGTTTTGGTTTGGTTTTGGTAGTGTATGATGGTATTTGCTTATGTATGTGTTTGTGCATTTATTTATTTGCTATACTAGAAGTAATATCCAGTCCTTACTATATATCAGGCAAATGCCCTACCACTGACCAATTTCTTCAGGTATAGTTTTTGTTATTGTTGTATGTGTGCATATTTGTGTATATGCATGATTGTATGTTTGTGGTCACGACTGATGGGTGGTTACACTTGGTTACATATGTGCAGAAGCCAGAGGTTGACATAAGGTATCACCATCAGTTGTTTTCCACTTACTCATAGAGGAAGGGTCTTTTACTGGAGCCCGGCACTCACTGATCTGGCAAGCCGAGCTAGCCAGCTTGCTCTAGGGATGGCCTGTTTCTGTTTCCCCAATGCTGGGATAACAGTTGTGCGTCCACAGCTACCTGTGGATCAGAATTTTAATCTTTATACTTACATGGCAAGCTGTCTACCCACTGAGCCTCTCCTCAGTCTCATTAATGTATTTTTTAATTGATGTATAATTTTAAATATTCATGGAACACAGTGTGCTATCTCTTCAGGTTTATAATGTGTAAGAATCAGATCAGGGTAATTACTATATCCATCTCTTTAAGCCTTTGCCATTTCCTTGTGTTGGGGTCATTTAAAATCTTCTCCACCAGCAGTTTGAAATATAGAGCTAAGTGCTGTCCATTATAGCCACCTTGTTGTGCCTCTTATCTGTTAATTAGTCCTTCCTTCCAACCTCTGGGCAACCCCCATTCTACTTTCTGCTTTTATAAAATTGCCTGCCTCCCTCCCTCCTCCTCTCCTCCTGCCCCTCCCTCCCTCCCTCCCTCCCTCCCTCCCTCCCTTCTTTTATTCCTCTCAGCTGCCATATGTAAGTGCAAATAAGTGGTGTTTGCTTTCAACTTTATCCCACTTAGCACGTTTTCTTGACATTGTCACAAAGGATTAAATGTCATTCATTTTTCTTGCTGAATAATAATCTCTTGGGTTTGTATCATGTTTTCCTTATCTCTTCACAGATATCTTGGTTGATTTCATATTAGCTCCTGTGAATAGTGCTACAGTAAACATGGACATGTAGATATCTCTTTGGTATGTTAACTTCCTTTCCTTTGGAAGTATTCCCAGAAATAGAATTTGTGGATCATATGTGTACTGTGTGTGTGTGTGTGTGTGTGTGTGTGTGTGTGTGTGTGTGTGTAGTTGATACAAGTTTGGGTCATTTTTTTTTTTTTTTGAGGAAAAGTCTTAATTAAGCAAATTCCTCTATCATATTGGCCTGTAGGTAAGTCTGTAAGCTGCAGGTCATTTTCTTGATTAATGATTTTTATGAAGGAGCCAGCCTATTATGGGCAGCGCTACCCCTGACCAAGTGTTCCTTGATTTTATATAAATATATATATATAAATATAAATATATGTATATGTATACACACATATTAATACATATATTAACTTGATTTTACACACACACACACACACACACACACACACACACACACACACACACACACTAAAGTAGCCATGGGGGCAAGGCAGTAAAGAACACTCCTCCATGGCCTCTGCTTCAGTTCCTGCTCCTAGGTTCCTGCCTTACGTACCTGACCTGACTTCCCTTCATGATGGACTGACTTTAAGATGAAATAAACTTTTTGTGTTCCAAATTGCTTTTGGAGAGTTTTTTTTTTTTTTTTTTTCAATCATGAAATGATGTTGAATTTTATTGAATTACTTTTGTTTCTGTTAACGTGGTCAAATCTTTCATTCCTTTAGTTGCTGTATGATGAATCACATTTTGTTGATTTACATAGATTGAAACATTTTTGCTCCTCAGTATAAATTCCACTTGATTGTTTTGTACAATATTTTTGTTGTAGAGTTAAATTTGATTCCTTATTATTTTTTGAGACATTTTGCACCTACTTTCATCAGTGATGTTGGTCTGTACTTTGTTGATTTTTGGCTTTGTATTAGAGTAATGCTGTTCACAGTAGAAGTCTGGAACAGTTACCCTCTCTTCATTTTTAAAAAATATTTTGAAACGAATTGATACAAAGTTTCTTTGAGAGATTGATAGAATTCAGCAGCAAAACCAGCACAATGCTATTTTTTTGCTCTACCACAGTATTAAATATACAGATTAGAGGTTTAGATTATAATTTACTCATCTGTGTAGATAGAATCCATATCAAGTTGGATATTGGTTGTTATGAAGCAAATATTGGAGTGTTTACCTGAGTTATATCTGTTTTTTTTTGCATTTATTTATATGAACCTTTCTACCCAAGAGAGTATACGGTAATATTCTACTTATCAACAGTTAGCATTTGCAACAGCAGATATTCAGTAAATATAAAAACTGCACACCACACAATATCTACCTTGATAAAATTGTTTTTTTTTTGTGACAAAAAATGGAACATTATTGCTTTTAATGAAATTAACTGAAGCACAGCATGTGGTTTAAGTCCCATAGGGAACCAGCAGCTCTAAAGATAATGGAAATAAGACTTCACAATGCCAATCTACCTTGACAAACTTTCAACTTATTAATGTAACTCTACATATACCTTAAGAAGATGTCACCTCTATTGGAGCATGTCACACTCTGATGGTCAGTGTTATTTGTCAACATGACAGAATCTAGTATCACCTCAGAGGCTAGCCTCTGGGGATGCCTGTGGGAGATTAACCTGTGTAGTTGGAAGTTTTCCTGTGTCCTGCCCGGTCCCACAGCTGCTCTGTTCCAAGTAAACACACAGAGGCTTATATTAATCACAAAATCTATGGCCTATGGCTCAGGCTTCTTGCTAGCTAGCTCTTTCATCTTAAATTAACCCATTTCTGTTAATCTGTGTATTGCCACGTGGCCATGGTGTTACAGGTCTGCTGGCGTGTTGTTCCTTGGGTGGTGGGCTGGCATCTGCCCTTCTTCATCTCCATCTTCAGTGTGAATGTATCACCTAACCTCATTCTGCCTCACCATTGGCCAAAGATTTATTTACCAACCAGTGAGAGAAACATTCACAGCGTACAGAAAGACATCCCACAGCAAACCTGGTTGCGTTAAATGAGTAGAGAAGATCTTCCCACTGTGGTGATGTCATTTCCTGGGATGAGCCCAGAAAGGAAGCTGAGCAGCAGCAGGCATTCATCACCCTGTGCATTCTGGTTGTGAGCGAGGCGTGGCTGGATGCTGCCGAGAGCCTCTACTGTCTAGACTAACCTGCCGTGATGGACTGTACTTTTGACCTGTAAGCTAGTGTGGAACCTTAAGCTTACTTGGGCCTGCAGTGGTGGGAAAAGGAACTAAGATATAACTACTGTGACTCTAATCAAGTCTTTAATAAAATCTTGTACACTTATAAAGTATTGGTATAAATTAACAAGTAATATTACCAATACAGTCTTGAATAGATAATTCATTTTTACCTTCTCTAGTCATGTGTACTTGGGAACCCCCATTTTGGTTAGTGCACGTGAAGCTCTTGGCTTTTATTATGGAATAATACAAATTAATATGTGGTTCTGATTAGTTTATCCAGTTCGTTCCCATTCATCTATAAAGTTAAGTTCTTGAGTCCTATTTATGTTTTGGAATGAAACATTCATTATGAGAGCATACTGTCATACTGTATTTAAAAATTCTCACCTACTTCCCACATTCAGTTTTCCTTCCCTTTTATTCCTGAGTGAATGTTGCTATTTTCTGTGTGTTTTCATCATTGGCATCCAAATATTTATTTTCTTAATGTTTTCTGTCTGTAAGAATTATATGTTGTGATATCATTGAAGTCATCGCATTATTCAGTAATTTTGATAATATAAGAATGTGACCTAAGACAGGAGCTTTACCACAGATACGAGGTAGATATTAAGGGTGTTTCTGAAGATCATTTGCTTCTTGTGTTTCATGGCAGTCCCTTGTAAATCTGCATTTAGAATGATAATTCATGCTAACAGCTTTCATCTCCCATGAGGAAGCAGAAATCAGTTCTAAAATGCCAGAATGAAAGAGTATATAGCAAATAAAGTCAGTGAGCTGTCAAAGGATTTTTCTTCATCAAACGAGTCCCAAAGCACCCTGTGCTGTTCTAGAACTTTCCACACCCTTCATTCTCGGGTTCTTAGTTCAGGGTTGTTTTTTTTTTGACCAGGTGGGAAATGAACAAACACGTGTGGTCAGTCCAACAGGAGGTGCTTGCAGACAGTACCTTGGAGCGGTGTTTCCATCTTCAGGAAAATGGTGAAGGGGAAATCCAGCATTGATTGCTGTTGCTAGGCAACGTCTCTTGCAGCAGATGTACCAGGGACAGTGGTGCTGTTTGCCAGCACAACCGTGCAGGATAAAAAGCGGTCCAGGGCTGTGATGGTTCAGAGAAACTGGAATTCCCCCCACCCACCCCGCTTCCTCTTTCTTTGTGGTTTCCTTTGATATGGATTTGAGAAGTTAATATTACATGGGCCAAATATGTAGACAGTGAGAAATTTGGAGCCCTTTGGGGGTTTTTAGGGTGGTGTGAATAGATTTGTTGGGCCAACTCCAAAAGAGTCAAAATTTTTATTTTTTTTTTCAAGTAAGATTAGTTTTGCTGTCTGTCCTGTGCTTTCCCATTCATTCATCCATGCATATCCCCACTTATGCACTTACCACCAAGACTCATTCATACGTTCAGAGCACCGTGCTCTTACTAGTTTGGGGTGTCTCGTCCTGCTGCCTGTGTGCTGTTGCGTCATGTTGTGTGTCATAAGTGTGATGAAGGAGCCATTGTGCCAATGCAGACGTTTTGTAAGGAGGGCCTCTAGTCTTCCTCTGAGGCTTTGGAGCACAAGAGACTCCCCTGGGTGGTCTGTTAGAGGATTTCTCTGTCTCTTTCCCTGTGATCCTATTACCCCGACCCTGGAAGGTACTTCAGGAGCATGCATTGTGTTTCAACTTCCTGGGTGAGTCATTCTGATGGTCAGAGAGCCATTCTTGAGAAACATTGAAGTGGATGTGTTAGGGACAACCTCACCGATGCCACTTGTCAGTTTCACTCACTCCTGAAGAAGCTGCTTGCTTCAGGGTTGAGGCAGTGCCCACCAGTGCGGGCTGGTGCGTCAGCCTCTTCATGCTGGGACTGCTGACGACCCACTTGAGTCAGGTGAGCTCGTCTTCCTTCCAGAACTTGGTTTCCGAAGGTCTCTTGAGGAGTTTGAAGAGCAGCATCACCTGAGGGACCCAGCCACCTCAAGAAATAGAGCTACATAAAAGCCTGTCAGCCTCAAGCACTGTTTACACAGGCAGACCCTGAAATGGACAGTTTAGACTTCTTTATCTTGAAAAACCAACTGAAGGACCAGCAAATAAACAGAGCAGCATGTGCCTGAATTCGCCTCTTTGTTGTCTCAAGGCTGATAACATCGCATTTCAATGGTCTCTGTACCGTGACTGTAATCAAATCTTTAATGAAATCTTGTGTGCTAATAAAATATTGGCATAAATTAACAAGTAATATTGCTTATACAGTCATTAATAGATGATTCATTTTTACTTTCTCTAGTCATGTATGCTTGGAATCCCCATTTTGGTTAGTGCATGTGAAGATCCTAGTCTTTTATTATGGAATAGTACAAATTAATATATGGTTTTTATTAGTTTGTCCAGTTTGTTCCCATTCATCCATCAAGTTAAATGACTTTTAGATGACTCATACATTCAAGTCCATTCCAAAGTTGTTAAGGTTTGTACTTTATCACACAGCTATTTCTGACCTTGTTCATGGTCCTTGACTAGAGTGATGTTCATTGAATATATATTGAAGAATATGAAAAAAATTATGTTGCACTAAAAGCATTATCAGTAGGTGTATATGTGTGAGGAGGTTTACACTGTTGCTGGTAATCAATTGTAAGCTTAATTTATGTATTTGATAATGGAGACATTTTTCATTATTTATAATTTTTAAATGGAAGTCATTTAAAAATTATCCACTCTCATTTCAGTCTGTGTTCAACAGTGAAATAATATATTTTCTGAGTAGACACCATCATATGTGGTTTGACCTTTCATTGAATCCGGTAGTAAAGATCAGGATGAGTTATGCTTGAGTGGAAAGGGGCTTTTAATGTGGCCGCGTGCTTGGTGGTGCCCCCATCACACATGCTGGGGAATATTATTAATTCACTTGAATCATAATGAGCTAAAGAAAAAACAAATATAAGTTGGCTTTTGGCTAATGCATTCTCAGATGTTATAAAAGGACTATAATACCTGAATGGTTGTGCATGAGCCACAATGCATTTATGTATTGTCTGCAAGGCAGGCCACAACACAATTGCCTATGGGCAGCAGAGCACGTTTCTGCTTGTGTTTTCTCTTTGTGTGTGTGGGTGACTCCTGATAAGCCTCACAGTGCTCTCATTTTCATCCGGGAGGTAAGTATTTAGAACGTAACAAACAATGAATATTTGAAGAATTATCACCAAACCTCTCAATTACTAGGAAAGCATAAAAGACTCTGAGTTCTTAAACCAGGAAGAATTTTAAACTTAGTCATCAGTGACTTGCCAGTGAGAATGGAACTGTCTGCATGTTTCCATTCGCTCGGGACCAGTAGAGTCTGTGTACATCCAGCCGTCGTATCAAATCCTTGAGAATGCCCTGCATCATGGGAAGTCAGTGAATAAGACTCAGTCTAGGCTTGGGCCTTTGGGATGCTCCTTGTTTAATTTTCTGGCATATAATGACTCATGTAGTAGATCTACTGTGACAATTAAGTGCTGGCAGAGAGGGAGAGTTAGGCTTTCAGTGAGCCTATGAGGTAAAGGTCAGTACCACTCTAAAATCCTCCACATCCTATAGAAGCAACACATAACTTCACTTCATAGAGTTGATGCATTTTGAAAGTTTCACATCATATGTTCTCTATGGTACTAGACAGACACCTGTATGGAAAATTTACAGACAGCCATATGGCCACTTAAGAATGCTTAAAATCTATTAAGATTTTAGATAGCTTGGGTTGATAGAGAGAATCATTTTTCTAATAAAACATCTTGTGGGGAGGACTCACTAAGCTTGGAATCACCTGGGAAGTTTTGAGTGTGTAACACACAGAAGGGTATAGGTTTAACTGGACTGTATGGGTGATTTGAGGCTAACAGTCACTTAGTCCAGTGCAGCTATGGATTGCTCACATTGGAAAACTTGAAAGTTACATGTTACTTGCTTTGTAAGTTCAACTTCTTGATTTTATTAGTAAGTTTGGATGCTTTAGAATCTCTTTTCAATTTTGATGGGGCGAGTTTTGCAAGCCTGTAATCCCAGCTACTTGGGAGACTGGGGCAGGAACATGGCAGGTTCATGGCCTGTTTGGGTTATAGATGACATTCAAGGCTAGCTGAACAACTTAGTCCCTACTTCACAATAAAAAGTAAAGAGAAGACTGGGTATATGGATCCATGATAGAGCCCTTGCAGAAGCCCTGGGCTCAGTCTCTCTCCCTCCCCTCAAGAAAGCCTGAGACTTTTCTTAAATGTGTAATCAATAGTATGTAGACCCCAAAACAGTCTAGCACTGGGAAGTTTTCTTAGTTTACCATGATTTTTAAAAAGTAATTAAAGCAATGCACCCCAAGTTATTTTATTATTTTTTGAATGATTTACTTTTATTTTGTGTAAATTGGTGTTTTGTCTGCATGTATATCTGTGTGAGGGTTTCAGATTCTCTGGGACTGGAGGTTCAGTTGTGAGCTGCCATGTTGGTGCTGAGAATTGAACCTTTGGAAGAGCAGCCAGTGCTCTTAACCTCTGAGCCATCTCTCCAGCCTCCATCCCCATTTGAGAGTTGAAGGAAAATGAAGAAAACTATGAAAAGTTACATATATATCTGTCTCATAATACATATTTCAGTTATTCTGTGCTCATTTTTTTTGCTGTGTTGTATAACTGGTGTCCAGTGGCTGCTTTTTCATTATATTAAAACATTATTGTAGTTCATTATTTTTCATAAATCATATTTGGGGGTTATTAATTTTATTTTATGTGTGAGTGTTTTGCCTGCCTGTATGTGTGTGCACCACATGCATGCTTGGTACCCATGAACCTCAGAAGAGGGCATCATATCCCTAGAATTGGAGTTAGACATAGTTGTGAGGTGTCATGTGGGAGCTGGGAATCGAACATGGGTCCTCTTTGCAAGCACAAGTGTTCTTACCTACAAAACCATCTTTTCAGCCCATAAATACCTTGTTTAATCATTAAAAAAAAATCTTGCTGAACAGATCTGTTTGAAATTGCATGTTTCTCTTGGACTTTTCTTCCTGATGCCCTGTGGTCATTGTCCCTCTAGCATGTGACTGTCTTGCTCTGTTTATTCAGAAAGCAGTGTTTCTAAGCCTTTTTCTCGAGAACTAGGCTGTTTTTTGGACTCAGAGGCAAAATTGAGACCACTAATATAGCTACTTATATAACAAGAGAGAAAACAAAGGTTTGAATATTTTATTCATGAAATTCAGATTTCATTCACCGAGAAGGTATAAACCAAATTGAAATGTTTGAGAACAGAATTTAATTTTTCCATTTTTATTTGAAAATGCTGTATTTCATATTACATTTTAATTCCTTTTCTGCTGCCAGTTTTTTAAAAAGTGTTTTTATAGTTCTAAGGTCCTGTTGACATGAGTTTTGAAATTTTGATACAGTTTTTCCTTCAGGAGTTTTTTATTACTTTTACTACATTTACATCCAATAATTAGACTTAATTACTTGTTATTCATTAATTATTAATTGCACTGTTACTCAGTAGTGCTTCTTCAGAAACCCCGTTTCCTGCCTCTTCCCCTGCCCATCCCGGCAGTCTATAAGACAGCGGCAGTGGCAGCCAGAATTTGTTAAGTGGTTTGCCCTTTGTTTCTGTGGGACCCTCGCTGCAGAGTGGAAGGAGTTTTTTAAATTATGCATGTTCAGGCCCTCTTCTATAATCAATACGGTGTAACCGCTGTTTCATAGCATCTGTGTTGTCCTAGGCATCATAAGTGAAACAGAGGTTGAATGTGCATGGGTGGCTGTGTGGAGGTTTTCTGGAAATACCGTGATGTTTATGTAAGACAGCGGCCATCAGTACATTTTGCTGTCTGTATCAGCTTCCTGGATTCCAAGGGCTGATCGTGTTTCCAAGGTGTCTTTGGCATGCCCGTGTGCTCTTCTGTCAGGGTTAATCTTCTCTATGTTGATCCAATGTTGATTTTATTATTATCTCCTCTGGAAAGATAAATTAACTTAGGCAATCTGAACTGAAATAATTTGTCTGTGGTCACCAACCCTCTGCAGCTGGGAGTTGGTAAATCCATCTCTCTCTCTCTCTCTCTCTCTCTCTCTGGAGTCATTTTCCCCTTGGCTGGAAGAAGCATGCACTCGAATAGGCTTGCAAACCTCGCCTGCCTGGGAATGTCTGCACAGCTTGAGACATAAATTGTCAGTGAAGTTCTTCTGCAGGACATTGCTGAGCCACACTGGGTTTTCCTCCTGTGACAGGTAAAACTGTCTCCGACGTGCAGCGTTTGCTGTTTTACTCTTGGAAAGGGCAAGGCGAAGGGCCACTTCTTTTTTCCTTTGGTTTTTCTCTTCCTGGGCATCCTGTCCTCTTCCTCCCCAAACTCTGCTTGTAGGTTCGTATTTTCATTTTAACTTTCAAATTCAAACGTTTTGCCGGGGTTTGGCCCGGCAGGTCATTTTGTTATGCTTGTGTAAAACAACAGAATTCCCATGATGTCAGATTTCAATGTTTCTTTGGATTAGAAAAGATCCTCACATCACATCTGTTTCTTGCTTCTATCTCACTTGCTCTGGTTTCTCTCTGCAGGTGCGCATTTTTCTCATTGGTTGTGTTTCCCTAAACTAAAGGCCAAGCCACACACTGTCTCTCTCGCGAGCCAAGCAGATGCCAGCCCTGGTACACGTCTTCCTCCTGCTGTGTGTCCAGAGACTTCCTGCCCATCCCCAACCCTGTCCCCGACTAGGACCGTTAGGAAGAGGCTCATTCTTTCTCATCACTCTGCTTACCTCCTTCTGCTTGGCGTCTTGGTTAGCTGGACTCATCATGCCAATAAGAATTCTCCAAATATATAGCTTTCCGAGCTCTAAAGAGTTGTCCAGTTGCTTTTCGACCAGCATGATCCCTTAGAAAACCAGAGATTTAATAATTTATATAGCCAAAAAGTATCAATTTGTGAAAAAAAAAATCAGAACCAAAATTGAAAGAAGAAAATGAAAACAAATCCTCACAGGGTCAAATCTGAGTAGTTTTTTTTTTTTTTTTCTACTTACAAATGAAAGCAAAACCAAACATGGTTCATTGCCTGTGGTTGTTTTACTTTTGTAGACAGGACAGCTATTTCTTTTTTCTTTTTCTCTTTACCCTGTATCTTTTCTCTGGATGTTGTTTCATCTTTTAGTCTTTACGCAGGGGTCCTTGACAAATGTCACAGTCGCTGGCTTTTTCCCACGGTCATACTCTTGTGATGGGATGTGTTCTCCACATCACCTTCATTTAGTAGCTCCTGTGCTGTATGCTAGTTTGAAATGGGACACGTCCTGAAGGATTCCATCTTAGAGCCCTGATGGATCGTAAGGTTTCCAAATAAGGTCACTGGAACATGAATCAGTAGTGAAGATGAAAGCCTGCAGGGAGAAGCAGTATGAATCTTAACAAGAGCCAGCGAGATGGCTCAGTGGTTAAGAACTCCTGTGGATCTTTCTGTGAGCCTGAACCTGCATCCAGATAGTAAGTGATGATGTCATGTCTTACTTCTCTCTTTCAAATTAATTATTACTACTGATGATAAGATTAGATATATCAATTACTCATAACTTAGAATTCATATTTTGATATGTGGTACAGACTAGTCATATGGCCTAGACATATGAATAACTTAAATCTAACTTCTATGTCCCATACCCAGGGTCTGTAGGTCTTTATTCTTTTTTTTTTTTTTTTTTGTTTTTGTTTTTGTTTTTGTTTTTGTTTTTGTTTTTTGAGAGAGGGTTTCTCTGTGTAGTTTTGGTGTCTGTCCTGGATCTTGGTCTGTAGACCAGGCTGGCCTCGAACTCACAGAGATCCGCCTGGCTCTGCCTCCCGAGTGCTGGGTTTAAAGGCATGTGCCACCGCCACCTGGCCTGGTCTTTATTTTTTATAGAAGTGACCAGTCATGTTTATTTTAGGTAATATGAATATCCAAAACCTACCTTTTTTAAAAAATTATGACTAGTGATTTTTATTTATCTTTGCTTTCATGAATTTTAATTTAAAATTTGTTCTTCTTATGAGAGAAGTTCTTCTTATGAGGTTGCATCCTGACTGAAGTTTCCCCTCCTCCTCCTCCTCCTCCTCCTCCTCCTCCTCTTCCTCCTCCTCCTCCCACTCCCCCTTCCCTTCTCCCCCAGATCCATTCCTGTTATCAAAATTTTCTTGGTCTCACCTGGTCCTGAGGTCCAGACAATCTCTCCCACTTGTGGTCCTGCAGCTGCTTATAAAATAATTACACAGAGGCTTATATTAATTACAAACTTTATGGCCTATGGTCTGGCTTACATTAGCTAGTTCTTTCAACTTAGTTCAACCCATTCCTATTAATCTATGTCTTGCCACGTGGCTTTGTGGCTTTCCGTTACTTTCAAATCTTTTTTTGTGTGGCTGGATCGCATCTTCCTCCACTTCGCCCTTCTTCTCTCTCTATCTCTCTTGGATTCACCACCTGGCTGTAAGCGTTCTTGCCTTAGGCCAAAACAGCTTTATTTATTAGCCCATTGGAGCAGCACATATTCACAGCATACAGAAAGACATCCCACAGCACATTCCTCCTCCTTTTTTTTCAGAAAAGGGCAGCCCCCTCCCAGGGATTTCAGCTGAACATGCCATATCAAATTATAATATAACTAGGCACCTCCGCGCATGTTAAGACTGGACAAGATAACCCAGCAGGAGGAATAGGGTCCCAAGAGCGGGCAAAAGAGTCAGAGACAGCCCTGCTCCCACTGCTAGTAGTTCCACAGGCCCCCCACACTACACAGCCGTAACATACATGCAGAGGACATAGGTCAGACCCAGACATGCTCCCTGATTGTTGGTTTAGTCTCTGTGAGCTCCTATGGGCCCTGGTTAGTTGATTCTGTGGGTCGATTTCTTGTGGTGCCAAGACCCGTCTTAAATATCACAACTTTCTTAGACTAACATTCCTTGCTAATGACCAGGAATGAGTTGTTCTGGGAACTCATCTTTCGTCAGCCTGCTTCCCAGTATGCCAGCACTTTTGGCAAATCAATGTATTTAAAAGGGAATTGGAAAATTAATAGGGATTATATTACCACAGACTTGGCTCTTTGTAGTTGTTAAATCAGTTTCAATGAAATGATGAACAGTTACCCAAGCTGTTAAAAATTTAATATACTTCCTCTAAAGTGCCCAGTGTTTGAGACTTTCCTAACTGCCCCTGTGTTTCAGTAGAGCATCAGATGTAAAGTGCTTTTTGTGCCACAGTACGATTAGTTATGTGTTGGTGAGGATGACAGATTCACTTGTCTGAGGAGATGCTGAGTAAGCAGGTCTGTTCAGGCTGTGCCGAAAGTGCCTTTATGCAGCACAGGGGATAAAACCTAGAAATAGAATTGGGTATTGATTTTGCTTATTTTGCATTTGTGGCAAGAGGAAAAATAATACTTGTAACTATTCTTTCAAGCATAAATTCTGTACAGAATTTTTCTCTGTCATTTTTGTCTGATGTTGCTCCTACTAGAACTTTCCATGTGATCCCACGTCTGTATGTCACATCTGTGACAGTCAGCCTGCCTATCATACCTGTTTAATTTATGAGCAGTTTTATTTTCCCATGGAATTTGTGTTACTTTTTATTACTCAGAGTCTCCCTTACTTTCTCAGGTTGGTTTATGGCAGACTATTGATTTCAATGTAAGGCTCTCCTCATTGGTTTTGATATTTAGTTGTCTATAATATGGACCTATTTTTCTTTTTAAAACTTAATTTTGATTTTAAATTATTCTAGCTTTTCCAATATGTTGAGTATTCCTCTTTCCACATCTAAGAAAGTTTTAGTGAATAAGCGAGTCTTGGTTTTCTATTAGACAAAAAAGTCACGCGGGAGATGGGTAATTCATCAACCACTTCAGCCAGGTACTTTCTCAACCTTGGTAGCTTTTAGTTAATGCCGTGATTCAGAGTTTACTGGTGATGGAAGACAGAGGTCAGAAACGTGGCTTATTGGTCATGTGAGGGGATTTTATGGAACTACCAGAAGCTGACGTTTTCGACGACATGCCATACCTCATGTCCCTTTTCTTAGAGGACAGGTCCTTTGCTTAGGCCTCCTGGATCATAGGAGAGGATCCAGGGAGCAAGACCACCTCTTCCTTTTGTCGTCCTGTGTGCTGTAAGACAACAAAGAAAAGAGAGAACGTAGCTTTTGATTGGAGGGGCGGGGACTCCCCAGTGTATTGATGACCTTGTTAAATCCTCACGTCTTCTCCCAACTCATTTATAATCGCTCAGTTAGCTGCTTGCAAGATCCACCCTGGGTTTCTCTCTTTTTCTCCTTTCCCCACCCTTTCCAATTACTTTATGTGTTTAGGTGTTTTGCTTGAATGTAGGTCTCTGCACCCTGTGCATCTGTGATGCCCACAGAGGCCAGAAGAGGGCACTGGATTCCTTGTGATTTGAGTTAACAGATGGTTGTGAGCCTCCATACGGGTGCTGGGATTCAAACCCTAGACCCCTGGAAGAATAGCCAGTGCTCTCAGCCACCTAGTCATCTCTCCAGCCTCCTGTTTTCTATATTCTTATTATATCTTATATCCCAGGATTCTAATCACTGCCCTTTGGAAAGTATAGAACCTCTCACTCTCATCTTCACATAGCCCATCCTTCTGGAACAACCAGACCATGTACAAGCTGAGGAGATACAAGGAATGTTAATCCAGTCTGTTCTAGTAAGATCCCAAACCAACAAAAACAGAACAACATATGGGCATCACAGGAATCTAATCAAGCCTTAGCCTACAGATTAAAACCTGGTTTTGTTCCGCTATGATTTCCCTACAAATTAAATTATATTAAAATAGTTTATGATTCAAAGCCAGTAGTTCTTAATGAAGGTATGAAGGGATCACTTGCATATATGATTAATAAACATTAGTCATCTATTTTGATAACTCATAGATGTTCCCTATCTCCAGATGTTTGAATGTGTTCTGAAATATTAAGTGTGTAGATAAATAATCTGTTAAGTAACTGAGTTAATATAAACGTTTCCTTAAGAAACTAAGTTTTGCTAATTTTGTAGGAAAAGTAGGAGTTTTGATCTATCATGTCATTTGAGTATTCAGGGGACCTGACGGACAGTTCAGCAGTAAATTGTTGAAGCCATCATTAAGTAGGTGGGGAGTCCTTTGACAGTCACTCAGGTGAAGACTCCAAGCTTTATAAGATTAAAAAAAAAAGCCCAACTGTTGTTTCAGGAATTATTTAAGGCCACACACTTATCTGGACACGATGCCAAACACTGGGTACTTGAAGATACAGTGCCTGGCATCTGCTTTCCTGGAGC
Organism: Peromyscus leucopus; assembly: GCF_004664715.2. Taxonomy (NCBI): domain Eukaryota; kingdom Metazoa; phylum Chordata; class Mammalia; order Rodentia; family Cricetidae; genus Peromyscus; species Peromyscus leucopus. Next base: position 19,879,708 of record NC_051076.1, read on the forward strand.
ACAGGCTTGAGATGTGAAAGATGACGGGGAACTTGTGGAGACTCAGCAGTATTTGTTTCAGTGGGATGTGAAAAAAATGAATCGGTGCAAAGACAGGTGAAGATGAGTGACAGGTGAGGAACTGGGGAAAGTGACCTTTCCAGATTATAGGGGCTGACACGGATTGACGATGTCAGGCCTCTTTCTTCGGCCCACCTCCTGTATTTCATTGTTACCACATAGAGAACTTTGGAAATCCCACATAGATATATTTATGTGTCCTTTTGAAAATCGGAACAGGACAGACAGCCTGGGTTTTGTGTTCATTCCTGGCTTCACCAGGACTGCTGCCGTCTGGCTCCCCCTCTGGGCATGCTGACTGGCAGGGCTCTTCCACGTTTGATATGGAGACGCCCTCTCTTGCCCCTGAAGGAAGAAGCTAGATTGAACTGGGAGAAGATCCAGATGAAGTGGCGGTTCTTGGTCCTTTCAAGTAGAAAGGGATTGGAAGATGTAACTTAATGAAGATGCCTCATCAAATGAGAGCTTGGGGAAAGAGAACATGCAGTGTGGGCTGAGTGGTAGCCAACCCAAATTCACCTGTTGAAATCTTAGCTCCTCGTCCCTCAGAGCATGGCAGTATTTGGAACTAATACCTTTTAAAGAGAGTAACGCCCTAATCCAATCTGATAAGTGTTCTTGTCACCAAAGGAGGGGGCATCAGAGACAAGTGTGCCTAGAAGGGCAGCCACATGTACCAGTCAAGGAGACAGGCCAAAGGGAAAGCCAGGTGTCTAACCTCTAGAACTGTGAGGAAATAAATTCTCTTGTGTTTTGGTCACTCCTATGTGGCATTGCATTAGGCTGGCTCCTGGAAGTGATCCGATGGGTCCTGAGGAGAGCGGATGGAGTAGGACTGTTGGCCTTGGTGGGGCAGAGACCATGTCTGAGTGTTGTAGACAGCTCTGCACTGTCTTCTACATGCCGGGCTAAAGATTCTCTGAATGCTTATTGGATTAATTTCACTTGTTAGAGTGAACCATAGCCCTGGGGTCAGAGGGAATTGTTGTGGGTCGTGAGAGGAGCATCGAGCATCTTTGGAATCCTCTGGCCCTTACTTTCTGTGTAAGGAGGTTGAGGATGTCCACGTGGATTCACTGCTTTGGTGTTGCAGGGGGCATCTCGAATCTGCTTTCACTGAAAGCATCAACTCTTGGATCCACACGGTAACTGAAGGGGATGGAAGTCTGGTGTTTGTGCATATGCCCCTTCATTTCAGATAATAAAGGAATCACACATGTGCCTCAGGTGATCTAGAGATGCATATTTATTTTCTGCCTGGTGAAAAGGGCTGGGTTTGCATTGCTTTAAAAAAAAAAAATACATGGAGGTGGCCTAGCAGTCGAGATCACCCGCTGCTCTTGCAGAACACCCAAGTTGGGTTCCCAGAACCCACGTGGTACCTCCCATCGACTGTAACTCCAATCCTAGAGGGCCCACGCCCTTTTCTGACCTCTGGGCACTGCATGTATATACATAGTGTGTACACACACACACACACACACACACACACACAACAAATAAATAAATGTTTTTAAAAAGCAAGTATAATAAAATGTGAGTTCTTCTGACCCTGAGTGTGCCCTTTTGTCATGGGTCTCCCACGTTCCCAGCGCCATCCATCTGGGCTGATAGACATGGAGGGCCACTCTGATTTGGTTGAGATGAGTAAGTTTGTTAGTTTGTCTCTGAGGATGTTTGTCTCCTTAATGTTGTTGTGTTCTTCCTCTGGGCTCTGAAACTTGGGTCTCCATGTCAGCATTTAACACTTTTGTGGAGTGTTTATAAGACAGCTAGTTGGCTGCCAGGAACTCTTGTTGTCCAGGATGAATAGCATTCCTGAGGCTGCCACATGAATTTGACATCTCATACGATGCCATGATAAGAAACTTTGGTTTGGGTTGAGAAATAGAAGGGAATGAATGAGAAGACCCAAGTTTCCTTTCTGGTGACTTTAGCAAAGTCACACAAACAACCCCTGGGCTTCTGTTTCAGGTCTAGTAACGTGACAGTACACTGTTTTTACATGTTTAGTAGAGAAGTGAATTGGATATATGTAGAAGCACAATGCCTAGTGAAGGACTTGAGAGTAAGCTGGTTACCCCTAACCCTTCGTCCTCTGCTGCAGTGGATGTCTGTGTTCATATCTCTTCAGCCTCCATCTTTCTCTCCTCCAGGTCCACCATCTTGGCCTTGGTTCCTTCACTTCCATCTTTGGATAAGTGGTCAGTGTGATTTTCCATAAAGAGCCCCTCGTGGGCACACAGCCCAGCCTGAGTCACAGCTGAATTTTGAGCTGTGTGGCACAGTTCTACAAATCTGTAACACAGTGTCATGACCAAAGGGACTTTAGCTCCTGCTGCCCTATGGCTGCTCACAGTCTCTCACAGTAATGATCTTTTTATGCAGACTAGTCAAGAAAATAAATATCTTAATAGTTTATAGTTTTGGATCCTGTAAAATTCTGAGTTTTTGCTGAAAATTGTGAGCTTTGGTGATTGATACTGGTTATTCATTTCTCTTGTTAAATGTTGTAGGTGCAACATTCAAGACTGAATACTAAGATCTAATAATTTGTGAGCACCATTGACACTGTCGCCCCAGGATGACAAACCCTGAACCACTAACTCTGATGGAAACAGCTACTTGCAACTGCTGTGAATTTTCACTTGCGACTCATTATTGGAAGGAAACATTCTAAATCTCATCGTGTATATTTTTAATGACTGTGACACTACGTACTCTGATCATTTTTGTTGAAGGTGTCTTCAGACATTTTTCTCAAATTCCTCTTGATGCTTTATCTTATAATAAATTTGGCTCGTGAAAGGAAAGCCATTTCTCTTTAGCTCCCTCCGAGTATTAGAAGTCAACCGTGTTCATCTCCTGCAAAGTTACTGACGGCTCTTATGAATCAATGCTGCACCTCGTCCAGAGGTTTTAATCACATGGCTGGCTGCATCTTTCCTCCCATAGGAGAACTCGCCTTGACTGGGACGTCCCTGTGTCATTCAGAGCAATGCTGGCAGGGTCACTACTGCATATGGCCACCCTGTGATGAGAAGCTTATGGCTGATGGGGACATATTGATCTTCTTATCAATTTTTCTTTTGTGGTGGAAGGGAGCAAGCGTTGTACTGAAGGTCACTGAGCTACCGTGCGCAGGCATACGCCACTAGTGAAAATCAGCTTGGTGGGGTGTCCTGCAGTAGAAGCTGTTGGGCTCCGTCTTCCACACCTGACCACAATCACAATGCCACACCTGCAGTTTACAACAAACCTAACATTGCTTGCACTACAACTTGGTGGTAGATGTTTGGGGTAAACATTAACAGTAGACTTTTAATTTTAGAAGATCTTGGATTTAGAGCAAAATTGTGATGATACAGAAGAGTTTCTCCATGTGCTGCTACTAAGTTTTATTCATTCACAGTTACCCTAGTATTGCACATAGTGATAGTCAGTGACTATCAGTGAGCTGGTCGGTACTGTACAGACTTCCTTAGCTTTACGGACATCCTTATCCTGATCTTGGTCCCCGCCACATACTCCATCTTTAGTCACCATGCTATCCCAGCCTTCAGTTACTGAGACAGTTTCTCAGACTTCGTTTTTGACAATCTTGCCTGTTTTCAGGATTGCAGGTCAAGCATTTGTAGAATGTGTCTTATGGAGCAAGAAGGTAACATTTGTTGAAATGAGTTTTATTTGGTGGAGATACATACATATTTGAGTTACATATTGAGAAGAAAAGAGCTGTTCCATCAGCCTCCAAGAAGGCTGTGACTTACTGTTAGCATACTAAAGTGTCTGCTTGGCCTTTTGGCCCACTCAGTAACAGTGTTCTCTGCTCTTCTCACCTCCTCCTCCACCACCTCACCACCTCCACACCACACCATCACCAACCACCACCACTACCTCCTCCTCCTCCACCATCACCTCCACCTTCACCACCACCTCCACCACCTCCACTACCTCCACCTCCTCCACCTCCTCCTCCTCCCCCTCCCCCTCCCCACCTCCACCACCACCTCCTCCTCCTCCTCCTCCTCCTCTTCCTCCTCCTCCTCCTCCTCCTCCTCCCCAGGAGAAGATATTTTAACATGTTTTGTGTAGAATGAATAAGATTCTTGGGGCTGGAGTGGTTAAGAACACTGGGTGCTTTTCCAGAGGACCTGGGTTCAATTCCCAGCACTCATAACGCAGCTCACAACTGTCTGTAACTCCAGTTCCAGGGGATCTGACACCCTCACACAGACATACACACAGGCAAAACACCAATGTGCATAAAATACAAATAAATAAAAAAAATTCTTATTGTCTGGCCTTTCTCTGCACACTCTTTTTAATTTGAACCTCCTTATTAGAACTTCTCAAAGTCTTCCTGAAGTTAGTACAATGAAAGTCTGTGGAACTATCTGAAATACTTCCTTTTAACCACATTCTTTTAGTTTTGATTTCACGTTTTGCCGTTTTGAAAGAAAAGGTTGTTCAATATGACATGGTGGCACACACTTTGTCTTAGGATTTTATTGCTATGAGGAGACACCATGACCACAGCAACTCTTGTAACGGGAAACGTAATTGGGACTGGCTTACGGTTCAGAGGTTTATTCTGTTGTTCTCATGGCAGGAAACATGGCCGCACACAGGCAGACATGGTGCTGGAGACAGAGCTGAGAGCTCTATATCAGGATCTGCAGGCAACAAGAAGAGACTGAGACACACCGGCCAGGCTTGAGCATCTGAGACCTCAAAGCCCCACACACAGTGACACACTTTCTCCAACAAAGCCACACCCACTGCAGCAAGGCCACATCTCCTAAAAGTGCCACTCTTGTGAGCCTTTGGGGGCCATTTTCTTTCAAACCACCACGCACCTATAGTCCCAGGAGTTAGGAAGCTGTGGACTGAATTGCAATGTAGTTATATCACTTCCTTCTCCCCCTTCCTTCTGCAACCTGTGGAGATTGAATTGTAAGTGTCAGGCCAGCCTGGGCAACAAAGTAAGACTCTGTTTAAAAGCAAACAAAGAAATAAAACCGTGATTTTTGCCAACTAAGACTGTGTATATTATATAATACACACACACATATGTGTATATGTATATATATACATATATATACATACACACATATGTATAATATTAATATATACATGGGACAGAAAGATTGTAAAAGGTAGAGGACCAGGAAATCTGATGTCTGCTGCAAGATTATATATCCTCTAGATATGACAGGGAAGCAACACCCATGAAATCTCACAACACAGCTGCCTAAACACGACCTGAACAATGACATCACCAATTGACATGTCAGTGTGAATAGGAGAATTCTCACCAGGGCTCTAATCGTAGCAGTTTACAGCTGCTGAGAGGGAGAATTAGTTTTTCCTCAGGGATGAGTGTCCTAATTGTTTATCCAATACAAAGTGGTCAGCTCTAGAAACATACATGGACGCAGCAGGTGGTTTTTGAATATTGATTCATATATATCTAGCAATAGTAATTAAAGAATAAGAGGCCATGAGTTTGAGGATTGGGGGTGCCATGGGAGGGGCTGGAGGAGGTAAAGGGAAGGGAAGTGATGTAACCATATTTTAGTTAAAAATAATAAAAGTAAAATAAGGCACACCTATTAAAGCAAAACATTACCTTTTCCAAGAATATCTTAAGATCCTAGTAGGAATTATTACTCTCCCTTTCTCCAAAGAGATATACTGTCAGATTCATTCCGTAATAGCTAAATTCTAATAATTATGCCTTAAAGAATATGTGAATTCTTTTTTCACAACCCCCTTTAAAGTCACGATGAAATAATAGTGCAGTCTAGCCCCGAGGAGTCAGTTTCATGTTTCAGTTTATTTTCTAGAAACATTTACTAAAAATTCTAATTATCTGTGATTTTAGGATTAAAACAGAAACCACACATAGCCCCGTCTATGTTTATGTGTGTACACATTGAAATCCTTATAATTTTCAAACAATTGTAGGAGTCTTATTTTCCCATGAGAAAACAGTAGGTTTTTAGAGTGCTTTTCTATTCACTTTGCTCCTTCCTTCCTCCCTCCCTCCCTCCCTCCCTCCCTCCCTCCCTACCTACCTACCTACCTTCTTTCTTTGCATTGCCTCCTAGACTTTCAGAGCTGCAGATTTCTGATTTAGCAAGTTGGGGGGAGGCCTTAGTTACTGGTATTGATGCTGGTTGTTGGGGCTGCCGTTCAAGAATGACGGTGCCATCTTGCTTGGCCCTCCAGGAACCTAGTGATGTGTTGGCAGATGTGGGTGAAGAAAACCAGGCTGAGAGAAAGCTCTTTCCCCAGAATCACATGATGAAATGGGATAAACAGCTATCCTAGTCCATGACGACTTTGATTTAATATGCTTTAGATATTTTTCCCTTTTGAAGATACAACTAATTTTTGTCTATAAAGGTGCTGGTGAGCTGGCCCAGCCAGAACAGATGCCATGAAAACCTGAACACCCCCAACTCACATAGAGGGGGAAGGAGAGAACTGACTCCTCAGAGTGACCCTCTGTGTGACCTTCGCACGCATCTGTGACATGCATACATGTACCAATAATAACTTTTTAAAAAAGTTTAAAAAGGTGTTATAAAGCTATGATCCCCTTAAAGAAACAAAAACATTTATTGTACTTGTTAAGGCCACCCACAGTTAATCATGAGAAAGGCAAACATCTCGTGTTATGGCTTTTTTTTTTTCTTTTTAATGCTACCTTGTAATGGTTCTATGTAGAGCCATTATTTGTGGACCCAGCAAATGAGGGTGGATGATGAATGATCCAGGACTCGGAATCTGAAAACCACACCGTTAGAGTACCATCCACTGATACTGATCGTAATGTATCTTTTGCTGCTCCTATGGGGAACGTGAGTGTGTGTGTGTGTGTGTGTGTGTGTGTGTGTGTGTGTGTGTGTGTGTTTGGGAGGGGTGCACAAGCAAAGCTATGCTATTGCAAACATAATCTTACTGAATACTAATTTAAATCAGCTTGTATCATCAGCTCCCTCTCGCTTCCTTCCATGCTTTTTAAAGTTCATATTGAGCTCTTAGTATATTCTAAGGCCTGTGTGTGGTGCCTCAGCTTTATTTAACCTTCAGCCTTTCCAGGGATCATTTTGAGGGAACTGTTCTGGGTAGGGGTATTAATTTGGCCATCGTCTCATCCACATTTTCAGTAAGCAATCAAGCTGGGACTTAAATACCCCCAGCTTTTGACTGTCACGGAAGGTCTGGCCTCCGATTATTACCTCTCCTTTGTACTATTTCTCAGGTGGGAGTTGTGTGCAGCACTCTGAGTTTCTTGAAGTAAATTATTCTCCATAAAAGCAAAATCATAGCTTTAAAACTGCTCATGTCCGTCTGTCCGTCATGCTCCCTCGTAACTTGGCCAGATCTTTTCTTAAAATGTCATGAAAAGCGTGGCAGTTATGTTGTTTTCAGAGATGCACACCTTGCCCAAGCACGTACAGCTCATGGTAGCACGTACTGCTGACAGTGTTTTCTGGGAGATTTTTATGGTAGCTCTTTGGGTGTTAAAAGCAGTGTGTGATGGCGCTCCAATTTGTCTTAAAACCGCAGAGAGCTTCTGTGATGTACACACCACTAACTGCAGGGTCTCACACCACTAACTGCACGGTTTCTTTGTCTTCCCTCTCCCTTTGCTGTGTCTGAAGGCTTTCTGAACAAAGGCAGTCTTCTAAGTGCCCCAGATAACCCACTCCATGGAGGCCCTTGGGCCAAAGTCTTGGAGAGATCTGTTTAAGATCGCTTGCTTCCTTCCATTTGCCTGTTGTCTTTAAAGCCTCCTTACCTCTGGTTGTATGAGTATACATTTTAGCAAAAATATTTTATAATAGCATTCAGATTTATAATAATTGATTGGTGGATACTACTGATACTATATACTCCAAACAAATACATAATGATTAACTCAGACAGTCAAACCATTGCTCTCTCGATTGGATGACTAGTATTGATTCTTAGATCTTTCCATTACTTGCTGAGTAGCTTTGAAAAAAAATCCCTCCTTCCTGTGGGCATCTGTTTTCTCTTCTATTAAAAGGTTATGATACTCTCTGTCCCTGTGTTTTTGTAGTAGGGAGATGGTGTGTGTCATACAGACAGATATCTGTGTAGTGGAGTGACAGGGAGCAGTTGCAGGGAGGTGCCTCTCTGCGAGAAATCATTTTTCTTTATGAAAAAGTTCTAAAGTAAAAACACAATGGCCCAAATAGAACATTGGCATCTTGGGGAAACAGGTTGGAAACAAGACTAGCATGTGATCCATGGGAAAGATATTATTGGGTAGAGTGCATTCGTCAAAGGGTTGTGCTTATGGCGGATCGGTTAGAGTGTTTGGGGTGGCAGAACACTTTGCAGGTGGTGGTGGCACTTCCGTGTGTGAATTTAAAGCTACTGGATTGTGTCACTTGAACACAAAGATGCTCAAGTGGCCCTGTGGTAGAGTGCACATTTAAAAGTGGCATTTCAATGGAGAATTTCGGCAAAGGAAGGGCAGTGTGGTGAACGTTCACAGTGCCCTCTGGGCATCTGGTGATGATTTGGCTTCAGATGAGGGGAGAAAACAGTCTGGCCTTAGGACAATGGCCTCCTCTTTCTGTCACTCATCAACTTTGCATCGTGAGTTGACATGACAGGCTGGTGCTGAGTATGTGTTTCTAAAAATACTGAAGCAAATTGAAAGTTTACACCTTAACTCTAAGAAGCATTTGTGATCATCTTTACTGTTTCTAAGTTAATCTTAGCTCTCTGTGGAGAATATGAACCTGGGGTACCATGCTTCTGTTTTTTTCCCCTGTATTTTGGTCTTTAAGTTGCAAAAAGCTATTTTGTGTGTGAGCATGTGCGTGTGCGTGTGCGTGTGCGTGTGCGTGTGCGTGCGCGTGCGTGCGTGCGTGCGTGTGTGTGTGTGTGTGTGTGTGTGTGTGTGTGTGTGCACGCGTGCATACACATGAGCATGTCTTTAGAGGCCACAAGAGGATGTCAGATCCCTTGGAGCTGAGTAACAACAGGTGCCTGGCGTGGCCTGACTCAGAAACTAGGAAGAGTAGTAACCAGCCTCACTACTGACCAGTCCCTCCACTTCTACTGCCCTTCTATTCCATACCTAAGTATAAAACAGCCCAAAGAGGAAGAGCAGCTTCCGCCACATACCAAACGATTACACAGGTAAACAACACCGAGAAGGAGAACAGCCTGTGTGGCTGAGCTGACCAGAACACCCCCCCACACCCCCCCCAACTGCAATTTTACAATGATGCTCCCATTACTCATTAACTCCAGGAGAGCAGCTGATCCGGGGCCAGAGATCTTCAGCCATGTAAAGGTCAGGGCAGTACCTGAACTTGGCCAAAAATTCTTCATTGTCATTCAGGACTAGAATACCAAATGAGACCTGGTGGTAGCAGAAACAGTCAACTGTCTGGACTTGTGGGTCTCCTGTGCTGACCTACTAGGTGATGTGTGGGGCCAGCTGAACTCTGATGTAATGCCACAGCTCAAATCTGAAGATCTTCATTTAAAAAAAAGGAAAAAGAAAACTTTTGAACATCTCAATTAAAATGTTTTCAGATTCAGTTCATTTTTAAGCAATACTACATTCCTAAAGGGATCATAAAATTTGTGTTCATCTTCCTGAAAACAAATGTTCAAATAGAAAACTGTGAATAAAACAAAGGAAACCAAAACACACACACACACACACACACAAAAAAAAAACAAAACAAAAACAAAAACAAAAAACAAAAAAACAACTAACCCCCAGATATTAGAATGTATTTCTGGAAAACAATGAGAAAGCAAAGAGAAAAGAATTCAGTTAAGCCTTCAATTCCTCTATGCTGGAAACATGTCTGGTAAGAAATGGCTTCTCCCAAGCCAAGGCTAAGGCTCAGTCAGTAAAGAGCTTGCCGTGCAAGCAAGAGCACCTAATTCTGATGCCAGCGCTCATGTAAAATGACAGGTATGGTGGCCCCCGTCGGGGGGGGGGGGGGAGGACACTGCACCAGATAGATCTCTGCTGCTCACTGGTCAGCTGGCCTAGCTTAGCTGGAGAGCTGCAGATCTACCAGTGAGAGGCCAAGGAACAGGAACACACACACACACACTAATATTAATAATGGTTAAATAAATCTTTCTCTTTTCTCCTTAGAATGAAAGAAAACAGGTATAGGCTTACGGTTCTTGCTGTAGAGACGCTACTCATGTTTGGAGAGTGCAGCCAGTCACTGTCCCACACATGAGTGTACTTAGGCTGCTTTTAAATCATGTTGGTGTTTTGGTGCTTACGTGTTTGTTTCCTCTTTGGATTCTCCTTGGACCACTCATCGCATCTTAGTGGTTAAAGAAAATTATTTAATTGTGTTTATTTTTTTTTGAGTCATGATTTTACCTTTATAAAAATATTTTTAAAAAAACATTCATTTATTTTTATTTTGTGTACATGCCTGTTTGCTTGTGTGTGTGTGTGTGTGTGTGTGTGTGTGTGTGTGTGTGTGTGTGTGTGTGTATACCACATTCATGCAGTACCTACAGAGACCAGAGGAGGACACCAGATTTCTTTGGAACTAGAGTTACAGGTCTTGGTGAACTCCATGTGGGTGATGGGAACTGAACTCTGGTTCTCTGAAAGCACAGCCAGTGTTCTTAACTGCTGAATCATCTCTCCAGCCCCTATAAATGAATATTTCTTAATACAGTAAAAGAACACAATCCTGGGAATTACCCTCCCTCTGCCTCCCCTCCCTCTCTCTCTCCCTCTCTCTTTCCTTCCCTCCTTGTGGTGTGTGCATGTGACGGCAAGTGATCAACCCCAGGCCTTGTTTTTGGGGAGCTCTCCGCTTTGTTTGTTGAGACAGGTCCTCACTTATTATCAGGCTCTCCAGAAAAGCCCCATGGATCCCCCTGCCTCTGCCTTTCCAAGTATTCACCACCATACCTGTCTCTATATGTGTCTTCTGGGAATCACTCCACAGCCCTGCCCCTTCAGGATCTCCTTATATATCTTAAAGAACTTCTATTTCTTAGTTATGTTTTTCTTACTTTAAAAAATAGCAAGACTAGGCCTGATATGATGGCACACACCTTTAATTCCAGCACTGGGGAGTCAGATGCAGGTGTATCTCCATGAGTTTGAGGTCAGCCTGGTTTCCAGAGCAAGTTTTAAGACAGTCAGAGCTACACAGTGAGACAGACCCTGTCTCCAAAACAAAACAAAAAATAGTGAGATGATCTCACAGGCTAGATGCTCTCTGGCCTATAGTTACGTGATTTTGGAATTTATGATTTAATACTCTCTAAACACAAAATGTCTGTCTTCAGCTTGTTATTATGTAAGTATCTTAGAATAGACTCAGCCGGTTCTTTCACTAAAGCTTCCTCTCTCCTCTCCCTCACCCCTTCCTTTTCCTCCCTTCCGCTTCCCTCCTGCTTCCCCCTTTTCCTCCTTACCGCCCCTCCATTCCCTTTCTCCCCTTTCTTTTTTTTGTTCTTCATAGGGTCTTACTATGAAGCCTGAGGTTTACCAGACTCCCAAATCTTCCTGCCCCAGCTTCTCAGGTGCCAAGATGAAAGGTGGATGTCATCTCACATCACTTCAGAATCTTTCCTATATAAAAATCACAATAGAAGTTCTTTGTAGTGATTTTAACCATCCATGCGCATAGATGATCATCACATGGGATTTTATCTGGCTTTTTATATTTCTTGCTAATAACAGTTTTTAGTAGTGAGTCATGGAAAAAAATGAGTGTCCTACAGGTAATGTTTTAGCTGAGAAGAAAGGTGTTTGTCTGTTAAATGGTGTCTTGGCATATAAAACCAACAATGATTGAGGATCGTTGTAATGAGTTACTTGTTCATCTTGTAACCAACTGTCATCATGTTCAGAAAAGTATTTCTGAATCACCCAGCCACACGAAGCATCATATTGAGAAGCGTCGATTGAACCTCCTGGCTGGTCATTTCTGAACACTGATGGAATAGACATGCCTCATGTGAGCTAAGGCTGCTGTAGCAAACACCACAGAAGAGATGGTTTTAAAAGCAGGATAATTTTTCATTATGGCAGCAGCACTAGGAGCCAAAGGTCAGGGTCCTGGTGCATTGTTTCGTGGGGACTGCTTCCTGTTTGCAGAGGGTTCTTTCTCGAAAAGCCCCTTTCCTCCTGCAAGCCCATGAAGAAGGGGTGTATTTCATTGGAACACCCCTCCTGTTGGTCTGGCCCGACTTCCTGCATGTTGATGAAGAAGGGGTGTATTTCATTGGAACACCCCTCCTGTTGGTCTGGCCCGACCTGTGTCAGCTGATTTAAGCTGTAGTTTCTCCTCCAAAGGTCTTGTCTCCAAAATGGCACTTTGAGGGTCAAGGCTACAACATAACAAACTTGGGGTGGATTTGAATGTTCAGTTTATTAAAAGGTGTGATGCTTTTAGAAATCACAAGTCTAAGGCATAGATGGCATGAAGTGCTGTCCCCAGAAGGGGTCAGGGGAGCGACAGCCAGGCCCTGAGCAGGTCCGTGCCAGTGTGGATTCTGATTTGGAGTGGTGTAATTATAATGACCCACGGCTGTTCCTTGCTCTGGACTGTGGACTCTCATCTCCCAAGTTTCCCCTTGTAGTGAAGAGGACAATAAATTTGCCTTTTTAAGATTTTTAACTTAGTTTAAATTTGGGGTCCCCTTTGAGCCACTAGGTGTCTTCAGGTACCTTCAGCTTACTTAATAGTATCCTTGAAAAGACAGATGATTTGTTTTTCCAATTCTTTGCTTTTCTGTCTGACTGCCTTTACTTGTTCAATGTTAATGGGAATACTGTCACTTAGGAAATAATACAGCTTGATCTGCCTTGGCCCTTAGAATGGCTCCCTTGGCACGGTGGTGTCATCTCAGGATTTTCTTCCTGGCCTGATGTCTTTTCTTATCATTTATTAAGGCTGGGCCCTGTGTTTTGGTGTGTGGCATGTCATCACCTCGTAGATCCTTCTAGCAATACCTTTTATGACTGAGGCGGGAACACTTGTTTCTGCATCACTTGCCCATTCCTCTGTGTTTTTGCAGGACTCTTAAGCTGCTAATGTTGCAGTGTTGTGGGATATTTGACAGCACTGTGAACCCCAAGACCCTGTTAATAAAGTCAACCTTGGATCAGGGTCCAGGGCCAGTGACTTGTTGACACGAACTAGCCATAGAGAGGACGGAGGACTGAGGAAGAGGGATAAAGAGATGCACAGGAATGAGTAGAGAGGGACTTGGAGATTTGAGGGTTTTTATTGGTTTGGGACGAATGGAGAGTCGTTCTCTTGCTGTGTCTCCAGCCAAAAGGAAGGTCAACTGGTTGCTTCTTGGCCCCTCTGAGCTATCAGGTTTTCACCCCAACATCTGACTTCCAAGTCTATTAGTAGATAGAACGGTAGAGACTTAGTTAAAAACTACATTTGGTGACAGCGACATTTGGTGACAGCGACATTTGGTGGCAGCGACAGAACCAGTGGGGCCGCAGATGGTAGTTAAAATATCACTAGCTTCAGGTGTAGCCACTAAGCCGATGGATGAAAACATCGCAGATTATTCATTTACACTAGCTAGCCAAAGAGCAGCAGGTACCTCGTCACCTGTGGGAACTGAATGTCACACCTGCTTTCTCATCAAACTCAGTGTTGATCATGGCAAGGTTTTCATCTATCCTAGGGTGTCCTCAATTTACTATGCAGCTGAGGGTGGCCTTGAACTCCTGATCTTCCTTACCCTACCTCCCAAGGCCTTGGATTACATTCATGTGCCAACATTCCTTCTTGTCAGGCCTTGGATTTGTCTTTCTTAACCTTGTTCTGTCATTATTTGAGGGGTTGAGTCTGGATATTTCTGGCTGTTAATTCTCCTCTGCTAGTCTTCTCATAGCTATGGTTACAGCTGTGAAGTTAAGTGGCATCTAACATCCAATGAACTATATTTAGATTTTTGCTTGAAAATATTTTCCTCCTGTTGTTGGGGATCGAATCCAGGGCTGTGTGCACAGGAGATAAGTGCTCTCCCACTGAGTCATATCCTAGCTTCTGAAAATGCTTTGAGACCCGTTCAGTGTTTTTTTTCGCCTTCCTTCCTAGTTACTCATGAAGTTTACAAGTTAGTCTCTTTGAAAGGTACTATTTTCTCATAAGCTGCCTCCAGTGTGTGGTTTCATTGATTCCTCCTGAAGTTATACAGGTTTGCTGTTACTTCTGCTGATGGCCTTTCTCTTACACTAACACTTCACGTGCATGCCGCTGATACTAAATTCTAGGTATAGAGAGCAGCGCAGACATCTGAGCCCGGCAGTGCAGGCCTGAAGTCTTTGCCACTCAGGAGGCTGAGGTGGGAAGATTGGCAGTTTAAGGTTTGCCTGGGCTATAGAGCAAGTTTAAGGCTAGGTTTGGCAGTTTAGAAAGACATTACCAGAAAATAGTAAGTAAAAAGAAGGTTGAGAATATTGCTCATGGTAGAGGGCTTACCTAGCGTGTGGGCAGCCTCAGGTTTAATCCTGAAGAATGCAAGTGTGTGCACATGCATATATGCACACACACATGAACTTATGCACACACATGCATTTATGCACGAACAGTGCGCGCGCGCGCACACACACACACACACACACACACACACACACACACACACACACATTCCAGGCTGTCTTTTGGGCCACCAATGAGCTCCAAATCATGACACAGAGACTTATTATTTGTTTTGAATACTCCGCCTTAGTTTAGCTCTTATTTTAATCTTGCCTCAGGGTTTTTACCTTTCTCCTCCCCTCTCGTTCTCTCCTCTCTTCTCTTCTCTTCTCTTCTCTTCTTTTCTTCTCTTTCTGTATATCTTACTTTCCTGCTGTCTCCATGACTGACTGGCTTCTGGCCCCGGGAATGCCCCCCTCTCTCTCCCTCATTCTCTTCTCTAGTTCTTCTCTCTTCTGCCTAGATTCCTCCTCCTACTCATCCTCTCTGCCTACCAGCCCTACCTATTCCTCTACTGCCTTGCTATTGGTCATTCAGCTTTTTATTAGACCAATCAGGTGCCTTAGGCAGGCCAAGGTGAAACAAGTGCAGCACATCTTTATATAATTAAACAAATGCAGCATAAACAAATGTAACACATCCTTACATCGTTAACAAAGGCAGCAGAAAGAAATGTGACACATCTTCATATAGTAAAAGTAATATTCCACAACATAAACATATTTTTGCCTAGTTATAATGATATTCCACAACACACATATGCACACAGCTCGGTGAACAATTTGAAGAAACATTAGACAAAGGATAGAAATATAATTAAAAGTTCTGATGACATAATATTGTTTACCTTGCTGACTATAAAGTTCTGGGCTGTGGAGAGCTTCTGTAAGGTTTCCTTACTCCGACCTCAGGTTCTAAGCTAATTTTTCCTGCCTGTACTCAGGGGTTTGCTCAGTGCCTCCTCAGCCTGAGCTAGAAAACTTGGTGTTGACTGTGTGTCCACTTCATCTCCTAGAGTGCAGAGCAGCCTCCCACAGTGAGGAGATTTGGGGTTGACTCACGCAAGGCATCCCTCCAGTGATAATGGCTGCTGGACTGAGTGTCACTGTGGAACTGGCTTCTTGTTCCCTGGTCTTTAGATAAAGAGGTTAGGAAAGCTGAGGTTTCTTTGTGGTACCAGATTCTAATCTCATTGTTATGCTCATTTTTATCAGATGTTTCTGGTTGTTGAGTCCAAGTCCTTTACCTAGTGAGAGAATAATAAAGTACCCCTTTGGCTTCTTAAATTTGTTTCTTGGATTAGATTGATGCATTCAGGAAGAATGTAGCATGGTATAGTGGAAGAGCACTGTTCTGGGAGTCCTATGTGTAGGTAAAAAACCAGTAATGTTGTATAAGCTGTGCCTGAGTCTGTTATTTCATCATTTCAGGCCTGAGTTTTCCATTTCTACTCTGCAGAAGCTGGGGCAGGAGGCCTCTTAGATCGCTCTCAAATCAGCGCTGTGGTGGCAGTGAGAGGACGTTTGGAACTGTAGAGGGGGGTAGATAACTGTAGAGGGGGAGGGTAGATAACTGTAGAGGGGAGGGTAGATAACTGTAGAGGGGGGGTAGATAACTGTAGAGGGGGGGGGGAGGGGGGGGTAGATAACGTAGAGGGGGAGGGTAGATAACTGTAGAGGGGGGGTAGATAACTGTAGAGGGAGGGTAGATAACTGTAGAGGGAGGGTAGATAACGTGAGGGGAGGGTAGATAACTGTAGAGGGGAGTCGGGGAGGGTAGATAACTGTAGAGGGGGGTAGATAAGAGTAGATAACTGTAGAGGGGGAGGGTAGATAACTGTAGAGGGGAGGGTAGATAACTGTAGAGGGGGAGGGTAGATAACTGTAGAGGGGAGGTAGATAACTGTAGAGGGGAGGGTAGATAACTGTAGAGGGGAGGAATGTGAGGGGGAGGGTAGATAACTGTAGAGGGGAGGGTAGATAACTGTAGAGGAGGGAGATAACTGTAGAGGGGAGGGAGATAACTGTAGAGGGGGAGGGTAGATAACTGTAGAGGGGGAGGGTAGTAATGTAGAGGGGGGGGTAGATGTAGAGGGGGGGTGTGGGGGGGGGGGGGGGGGGGGGGGGGGGGGGGGGGGGGGGGGGGGGGGGGGGGTAGATAACTGTAGAGGGGGAGGGTAGATAACTGTAGAGGGGGAGGGCAGATAACTGTAGAGGGGAGGGCAGATAACTGTAGAGGGGGAGGTGGATAACTGTAGAGGGGGAGGGTAGATAACTGTAGAGGGGGAGGGTAGATGATAACTGTAGAGGGAAGGGTAGATACTGTAGAGGGGAGGGTAGATGATAACTGTAGAGGGACAAAGCTAGTAAGATCGCAGAGATAAGAGGGTGGAGGAGAACAGAGGCCCTAGTGGTGGCTGAGCGAAGGCTGAAGCTTGAAGACGCGCCTGTTTGATTTCAGTGGGGAATTACTAAGACAGGTATGGTTATGGCCACTGGTGTGAAAGGTTTCTTAATCTTAGGAGACATCTTACTGTCCTGTCTCACCTTTAAGGAGAGAAAATCACCTTAAAGAAGTAAAGGCTTATTTCTGAAGGTTTTAGCCCGAGGTCAGCTGGCTCCATTGTCTTTGTGCCCATGGCAGTATAGCATAGTGTCGGTGCAAGTGTGCATGGTGTTGGTGCAAGTGTGCATGGTGTTGGTGCAAGTGTGCATGGTGTTGGTGCAAGTGTGCATGGTGTTGGTGCAAGTGTGCATAGTGTTGGTGCAAGTGTGTAAGAGCTGTGTGTACCTCCCGGTGCAGAGGAAGCAGAGGAGAGGGAGAAAGGCCCCAGACATCCTGAGGTTTCTTAGCTTCCTCACACTAGGCCCCCCTTTCTGGTAATACCACAGGCTGGCAAGCAAGCCATTAATACTTAGGCTTGATTAGATACGACAGTTCCAGATCGTAACTGAAATTAATCTTTTGTTAAAAAACAAAAATTAACTGGGGAAGATTTAAGGCAATTTGCCTTCTTTATATTTCCATCACAATGAAGTGAACATCTTAAAATAAAAAAGATTTCAAAGAATTTGTAATCAACAACAGTAACTGTTTTTGCTTTACAAATGGGTATTATACACTGTAGAATACATTGTATGTCCCTTGCTACCTGAATTCCTGGCTTAGGGGTCTCTGGATCTGGAAGATGTTGTTTAGTAGACTAGGCTGCAGAAGAAATGATGGAGCTCAAGGTAAATGCCTTTCATCCTCTTGAACTCATATTAGGGATGAATCTACAACCCCTAATCCACATCCTTAATCCTGTACCCATTTCTTTTTGTAGCGATTAAATTTTATTTTTCCCCTTTAGTCAGGGTCTCATGTTGCCCAGGCTAGCTTCAGTCTACTTAGCTGATGATGACTTAGCTGCCTTAGCTGATGATGATCTTGAGCTCTTGATCCTGTCTCTACTTTCAGATTGCTGAACATTGACAAACACTACCATGCATGGCTTCCGTGGTACCAGGGGCAGACACAAGGCCTTGTGTATGATAGGCAGATGCTGTGTCGGAGGTTGACAGACACCTCCGCTCCCTTTGGATTCTTTTATAATCACACAGTTTGTATATCTTCAGGTACTCTAAGATTATCTGTGTCTGTCTGTGTGTGTGTGGGGGGGGGACACTTTGGTTACGCAAAGTGTGCTTAACAAAACTATACAGTTGTTAATAATTTCCTGACTCTTTTATGTACCAAATGGGACGTGAGCTATGCTACTGCTGGGGAACAGTGTCAGTTGTACAGTGGTGGAGGAGGTGTCAGTTGATAGCCTGAAGTACTTTTCATTAATTTTATAAATATGCAGAATCTTCCATCATAGCAGAATATGATTTCCAGGACCCTTTTTTTCCACTGTGGCTGAGGACAGGGCATCTGTTTGAAGGGACAGTACAGTACAAACGTCTGCCTTTATCACAGCTGTATGACTATAATTTTTTAGTGTGCTCTCAAGAGTTGTTCTGCTTCATTCTCTCGAGACCCTGCCTTGCACGGCCATTTCACTTTGTGGGAAGAAGCCTCCCCGTCTTAGCCTCCCTCTGCTCACAAGAGAGTTTGCTTGCATACCGTACAGGCCCTTCCGTTTCTCAAGGCTGAGAGTGGATGTGGAGAGATGGATGAGAGTCATTTTCATAGCTTAAGCAATCACTCCGTCTCTGGGAAACACATCCAGTCTGTGTGATGGATGCACTTAGGAGAATATATCCCCAGCATGAGACTTCTTTGTGTCTACAGCCCATCACATCTCTTTATGGCACTTCTCATCACGTGCTCTGTTTTTGTGGGTTCTGGGGAGGCTTTAGAAGGAATTTTGCCTTCCTGGGATCTTGTTACAGTGGTTGCATCGACCCCACAGAACAAAACAAAACATTCATGACTGAGTGCAAGGTATAAGGCATAGCAAGTAGTTCTGATGTTCCTATAGACACATGCTCTTTTGGATTTTGGATGCTTTCTTAGTTGGGGATGTTCTGGCTTTAGAAAAACATCTGCTCTCTGGAGAGGCTCTATCGAGAGGACAAGGTGATTGTGTCACACCCTCCCAACCCCTGAACATACTTAAGACCCCAGATTTGGGTTTCCAAGAAAGATGTGGGGACCTTTTCAGAGTTGAAAATAAAAACCTCATTGGCTACTTTTTTTGGACGGTATTATAGAGCAAACTTATTATTTTGATACAGTTGAAAGGAATCAAAGCTTTACTTTGCCCTTCTTTCATGAATTCCATCAGAAATTTCACTACTTAGCATGAGAAAAAATTTCATGGGACTAGTCCAGCAACAATGGAAAAATGGCTCAGAAAGTTGGAATTCTTTGTTTTGCAACCTGGTGACTGCAAGTGGTTGTGTGCACCCCAGAGAGGCGGGGGTTACATAATATCCACCCATGAGGTCCCCAGCCTGCGACCTCTGCTCACCAACGCTGCCACCTGTCAACTGATCAGGTTTCTCCTTTCCCTCGACTACCTGTTAACTGGAGTGGGCAGGACCGGAGAACAGAGTGCCTAAGAAGACAGTATGGTGATAGAGCTTAAAAATAGATCAACCCTAAACAGCTCTCTAGAAGAGGTAACTAGCTTTATCAATTAAAAAAATGCCAGGAATAAAAAGCAATGGGTAACTGTCTATTAAATATCAGCTAATGTTGTTATCTAGATCTATTTTTGATAGATCCTCAGTATATACTAATAAACTACAAAAGATTGTAATGTGGAAAAGGTGTGCTGCCTAAATATTTGAAGATATTGATAAAGTACTAGAAACAAGCCATATTATAATATAAATATTGACCTTTTGGGATATGAAATGGTTGACAGTGGGATTTGCTTACATAAAGGCCAAGTAGCAGAGACTGTACATGAAGAAAGATTGGCCTGCGTTATTAAAGCTGGAAGACAGGCCCATGGGTATTCTTTCTGTATGTGCATAGGATTGAAATAATCTGTGAGAATATCTCAAAGAGGGAATTGTAGGTGAAGATATATAATGATGCTTTAGTTCCAGTGGAGGGGGAAACAGAGAGCAGGGAACAAGAATCCTTAGTGGCGATCTGTAGCATGAATCTTAAAAGTTCTTATTAATAAAATCAAACCTGAGCCAGGTATTGGGGTGAACTGGAAGATCAGAGAGACAGAACAAGCCACAGCTAACCTCACCTGGCCGACTTCTCAGCTGGTCTTTTTTCCTCAGACTAGAAGCTTCTGTGTCCTCATCCCAATAGCTCTCAGCTGAACTATGCTGCTTGAAAGCCTGAAGCTTAACCAGCTAAAAGCTTAACCAGGTCAAATGCTTCTTGTTTCTGGTCTTCACGCCTTATATATCCTTCTGCTTTCTACCACCACTCCCTGGGATTAAAGGCGTGTATCACCATGCCTGGCCGTTTCCAATGTGGCCTTGAACTCACAGAGATCCAGAGGGATTTCTACCTCTGGAATGCTATGTTTAATATTGTGGCTGTTCTGTCTCTGACCCCAGATAAGTTTATTAGGGTGCACAATATTTTGAGGAACACAATACCACCACAGCGATCCTTTTGTGTAGAATGTTTTAGCCACTTGCTGGCTCTTGTTATTTTATTTCATGCATGGATCTGTCTACGTATCCACTGTTTGTTTTCTGTGTGATGCTCTAGAACATCAGCAGCTCCGGCAGAGTCTGTAGCATGTTGGCTTGTGGTCCCGGAGCATCTCCGAACCGTTTGGAAGTGGCTTCTACACTCAGTTGTTCAGGTTCAAGGCTGTTATTCCTTGGCATGGCACTTGAGCACTCAAGCTGTCTTCAGGGTGGTTCTCCCCACCTGCTTGAGTTCTGCCTTCCTCTTGAATCAGGCAATCCCTGAGGGTCATAGGAGCCACCTCCTCGGTTCTAGAAGGACCATGTCTAATTCCTCTCTTGGTTCATTGAAGTGGCTGCCAATTAAGCATCTACCTCTAGGTCATGGTTGAGTTCCTATGGCAGAGATCCCTCCCCCTCCACCATTTCACCTTCAGAACTGTTGTTACACTCTGGAAGATTTTCCAATTACTACATCTAATTAGAGGGAAGAATAAATTACCGAAGCAAGTTAAATTATCTTGTGTGTCATAACAATAATTAACATTCAAATAGGAAACTACCGCCATTTTTATAAACATCACTAAGTGGAGGCAGCACCCCCTGGAAGCAGGAAGCATGGGCATCTCCCTCCCTGACGCCTGGTGTAAATAAGGATGGTTTGGGAGAGTTGCTGGGGTGTGCATGTGCGAGACAAGTGCCAGCCAGAGAACTTTTACATCAGTGTACCCACCTCTGCTTCTCTGCCAGGACGTCCTTCCCTCCTTGATGCTTCTCTTGGGCATTCTTGCTGTGCTGCATTTGTGCTTGTAAGGAGTGCTGGCTGCAGAGTGTACATGCTTGATCTTCCTCAGCTGTTAGAGTTTCTAGCCTTGTATCATTGCATACAGCATTTGAGAATTTAAAATGACAGTATTGAGGTGGTCAGCTAAAAGGCTGTAGGAAGAATACCTTTTAAGTCACAAAGGCCCTGAAAACAAATAATAAATGGAATAAAGCTGCCCCTATCCTTGTTTGGTGTGTGGTGTGTGGGAAGATAAAACTCAGCGGTGTGGGAGTGAGTCGGCCATATGGAGCTGGGATTGGGAATTACCTCTTTATTCAATAAATGACTCTCTCACCTAGGATTTATTTAGACAACTGGCATGTTAACTCTGGCTTTCATGCTGCTGGATTATTATTTCTGTTCTTGTTCGTCTTTTAAATTTACAGGCACTTAAGCGATACTTAGGTTGAGGATGATGGAATTGGATTTAAGAGATAGCGGTTGGGTTGTAATTTGCTCTGAATGAAGAGATTGCCCCCAAAATGTCCAGCACATTAGCGGAGTCCTTGAAGGTTTAAATTAACTTGGGGGAGATTTGTCTTGGGTATAAGCACCGATCTTGATATCTCAGGCCAAATCGGAGCTACAGTGTCTTCTCTAATCACACCGGAAGCCTGAGAAAATGTCAGCGGTTTTCTTTGTTTAGTTTTCTTTTTCTTTTCATGTGTGTTCTTCAATGCACAGTTTGTGTCCTGTTCCCTTTAACTCGGGAGCACGTATACAGCTTCGCCATCGAAGGGACGTAGGGCGCATGCAAGCCTTTCTCTCTTGCTTTGAAAATGGCCTTTTGCTGATAGATGAGCATGTGGGTCGTTTCTCATGTGTTAAAGAAAATGCTCCTTTTTTTTTTTTTTTTTTTTTTTGCTAAACATGACTACAATTCAAATTTATTTTTTAATGCTTTTCTCGTTTAGCTAAGGGCACCAAAGAGTCAATTATGACTCTAAAAAATTACTCCTTTCTTTGGCGCTGGACAGCAGTGGAAGCTTGCTATTATTCCCAGATGTTTATCAGTGTGGTTAAATGAGGGTAATTTTGTCAGCTGACCTCCAGTTGGGGGCATGACCCTTTCTGAGATTAAGGTTCATGTAAGAAATTAACAATTCTTTCTAGTTTCTGGTCAGAGGTTGGAATGGAACCTGGGCAAGTCAATCAGAAGGAAAGTGGGAGACGAGGATGAAATGAAATGTATCATTGTTAGTGGAGTTGTATAATACTCGCTTAGGTTGGAAAATGTGATTCCTATTACTTTATTGCTTTTGAATGAGGAAATGTTCTAGATGGATGTTGAAGGAATGATAACTTCTGGGGTCAATGCAAATTGCTTTCTGTGGAGAATGTATTGAAGATAGGAGACTCTTGAATAAATTACATATTTTGATAAAGGTTTTTATTTTGTATAAAATACAATCTAATGCACTTGGAATTCCCAGCTAATTTGCCCACACCTCATTTACCATGTTTTAACACCCGGCACAATGAATGGTTGGTAATTAGGTGATTGATACACTCTCTCACTCGACAGTCACACATGCAAGGAGATTGCCCCGTGTGTTCCAGGAGCATTGCCTGTAAATGTTGCAAACCTTGTCCTGTAAATATTGCTCAGCCAAACCGTAAGAGGATGGAGGACGTGAGTCTTCACAGCTGACTGGCCATGTGCCCTGGAAGTGCAGTGTCCTTTCCCAGGAAGTGTGCTTAGCTCCGAGGGTGGCAGGCTCAAGCTCATGCAGCCAGATGTGGATATTTAAAGGATTTTAATTCTTAGGCCATGAAGGAATGTTCATTTCAGGTTACTTCTGTTTCATACAGGTGATTTATAGGACATGCCATTTCATTTAGTAGACGAACAATTATTTTCTCATTTTCAGCAAAGCAGTGGGATTACTTGAGCAGTAACCTTCTCTCAGGAATGCTTGTTTTATCTCAGGTATCAGTAAAAAAAATTACATTATCATAGCTTTTGTTATGCTGTTTTAAAACACATAATTATGCAATACCATTACATAGTGTTTAATAGTAGATATTCTATTTTATAAGATAATATTCAACTATAATTTTAATAAAATTGATGTTATGTTTATATATGAATATACTTTCTACCTATGTCATAATACTTAAAATTTTCTCAATACTTTTATAACAAGGAATACATAATTTTCAAACAGTATTTGGGTTTAAGTATGGTGATTTATGGAGATTTGAATATACATTTGTGCACATTCCTGTAACCTATACTATCATCAACATCTTAGACATTCCTAATTCTAAAAGTACCAGAGTTCTACTGTCTAGTGAAGAAAGAAATCATTCCATTTTATCAGGTGGAGAAAGGCAGATAAAACGAATAACTAATAATTGTTCAGACTCTACTCTTGTGCTTCTAGTTACTATAATAGGTTCACTATTAATAAACAAATGATAGCAATCCATTTATAGTTGATGACGTCATCCAGCCATATAATAGGAGGTGGTCCAAGATGTTGCAACTTAAAGAGAAGGTTAGGCAGTGAGTCAGGCCAGGTAAACTAAAGAGAGGAAGGCTTACATTTTCTCTATCAGGTCTGCAGAATCTAAGATCATAACTAAATTAAACAAACTTTGTATCTGTCCTAAGAACACCTTTTTTCAAATTACCTTTGAAACATTTACCAAAACTGCTTCTTGGGTAGACATAGATAGTGTTTATAAACTAAGAAATTAACCATTGAACTGAAGTGGAAATTAAAGTGGTTTTAAAAATTCATAGAAAGTAAACAAAATTCTACTTAGTGATTTATATTCTGAGCATGATTCATGAGCTTTGGAACCATAGAAAAATATTTTCCTGAGAAAACTATTTTCAAGAGAAAGATTGAAGTTGCTTGGAAGGTATCATGTATTTTGCATATAAAATAAAAAACATGCAAAATGTCTTTTGCATATAAAAGAAGTCTTGAAATAAATAGAGCCTACAAATACAAAGAAATGCCCACCTCCTCGGAAGTATTGAGGATAACTGTGAGGCATTCGGTGCCGGAAATAAGGCCACCCTTATAGGGTAGTGTTGTTTCCAAAGCATACTTTTGGGCAGCATTATTTTTTCCAGATAAGTGTTTACTGCTTATTTGGAAGAAGGAATCTACCAGATCATGTATACAGAAACTCTGCAAAGGAAATACCTTAGCCTGTAAAATGTATGAAAAAAGGACTTAATTGTGGTGGTAATCTAATTGTACTGAAATGTGATTTTGATTGTATGTTAATAAATAAAGTTCCCCGGGGGTCAGAGCTATTATAGCCATAGACAGAGTGTGGCGGTGGTGGCACATGCCTTTAATCCCATAGATCTCTGTGTGTTCAGGGATACAGCCAGCATTGGAGACATATGCCTTTAAGACCTAGGGGGCTGTACATTCAGACAGTGACGAGGCAGTCACGTGTTTGGGTTTACAACCAATGAGAAGGCAGAACAAAATACTATAAAAAGACGAACAGACAGGATATAGCTCTCGTTTTCGGGAAGCTGGGATACTGCAGGAGGAAGGGTGAGATTTTAGCTCTGAGCTCTGACCTCTCGGCTTTCTCTTTTACATTGTTTCTGTGTTTCTTATTTAATAAGACTATTGGATACATCTACACTTAATCTCACTAATAGTCAAAGAAAGACAATTGGTGAAAGGGTATTTGGGGGGGGAGGATGAACTATTAATGCTCAAATGTTAGCAAGAGCTAAAACTAGTTCACACACAGTGCTGTCGATTTTGGGACAGAGGAAATTGGGAAATATTTATCAACAGTTAAATTGACTAATAAAACTGAACTTTGAGCCTGGTGTGTTGGTACACGCTGCAATTCCAATATTCGGGGGGCAGAGGTAGGCAGATCTTTGTGAGTTCAAGGCCAACCTATTTTACAGAGTGAATTCCAGGACTGCCAGGACTGTGACAACAGAAAAACCCTGCCTTGAAAACCGTCTCCCCAAAAGAAAAGAAAAAAAAGGAAGTGACTATTGTTTGATATAATTGTACCACTCTCCATACATGGTCTCACTATTACGTAGCCTTGGCTGTATATGTTAGACCAAACTACATAGGTGAACTGCATATGTGAGTCTTGAACTCACAGAGACCCACCTGCCTCTGTCCCTTCAGTGTTGGGATTAAAGGCGTGCGCCACCATGTCCTACATAATTATATTTTTTAGCATCCCCTCCCAAAAGTTCAGCAAATTGAAAGTGATGAAATAATGATGAAATGAACTGTAAACAAATTTAAAGAAAATTTGCAGTGAAATAACTAGGGTACTATATTACTTGAATATTATTTGAATAATAGTTGATATTTATATGTACTATATGCAAAACACATAAACAACTTACTTAAGTAGACATTTATGGGGAATAGATCAAAATCAGTACCTTAAATAACTCCTTTTAGGATACTGTCAAATATATTGCTTAATTTTGTTTTTTGTCAGTATACAAAATTTTTTAAAGTTATAGTTTAATATTATGTTTTTTCTTTTAAGTTATTATATAGTTTTATTGATTTTATATTCGGAAAACAAAAACAATGCTTAGAATCAAATTGTAAAGCTTTCTACTTACTATGTATACTTGAAAAATGAAATTATTTTTATTTCTATGGAAATACATGTGTAATTATGTGAGCATGCTATCTATATATTCATGTTCTCATTTTTTAAACATTTTATAGCTTTACATCTTTACATGTTAGACATCACTGCAAGCTACACTGATTAAATTAACATTCACCACACATTCATGAGATTTTCTAGTCACACGTCATTACATGTAAGGATCTTAAGACTCACAGAGGTAACTGTCAGGTAAAGTCTCCCAGGGAATGAGTTCCAGAATGAACCTGAGCAGTCAGGGTTCATAGCACAGCCTTCCAGTCTCTCTACAGTTAACATCTTTTCATTTTATTTTGTTAAAGGAGTATGTTCAGCAGGGAGTATGGCAGAACCTTGCTTCATAAGACCCTACAAACAACCATGAAGCCAAAGGCAAAGGGCCTTAGTAGGCACTTGTAGGTAGACTTTTCCTTGTGTCTTGACAGCTGCTTCCCAAATAACTACCGACTTATTATTAATTATAAATGTTCGGCCAATAGCTCAGGCTTGTTACTAGTGAACTCTCACAACTTAAATCAACCCATTTGTATTAATGTACATTCCGCTATGTGATGCTAACTCTCTTTTATCTTGCACCTCCTTTTTCCTCTTCGTGTCCACCTGACGACTCCTCTGACTGCAACCTTCTTCTCAGTGTCATTAGTCTGGTTCTTCCACCTAACCTTATCCTCTCCAGCTATTGACCAGTGAGCTTCTTTATTAAACTGGTCACAGTGTAATTTACACAGTGTAAAGGAATATTCCATAACAGACGTTTACCCAAGGTGCACTCAGCTGGCCAACAAACACATGAAAGGCTGCTCCAAAGCAATTGTCACCAAGGAAGCACCTGCCATTAAATGGTGAGTTGGCACTGCATATTTACCAGGATGGGTCTACACAGGAAAATGGAAAATAAGTGTTGGCAAGGATGTAGAGAAATCAGAATCCTTGAATTTTGTTGATGGTATTGTAAAACAGAGCAGTTACTGTGGAACAGTTTTTCAAAGACTAATCATAGAATTACGGCATGGCCCAGCAACTTGGCCATCATATATCTACCCCATAGAGCTGACACTGGCACTTTAAGTACATGTATGTAGATGCTCATCGCAAAGCTCTTCATAATGGCCAGTGATCCAGGTGTGCTATGCCCATACATTGGAGGACTTCAGTTATACAAAAGAATGAAGCACAGGCCATGCTACAACATGATGAACCTTGAATACATTGTAGTAACTAAAAAGAAGCCAGGAGAAGAGCTCTGTTGCCTGGACCCACGAATAGGAGATAACAACATGGGTAAATCCATAGAAAATGAAGGTGTTGCCAGGGTTGCTGGGAGCGATGGGTGGGGACCAACCAATGAGGGAGCACAGAGCTCCTGTACGGGGTAATGAAAATGTTTTAGAGCCAGATAGTGTGGTGCTCACACAGTGTTGTGAGTGTGCCAACTGCTACTCAGAGTTTCATTCTAAAACGACTAATCTAATGTCTGCATGTCACCTCAGTTCACCCCGAATAGACTAACTACATTATCCCATGTCAAGTAGCCCATCAGCCTTAACTCTTTAGAGTATATAGACATTCACATGTCCTGTGGCAAATAGCAAGTTAGGCAAATACAGCCATTAGCCAATTCTTTTGAGTGTTTAACATGTTCAGGGATCCATGATTGACAGGGTCTCCAGACTCTGGGGACTCTCTGCCTCCAAGAATTAACAAAGTACAGACAGAATATGGAGGCTCTATGGATTGGATAGACACTTGGTAAATAGGAGCCTTGCATGTGGGCAAGCCCAGGGATTAATTGTCTTTTCACACAGTGAGAGTCAGAGGGGAGGTACCAGACTTCCATGCGTGTTCAGGCAGGGTGACATCGTCTTTCTCTCAGTTCAGGTACATTTCAGTCATGCATGCTGGCACAGTTCAGGTAAGAGCACGCTTCTGAAAGCTCTCTGTGCAAATATGTCCCTTTCTTCTTCTGGGGTGTGCAAGGAACACATCAGCCCATGGCCTGTGTGACCTCTGCAGATGACTCTCAGCTCAGAACAATCCTTTGATGGCCTCAGGTTCTCGTCCAAGTTTCTCAAGAAGAAGCTTTTAGGTGTACACATCACTTACCCCACCGCATCCTTGAGGAGCTGCAAGAAAACAGTATTTTTTTCTCTCAAAAGGGAAAACTAGGCACACAGAGAGGTGAAACGGTTTCCCTGGGATTATGTCACTGGGGCGTGAGTCACAGAGCAGCTCTGTCTGCCTGGTGTTGCTCTCCTCAGCTGTGTACACGTGTAGATAGTTTACTTACAGAATCGTTTAGGTCACTGAGGCCTGTGGAGTCAACAGTGTCTGTATTCCTGGCCTTTCCTTCCCAGTCTTTGAGAGAAACATAGAAGGATAAGCTTAACAATATGTGAATCATTGGATTGCCCAAGGTTTTCTTTTTCTTATCTGGAGGAGAGTTGGTGCTGAAAATGGAACTAAGGACCCTGTGCATTCTATGTTCTTTTGTAAGTAAACTTCACAATCAAGCCTGCCACCTTCTCTTCTTTCTGATACTTGCCCACATCAAGGCTAGGTCACCTTAACCAACCCCACCTGAGAAGCCTGTGATCCGTGCATAGAGGTCTGATATTTGCACTGCGTCTTGCCCGAGAATATATTTTTTAGGGATTTATTTATTTTCATTTTATGTGCATTGGTGTTTTGCCAGCATGTATGTCTGTGTGAGTACTGGGAATTGAACCCAGATCCTCTGGAAGAGCAGCCAGTGCTCTTAACCACTGAGATGTCTCTCCAGGCCCTGGGGATGGTTCTCGCTTTGAGGGTATGGGTAAGTTCTTTCAACTCTAATTCGAAGTCATATTGCATCTGTATCCAGGAAGGGGGTGGGTGATGCAACTTCGTGATGCACCTCTTGCCTTCTACTGTTTAGTTAGTCTGGATCCCAGGCCGTGGGAAGATGCTTTCCACATTTAGGGTACTTCTTTCCCCATTAATTTAGTGCATGCTGGAAAGTCCCTCACAGACACCTGGAGGTTTGTCTTCCTAGGTGATTCTAGGTCCTGTCAAGTGGACAATTAATATTTAAAGTCTCTTGTGTCTTTTGAAAGTGGAAAGGAAGGGAGGAGAAGAGATGTGACCTCTACCTCTCCTTCTCTGTCTTTGACTCCCAGTTACCATCTGGATTGTCCTTTCAGTTGCTATGATAACACTCTGACCATGAGCAACTTGGGAGAAGGAAAGGCTCCATTTCGCTTGTACTTCTGGGTCACAGCTCGTCGTTGGAGGAAGTTAGACCAGAAGCTCAAGCAGGACCTTGATGTGTAAACATTGAGGGTCGCTGATTGCTGCTCACTCACAGGCTTATCCTTGGCAGGTCTTATTTAGCCCAGGCTTATCTGCCTAGGCACTGGTGCCACCCACGGTGGGATTGACCCTCATACATCAATTGATAATCAAGCCAATCTGATCTGGACAGTCCCTCTAAGGAAACTCCCTTCTCTGGTGACTCCAGGCAAGTTGACATTCTTAGTCCTTCCTTCCTTCTCGCTGTCCACCTGTCCCCAGCAGTTTGGTCTTCAGGTCCATACCTCACCTCATTGAGATGACTAGCTGTCTCCATGTGGCCCGAATTCAGTGTGTACTCAACTCTCCTTATCTGACTTAATAACAGTTTGTCCTATGGACAAACTCTCTCTTCAAACTCTTGGTACAAGGCTTGTATGACATTAAGCCTCCCTCATCCCCCCCCCTCCAACATAGATCTCTCTGTTCATTTCCCTGTTTTGTTCTTTAAACAGTATCTCTGGGCCACCTCATAAATTCCTGTAGCTTCTTTTATTACCTGTGTGTGGCTGACCCCAAAATTTATCCTGCATCTTGATTACCATTGTACATTTTCCATGGTTGGCATTGAACCTTGGTTAAGAGAATGAATGGATTTATAGATATTTATCTAGCATGAATAGTTATCTCGCTACAGATTTTTATTATTAGTTACTTGTAGTAGTTTGAGAAATATTCCCCTGTAGGCTCTGTGTTTGAACATTTGGTTTCCAGTAGTTGGTGCTGTTTGGGGAGGTTTAAGTGGTGTGGCCTCACCAGACAGTACATCATACCAAGAGGAGGCTTTGAGATTCTGTACCCTCATGCTCCTTACAGTTCATCTCTCTTCTTGCTCCTTCCACCATGCCTGCTGCCTGTTACCATGGCTCCCTTCCATGTGGACTCTTATCCTTCTGGAAACATAAGCTTTATAAGCTCCTCCATAAATTGCTTTTGGCTATGGTATGTTATCAGAGCAACAGAAGAGTAACTAATGTATCGCCCTTCAGGAGAATACTAACTATTTCTACTAACAGAGGCACTGTTGGTCTCTTTCAAGGACAGTGTGCCTGGTAGAGGGCAGGGACACATTTGGTGTGAGCACCTGAAAGGGTAGATCACTTAGGAAAACTGTGGCTCAAGTCAACAGTCCCTCGTGAGGCCTGGCTTTCTTGGTTTACAAGCTTGTCCCTCTCCTATGGTACACCATATGGCTACCACTGAGGACAACGGTCTTTGGATTGGTCCCCTTCACCCTGGCTCTGCTAATGTTGCTCCTACTTGCGGAAGTTAATTCTTGTGGGGAATCTGCCTGTTCAAATGAATTTTCTCCCTCACCTCTCCTCCTGACCCCTTGCCTCCCCATTTTATCACACTGGGAAGAGGAAGAAATTAACCATAAAGTTTGGCTCACTGGGGCTGGTCTCAGTGGCTGGAAATGCCGGGGTCTCTGTGGCAGTCTGCTTCCTGAGAAGAGCCCCGATTCTTTTCTGTCTCCTTTCCTTCTGTCTGGGGTCACAGTGCTGCCCCTGTCACGGTGACCCAGTGAAAGAAGCCAGCGTACCACATTATGTAGTTTAAGAATTAGCGAGGTAAGTTGACTCTGCTTAGGGTGGAGGGCGTGGCGCGGGGGTGGGGTGGGGTGGGGAGCCGACCCAGAAGAAAACTTGAACTAAGATTGGTGTCTTTCCTCCACTACATAGCTACCGTAGTTACAGTATTCCTTCTGATAGGAACGTCTTCTCTCCCCAGCTCTGACTCTCTGGACTTCCTTCTCTCAAGAGTCTGACTTTCTACCAGCCTCCTCTGCCCTAAGCTCCAGGGCCATTGAAGACATCCTGAGCACTTTGCCACTCCACTGGAGCGCGCTCAGCGGTGCCCAGGGACCTCATAGCACCCAGGGCGGGCATTCCTCCTGCCATGGCGTCTGCCGCTCTGCTTCTCCTTTAATTGCACTTACTCTTTTATGACGTGACAGCAGCTAAATTTATTTATCAGGATGCTCTCATGTTCCCTCTTAAAGAGCATCTAGATTAATAAACATCAAGCATAGAAACCTAATCTGAATTTGTATTTTTATTGAGAGCACTCTAATTAAACACAGGCTTAAAAAAAAATCAAGCAGACCCTATGTGTCTTGCAACATCTGACCAGCCTCCCATCCCAGGAAGCCAGGTCCTCACTGCCTTCATTTCCAAGTTCAGGGCCATCTAGGTAGATGGAGATTAAAATGGCCTTGCCATGAATATGCATAAGCCTATAAAATACATATATGAATTGGTTAAAAAGCAATAAAATCTCTTTCTGTTTCTGGAATGCTTAGCCGGGCTATTAAGATGTGAACATATTGTCATATTGCAGGAGCTGCAGTTTTGCTACTTGATACGTTTAATTATTTTCAAGGTCATTTCCTTTTACAAAAATCAAGGCAAGCTGGAAAATGTCAAGCAGCCTGGACGTGTGGAATGAAGTCCTGTTTTTATTGTCATTTTTATCGTCACATAGAGTTGCGGTTTCGAGTCTCCTAGTTACAGCCAGTCATCAGACACAAAAGTCACGGTAATTTGCAATGTTAGGAACGTGACATCCTTTATCTTTCCAAACACTAAATGTTCCGAGGATCTTTTCAAAAGGAGTAATTGCCAAAAATAATTGATGTATTCTAGGAGTATGACTATTTACAACTTCATGTAATGCTACTGATGAAAGTGACTGACTGTGTAATAGATAGCTACAATAGATGAATATAATTGAGACATACGGCTGAAGAGGATTATGTACTTAGCCCCTGGGCCACTTAGGATATGTGTTAAGTAAGCCGGCAGTACACTGGCATTCAGCTGAAAATAGTTTTTCTGTACACAAAGCAAATCTCTAGCAAGGCAGCACATTCTGAGCTGCTCACTAGGCAGGAACATGGTGTAGTTCCGACTTGTTGTGAGTATCTGCCTTGTGAGTAATCCTTATACATCTGGACGGCATCACACCTTATTGTGCTTGAAGGTTTTAGATGATTCTTAGTTATGTATCAAAAAGAGATCTAATCTACTCTACTGTCTCACTCCTGTAATCCCAGTACTTAGGAGGCTGAGGCAGGAGGACTATTGCAAGTTCAGGTCAGCCGCCACCACCACCACCACCACCACCACCACCACCAACAACAACAACAACAACAACAACAACAACCACCAAGGATAGACCTCAGGTTTCAGAATTTTGCCTCCACCAGCTATAAGGAAATTCTAGTTATTCTTTATAGTCCCCCAGATCCACGACCTCTTTTATTGGGGAATTTGGATTCAGAGGCAAGACAAACACAATGTCTAGATCCTTTTAATTAGTAGGTAGAAATTTAAAACAACCCCACAATGCACATACCCATCCTGTTAGTTTTATTAGAATTGCTTTGAGTGTCAGTAGAAAGTTTGGATCAGTTATCCGCAGCCCTCTGAAATCCTTCTCTGTGTGGTTCCAGCCTAGGCTGCCCCTGAGGCAGATTCCCTTTGTCACTGTTGGACAGAACTGCACTCCTCCGGTGAGCTTGTTCTTGTTAACAGGACCTGCTTCTGCATGCGCTCCGGTTTTGCTAAGGATAAGGCTGGTGCATAGCTAGTGTGGAGGCAGGTGCTGGCTCTTTGATGAGACCTGTGCTCCACTCTTTAGCTTTCCTTGTCTTGTTCCTGTAGACTCAGCGTCTCTGTTGATCCTCTGACAAGCTTACCAGGGAATGAATTTCCCCCCGAGCAGCCAAGCTACCTCTCTGCATGGTTGTTTCTTACTGCACCAGTGGTGCCCAGCCCGGCCCCACTTTCTCTTCTCTGGGCTTTGAAACTCTAGGCTCCTTCAGTTTGGACGTAGATCTCGTCTTTGTCCATAGTTTCCATTCTACATTCCTGCCACCCACACATAGACACACGCTCTACTCTCTGGCATTACTCCTGTTTCCAACGGCATTGCCCGTTTTGTAACCGAGTTCACCCCCAGGGCTCAGCATGGGGGTCTCATGTACTGAAGAGCAAGTTGCATATTTGTGGAGTGAGAAGCACTAATGCATTTCAGTCAGCATGCACATACAAGGTTGCTGTTGGCCCAGCGGGGAGGGGCAACATGAGGGCCTTGGTAGACTGCAGAAGAGCCAGAGATGTGTGGTATGGAAATAGCAGGGCTTGGGGACATTTCTTCGTGCCTGTCATTTGAAATTCATCCTTCTAGTGCAAATGTGTATTTGAGTATCTTTTCAGTCTTTAGGTGTAAACACTTTTTAGGTTTTGCATTTTACAAGAAATCTTTAAGGAGGTGCTGATACAGTCTGGGGGGCCTTGCTTGGGTCCGTGTTCTCTGCCAGTGAAAGAATTAAAAGGCAGGTAGAATCTTGACTGCAGGAGCTGGCATCGGAGAACTCTCAGATACCACGGACAGCAGCATCAGGTGAAGAGAGGCGTTTATTGGGGAAATACAGGCATGCTGCCAACGCGGAGGAAAAGACCCTCTGAAAAGCAGAGGGGGACTCGGGAAGCTGAGAAATTGAGTCTCTTCTTGGGAACTGGGGCTCTTAAACCTCTGACGAGGCTTCTTCCCTTAATCTAGGGCTGTTCAGTTTGAAGAGAGAGAGAGTGGTTGATTGGCCCACAGCCCTTGTGTGACATGTACTGATAGGCCTTGGTCTTGGCTGTGGTCCATCAGCAGGGGGCCTGCTGGTGGGAGACAAAAGCCTACAAGGTCTTTGTTTTAAGCTACCAGGCTTTTCTTTTAACCTGGAGGTTGACTAAGAAGCTGGCCATCTTGAAAATTCACCCTCTTTATTACCTAGCCATGCCCCCCCCCCATCTGCCTGCCTGCCAGGAATCTGTGCGACTCCTTGTTGGTCACAACTTGGCTGCAAGTGTAGTACTAAGCTTTGGGAATACATGTATTGAAGAAAATAGAAAAGCAAATTAATGATTATTGTATTTATTTCTTTTCATTGCTATGATGAAAAACCTGAGGTAGAATATCATATAAAGGAAAGAGGTTGGTTTAGCTCAGAGTTTTTGATGATTAAAGGCATGATGTTGTCATCTGCTCAGCCCCAGTGAGGCCTTTCTTGGCTACATCTCTTCTTGTCAGGACAGCGGCCTGTGTCATGTTTTAGTACATGCCAGGGAGTGTCCCAGTGGTTGGGCTCGGGTTTTGTAACTCACCCTTCCAGGAGACCACCATTGCCTTTTCCTAGGTCAGTGTTCCCAGCCACCTAAAGGCCTCTCATGGGGCCACAGCTCTGAAAATTTTCACTCTTGCCCCTAACATTGCCAGACTGAGGACCAGGCTCCCAGTAGATGAACCCTGTGTCAACAAACAACATCCAGATCCCAGCAGTTACAGTAGAGAATGCATGGCCAGATAAAGGCATGCAGAGGTGCTCAGAACATGATGGAAGCCATCGGAATCAGGAGTGAAGGGGTAGGATGGGAGGGTAGCAGGATGGGAGGGTGGCAACCAGGTGGACTTCTTGGACAATCCAGCTCGGTAGCTGAAGGAATCATGGTATGTAATATCCTGAAGCAGGTGCAATGTGGGAGAGAAGACATTTGAAATGGAGGGCGTGTTGGTGTGAAGGAGGAGGCGGCTAGGAAAGCTTGGCATTTAACATGAGCTGCAGGTGTCCTGATCAGCTGTTGGCACTGGGGGGACTTTGTGAGAGCAGCACAGGATGACACTGGGGTGTCGGCAGAGGCTGGTCAGAAGCACTTTAGGACACAGTGGAAGGAGTTTGCACTTCACACCGCACAGCCCCTTGGCAGGGAAATCCCTTTTAACTGCAGTGAAAATAGCCCGGGGATGGCGGCAGTGTGCAGCTGGACTCTCCAGCTGTGCTTCTCCAGATGCTGTGGGCTCTGCTCTTACGTGCAGGGCGTGAGTGGGGCTGCACACAGATGGTGTGAGAGAGTGAGGTCTACCTTAAGCAAGTCTACCACACTGGCTCTGTCCCATCCACTGCTCTGTGACCTCAGCGTGTGTAGGGGACGTGTTCCTGCTGAGAGGAGTAAGCAGAGGCCCATGTCCTCTCCCCTAGAACTCTGTAGGTCCGCTCCCTCCCTCCGGCTCTCCTAGGCCCCCAGGGGCTCCTTCACATTCATCTTCCTTTAATCCCCCCAGATTCCAAGTATTGCCTTGTCCTGGCTGTGATCTGAGAACGTTTTTTCTCCTGTTCCTTCCCAGGAGTCACCTACCGTCTGCTGCCCCTCCCCCAGTGTGAACACTCGTGACAAGTGCTGTGTCAGAGTTTTGGTGACAGTGTTGGGGATGTCCTGTGAGCTTCTGAGCAGCTGTTTGCATGGCTTTTCTCCTTTATCTGTCTTCACAGAGCTCTTTATTCTGGGCACTTGGGCTACCTTC
The DNA here is from genome assembly GCF_004664715.2 of Peromyscus leucopus. Lineage (NCBI taxonomy): Eukaryota > Metazoa > Chordata > Mammalia > Rodentia > Cricetidae > Peromyscus > Peromyscus leucopus. The sequence goes on from NC_051076.1 coordinate 19,915,515, forward strand.
CTTCATTATGCACAGCAATTTACCTCTCAAACATCCTGAGGCTGTGCACCTACCTTGGCAGATTCCATAGCTCATTAATGCTTCAGCGAGGGGAGCTGGAGAAAGAGAGAGAGAGAGAAAGAGAGAGAGAAGAGAGAGAGAGAGAGAGAGAGAGAGAGAGAGAGAGAGAGCACTCTGAGATTCCAGCCTTCTCTTTCCCCTCTCCCTCAGAATCTGAGTGAGCTGAGCTGTGGAGGAGATATTTATTTCCAACCGACACACATTTTCACATTCCCGGCCTCAGCCACAGGAAAAGATTCGTTCAGTTTTCATTTTACACTTTTTTCTTCTTATACTGTCAGGTGGGTACACGTGAAAGTGTCAGAATTTCCAAATCCACGGTGCTGTTAGGCAATGAATGGGTGTGAGAGTGAGGAGGACAGTAGACACACCCAACGGAGGCTGACGGATCCACCCAGCTGGCTGGTGTGTGAGCAGGACAGAGCACAGAAGCTCCTAGCTCGAACTCGGGAACTAGATCACCGTATTCTGTTCCTGTCATTCCTAATTTTGTGAATTTAAGTGAGTCACTTAACCTAGAGCTTGTTTCTTATTTGTAAAATAAGAGCACTAATCACGCAGGGGTGTGAGGAGACTTAAATGAGGCGATATGTGACCAGTGTTTCTTGTGTTTGCCACACTGAGGCCCTGGCCAGCCCTTCATTCCTGTGGCAGCTTTCCCCGTTACCATTCCTGCAGTGAGATCCCTGTGTTCCGCACACTCCAGCTGTCTTAGGTAGGGGATCTATTGCTGTGAAGAGACACCATGACCACGGCAACTCACGAAGGAAAACATTGAATTGTCGTGGTTTGCTTATAGTTCAAAGGTTTAGTCCATTTTCATCATGATGGGAAGACAGAATGCAGGCAGATGTGGTGCTAGAGAAGGAGCTGAGAGTTCTTATATCTTGACTCACAAGGAACAGGAAGTGGTTTGAGATACTGGGCGTGACTTGAACTCAAAGCCCGCCTGCACAGTGACACACTTCTTCCAACAAGCCCCACCCACTCCAGCGAGGCCACACCCACTCCAGCGAGGCCACACCCACTCCAGCGAGGCCACACCTCCTAGCAGTGTCACTCCCTTTGGGGGCCATTTTTCTTTCAACCCCTCCCCCCCAGTACGAGCCTTTTGTCTCATTAGGGACGTCACACTTATAAACTGCCTTGCCCAGGGCACTTTGATAGACGCTGTCCATCTAGTATCAATTCATACTTTCTTCCTAGTGAATAACATAGATTTTTGTTTGTTTTAAATAGACAAAGTCAATTCAAATCTGAAAACTTTCTGCTGGAGTGTGGATCCTAAATGTTCTCCATAGGCCACAGGTGAAAGAAATCCTCCATCCCCAGCTTGTGGTACTATTGGCAGGCAGTGGATCTGTTACCTATGGGTCCTGGTGAGGTCTCTGGGTTACTGGGGGCATTTCCTTGAGGGATTGATAGGTCTCAGTCTCTACCCTACTTGTTACACTGTGTATTTCGGCCAGGACAGTTCACCCCAGCCCCAGAGGAATAGGACCAAAATATGAACCAGAACTTCAAACATTTTCATCTTATACATTGATTGTTTCTGATGTTGCTTTACAGACGTCACTGTAGCTAGGGACAGTGTTCAAAGCTGCTCTTTCCTGATTTGAAGGACTCACAGGACTGGCTGGGCCCCTTTCCCTTCTGTCTGCCTCTCCAGAACACCCAGACACACCCAGGGAGTTGAAGGTACAACAGAAGGGTGGAAACCACACCCATTCACTGGTGACAAAGAGAAAACCTACAGATGCATCTGGATCCCCACTGATGTTGCAGAACCCCTCTGGAATACAGATCTCTCTCTTGGGGGGGAAGAGTTTCATCTGCTGTTCTGTTGTAAGCAATGGATTTTGATTCTGCTTACACATGGTTTTCCAAATTTTCTTTAGCTTTTTTTTTTAAATTTGACTTTTAATGACTGGCTCCTTCTCATCATTCAGTCAGTAGTTATTTGAGCACACCTCTCAGAAAGGGCTGCTATGGCTGCCCCTTCGCGGGTAGCTCTGTCTTCCGTGAGTCTTGTCTTCCTGTGCCCTCCCTGTGGTCTTGCCACTGCCTTGTCAGCATAGCTGGCATGGTCTCATTTTATTGGCTTTTTGCTGCTACGGTGTGTTGCTCTGGAGGATCGAGTTCCCTTAGAATCAGGACCTTGCTCACACCATCCCAGATGGCGAGCTCTATCCGACATAAGGCAGGTGCTTGATAAATATCTTTTAACTCAGTAAAATGCCAGTTATATTGATTAAAGGTAAAGTTTTGCAAGGTAGGGTTTTACTAGAGAGAGAAAAATGTATGGAATTCATGGTATATCAAATACAATGTATATTCTGTGCTTGTATGTATATATATAAATTCAGTGTGCCAAGAATTCTGTATACCTTCATTTTCATAGTTTCAGTAAATAAGTTTGTATTAGAAAAAACAAGTGTAAGGGCTGGGGTAGAGTTCTGTTACAGACTTTGCACAAGACCCTAAATTCAGGTCCTCACCACTGCAAGGTAAAACTCAAAGTCCCGCACCTTCTTCCTGCCTTAATGGCTTGTTCTAAAATGCACCAACTTTCTTTGTTAATCAACATGTATTTATTTAGTTAGTTTTTGAGACTGTGCCTCATGTAGCCTCTCTAGGTAGCTGAGGATGACCTTGAACTCCTGATTTTCTTGCCTCCATCTGGTAAGTACTGGTCTTATAGGCACTAGAAATCCTGCCTGGTTCTGTTTTGCTTATCTAAGGTGCTGTTCAAGTGAAGCTCGAAATGTGTGGTAAACTTTCAAATACAACTGCATCTAGTCTCACTAGACACGCCCTGTCACACGTCTTAGTGGCTGTCTGCCAAAATGTGCAATTTTACATGTCAAGATCGTTTCCTTTCCTTCCTGGCCATTTCAAAGGGTGGCGTTTCCTAGATGAAGTTTCAGCATCAGATGCATCAGTTACAAGCCAACAGGGCTGTTTCATTTTCACCAGGGATGGAGAAAGAGTCGGGAGAATAACAAGTTGGTTTTTACCTCAGAGAAGCAGCATTTGGGAAAAGAATCTTCATTTAGAAGTCAGCCATTCCTCTCACAGCAGACCATCTCGCCTTTAATAATTTATCCCGAAACCTGAGCTTTTGTGGCCAAAGCTCCTGGCTCTTTACTTATTTAGAGGCCCATGTCCCTCTTGGTTTGCACCTGCAACTGCCCCTTCCTTCTGCGTGCTGTGCACAGCCGGTGGGCAGGGACACATTCGCTGGAATAATTTAAGGCCCTCAGCCTCCCCCAGATCTTCAGGCTGTTGGGGTTTGGCTCACAAGATATTCATCTTTCATCTGAACCATGGGTCCAGATCTGTGAACGCAGGAACCTAGATTGTGGTACTGTGATTCTTGAGAAATTCAAAGCCCCACAATATATTGCCTGACTGGCAGACTTTCAGTTCTGTTAGGGATTGATAGAATTCTGCAAATCTCTCGTGTGTCTAAGCAGAACAGCGGAATACCAAAAACAAAACAAAAGTCCCCAGTGCGAAAACAGCCCACGAGGGCCCATGAGAAGGGCAACAAGACTGCCTGCTGTGGCAGGGGAGGGGAGGGACGCCTGTCCTTTAGGGCTGTTGGTGACCCTGTCATGCATTTAGAGGACTCCTAGTATTATTAAAAAGGCCTTTTGCTTCTGACAGAGAACATGATTAAAAGGAACAAGTTAAGAAGAGATGTGTATTAGCATGTTTCCTTGATCTACACACGATGTCTGACTGAATGAAAGCCTGGCTTTGAAAGCCTGACTTCATAAGAAAAAATAATTGCTGTAGCCTCCCCCCCCCCCCCCCCTCTCTGTCTCTCCATCACTCACTCATTCACTCACTCACTCACTCACTCACTCAAATATGTTTGTATGGGCATATGCACCTGTGCATGCAAGTTTGCCAGCCTCTGGAGGGCAGATGTTGATGGCAGGTGTCCTCCTCAGTTGCTCTTCGCCCTATGTGTTGAGACAAGGGTCTCTCATTGAACCTGGAGCTCATCAGTTTGGCTGGCTGCCTGCCCAGTGAGCGGCAGGCATCCTGTGGCCTCTGCCCTCTCCTGTCCCCATTCTGGCGTTACAGAGCCTTTGACTGCTGCCCCTGTTGCCTTGGTGACTCAGGTACCAAACCTGACACCCGAGTCTGTCCCTTGTGCTGGCTTTCTCCATCATCGAGCCAGGCACTAAGTATGGTTCGTTCCAAACCTTTTACCTAGTATAGCTTTGAGTTTCCTTTTCTCTCCTGGCCTTGGAGCCAGACATATTTTGGAGTTTAGAAGCTGTGCATAGATTTGAATTATTGAGTATCTCTAATCAAATTACAAAACCCAGGATTGGGGTCTGGGACTGAAGCTCAGTGGGTAGAGCGCGCCCCCAGATTGCACAAAACCCAGGGTTCCATCCCTAGCACTGTGTAAGCCAAGTGTGATGGTGCACACCTGTAATGCCAGCACCTGGGAGGGAGAGGCAAGAGGATCAGAAGTTCAAGGTCGTATTCAACAACGTAAGTTCACAGCTGGCTGGGGATGTTTGAGACAACCCATCTGGGAGCGCTTCAGAGTTTGCTTTAGAATTCAGGGTGTACAACCTTGTACCACCTCTTTGGCGAAGCAGATTCTTAATTGTCTGTAATTTTAGGGGAACTTGAATTCTTTGGCTACACGTTCTATAACTTGCTTTCTCAGTTTGGTTCTAATCTCCCTTTCTTTGGTCTCCAAACCACTGTTGTATATCGTAGAGCACACCCCTGTCCTGCAGATAAGGGCTTCTTCCACGGTGCCCCAAGCTTTGGATGCTTCTGTTTGCATTTGCATCTCTACCACTTAGCACAGGCCTCACCAAGAAAAGGAACTTGGTGCTTCTTACAAATGACCTTTACTTTTCTGTCATGTGTATGGGTGTTTTGCTCACCCATGTGTCTATACACCACATGTGTACAGCGCCCACAGAGGCCACCAGAGGGCGCTGGATCCCTTGTATCTGGAGTTAAAGACAGTCACTGTGTGGGTTCTGGGAATGGAATGTAGGTCCTTTGGGAAAGCATCCAGCACTGATAACCATGAGCTCTGTCTCTAGCCCTCAGTCTTAATGGGTTTTAAGGAAGCCACATTAGGCCTTTTCAAGTTAACCTTCAGATCATGATATAATTTCCATGATATACTTCCAAACAGCATAGATGTGTTGCTATTGAGTATTCTAGGAGATAGCATTCTGAAGGTTTTTTTTTCCTTTAGAATCTAAACTCTTGGCGGAACCCATGCAGTGATAAAATTGCTTGTCTCTGCTCTCATGAACAACATAAGAAGTCTTCATCGTGCTGTTTATTCCCCTTTACTATTTTGTTGTCCATTTCTGAGACTTCTTGGACTTGGAGCTTTTGCCTGTGAAAACACTCACTTGTGCTGAGGAGTGCCCTGTGGGGAGCAGCCACACGGTCGACACGTTGGATGTGTGGTGTTGTCTGATTCTTACCATTAGGTTGAAAACTTCTTGAGAAGATCCCTACCCAGTTTGAGATAAACAAGATTCCTGTTGTGGCTTTTGGTGATGATTCCAAGCATCTTGAGGTCAGGAACTAAGCTGTCACCAGAGCTCTTAGGGTCAGCACTTGGGCACCGAGGCCAATTAAACATACACGTCATAGTGATGAACAGGGAAGAGGTTTGTTCTGTGTGGCTACACTGGGAAGAAGAACAAAGGAGGAGATCTAGTGAGTCCTGACGTCCATCTCCCAGGTTCTGATGTGAGGTTTGGGTAGAAAGTAAGAGTTAGGAATGTTATACAGACCCTGTCAGAGTGTGGTCTGGCCTGGCATTGACCGCTCGTTATCTTCACACTGTTCTGTTCTTCAAGGTGGTCTGACAGGTTGTCAGAACTGTTGGAAATGTCTTCTGGGGTGACAAATTCCTCCTCTGACCTGCACCAGGCTCCTGCATTCTCCTCCCAGCATTAGAGTCCCAGGAAATAGCAGTGTTTTCAGTATCCTAGGGACCATTGTTTCAGTGGGCTGAGAGCTACAGGGAGGCTGTATGTATCCTTAAGAGCATCTTCCATCCTGCCAGGAAAGGTCCAGTGGTTGTTAGCATTTAGTACAGTAAGTGGAGAAAGTTACACCAGCAAGGGCATGATTATTCTTCTCAGCTGTAAATTTGATGGTCAAGCTACTTGGTTTGATTGATTCCTTATCATGAAGGTCATGTTTTATTAGTGCAGAGCAGAATTGCTTGATAGGCTTGAGATCATTATTATTTTTTCTTTAACCAAACACACAGAAACAGGTGAAACTTTGAAGACTCCAGCCTTAACCACTATGCAAGTGAGCCAGTCACTCACTGCAGACACAGGGAGTCCTGCCCCTTAGAAGTTTGATCGTTTTTGTAATACACCTGCCAAAGAAGACGATCCCTTATTAAGAGGGACGGTAAAGTTCTGAAGTTAGCAAGGACACGATCAGTGTGGTGTATAGTGAAGGCCCTAGGGCCACCAAGGCTGTGCTAGCTTCTGCTGATTCATTTGTGGGCACATGCTGGAGACCTTGTCATGCTTGGCTGTGGAGATGGAGAGCCAGGCTAACAGATTTTTCTTTGCCCTTTGGTGAACTTGCCGTGGAGCACAGTCTTAGGGGTGGAGAAGAGTGATTCATGTATGAACGCATAAGCAAAAGGGGTTAAAGCGTCATGTGTTCTTTGTACCCGAGTGCTCTTTAGAAATCAGTGGCATGGATTTACTTCCCAGTAGTGTCACGGTATGTGCTACAGATGGTGAGAAATTTGGGGAATAGAGATGATAGCAAGCATATAGTCCACGTGGTCTGGTGCACAGTGGACTGTAATGAATTTATTAAAACGTGTTGGCCTTTGGTGTTCCCAGTGATGCTCACTGGCTGGCTGACTTCTTCAGGCAGCTGCTCTGTACATGGAAGGGCCACCTGGGACATCTGAACGGCAACTTCAGTGGGGTGTGACGGTGTATCAGTACTGAATGGTACTGGCCAAATTTTGAAGAGTCACTTCAGCTCTGTAGCAGTCGAGGGAACTTTAAACTTGGTTCTGATAGTGATCTAAGGAGTAAGAAGACAACCACTCCATGGGTTAGTCTTATGCCTTATCAGAGGGCTATGTTAGTTTGTATATTTAGCAATATAATTATATTATTTAACTACCAGGTGGAAATGCACATCATTCCTCTTTATGAGATCTAGTTACAAAAAGAGTGAGCTGTTCTTTTTCCGGTGGTAACTCAGAACAACAACATCAGCCCACAGTACACAGTGAGTTGAAGAAGAAATTCAGAGAATGAGAACGTGCCTCATCAGCTCCTAATGACCAAAGGCTTGATTAATGATTCGCTTGCTCATGTGATTACATTCTTTTTGAATGTGTGTTGCACTCTGTTACTTGGGTATAGGATATTTTGTCAGGTCGATGCTCTGTTTTTGAGAATGGGCTTTTACTGAGGTTTCTGGTGGTGAGGGGATTGATCATGGTATAATCACTTCATAATACCAAGAAGATTTTAGAATGATTTATAGTAAGTGGCTTTAATCACAAACCTGTAGGCAGATGAATTGAACTCCTCTCCCAACCTTAATTATAACTGCTCTCTATGCTCCTGTTGAATGAAAGTCGAACCCAAGATTGGTGACTTCTGGGGATTTGTTGTCGTCTTTCATTAATATGTTATGAGAGAGCTATAGTTAAAAAACAAAAAGAAAGAAAACCTCAGAATGCCATTAACCTAGCTTTCTTGGTGTCATTTCTTGTCCTTGTTTCTTGAGAACTAAAGTCCAGGTGTGATGTGTGAAGATCAGGTCAGAATGGCGACAGGCTGATGGCCAGGGAGCGTGGTGTCTGAGGAAGGCTGGCATTCCTGTTTTACCTAAGAGTCTAGGCTCAGAAGTAAACATGCGTTTCTGCCGCACATGACCGTGTTCCTCCCAGAATCTCAGTGAAGTCGGTCAGGAGTGGAGTTTTCTTAGAGCCAGAAGGTTGTACACCGAGAGCCAAGGATGCATCCGGTCTTCTTAGGATTCAGAGCGAAGGGCAGAGGAACTGGGTGGAATTGTAGGCAATTCCAGTTAGATTATGGATTCTCATTTGGAGACACCTAAGATTTACAGTTGGTTGCAATGCTCTCTTCACCAGGCATACTTGGGATTTTTGTCTGATGTAGCCAAAGAAATCCTGAACAGTAGTTTTCAAAAGTATGATTACATCGGATTAGGACAGTGGGCATATTGCTCATCTCAGTAATGCTTCCAGCTCTTGAATTCATTAAAATAATAAAAGATTTTCTTTTTCTGCCTCATTATTTTTAATGTAATTCTCCCATAGAGCAGACTTAATCCCTTTGTTAGTGAAAGTAGTTAACACTTCCCGTCTGAGAGGAAAACAAAATCGCTGGTGTGGCTGTGATAGCTTCCTTTGAGGGGAAACCAAACAAAAGGAAAACTTGAGTATCAGGCACAAGGAGCTACTTGGGCTGGAGGAGGGTGGGGTATAGGTGTAGGTGGCAAAGAGACCCCTGGCCACATCCAGCTCGGGAAAGCTGAACCACAAACCTGCAAATATGTTTGTTTGTTTGCTTGTTTTCTTTAGAAAATGAAGTGTCCAGTTTGGTTCCAATGTTCCTTTCCCCCCCTCACTTCAAAGTCATTTAATTGAAATGTGGCAGGTAATATTTTCAAAGCCACAGTGTGCCCACCATTCACAATCCTCCCGACCTCGCGCTTTCCGTCTGAGGCAGTGCTGTAGCCTGTGTCCTGCCTCCCCATTTTCTGACAAGCTCGTTCGTTCCCTTCCTCGATTGGTTCCGGTTCCGGTAGCGGCACCCTTAGACCCGCTTCCTTCCTGTCTGTCATCTTGGAGTTCAGCTGTGTTTGCCACACACCAAGGTCTGATGCTTCTCTGCTGCTGTCTTGAACACTAGTCACATCCCGAGGCTGTGCTGTAGCACCCCTGTCCTGTCCTGTCCTGGTCCTGATGGCGCCATCATAACAGACAGATCTCACCTTACTGTGGAAAAAGGGCTCAGCCTAGGAGGTTGCTGGGAGCTATGGCTAGACTGGAAATTGTGTTTTTCATTTTGGAAGTCGCTAAATCACAGTTTTGAGAACCTCCCATACAGCTGATTAAAATAGCAGGCCTCCGTGCCTGTAAGATTTCCTCCATTTTCTTCCCTCCATCCATCTTTGCTTAGTAATCTTTCTCTGTAAATAGGAGCTTGGACTCATGAGCTCACAGCACGTCCTGCTTCACCTGACTTCCAGGATGAACGCATATTCTTCATGGGGCGCCATGCCTGGCTTCTCTCCTGTCTCTTACATTGAGAGCTGTTCCCCTGCCTAGACCTGGAGCTCATGACAGGAACCCTCTGAGGCAGGGCCTTTCTCCAGCAAATAAATTACTGCTTCTGAAGACGGGCCTTTCCTCAACCTGGGAAATGAAGAGAGCAGCAACGTGTCCCTTTCCTGGGGGATTTGCTCAGGCTGAGTTTGTTTACGATGAGAGATGTGCCAGGCATCTCCGGTGTCAACCTGCCTGGGGAACGCGTGGGTTCAGGCGGCAGGAAAATGCAACATTGTGAGCACACTGGGTGTGTGTAAGGAGATGCCTAGTAACCCGTGAGCAGATTATCCTTTCTGCCTGGCACCATCGGCCTAGTGCAGATTAACGAGAAAATAGCCTGCTTCTATCCCCAGAAGCCACACAGAATGCTGTGTGTCCCCCTCAATGGTTTGCGTTGGTGATTCCATGGACATCTGCCTTCGGTGAGGAGGAGCAGCTTGAAGTGGTCTGGAGGTTTTAAATTGCCCTGTGCCCCCCCCCCCCCCGAGGTTTTAAGTCCCCCCTCCGTGTGTGTGCACGTGCACACACACACAGACACACACACACACACACACACACACACACACCTCCAACCCTCCTCCCCCTCTCAGATTGCTCTGTGCTCATTGCAGGCTAGATGCCTGCTTATGTCTCTGCCCCTTGGTTATATGGGTCCACTGCTTGCCTTCCTCTGACAGTCTGCCTCCTTCCCATTCCTCTCCCGCCCCGAGTGGCCTTCCCCATCCTCCTGCCTTTCTTCTTGTTTGCTCTGTCTCCCTCCTAACTGGTCAGAACGGCAGGCCTCTATGTGAGGGCAGTCTTTATCAGCATTTGTGCCATGCTCCATGTCCCTGGAGTCCATCATGAGAGTCGGCAGTGATCATGACCTGGGCACTGAAGGGACTGTTCACTCTTTGTAAAAATGCTCAACTCATAGCCAGGCAGTGGTGGCTCAATCCCAGAGCTCAGGTGGCAGAGGCAGGTGGATCTCTGAGTTCAATGCCAGCCTGGTCTACAGAGTGAGTTCCAGGACAGCCAGAGGTGCTGTCTCGAAAAAAAAAAAAAAAAAAAAAAATGAAAACACACACACACACACACACACACACACACACACAACAACAACAACAACAACAAAATCAAAAGCAACAACAACAACAAAACATTCATTTTGTGACAGGAAAAGAGGTATGTTAGAAAGCGTGGGACCTCTTTGTCATGCCCTTGACCTTACAGTTATTGGCTCTCTTGAGATCAGACTATATGCATATTCTTCCTTTTAGACCTGGACTCTTTTATACTCAAGTGTCTGAATTTCTGGCTGTGTCTCAGTCACTGTCCTCTTGCTGTGAGGAGACACTGTGACACAACTCTTAGAAAGCATTTAATTGAGCTGGCTCACAGTTTCAGAAGCTTGGCCCCTTACCATCATGTCGGGGAGCATGGCGGCAGGTATGGCAGACATGGTGCTGGAGAATGGAATTGAGAGCTACATCCCTATCCACAGGCAGAGAGAGAAAGTATGTGTGTGCATGAGCCTGGCCCTGGTATGGGTTTTTGAAACCTCAAAGCCTACAGTCAATGACACATTTCCTCCAACAAGGCCACACCTCCTAATCCTTCCAAAGAACTCCACTCCCTGGTAACTAGGCATTAGAATATACGAGCCTATGGGGGCCATTCTTATTCAAACCACCACTAGAACTTTGAACATTTTGGTTTTAAGAAGAAAGTTGAAATGTAAGCTCATAAAACTAGGACAGGAATTAGCTTTAAGTCCAGTGATGTTCAGGCAATGCCAGAACTAACTCCCCACACCCTGGCACAGATTTATTGACTTTGTCATCCACAGCTCAGTGAGTGTATTAACTGAGTTCAACGTGAACTAATATGAGAATGCCAGCTGCTAGGCCTTGAGCTGCTAAACAGTTGACATCTATGGTGGACAACTCTTCATATTAGGTGTTAGTTTCACTGCTTTCATTTCGCAAATAAGAACCTGGAGCTCCAGAAGTCAAGGAACTCAGCCATTTCCTATTGTAGCTGCAGCAGCAGAGTTGAAACTGAAATTCTGATGTGGGTTCCAAGCCCACATCCTTCCCTCAGTGAACACAGCGGCACTGGACCAGAGAGCCCAGGACACTGGCTGGCCCACGATGCTTCCTAATGCAGCTTCTGTACCCCAGGGAGCCTTGGGAGAAAGAGGGGCAAGCATCCAGAGCTCCTCTACATCCACACGGTCGAGTTCCTAAAACATTCTGTGTGGATGAGAAGACAGAACATATCATCAGTTCTTGAGCAATCACCTTAGTGCTATTTCTCTTTAAAAACACTTCCAGAGAGCCTGGCATTTGATGACAAGGATTCTGCTTAAAGGGTCTTTTGTTTTTTTGGAATGTTCAGTTCCATGGACATTGTTTCCCAAAAGAAACTGAATGTGTACTAACTTCTCAGGAGTTATTGTCCATGTAGTAGACACATGCACAATCTCCCCCCCTCCCCCACTCATCCTTTCTAGTTGTTTCCTAGAGCTAAAGTCTCATCTCTTTTTCAGGTAGATGAAGTATGTATTTGATCCTAAGGTCATACAGATTACATTTGATTATTGCCACATTTCTCATCATGTCTGCCTAATTAAGTAAGGCAGGAAGGATCTCACTCTGCTTCAGAGCCTGGCCTCAAGTGGTCCTCCTGAGTACTGGGACTGTAGACGTATGCTGCTGCACCAGGGTTTTTCATCATGTGTTTAAGAAGCAGCTCCTTCCCCTCCAGCCCACGTCACTGAGTGGTGCTCCTGTGTGGCGGATGCAGTCCACTGCTGGTAGTTCTGTGCAGTCTCCAGTAGTGTGTTCAAGCTTCCGGTATAAGCCAGATCTGCACCATTTAAGGGGAAATTTCATATCCGTTAGTTTCAGGCAAATGCAACAGTGACCATGTTTAAATGCTTTGTATGTTTCTATGAGAGTCAGCAGTTTTCCAGAGGTCTTGTTTATGAAGGTTGTTAGTTATGCAAAGTGGGCCTTTATGAATAGTTCTATGAAATGATTCCAATTAAAAAGAAATGGGTAGATTGCCAGTCAGTGTCAGCTAATTAAATTATGATATGCTCCTGTCATTAACAAGAACCTTGACTGAAGAGAGAGAGAGAGAGAAAAAAAAAGGATAAAAGCAGATTCTTGGAATTTGTTGATAGGGAGGGTATATCGCTTTATTCATTCTTATATAATTAGACGTGTAAAACAGCAGCTTCCTATTATGTATTTGAAATCGAAGTCTTATTACTCCCATCTAGGGTATAATTAATCAATTTCAGCTGGGTGTTTCAGATGCTACAGTGAAATGCCGTTTCATTAAGAACCATAGTTTAATAATAATGGGTCAATCATCATGACACTGTTGTAGACACAAAAATGAGCTTCAGACACCCAAACCGTGTTCTTGCTGAGACAAGAGCATTGCTCTGAGAAGAAATTGAATTGAGAAGGCGGCTGCACTACTTTCTGAAGGCTGCTTCTACCTCAGCATTTTGCTGGGAAGACAAGAGGGATTTTAGACCACAGGCCTGCGTTGAGGAGAGCTAAGGGTACCGCAGCATCTCAGATCTGTATCCAGTGTCCATCACTTCAGGGATGCTGTGGTTGGAGCGAGCAAAGCCTTGCTGGGTGACAGTAAGTGGCTTATGTGGACAGTCAGGGAATGGAGGGGCTTCTGGAAGCACTTTGTTAACCATACTGCTGCTTGTGAGGAAGAGTGCAAGACTCTGGGATAGTTACTTTTATTGGATTAAATCAGTCTTTCAGGGCTCCTTTGTGGGTTATGTAGCAGGATGTTTTTCTTACCTGTAGATAAATGATGTTGACTTGTCAGATGGGAGACCCAGAAGCACAGTGCCTGGGAAGACTTTTGGGTACCTCAAACATAATTAAAATCTTAGCATTTATACCTAACTAGTTGGACCTCTGTGATGAGGCATGTAGTGCTGCTGTAATTTCTTCTCTTTCCTAACATGCTATGAAATGAATTTGGGATGCCGTGGTATACCAGTGACTACAAGGCAGATGTGAAAACTTACTAGGGAAGGCTTCTGTGTTAAAGCCTTCTGGGAGGTTATAAATCACACCGTGACCTATGACTTGAGCATAGTTCTGTTCTGAGCATTTCCACAGAGCTTGCTGTCCTCTGTCTAGAAGCCAACAAAGGTCGGAACTAAGACCATGAGGCTCCTTTGTCTTCACTATGAATCTTCCTTTCTGGCGAGTTGTGTTTGTGAGTGTCCAGCAATTAGAGAATTACCTGAAGGAATCGCTGGGGAGTATAGGCTTCTCTTGATGATTCTCTGTCACAGAGGCACTGAAAGAAGATCGAGTGTTCTTGGTGTTGGGGGCAAGAGGACTCTTGGTAGGATAGGAACATGAATGTGAGGTGCTTATGTTTGAAGCCCGTCCTGCTCTCCTGTTCACAGCTGCTCTTCCTTGAGTATTTTTGTTTTATTTAAACGTAATTTCTTAAACGAAAACTAAAAAGTCGGGGATACTTTGAAAATGTGCAAGAATGTACCTGAACATACCGTTTCTTCTTTCTAGGAAACTTACTTTTGTACCAAAATGAGACTGTTGCTTCCAGCTAAACCGTGCCTCCATTGTGTGTACAACTCAAAAGCCAGGATTTAACTAGGAGCTAGCATTGTATTCTAATACAAAGCCCACAATATATACTAAGTGTAAATTTTGAATAACTTATTTTAATTTATTGGTTTAAAAAATACTGTGTATTTACATTGCCATGCTAACCATTTATTTTAAAATTCTGGGTACTTTTAGGAGGATTGTGACTGTGTGAAGGGTTTGCCACTTTCTAGAAGAATGTGCATTTAACAATGCTTATTTCATTGTCATTCTGTGTGTGGGGGGTATGGTTATATATATGAGCATGGTACACACTTGTCATTGCGTTCATGTGGAAGTCACAGGACAACTTTTAGGAGTTGATTCTTTCCTTTCATTCAAGTTGATAGCAGTAGCCTGTCAATTTCCCAGATACTTGATCCTATAAAATTCAAATTCTGATAAATCTTTGGCAGCGTTACTAGTACTGCATCCTTTAGTATAGATAACTAGAGGAGAACATTAAATTCCAAGCCAGATATGTCGAGATTCAAGATATATTAGGTTCATATGATCCTGGGTATTTGATATACTGTCAACCTGTCTGAGATTTCATTTTCCTGAAAATCACTAGCTTAGAGAAAAGCAATACACAGGGCACATGAAGCTGTCCCACTGGGTAGCTCCTCACATCCCTGTGTTTGTCACAAATGATGTAACATGATAACTGTTGACCTTAATGATGGTCCTAAATTTCCAGGCAAGATCCTTTCCATCTTGTTAAGCCAGGCATGGGGATGTGCATTTACAAAGTATCCCACCAAATAGCCTGATTGAGATGCCTTGGTGCTTCATGGTGTAAACTTTAGTTAACAAAAATAAAACAACAACAACAGAAAATCTGTAGAGATGATTTCTTACTGGAATGGAATATAACACCTGGCTGCTTTCACTTCTCAGGTCTCTGTTATGTGGCTGGGATGACTGATGGTCATTAGTATTATTACCACCTGGTGTTTGTTGAGCTTATATTGTTTGCTAGAAAATACGACATCTTTCTTAACCTGATAAACCAGCCTGCTTCCATCTTGGGCTTAAAAGCCATCTTATATAAAGACTTACTAGGTTCATTCCTGTGTATGATTAAATCTGTTTCTCAAGGGTTGAGCAATGCCCTATCTGTGATCTTAACTACAAATGGTTCTGGATTGTCTGTTCCAGGAAATGACAACCATGTCTTTGTTTCAAAAAGTTGTTATGACTGCCTTACAACCATGCTTTTGTTTCAGAAGGTTGTTACGACCAACTTGTTGTGCTTATGTTCTGCTTCTGTAGCCCCAATTATATTCTTGTCAGATCCCCCATTTGGAAACCCTTACTCCTGAGCTATAAAAACCTTATCTTTCCCATGTCCATTGATGGTCTCTTGAACCCCAATGTAGGAGAGACAGCCCATGTACATAAATAAAGCTTGCTTTAATTAATTTGGGTCAGAATTCTCGAATCTGTGGGATTAGCCCCATAGAACAAGTTAATGTGTCTCTTAACCATATTAGGAAAAAGGTCCTTGAGAAGACAGTGTATGTCCAAAGAAGTAGAGCTGGAGTCCAGAGCCTCAGTCTCCTTCCTCTCTCCTGCATGACTCAACGTTCATCAAGGATCCAATCCTTTTACCTCCTTGGCCACTATTTTGCAAATCCTATGTTGTATGTATGTGTGTATGTGTTCTTCAGTTGACCTCTTGAGAAAAGAGATAATGTCCTTAAGTATTATTGTGTTGTATTTTACATAGTTTTCTGATCAGGCAATAAATAATGAAAGAGATATCAGGACAAAATGCAAGAGAGAGCCTTTCGTTGACTACAGGGAACTCTTGCAGGTCTTGGTAGAGAGGGTTATCCCAGACATCTCTTAAAGTCAGGACCTGCTCTCCTTTACTTCCCAACAAGATTCTCAGTTGATTCTTCCCTGAGCCAATGCAGAGACATTCAAATTCCCTTGACTGCCAGCTTGAACATAATAAGCATTGAGGATAACAACCCACATTCAAGGACTCTAAATCCTCAGTTGCCTATTACTGACTTTTTGAGTTGTATCTTCACAGATCAAGAGTTTGACTCCTAAATAAAAAAATGGGTAATCACGAAATTGTAATTTATTGTTTTTATTTAACAAACCTACCTCGGAATGAGTCATGTTATTGCGTATGACCTGCAATTTGAATGTATTCTAAGAATGGACCAGGGGAGTTACAAGAAGGGGAGTAATTGTGGGCAGAGTGCTCTGGATTCCTCCCTGGAATAAAGGGAATTGCCATTGAGAAGTGAAGTAAAGGTGTCATTTATAATCTCTGCAGCACACACTTGAAAATGGTCAGTCAAGATTAGACCAAATAATCTAATTAGAGGTGTTTGGGGGGCACAAAAAAACTAGGTAAACTAAATTCTAATTCTGTTTTTCCTCTTTAATCTTGAGCCATTCTCCTGTGTATTGAAATTCCTGTTTTAGCTCTCTACCCCCATTAAGTATGATTTTAAAACCTTTTTCTAAAAAAAAAATTCCCTTGGGAAAGACTTTTTGTAAACATAAGGTCAAAAGGTTAATTTTAGGTCTTTCATCTATAAGAAATTAAATTTTCTCAGGAAGCTTGATCAGATATTAATGCAGCACCCGCCAGTGCACTGGAGCCCGCTGTGACGTGCGCATCACTCCTTATTGATTAGAACGCCTGCTTTTTGCTGCTTGTGAATTATTTATGGAGGATCCCCTGGGGTGCTCAGGCATTGTGAAGGCAGATGATGAAATCCTTCAGTCTGAATGGCTCAGGCTGTGGGCTGGGTGGCTGTTGGGACTGACCCTGAAGGCCAGGCCTCCTGGGCCCGGGTTTGCCATAACTACCCTGCAGTACAGTGGATCTGGAGTTAGAAAAGGGATTAGATTGGGCCCAGCAGACTCAAGAGACTGGAACACTTTGGGTATCCGTTTTTTTTTTTCATATGACTAATCTATAGAGAGTGACTCAAAGGAATATAGGTACAATATTTAAACTTAAAATAGATAATAGGAAAAACTGAACTGTCCCAGAGATGTTATTTTCTTTGTTGTTTCATCCCGGAAGCTAAATATCGTGAGGACAATTGCTTCACCACTGCTGCCTGTCCTAAATGGTGTGGCGCTACGTGTGAGTGTATAATACAGCGAAGATGGTTGGTGCAGCGCTCACACTGTTCATGGATTTGAGTCTCTTGGATCGTATGCTTAGGATGGGGGAAGCAAAAAAGACACATCTTATTTTTGTTCAGCTAGTTTTCATTGTCTTAAGGAATGTTTTTAAAGGTGTTCTGTACTTTTCAGAGTAAATAAGAGAAGACAATATTTATGGGCCTTTGGCAGAGAGGAGGATAGAAATCTTACTAGGATTTCCTTTACAGCTCCGCCACAATGATCTCTGAAAGGAATTTGAAAGTTTCCTCATTTCAGGATGTGCAGTTGTATACCAAAGAGCCATCATGAAACCCAGCAATCAAATTATATATAAAATATAATGCAAGTACTCCCGTTCACCTTAAAGTGGAAACAAATCAGCTAAGCTTATAATCCACTCCATCTGTCTTGGGACTTGCAGAGAAACACACGTGTATTTCTAGACAGAACTCTGTCTCACTTTGTGGCTTGGAGGAAAAATCAATTATGAGCTGAGGCCGTGAGGTGGGTGATTAGCTGCACACCGTCTTCTTAAGGCTTCTTTTGATCTGGCTGCTATATTTAGGTTATTATGGTATCTAAAGAGGAGAGAAAGAACTGCAACTTTTACAGCTAGGAAGCCCAGTGATATTGTAAAAACCTCAATGAACCCTGAAAATTGAAAATGCCACATCAGGCCCATAGAAAGGAGCCTTGTCTGTGATATGTCCTGAGTTCTGGCAGTATTTCTTTGGTGGATAATCATTCATCTTCTGTTGAGGGTTTGCTGCTTGTAGATATATTCACTTTGGAGGGATGCATTTTAAAAGGCAAATTCCTATCAAGATTGAAGCATATTAATTCGTGGACTAGTGGCAGGCAGGGGAAGTGGGACTAACAGTAGACTCAAGGTTTCTTTTGGGATGAGATGAACTGTTTTGTTTGGAACTAGACAGTAACAGTAGTTAAATGTTGTGCATGCATGAAAACCCATGAAATGATTCACCTTATATATGGCTTATTATATGAATTATGACTCAATTTGTTTAAAAGCTCATTAACCCCAAAACTTCAAATATCATGTGTGCATCCTAGGTTGTCTTGGTAGTAAAAAGTAGTAACGACTGTTGTTAGGCCTCTGTTTCTTATTTCTTCCCTCCTGCTGATTGATCCTCCCCAATCATTTATTTCATAGCAATTAAAATATTTAATTCATTCTCAGTGCTCTTAGGAAAGTCTTTGTGTACCATAGGGAGGGTTTGCACTGCATTTACTCGAAGGGATTTGTGGTCTTCCGCATGCTTCTTCTGAGACAGACTTGTGCAGCCCAGGCTGGTCTCAAAACTCCTGCTGGGAGTATAGGCATGAGCCTCCCTACCTGGTTGGTGTCTTCTCATGTGCTTTTTGGGATGATTCATACTGGGTGTCCAAAGTGCCTGTCATGCTTTTACCTTTGAACTCTGAGCACAGTGGAACTGTCCTTTCACAATTGTTAGTGACCAGCACATAGGAAACTGGAGAAGGAGCAGGCAGGATGGCTCAGTGGGAAGAGCCACTCACCACCAAGCCTGGCAACCCGAGTTCAGGGGGAAGGAGAGAACTGACTGGTACAAGTTGTCCTCTGACTTACCCACACGTATGCCACGGCATGTTTCCTGCATACCCTACAAAATAAATGGGTTTTTTGTTTGTTTTTTAAATCTTTCTTTAAAAAAAAAAAAAATTGGCGTGCTTCTCATCCAGATGGCTACTTTTTATGTGATTGAAGGGTAGTAATTCCAAACCAAGACAGATGAGCACATTCATCAGAGTTGGTTTGACCATAAACTCTATAGAATGGCTGTATGTGCCTCTCACTCCACTTGGCACAGTGTTGAGAGGGTGGGTTGGGAACATGTGTGACTCCTCATCTGCCTGGGGAGTTCTCGGGTCACAAATGACAGAGTGCCTATGCCAGGCTCCTCTGATCTAATTGTCAGACGAGGCCGTGGTCCTATTTGAGAGCTCTGTTCTTTTTCATCCGTTTTTCTTTCTTGGTAGTATAACTGAGCAAAGAATGGTGTTGGAAAGCATCCCATGGTTATTCATATAGTTCTACAGGACTTTTAAAACCCGGCAAAACTTAGCAGAATGCTAATGGCACAGATTGGACAGAAACTGGATGGCTCTTGGCGGCCCTTTCAGCTCTCTACGCTTATATGCTTCTCTTTTATTTAAAATGTCATTTTGATTTTTAAACGAAAATCGTTTCAGCCTTGTCTGTATGCACCTTAGATGTGTAGTTTTTTTGTTTGTAGCAATAATAGCCAAATTCATTTTAATTAAGGAGCTTTAAGAGGTTGGATTTATGGACGGCTTGTGACATTTTAAACAAATTTATGTTCTCTGCCTGGTTATTTCACTGTTTGTGGGTAACTTGAGGAATGTCTTTAGAAGTGGTAGTTTTCTGGAAGAATTTGACACATATCCCCAGTACAGTTTATGTATGGCCTTCCATCATCTGAGAACATACTTAAGTTACATAAATTAGGGTCATTTCCAAAAGTTCACATAATAGGATTTAATTTTGATATGATAGGATCTAATTAAATTATATAATATCAATGAATCAAAAATATTTTGAAATGGCTTAACAGGCACCATGTCTGAGTCTAAACTACAGAAGAATGGCTGAGCCTGGGTCTCTGAGAAGATCACAGAGCGCAATAGAGGCAGGCATAATTCTTAAAGTTTGAAAAGAAAAGTGTTCAGATAGATGGCAAAGCCACTGTAGCTTATCCACATACCATAATAGGAGAGTCACCTCTTGCATTTTTTGAGCATATTTTAATCAATAGTAATTTTCTTGAACTGCAATATTAATGTAGCTCCACACCAGCGAAGCGCCTTGATATTTCCCGCCACCCTAACTGAGCGATTAGACAGCAGACGCTCAGGATATCTATCTACTACAGGATATCTAACTGGTGTAACTATACATATTTTCAAGAATTATTTAGATTGGTTTACCAAATATGTAAGCATCCTTTGAAAATAGCTATCTCAGGCTGGGTAGATAGCTTCTTCAGTGAGAACGCTTCTGTATAAGCAAGGGACCTGGGTCCAATCTCTAGAACCTATATAAAAAAGCCACCCATGCCTGGCATCACATGCTTCACTTTGAGAGCTGTGGAGGTGGAGAGAGAGGCAGGTCTCTGGCACTCCCTGGCCAGCAGGCCTGGCTTAATCTGCAATCTCTAGACCAATGAAAAATGATGGTTCAAAAAACAAGGTGGACAGTTCCTGGAGACTCAGACCTGAGATTGCCTTGTGATCCCTAAATACATGTGCATGCATATTCATGTACAACCTCACACACATATACATATGGATACACAGACATTGAGACACACAGGCACACAGGGAGCACAAGTAAATATTTATTTATTTTTGGTACTCGAATAGAAATTAAAACAAGCTGGTAAGAAGGAGCGTGAGGAAATCCAGTAGTACCCCAGTACAGAAGTAAGTGGTAAGATATCTGGTAACTTAAATCTTCTGGAAGTCAGAGGTCATACTCGTGTTCAAAGATGCTGCTTAGGCTTATGTAATGTGCCGGGTGGTGGTGGCACATGCCTTTGATCCCAGCACTCAGGAGGCAGAGGCAGGCAGATCTCTGTGAGTTCAATGCCAGCCTGATCTACATAATGAGTTCCAGGACAGCCAGGGATATCACACAGAGAAACCCTGTCTCGGCCCCTGACCCCCAAAAATAATCCAATGACCCCTTGAGCATAAACCAGTAGTTCTTGAAAATGTCTTTTGTTTGGCAGACACATTTGAATAACTGTTGAAAGCTAAGCATATATGTGCACACCTGCACAATTTACATAGCATTTCCAAACATCATAGATCCTGAATATATATACCAGTGCACCTGCCAGGGGCAAATAAATAGTGCTAATTTATATTATAAAAAATTGGAGGTGTATCTTTAACATTTTGCCTATAAAAATTGAAATTACCTGGCTTCTTTCTCGGTTGTGTAAATGATCTAGTTTGTTGAAGCCTTGTTCAACAAGCCCCGTTGGAAATCATGACAGTGTCGGACAGACTGGATTGTAATTTTTGGAGTACGGTTTTGTAAAGAATGTTTCCAGGAGAAGGCCATTCTTCCTGAAATGTCAGCCACATGCCACTTCTAGAAGAAAAGGTGGGAAATAAAAACATTTTTCTTAATGTAATACAGCGAGTGACAGGGCGAGCTGACGTGAAGGGAGGCAGGAGACAAGGTTTGTGGAAGAAGATTAAAGTGTCATTGTACCTGAAGGTTCCCCGCAGTTTCCCCAGGGCTGTCTCGCCCGGGTTCTTCTGGTCTAAATATAGCACGTCTTTAATTAGTTGATCACGTTTCTTTGGAAGTGCTTTCAGCCTATAGATAGCAATGGCTTAATTACAGTTTTAAAATGAAAACTTAAGTTAGCTCATGATTCTAGTTGTAATAACACCCACAGCAGCGCCGATGGCCTGCGTAGCTGCGGCCGTTATTGGAACTGAATTGTTTCCAGCTGTGATTTCCATATCGGCTGAGTTCATCCCTCCCTCCTGTCCTTTAAAAAAAAAAATACGCTTGTGAGAGACGTTTGTGATGTTCTTGAGATGGTCTTTCTCCTGAATCTGCGAGGTGAAGCCGCCCCTCCGCCATGCCAGTCAGCCCCCTGCGATGGCATTCAAAGGACTCACTTTGGTCATTCTTGCCTTTTCCCTGTTTCCTCTTTCTGTCAGTCTGGCTGGGTGTTTGTGTTTGTTGATTGACCTTTGAAAGCGCCGAGCTTTGGTTCATTCATTTTCTGCACTGTCCCATGCTGTCTTTTCCAGTCATCTTTGATGTTGTCTTGTTATTTCCTAACTTCTGCGTCTTCTGGAGTTATTTGGCCTCTTTTTTTTTTTTTTTTTTTTTTTTTTTTTTTTAAAGGTTTTTGAGGTAAGATCTTGGATTGTTGATTGGGCATCTTTTGAGCGCATATGCAGAGGTCAGAGGACAACTTTTGGGAGCCAGTGCCCTCTTTCCGCCGTGTTGGTCAGTTGTCTTTTTTGTGTGGTTGTCTACCTGGTTACTGAAGCCTTCTCCTATTTTAGAAAGATGCGTTTATAATATACCATCCCCCCTCCTCCCATTAATTTTCAAAGATTGTTCTATTTGAAGTAAGTTGTTTTGTCTCTAATTTTGTACAGGTTTTTAAACCCGCTTTGCCCATCTTTTGTCCAAGGCATTTTTGTGATGGTGGCTTCACATCCTTGTCAGATAATGCCAGCGTTTGATTTGTCTCAGGTTGGTTTGCTTCAGTTATCTTTTCTTGGTTAAGTTGAAATTTTCCTTGAGTATGAGTGTTTTTCAGCTGCATCCTAGACATTCAAGGTGTTATGAGATGTTGAACCTTATTTAAATGACCTGTCAGTGCATTCCCTCTGACACTGTGCCAGCCGAAAAAGGAGTCGCCTGTTGCCATCATGGTGTGTAGGTAGAATTCAAGCTCTGCGCTGTCCTTAAGGGACTACATATCTACTTTCTGGTAGGAGTGGAAGGTCAGGCTCCCTTTAAGGCTCTGCCGATGTTCCCCAAGTGAAGGGGTAAGGAGTGCCTGGTTATATGGCTTCCACTGACATCAGATAGAGTGTGGTGTGTTGCTGGTAGTAGTGAGGGTAGCTGTCTGAGAGGCTGCCTCCGAGCATAGCCCTAACCTTATTGTGTAGCTGGAGTTTTCTCCAGTCCTACTTGGGCCCACAGCCGCTCAGACCCAAGTAAACACAGAGACTTATATTACTTATAAACTGTATGGCTGTGGCCGGCTTTTTGTTATCTAGTCTTATATCTTAAATTAACCCATTTTTACTATAAATTGTCACATGGCTTATTTTTTATATTACCTTTACTTTGTCTTTAAAGACTTTATTTTTAAAACTGTTTTTTCATATAACTGTGTATATTACTGTTTTTTTTTCTTTACGTTCATTTTTATACACATTGTAAATGGTTTAGAGGTTTATCTCATCTGAATCTGTCTTACTGTGAATCTGTTGTTTTAAGCTGTAGCATTTCCACCCTCCTCTGCTTTCCAACATGGCGGAACTACGTTTATCACCAGCTCTGGGTCTAGGAGCCATGTGTACCATCAACTCTCAGAAGCAGTGGGTCTGTGCTTCTATCAAACTAGCGTGTAGCCCAGAAACTTTTTTTTTTTTTTTTTTTGGTCTGTACTAGCAAAGCTAAATCCACCACGCAGTGTAATGTGTGGCTTGTAGACATCTCATTCCCGCCATGCTGCAGGTCAAGCCCACACGCCACGAACCTGCCATAGAGTAGCTCAAGCCTGCAGGCTGCGGCTACTTGCGAGAGACAACTGGGAAGCTGTTTTTAGTTCTCTTTTAGAATCTTTTTCTTTCAGTTTTTTAGGTGGAAACTCTTGCCCCACGTTGGGCGCCATTTTTAGTTGGAGTTTTTCTGTGTCTACCCGGCTCCTGCAGTGGCTCAGACCCAAGTAAACACAGAGACTTATATTAATTATAAACTATATGGCCATGGCAGACTTCTTGTTATCTAGTTCTTATATCTTAAATTAACCCATTTCTATTATTAGTTTATAAGTTGCCACATGGCTTGTGGCTTACTGGTACTTTACATCTTGCTTCTCATGGTGGCTGGCAGCATCTCCTCACTCAGCCTTTCTCCTCCCAGAATTCTCCTCTCTACTTAACCCGCCTGTACTATACTTCCTGTCTGGCTACCAGCCAATCAGTGTTTTATTTATCAGTCAATCAGAGCAACACATTCACAGCATAGAGAAAGACATCCCCAGCCTTATTGCTCTGTGGTGGGGATGGAGGTTCAGCCTCACTGTGTGGTCCTCACACTTACCTCAGAGAGGTTGCTGATTTATATCTGGGCTCCCTGCTTGAGCTTTTATCACACCATTGCAGGGAGGTCTGGCAAGTGAGGACTCCAGATGCCCCTTCAGTCTTTGCTGGCACAGGTAGGAACGAGCCCGTAGATATTTTCCTGTTGTGTTTTGTTGGGACAAGGCAGTCATCACCTAAAGTTTTCTATCCTATTAGTGTGTTTCTTGCTTGGTTCTCAGGTTACAGAAAACAGGCTTGGTTAGGGGTTGTCTTTGCCTGTGGCCAGTACTGTGGTTTTTAAGAAAAAGTTATTCCATTTTGATTTTTTTTTGTTTTGTGTGTCTGTGATTCTGGGAGGAGTGCATGGTATCGTGAGCACGTGGAGGCCAGAGGACAGCTTTCAGGAGTTGGTTCTCCCCACCATGTTGATCATGGGATTGAGCTCAGGTCATCAGACTTGGCAGCAGGTACATTTATGCACTGATCCATCTTGATGGCTCTGCAGGACACTTTCTATTATTGTAGCTTTTCAGTGAGTTTTGAAGTCAGGAGCTGTGATACCTTTATTTTTTATAATTTTCAGGATTGTTTTGGTTGCTTGCAGTTTTGCGAGAGTTCATATGAATGTCATGGTTTTTAATGTCACAATATGTCATTGTAATTTTGGTGCTGATTTCACTGAGTTTTTAGATTGCTTTGGGTAAATGTCATCTGACCAACACTGCGTTTGTAATGCATTGTCCAAGTCATCTTTAACTCAGTTATTTGAAAATTTAAATTTAGAACTTGGAGTTTAATAGTGATGGGTGTAATCTTGGCTATTTTGGCCCAATATAACCTGATTAATTCCTTTAAAAACTCTTTTAACTTTATGAATCCAATATATTCACTGTTTTTTTTTTTGTCAACTTTATATCATTTCTAAATACCTTCCAGGATCAGCCAAGTTATATAATATTTATATATATTCCGAATCCCATGAAATAACAAAATCCACCAGAAATAGTCTCATGAACTGAATTGACCTTCATCTGTCAAAATATGCCCAGTTTGACACATTACAAACACAACTGATGCCGTGCTCTGTGATTCTTCATTTTGCTCTAGAATACCTCAAGAATATCTTGGTTAAATCCCGTTACCTTTTTCTGTCCAGCTTTATATCTCTATAAAAGGGAAATTACTTCAGTTTCCTATAAAGTGTTTTAATAAAATGCTTTTATCTGTGATTGTAAATGGTCTTCTCATGTGTGTGCATCATGGTTAAAGAGCCAGGTCTGAACTCAGGGTGTGGGCTGGAGAGATGGCTCAGCGGTTAAGAATGTGTACTGCTGTTGTGGAGGATTTGAGCTCGGTTCCCAGTACCCCTATCAGGTGGCTCACAACTGTCTGTAACTCCAGCTCCGGGTGATGGATCCAAGGCCCTCTTCTGAACTTCACAGATACCTGCACTCACACATATATACACAGAACTTCAATAAAAATAATCACACTTTACGTGCTGGGGGAGATTTACGTTAGGTTTAATTATTTTCCATACAAAAATCATCAGGTTATAGTTTAAGCTCACCTCTCTCAGTCCGAATTTGAATAGTTAAGAAGGAACTATTTTGACATAAAATCCTCAGCAGTAGCTGAAATGTACTTCTGTCTGTGACGTCATTAAAGTGAAGAGTCTTGCATTGTTGATGCCATGGCAGACTGAGCAGGCATGGCCAGGGTTGTGAACAACAGCTCTGGTGGGAACATAGGACGGTGCAGAGCAGCCCGGGGTTTAACTGGAACCTTCTCTAATTCCTGCCTGATTCATTGATTGCAAGTTCACACGTCTCGTGTCCACAGCACAGCTGTGTGGGGCAGTGGGGTGTGTTGTTCAGAAATGTAAATACCCAGCGATGACTTCTGAGACAGGAAGCCACTCTAGAAAATGCCTGGCAGTGGCTTCGATCTCTCCCATGGTGCTTTTCTGCCAAAGGGCTGAACAGTGCTTCCCTGGAGCAGAGGCCGGACCTGGGGCTCTTGTCCTGTCCCAGAACTCCTTCACTACACCCCATATGAAGCCCATAGGTTAAACCACGTGAGAGGGACTCCTCGCTTAACTCACCGTGTCCTCACGCGAGCAGTTCCCGAGTAACAGATGACGGCACACTGGCAGAATGACATCATTTCCCTTGTTCCCAGAGCAACTGAGAGAGAATTAGTACCCCCAGGGATCCCTGGTGGGGCCAGTGTTCTGATCTCAGCCAGCTTTCATTATCTCTCTGCCTGGGAAGGAATCTTGAGAATGGAAAGGGGGCATTTTGGGCTTTGGTGTTCGCCATGTAACCGTACAACATAGAACACCTTTTATTCAGAAAGCACTTGCTGAGTGTGGCCATGCCTGTGCTTTGTAAGGTTCCTCTGCTAATGTGTCATTAAGCAGGACAGGATCCTTGATCTCAAGCAACGGAGGCAAATGAGGTGAGCACCCATAGTAGCTATCATGATACCATGAGCATCTTTCAACAATGGGGCAAAAAATCACCTATGTGTTCTGGAGACACACAGGAAGGAATAAATTTCTGACATGAGTGTCTAGATTGTGTCAAGACACACCTAACTTTAAACTTCAGAGGCAGACAGGTAGAGCACTGGGGAATCCAGATGAGTAAGTTTTCCATGCCCCATGGTAAAGACTGGCTGTTCCCAGTCCTTGGAGCATAGAGTGTATTGAATTTCATTGTACATGGGCTGGGAAGGTGAGGCAGCTTTGCTTGTGGGGCTTCTTGATGGCTGTGGTATAAAGTTTAGACTTTACTATATAGTGCACAGAGGGCAGCTTCTAGCTTCCAAGTGGATGAACAGAAGAATGTGGTGATACTATGTTCCTCAATATATTGTGAACACTAATAACTTATCTGGGGTCAAAGGACAGAACAGCCACTAGACAGATATAGAGGCCAGAAAATGGTGGCACATACGCATTCCTAGCATTCTGAAAGCAGAGATCCATATGGATCTCTGTGAGTTCAAAGGCACATTGGAAATAGCCAGGCATGGTGACACACACCTTTAATCCCAGGAAGTGATGGGAGGAAGCAGAAAGGTATATAAGGTGTGAAAACCAGGAACTAGAGTCTGGTTCAGCTTTTAGGGTTTTGAGCATCAGTTCAATTGAGATCCATTTGGATGAGAACTCAGAGGCTTCCAGTCAGACGAAACAGGATCAGCTGAGGATCTGTCGAGGTGAGGTGGCTATGGCTTGTTCTGCTTCTCTGATCTTCCAGCATTCATCCCCAATAATTGGCATCGGGTTTGTTTTTATTAAGACCTTTTAAGATTCATGCTACAGAAGAATGTGTTGATGGAGAAAGATAAGTCTGGCAATAGCATGAAAGATGGATTAGGGAGGGAGTTGGGAGCAGAGGGAATGAGCCCAACTATGAAGCTCAGAGTAGTGCGGGCAGAATAAATGAGACACAAAATTGGTCTCTTATAAAATGGCAGGATCCATCCTCACTTCAGTGAGGAACATGTAACTATGGCGTTTATTCTAGAAGACATTTCTTCTTGTGGCTAGGAAGGGATTAAAATCCTCTGTTAAATAGAATTCTGTACTATAAGGAGAATAAAAATTGGTTGTTAAGGTGAAAATGCTCCACATTTCACTGAAGATATCTAACATTTTTAAATCTAAATTTTAAATTTAACTTGTGATTTTCTTTGAGTTATGTTGTTTTACCTTTAAAAGGGCAGAACTTGAGAACATTTGAGCATAAATGAATATTCTTATTGGGCGAGGCTCCCACTCAGAGTGTCTTAAGCTAAATCCTGGGGTTGGAGCAAGCCAGGTAGGTTCAGTAAGCATGAAAGAGCCCAAAGGAGGGCCGTGTTCACACCACTGTTAATAATGCTGAAAATACAGGGGCCTAGGGACTTAGTGACAGATCAGGCGTGCCTGAGTACTGTTGCCAATAATATTGTCTAAATCTGAAATGTGAAAGCTCTAATCCTAAATTGGCCTCTTGGAGCGACACATTGTGTCCATTTATGGCAGGTGAATTCTGTGGTTCCAGAAGAACTGAAGAACCCACGGGTCACTTGGCTATGACATCCTGAGTCCCCAAGCCAGCATCGAGCCTGTTTCCTGGGAGTTCTCTTTTCTCTTCTGTGCCTTGAGCTGACTCTCGAAGTCCATGTTCCCAGCTTTATCCTTTTTGACTCTAAGTAGTGGACGTTGCTCCTGTCATTGGTCTGGCTCACTACAGCTTTTAAAAGATGTGCAAAGCGCTTGAGCAAAGTGCATGCTGGGGAGGAGAGTCCAGTCAGTACACACTGTTACAGGAGCTACCATGTTGCATGGGGTGGTTCTCTTTTCTTTCCCTTGTTAAAACAGAGGAAGAAGTGTATTTCAGAATATTTTCAGCCCTCATGCAAAGGTGGTCCCTCTGACGTGAAATGAGTCTTCACTGTGGCAGCCTCCCTGGGGATCCCTTCTTGAGTTTCCCGACACAGTTGACTTGCCTTATGTGTACAAGCACTTTATTCAGGTTTGATTAAATGGCAAAAATAATAGCTGCAGATTTCGATCCCTTTGGTCTCCTCTGAACCATGAACACGCCATGGACGGTGCTGTGAGTTGAAAGGAAATTGCAGGGAATGTCAAAGGTTCATCTCTCAAAGACAGTTTGCCCAAATGAGAAAATACTGTGTCGGTTTAGAAAATGGAGAGCAGATGCACACCGCTTTGTACTTACATTTCCGTTTTAGCCATGTTTCAGGAAGCCAGTCCTTTCCTCTCTTGCAATGTTTAGGTGCACATCTTTCTTGTTTTAAACTTTTAAAAGATACACTTGTAAAGTGGCAAGTGCCCATTAAATTTTTCTTGACTCAATTTAGAAATGTAGTTACAAGACTAAAGGCTTTAATTTCTTTAGAGCAATTCCAAGTGCACAGAGAAATTGGAGGAAGGTAGGCTTTCCACATTTGCCCTGCACCCATTCTTTATTTTTATTTTTATTTTTTAATTTTTCGAGACAGGGTTTCTTTGTGTAGCCCTGGCTGTTCTGGAACTCACTCTGTAGACCATGTTGGCCTCCAACTCAGAGATCCACCTGCCTCTGCCTCCCAAGTGCTGGGATTAAAGGTGTGCACCACCACTGCCTGGCATACCCCTATACTATTTTAATACACATCAACATATGTATCTTGCCAAGGATCAAAGCCAGATGGAAGGGGATCTGCATTTGGGTGTCTAATCCAGGGGCTTTTTTTGTTCTCTCCTCGAAGGAAGCAGATAGTGATCTCATGATCTCCACTGGGGTTCTGACTGTGATGTAACAGGTTTTCTAGTCAGCCTGATTGGCTTGGGCTCAGACCCACTGCTCACTTGCTGCACTGTATAGTCAGCATGCTTATTATGAAACCCTACTCTGTTCACTACAGGATGTGGATGGATGCATTTAGCGTGTAGGCTTCTGTCACAAGAAGTAGTTAAGATCCTCTATGTAAATACTTGTGAATATGCCTGGGCCCAAAGAAAGCATCCTGAGTGGTCCATGATGTAGTTATTCTTCCACAAATAGACACAGGCTGCCTACAATGTTCATTTGGAATGCTGGGATACACAATGAATGAAGCATAGGACTCTTGTCCTCTAATGGATTTTATCTTAGTAAGACACAATAGTCATAGTAAATGAGAAACTATGTAGTGTTTGGAACATTTATAGGGTTATGGGGGCAATATGAGTATTGTAATAGGGTGTGTAAGAGTGCAGAAACCACACAACTTGCCATTTTTAAGTTGTAAGTGACTTTAGGAGTCATTAACAGGACTAGCCAACAACGAGTTGGAGGCATTTGATGTTATTAATTCCACCAAATTTGTGCACATAATTCTACTCTTACCATTTATAGGAAAGCTTCTGATGATAACAAATGAATACTTAATACTAATATTATAAAAATCCCTGGGCATGTCCAATTTTTGCTACATCGATTTTTCCTCCTTCATGTTTTATTCTGCTACACTGCAGTGAGTTTAAGTATCAAATCAGTTCAAGAATTGGTTCTTTAAGAGCAGAACAGAGCCAAGTACAGGATTCTTCTGTAGACCAGGATTTCCCCCACTGTCTTTGGTCAACTTACTCCCCCTTCTGACACAAGATCATCACTGAAGCACCAGCATTTCTGAAATAGTTCAGCAGTAGATGCTGACAGAGAAGCTGACAGCTTGCCTGTGAGTGAGAAGCAGTCAGGTGTTTGAGCAGGTGGTTCACCAGTGCGGTGCCTCCGCAGGGGCATGTGGGACATAGCACAGTGTTGCTCTTTGCGATGACCAAGCAGCTTCCTAAAAGTGGGGAAAGCTGTCCTGTCAGAGCGCAGGAATGTATTAATCTGGTGGTATTTCTATCTCATCATCAGGAGCAGGTAGGTTTTTTTTTTTTTGGTTTTTCGAGACAGGGTTTCTCTGTGTAGCTTTGCGCCTTTCCTGGATCTCGCTCTGTAGACCAGGCTGGCCTCGAACTCACAGCGATCCACCTGCCTCTGCCTCTCGAGTGCTGGGATTAAAGGCGTGCACCACCACCGCCTGGCTAGTTTTTTTTTAAAAAGGCTGCCACCACTTGTCCATGCCTCTGCACTTTGTCTTTCTGTGTGGGAACACTGGTGACCAGGAAGTTTCTCGGATGTCTCTGGAGTAGTGGCTGCCACCCCAGGGGGAGTGAGTCACTGCTCCTCCTTCATAATCTACTCTTGCCTGCCTCTTTGATTTCTGAAATGAAATGTAGTAGATAACGTAATTCTATACATGGTTTAAAAAGATGAGATAAGCCATAACTGCAACATAAAGGAAAAATATTTTACTGTATAGAAGTTTTATTGTGAGTATTCCACAGTACAGTGTGAAGTTTGGGTTCCCCAGGTGTTTGGAATGCCTTATAATGAGCAGGTTTGGATTAGTGGGAAGTAAATAGTAAATCTGTGTTGGCAAAAGTTCCTATTGAGATTTGAAGCTTTGACATAAGTGCTACATAAATATACACATAAATGCACAGAGTGACCATAGATGCAACATCTATATGTGCAGGTTATATAGATGTGTTTTGTTGGTAGTGTAAACACTGAGAGAATTGTGGACACAACTTTCCATCACGGCAAACCACTCTCCACATACCATGCAAAATAAATCTTTTCCTCAGTTTGCACTTAGGGAAATTGCATTCTTTAAAAAGATCACTATATAAAATTATGCAAGAAGGACACTAGCCTCTAATTAAAAAGTGGATTCTGAGATTGTAAATAGGGTCCCTCACACACGCATTGGCCAGAGAGTCTGGTGGAACATTTGAAAGACTTGATGGATGTAGGACAATTCTCTTTTATCCCAGACTGTCCTGTTTAGCAGGTCTGCCAAAATGTCATCAACATGATTGAAGACATTCAAATGACCCCTAATGCCATGTGCCCCCACCCCAGTGTTAACCATTAGTTAAAATTTCGGCAGTACTGGCACCCACGTGGGGTTCTGTCCACGCAGCAGCCCCTGTTACCAGCTCTCGCAGCCTGGCACCACACCTTGGAGAAGGGATGCCCTTGGAGTTCTGTAACCATTCTGCTTGAGTCGAGTTCCAGATGGCTGCCCGATGACTTCTGGGGATGTGGGAGTGATTTCCAGATGGCTGGTGGTTCCCAGTCCCTTCCTTCAGACACCTCTTCCTGTTTCCCCAAAGGCTACTGGGTCGGAACTGGATACAGCGGATGCTCCCACTAACTACTGCCGCCGTGAAGGCAGGCGTGGGTGTTGGTGCGTTGGTGTTTGGCCGGTGGATTGGCTCCTTTCTCTGCTGTCATCTAAACGGTATTGACGGGTACCGATGTTTATTGTAAGTGGATCCATCACCACTT
Source organism: Peromyscus leucopus (assembly GCF_004664715.2). Taxonomy (NCBI): domain Eukaryota; kingdom Metazoa; phylum Chordata; class Mammalia; order Rodentia; family Cricetidae; genus Peromyscus; species Peromyscus leucopus. Next base: position 19,947,458 of record NC_051076.1, read on the forward strand.
CTGAGATGACATCACTGTTGTTTTCCTTTTATTACGCCAGTTTCACTAAAATGCCTTTTATGACATGTTACTATTCCATCAGAGCACATCTTTCCTCCTAACTTGTCAATTAATCATTCACCAATGTCCTCAGATGTCTTTTTAAAAACATGTTATATTTTTAAATAGGTAACATACATAATATTGAACGGCTTAATTTTTAAGATAATGTTATTTTTCCAAAGTCTGTCTGTGAGAATTAAGAAGTCCCAGAAAGGCCTGTGTTTCAGTCACCACATTTCTTCATGTGTGACAGTCACGGAGCCTGGACTAAGGAAGTGGGGAGGAGAATAAAAAAGCTCTTTCTCTGCTGGTATTAAAATGATGAGAGTCTCTGTACTGGATGGTTCTGTGTGTCAATTTGACACAAGCTAGAGTCATCAGAGGAAGGAGCCTCACCTGAGGAAATGCCTCCTTGAGATCCAACTGAAAGGCATTTTATCATTTAGTGATCAATGGGGGAGGGCCCAGCCCATGGTGGGTGGTGCCATCCCTGGGCTGCTGGTCCTGGGTTCTATAGAAGGCGGTGGGCTGAGCAAGCCATGGGAAGCAAGCCAGTAAGCAGCTCCCCTCCATGGCCTCTGGATCAGCTCCTGCCTCTGGGATCCTGCCCTGTTTGAGTTCCTGTTCTGACTTCCATCAGTGGTGAACAGCAATACTGGAGTATAAGCCAAATCAACCCTTTCCTCCGCGACTGGCTTTTTGGTCCTGGCGTTTCATCACAGCAATAGAACCCCTAACTAGGACAGTCTCATTGTAGTGAATTTAATAGTGTTCGTTATGCAGGGTTTTTTTTTAAGAGAGAAAAATAGGACAGGGTGCTACTTAAATTTATGTAATACTAAGGAAAAATATTCAAGAGTTTTAAATATGCTGTCATCAACATCTCCACCTATAATTATTGACATGCTAGAAATTCACTTTAAAAATATGAACAGATTTTGTTTGCCCTGGGGTGACAGGAATGACCTGTGTGTGAAGACAAGGTATGTTCTAGAAGCAGGGACTTGGTATCTAGTGTATGTGTGTGCATGTAGTGTCATGTCTGTGATGTGCAGGTGTGAGTGCACATGCATTTGCATGCATCTGGAGGTCAGAGGATGACATTGAGTATCTTTGTTTGACCACTTTCTGACATCTTGGTTTTGAGGCAGGACCTCTCAGTGAATCTGGAGCTCACTGATTCAGCTAGCCTGGCTGGCAGCAAGCTCTAGGAATCTGCTGGCTCCATCATTCCTCCTCTACTCCAGCACTGGGGTTGCAGATGCATCCACTGTACTTAGCTTTTACATAGGTGTTAAAGGTCTGAATTCAGGTCCTCATAAGTCCATGGCAAGCACGTTACCGACCACGCCGTTTCCCTGCTTGTGCCTTAAATAATGTGTGTGTGTGTGTGTGTGTGTGTGTGTGTGTGTGTGTCCCATCCCATTAGGCTGAAACCTGTAAGGCATGATCTCCTGCATTTTGATCCACCACAGAGCCTCATACTTTACAGTTGACCGATGTATGTGTCGAAACTGGCAATACTCCCCGTCTTCTTATTGGATGGCAGTTTTAGATTTTATGCTATTTTAAGAAATTACCTCCAAAGACTTTGAGATACTAGTCCACTTTTAACAGTCTTGTCTTTTAAGCTTATAAAATTTTAGACTGTTCTTGGTGAACAGTGCTTTTTTTCAGACGTCAATGAGCAAACATTCCTTTACTGAATGAGCAAACAGCCTTGGGGAGGTTAGGCGACTTGTTCCAGATCACTAGCTGGTTAGTGATGGTATTGAGGCCAGGAGACAAGCTAAGGTGCAAGTGAAAGAGGTTGTTTATCATGTGTTAAAAAGCTGGTTGTTGCTTCATGGAGTTGGTAATGGGAGAATTCATCAGTGTTCCAGTTTATTTATGCTGGTTATGCACACAGTACAGTAAACACTGGGGGTCAAGTCTGTATCACCTCGAACAAGAGTTTTATTCTGAAAATGATCTTGAGTGGAGATACTTAACAAAGAAACGTGATGAGCAGGATGGCAGTTGGGGCAGCAGTGGCAGATGACCCCCATGAAGCATCCTCAGGAAAAGGCTGATGGGAACAGGTAGAGAACTAGCTTTGTGCTTTGGGACTGTGGGGGCCGTTACTCTGGTAGTTCTAATATAAAACTGCACATTTCTAAAAAAAAAAGAAAAAGAAACTATGATATTTCGGTAACATTCCTTTGTAATGGTTTAATTTTGCTTTTGGATTCAGTGTATTACTTCATATAAAATAATACAAGCACGTAATTTGGTTTTAATAGCTTCAGTTTTATTAGGAACAGAATATAAAGATGCAATCCAGGGGCTGGCAGCATTTGGGAAGCATAATTGGACAGTACAGAGTGATTTAGGCTGTTGTATCAGATGGCTGTTCTGTTTAGGTCATCAGCCGCCTGCATCATGAAATTCTCTGGAATTGTGGAGCGTTTTGAACACATTCAGCTCCAATTATCTGACAGGTGTTCTCATCCAGAATTTCAGATTTTGTGGCTTTGAACTTTGTAGGTGATTTAAGTTATCTCCTTTTTCTTACCCTAGAACATTACGGCAAGAAAGAAGAGGAAAAGGGCAGTCTCCTGCCTCTACTGGGCAGCAGGGGGCAAGCTTGCTGTGTGTCCTCAGTTAGGACATTAGCTGAGCCTGGCCTGGTCACTGTTTTGCTTTGGTTGTGCATTTGGTCACTGAGGTTTTGTGGCGTCCTAAAGTTGACTGATCTCAATAACCACCCAGAGTTAGAGTTCAACTAAAACATATGCAAGACATATTCTTTAGAACAGAATGTGACTTGGTCTATAATCAGTTGGTACGTTTAAAAAAATTATTTGGTGATGGGAGCTATTTCGCTACCATAGAACAGAACCAGTATTTCATGACTCACTTTTGAGGTGTGACAGATGTGTGGACCCTTACGGTTTATCATTTGACGGCAGGGGAGTCATTTTTTTAGGATTTTTGGTGCACCGCTTGTGAATGGCCCTGTATGTGTGTGATCGGGAGATTGAGCGTGCTTTTCACTCATTCTCTCCTTCCGTTCTGTGCCTTTCTTCCTTCCCCATACGGTCCACAACACATTGTTTCTGAACCTTGAGAGAATACAAGGGCATTTTCCCCCTTGAAAAGGGAAATATTTTCGACACCACTGTAGTACCTAGAGGTTACATACACGATTGTAAAAGGAGGTGAGGTAGTATCTTAGCAAGAGTTTTCTTCTGAACGCGGGCAGTTGTAATTAGCTTGTGGTGTTTGGTTTGGCTTGCAACCCTTGAGTAATAACCCTCTTTGCTGTGGTGTGATGCTTCCGTCCTGGGGGACACTCCAAGGTGTCATTCTTCATCTCAAAATGGCATCATTGATTGGCCATTTGATGATCAGCATCCAAAGTATGTTCTTTTTACTGCCTCCAAAAATCATTTGGTGGTTACTGCACGATAGAGCAAGCCTTTAGCACTGTGTTAAAAAGACCTGGCATTGGTTTCCTTTGATGTCAGGATATGATAGAAAAGTGGTTAACAATGCCCCTTATCTGAAAAACAAATAAATTGACCAAACAAAAGATTATGCCTCTGAATTCCACTTCTATCTATGGTGACATACATATTTTGATGAGTTTAAATTTCTTTCATTTTCCAGAGTATAATTAAAATGAGCAACAATTACAAAAGCAGCTTTCCTTGCCCAAATTGGAAGGATTTCAAAATTCAAAATAAGTAACGATCCCCAAATAAAACAGTACAAGAAGAATGAGGGAGGAATAGACTCAGTTGCAGACGTTGTCTGGCTTCCAAATAGTTCTTTGCTGTGACACATTTAGTAGGTATATTAAAAAATAGTCACAAACAATAAAAAAAAAAACATGTATTAGGACACTGTCCTAGAAAAGATCACCTTTTTGTCTTAAAAACATTGGAAGAATAGTCCATAAAAGGGAGCAGCGATTGCAGACATAGCATGCTGTTCTATCTTGAAAACTCTAATTTTCTAATTGTTAGACTCTAACCCTCCCAGAGCAGGAACTTCTTCTTCTCTGTAGCATCAATGCAGCGGTGAGTAAGTAATAAACCAGAGGGTAACGAAAGCCATTCTTCATTTTGCTGACTTGAGTCAGCACTCAGTAAATATTTATTTAGCATGTATTGTAAGTCAGGCACACTGCGTTAAGCTGGAGGTGCTGACTTGTATAATAGGTGGTCCTGCCCTTCTAGACCTCACAGTGTAGCAGGAGAGGCCGATGTGTAAATAATCAACCCCAGTGCATTCTTCACTGGTTATGTATAGGCTGTCCTGGAGGCACGTGGGAAGAATGTGTTGGATTGGAGGGGGGAAATACATTAAAGCTTGGCTGGCCTGTGAGGCATTATCTATAAATCAAATTAATGGCCATCTAACCAAGGTCATTATGAGCCAGGAAGTGTGCCAAATACAAAGGATCTAGAGAGGAACTCTGCATACCCCTTATATCCCAGAGCCTACTATTTTGTAGAAGGTGGGTACGTGTACAATTGCGTAAAAGATCCCATGTGCAGAGCTGTGAGTGGTTGTTGTGGAAGGTGAGGGGAAAGGCAGGCCAGGCTGAGGAAGACAGGGTCGCAAAGACCATGCATGGGAGGAGCCTGTAGTCCAAGTCTCAGTCTAGGAAAAGAGTAGGGCAGTAGTGGGTGGGTGGTTTGAAAGTTGGCGTCAGGCAGTGGAACCAGATCCATGAACATGTGGAGCATCATAAGTGATGGGGTCTGGGGTCTTAGCATTTGAGCAAAAGGCAGAAGTGGGAAGGGTGCCTGTGGCTCACCCTTCTTCCCTGAAGCATATCATAAGCCTGCATTCCTGGGGAACTCTCTTCACCCCTGCAGGAGAAAAGCATCTCTATCTTTGGAGATGGAAAGACACTAGGAAGAATCTGAGCAAAGAGCCCTCATTAAATCCCTCAGTTTATCATCAGTGAGCCTTACCCACTCTGTGCAAGCATACTTCCATATGACTGACTGCCCACTCTTCATCAACCCTGAGTGGAAAAATACTTGCTCCCCTGTGTCTTTGGATCTTTATTTCCAAAGGTCCCAACATCATGTAAAATGAACATTAAGTCAAGTTGCATGTTTTTTCTCATGTTAATCAGTCTTTCTGATAGGACTCTCAGCCATGAACCTAGCAGTAATTAAGAAAAGGAGTGTTTTTGTCCCTTACACAGATAATAAGTTACTTAGAAGGAAATCCTATGGTGGTGTGAATGAGAATGTCCCCCTTATACTCATCTATTTGAATGCTAGATCCCTGGCTGCTGGAACTGTGTTGGGGAAGGTTAGGAGGTATGGCCTTCTTGGAAGATTAGGAGGTGTGTCACTGGGAGTAGGCTTTGAGGTTTTAAAAGCCCACCAGGCTAGGCCCAGTCTTGCCCTCTCTGTCTCCAACTTGTGGATAAGATGTAAGCTCTCAGCTACTGCCCCAGCGCCATGCCTGCCTGCCATGCTCCCTGCCATGATCATCATTGGACTCTCTCTGAAATTGTAAGAAAAACCCCAATTAAATGCTTTCTTTCATAAGTTGCCTTGGTCATGGTGTCTTTTTCAAAGCAACAGTATAGTAACTAAGACAATCCTGTAGCACGTGGCAGAAAATGACACTAAAAGGCAGCAGGCTTTGGACTTCTGATGGGTGATGGAGATGTGGGTATGTAATGGAGATTTGGGTAAAATAGTTACAACTTACTAGCTGCAAGAGAGTCAGCTATAGTGGCATAAATCTATGTGTTTCTACTCTCATACAAAAGAAGCCCAGGAGAAGCATTGCAGGGCTGTTTGGATCTTTTTAAAGGTCTGCAGAATGTAGCTAGGGATTGTGTTGGTTTAATAAAGCTATAGTTGTTGGTTCTCCTCCAAGATCTAAGACTTCAATAGCCCTGGATAGGTGGCTAGGTTTCTGGTACCAGGCATGATTTCTCTCTTGTTGCTCTTAAGTCCCACCAGAGATCTGTTGGCTACTGCCAAGGTGTGCATGCCACCCTTAGGGTTACTGTGCCATGGAGTTTGTTGTGGTCTAGAGAATGGAAGAAATAGACTTCCCTAAGGAAGAGCACACCAGTTCATTACCCAATATCAAATGGTCAGCCCTGAAAACACACAAGTAACATTATACAGACTGAGAAGGTTGTACTTAGATATTTATGAACTTATATTGATAAATATTTGTATGCACACACATACATACACACATGTAAGCACACACATTAACAACAATTATGAAAATAGAGGCTGTGAATCTGAAAACAAGAAAGCAGGGGTAATGGGAGGGTTTGGAGGGAGGCAAGGGAGGGAGGAAAATTATATGTTTGTTATAATCTCAAAATTAGAACAGTCCTGAGAGAGCCGGGTATGGTGGTCACGCCTGTGACCCCAGCCCTCCAGAGGCTGAGGAGGGAAGATGTTGACTTGGGAGTCAGCTTGGGGTACCAGGGGCTATGGCCCAGCTCGGGCAGATCCCTTGCCAGCAAGTCCTTGAGTTTGCTGTCCAGCGTGGCTGGGACCAGGAGTGGGGTTAGGGATGGGAGTGGTGGGTAGTGCTGGCAGATTCTCCGAGAGCCCCAGGGTGAGCTGTCTCTGAGGTCCTGCACGGCTCCTGGGGCTCCGTGGAGCAACAGCCATTATTATTTTGTGACGAAAACCAGAAAGGGTAAAAAGAGCCATGGAGGGCACTTAACTCGTGATTTAAGCTACCCTCAAGCTTCACAGCACCATTTCTGTTTAGCAAATATGTAAAATCCAAGACATTGAGGTGAAAGAGGAAGGAGGAGAAAAAAAATGAAGAAGAGTGAGTGCCCGGCATTCCGTGTCACCGGGGAGTGTCATGTCATCAAATTTGGGTTTATAAGTGTTTCTCTGGCTGGACGCTAGGGCGTGAAGTAGGCAGACACAGAGAAGCCAGCGTTCTTTTGCTGTGTTGTTTTGTTTTATTGTGTTGGTATGTCCTGGTGCTCACCGGTGCAATCTCTTCATGGCTGTCTCATGTCAGGACCTGACTGTCCGCAGAAATGACACTAAAAGGCAGGCAGGCTTTGACTTCTGTGGGAGGAATGTGGGATGGAGATGGTAAAATAGTACACTACTAGCTGCAAGAGAGTAGCTATAGTGCATAAATCTATGTGTTTACTCATACAAGAAGCCAGGAGCATTGCAGGCTGTTGATTTTTTAAAGGTTGCAGAATGTAGCTAGGATTGTTTTTTTAATAACTTATTGTTGTTCTCCTCCAAGATCTAATTCATCCTGTAGGTGGCTAGGTTTCTGTACCATGATTTCTTGTTGCTCTTAAGTCCCCAGAGATCTGTGGCTACTGCCAAGGTGTGCATGCCACCCTTAGGTTACTGTGCCATGCAGTTTGTTGTGTCTAGAGAATGGAAGAAATAGACTTCCCTAAGAAGAGCACACCAGTTCATTACCCAATATCATGGTCAGCCTGAAAACACAAAGAATTATACAGACTGAGAAGGTTACTTAGATATTATGAATATTGATAAATTGTATCACAATACAAACACATGTAGCAAACATAACAACATTATAAATAAGGCTGTGAATCTGAAAAAAAAGCAGGGTAATGGAGGGTTTGGAGGAGGAAGGGAGGAGGAAAATTATATGTTGTTATAATCTCAAATTAGAACAGTCCTGAGAGAGCCGGTATGGTGGTCAGCCTGTGACCCCAGCCCTCCAAGGCTGAGGAGGAAGATGTTGACTTGGAGTCACTTGGGTACCAGGGCTATGGCCAGCCGGCAGACCCTTGCCAGCAAGTCCTTGAGTTTGCTGTCCAGCGTGGCTGGGACCAGGAGTGGGTTAGGGATGGAGTGGTGGTAGTGCTGGCAGATTCTCCGAGAGCCCAGGGTGAGCTGTCTCTGAGGTCCTGCACGGCTCCTGGGCTCCGTGAGCAACAGCCATTATTATTTTGTGACAAAACCAGAAAGGGTAAAAAGAGCCATGGAGGGCACTTAACTCGTGATTTAAGCTACCCTCAAGCTTCACACACCATTTCTGTTTAGCAAATATGTAAAATCCAAGACATGAGTGAAAGAGAAGGAGGAAAAAAAATGAAGAAGAGTGAGTGCCCGGCATTCCGTGTCACCGGGGAGTGTCATGTCATCAAATTTGGGTTTATAAGTGTTTCTCTGGCTGGACGCTAGGGCGTGAAGTAGGCAGACACAGAGAAGCCAGCGTTCTTTTGCTTGTTGTTTTGTTTTATTGGTGCTGGGTATGGTCCTGGTGCCTCACACAGGCTAGGCAAGCTCTTCTCTCTGAGTTACATCCCAGCAGTTTTACTTCTGTTTCTCGTCAATGTCACTCCTGCGAGGGCGCAGTGATGGCTGGAGGCCAGTTCACTGTGGTCACTGTGAGGCAGGCGGGTGACCCCCTACACACACACACCACACACACACACACACACACACACACACACACACACACGCCTGAATTTCATCCCTAGCAATCCCTCTCCTTTGAAAGATGATTGCAGGGTTACAGTTGTTGGTATTCATCCTCCGGGAACTTGTACTGTTTGTGCTCCACGTGACGGCCATGAGACAGACGCCCAGCAATATTGCTATTGCAATGGATAGCCCAGAGCTTCTTAGAAGAGCGAAGCCCCAGCAGAGGAAACACACATATTTCGCCAGTGGGGAGAAACAATGCCATGCCATTGTTTGGGGGGAGGTGGTATATGAAGACTTATTTTTATGAAACATTCATGCTCTTCGTGGGGTAAAAAGTCAGGAAGTTGCTGGCTGCAAAAGGCCCCTTCCCTCCTCCCATCAGTCTCCCACCCTCCAGCCCAGCCTCCTGGGATGGAGCCCAGGGTCCTCACACACGCGTGACAAGCTCTCTGCCGTGGAGCCATATCCCAGCAGTTCGTCTTCACAGTGTTTCTTATTACTGTCGCTCCTGAGTGGACATGGTGCTGGCTGCAGCCGCCCCCGCCCCCTTCCTCTCTAGTGTCAGGGCGGAGCGGAGCTTTGCCTTGTGCAGCCGGACGCGGGAATCAGATTTCAGAACACACACGAACTCATCTGAGTTACAAAATGAACAACTCCTTTAGAGAAATGAGGTTAGGAAGCCGAGACGCCAGCCTGGGTCGGACCTTCTGTTCAGTCTGGCTTGGAGGTGGCTGACATGCGGGCAAGCCTGCCTCCTATGCCCTCTTTCACCAGAAGAGGGCGGCAGAGAAACCAATTAGAAAACCCACTGCCCCATTTGCTTCCTTCCCATACAAGCTCCTGTGCAGTGTATACGGATAGGAAATGAAAACTGAAATTAGTACCCTTTATATTTCCAACCTAAAGTGATTAGAGGAGAATTTAAAGTCACATGATCCGGATCTCTTCCTGTCAGTTTTTTTTTTCCTGGTCACACAGTGCATTAACTCTTGGGGATTTTGATGTCCGTAGATCTGACAGTCAAATGCAATGGATTATTTACTGCAGGTGAACCATCCTGAGGGGGCTTGGCTTTCCCTAGACAGTCTGTGAGTTTGTGGAAATGCATGTGCTCCTATGTGCTCCACATTTGCCCCCTGGAGTTAAAGGATCTGCAAGGAAAGCCATTTCATTTTTTGCCAAGACAAAGAAAGGGACGTTGATGCCTTTTGACTTAATGTTGGCTTGGCATTGGCTTTATTTTTAAAATACTGCTTTGCAACCCAACTCTTCCTTAGAAACTGTCTAAGCTGGCTGATTGGGTGGTTTCATGCCCTTGAGCTTTAACATGTGACGTAATTGAAGTATTGTTATTTTTCTGTGGAGGATGGTTTATGTATGGCGTGCTCATACTCTGAGCTGGTTCTATAGGCTGTGTTATGAACTCTTTCTGGCTTCTCATTAATATTCTAGCTTTCTTTATTTAGATCTAGGACAGTTGCATCCTCTAGAGCTTTCCTGTGATATTTCAGTGTCTTCTGTGTTTAAGGTAAAGAACAGCGTGTAGCGCCTGCAGGTGACCCTTGCTCCTCCGTGACTCAAGGGATCAAGTTACAGGTGCTCCTCTGTCAGGAATCGAGGACCCCCAGTGTCATTCTATACTGTGATCAATTTAATCTGCTCATGTTTCTCCTTATAGCCGCATTTTAGAGGTGAGCCATGGAATGAATGGTCTCAGTGCTACTTTCAAAGTGCGATGTGTCATTGTCCAAGGGAAAAGGTGCATAGCATGGCCTGGTGACCTAGCAGAAGATGCTCGTGCATGCTTCTGTGAGACAGTCACGATGTGCTCAAGAGGCCGGATTCTGGCTTGTTCTTATTGACAGCATTTAGTGGTCCTCTCATCTGTCACCGCTTGTCTGCAGCCCTCCTCAGCCCTCCTCAGCCCTCCTCAGCCCTCCTCAGCCCTCCTCAGCCCTCCTCAGCCCTCCTCAGCCCTCCTCAGCCCTCCTCAGCCCTCCTCAGCCCTCCTCAGCCCTCCTCAGCCCCTCCCTCCTCAGCCCTCCTCAGCCCTCCTCAGCCCTCCTCCTCAGTCCTCCTCCTCAGCCCTCCTCAGCCCTCCTCAGCCCTCCTCAGCCCTCTCAGCCCTCTCAGCCCTCCTCAGCCCTCCTCAGCCCCTCCTCAGCCCTCTCAGCCCTCCTCAGCCCTCCTCAGCCCTCCTCAGCCCTCCTCCTCAGCCCCTCCCTGTTTTGGTCAGTGTTATTTCTAATATGTATTCTTACAAAACAAAACAGAAAACCTGTCACCTTTACTGTCTATCTGTGACCTCACCTCTCATCTCTGTATGTTTTGGGGTAACTTTCCCATGAAATATGTTGCTGCCCAGCGCCACTGTTCTCTTCAACTGCATTAATGTATTGGTCCGTTCTTTCTTTCTTTCTTTCTTTCTTTCTTTCTTTCTTTCTTTCTTTCTTTCTTTCTTTCTTTCTTTCTTTCTTTCTTTCTTTCTCTCTCTCTCTCTCTCTCTCTCTCTCTCTCTCTCTCTCTCTCTCTCTCCCTCCCTCCTCCCCTCCCTCCATCCCTCCCTTCCTTCCTTCCTTCCTTTCTTTCTTACTCTCTCTCTCTCTCTCCCTCCCTCCTTCCCTCCTCCCTTCCTTTCTTTCTTTTTCTTTCTCTTTTTTTTTTTAGAAAACTGTTTCATTACTTTATCTGTATGGGTGTTTTGCCCACATGTATGTCTGTGCACCACATGTGTGCTTGGTACCTGCAGAGGCCAGAAGAAGGGAAAGTGAGCAGATTGCTGACATTCATCTTGCTCCGCTTCCTGACTTCCAGGTGCCTGACTTCCCCGCCGCTGATGGTCTGTCCCCTGCAACTGTGAGCCAGAATATATTACTTTCGCCCTCCGCTAGCTCTTGTCAGGATGTTTTATCACATCGACAGGACACCTGCTATGGAAAGTAACTAATACACCTGCTGGGAAGCCCAGTACAGCATTCACCTTGATCGTGTGGCTCATCCCTAGAAATTTGATTTAGATCTTTGTACCTCCCACCTTTCTATTTAACTTGTTCAACATGTGGAATGCAACTGTAGACAGACAGGTTATACATGCCTTTGATCCCAGCACTCAGGCTGGCCGAGCAGTCTAACTTACTGAGCTGCATTCCCAGCCCAGGGTGATTATCTCTGATCAAATACGTGTATTGCTTTCTACAACCCCTTCCTTAAAAAGTCGAGTATGACACTGTAAGTTGATGTATTTTTTTGAATTCTCTCTATTTGTAGGCACCACTGTGTTAAAACTACCTGAGTGGGAAGCAGATGTCCCTTGCCCTAGGAAGCTTACTGTCCACAGGACCAAAAATGCAAGAAGTTTCTAAAATAGTGTAATAAAGCATGGGTCACGTGGAACGGGAATGTAGCCCGCAGTAACTGAGTCCTTACCCCAGATGAGGGAGAGACCCCAGGCTTGATTCCAAGTTCTGCCTTCCCTGTAAGAAACAAAAGGTCCTAAACCGAACCAAACAAAAAGTATGGACTCCCTATTTGGAGGCTTAAAGTAGTCAAAGATGTTCTCTCTATTTCTTTGTGTCCTTTCAACCAGAGTAGAGGGACAGATGCGCACGCTCTCCTGTTTTTTTCTCTGTGCCTCCGGCTTCTTGGTGAATCCGGCTCTGTCTTTATCCAATAGCGAATCACTGATGAACAGAACAGGGAGCAGGGCAAGTGTCTCCTAAGACGGACTTTGTCTCTAAGGAACTCTCACTTCGTTTCCGCCACCCTTAGCAACATGCTGGTCATTCACTTGGTGTTTGCAGGACTTCATTTTGTATGACAAGTGGAAGAGAATGCAATTCTGGATCCCTAAGTTATGTGTCCCCTTGGTGGCGATCATAGTGGAGGAATAGGGTTCTTTCTATTCTGTTAATTCTGTGGGGTTTTGTTTGTTGGTTGGTTTTAGAAAACGTCTCTACAAAGTTTGCTTTTCAGTTGTTTTCCTACATGTGCTTCGAAAAACTGATCCCCCGCCCCCATAAAAATACATCACTGTTCTTTCTAAGGTCACATTCACTGGAAGTTTCTTTCTCAAGTTTATTTTTAGAAGTATATGAGTACTCACTTACCTATATTTTCTTTTTTTAGTATTGTTCTACCAAAACCAAATAAAATCTTTTCTGAGCTTGAGATTTCAAAATACATAATTGATCAAGTGAACATGTCAGTGGTGTCATACAGCACACAAGGGAAGAAAAACAAGATGGATCTGCATAGCTCTGATTCCTTTTCTGGTGACAATTCTGTGTGTCTGCCTGTGTGTCCTAGGAGGCTTTTCTTAAGCCTGGAGGAGAAAGTCATGAAGAATTCATTTGGACAAAAGCAAATAAAATGGAAGCACACCATTTTAGTGAAATAAAATGAAAATATAGTCCTTCAATGGCAGCTTACCAAAACAACTGGCTATTTAAAGATTTCTACTGAAATTGACAGATCCTGTGTTTGGAGTTTATCTTTCCACCTCGGCCCGCGGAACTCCTGGGCCGGAAGCAGGTTGTCTTCGGAGACTCTGGGAGAGCAGAGTTACCTCTTCTCTCATGTTATCTTTCCTTTGGAAGAGTCCTTTCGTGAGTATTGATTTCAGGATCCTCAGGGTACACAATCTGTTTTAACTGATGAAGATTAAATTGATCATTCTGTGAGTTAAACGTCCCAACAGTGAGAAGGCTTTGAGGACCAGAGCACACCATGTATTTTCACATTACCCTTTCTAGGTTGGCCGCACTTGACAAACCTTTACAGTGAATGGAGCAATTTTAGGTGTGTGAGGTGTATGCAATGTAGTATCTCCAAGGTAAATATTTCTCATGGGAATAAACAAAGTCCTATTCAAGGTTAAAAATGATGTAAAGCAAATAATATTCCTGTGCAGCTGTGAACTTACCCTTAACAGCTCTTAGGGTCAGTCATGGACAAGACTTTTTGCCATGCCTGTTGACCATGCCATGTGAGCAGTAGTGTAGGAAATGAACCCCACCTCCTTCCCAGTCCCCATCCCTTGCTTGGCCCACACAGTTGTCTGTGACTGTGGAGCTGCAGAAATGGCAGAATGCCTAGGGATGCAAGAGGTTGTCTGTCATTCTGGTGAGTAGTAGGTACCATGTCCAGAGGAGCCCAGGAGGGTGGTTTACACAGTTCAGTCATAGCCACATGGAGATGCTACCATACTAGTAAATAGTCCTTTCAGTGTGGAAGAGCGGGTACAGAGGAACCACAGTTCACGTGCGTAGAGGAAACTTTGTGAACAAAGTTACTCGGGTAAGGAGTTAGTGGTCAAGCACAGTGGGAGATTGCTCAGGGTGCTCTCATGCCTGCCACTAGAGACATCTCTTGCATGTGTAGTGTAGAAAAGGACCACTACTTTCTCAGCATGACCAGAGAGACATTTGTTTCTGAGTCAACGTAAAAGGACATTCGATTTCCCGAGACCCTTAGGTTGTGTCAGCGTGGATCAGGCTGATTACTGTGGCTGGGATCTCCTTGAAATCATGTGGTGAGGGAGCTCTTTCCCCTTAGCTAAGAAACACACAAGCTGATACGTTTGCCTCTTTTCCTATGAAACTTCTTCCCGAACCACTAAGGATGCTCGAAAGCCCAGGCCATGCTTCTGCCGTGTAGACACCACACCATACTCAGACATGACACTTAGATCGGGACCGTTGATGAGTCTGGGTTTGCCATTTCGTAGATGCTCCGCATTTGTTTCTCTTTCCCACTAACCTCATGCTCAGTGAAATAGAAATACCATAAGGGAGGGCGTACTCTTTGGGTTGTTTTTAAGAAATACCTAAAATCCCGTCTTCCCCTACTTTTCATAACTGGGAGTCCTTCCATGGCACTATCCTTTAGAATTAGGAGGCCCTTGGGAGATCCTATGGCTGATGCTGACTTTGCAGACCAAAAGTCTGATCCCCTATAGGCTGACTGACTCCCCCCAGACCACAAGTCTCCTTAGAGAATGGGCAAGATTTCGTTCTAGCCCTGTGACCCCGGCTCAGGCAGTGGTCTGTGATTCAGCATTTCCATTCACCTGTCGCCAGGGTCTGCTGCGTATGAGTCGGTCTGTGTTGGAGCAGGCGCATGATGCAGGGCCAGAAGTGGCTTGGATGAAGAGGCATTAGCTGTGGCGGCTGAACCGGAAGTGCCAGCTTTTGAACCAGCATCTCCTCTAATTGTTTTGATTCCAGCTGTGGCCTGTGGTGGGGAGCAGTGCAGGGTGCAGGGATGGCACTCACTCTTGAGCCCTTGCCCAGGCCCTGCTTCCACCTCTGCATCCCCGCAGAGCCCTAAGGTAGACTCTTCCCCACGGAAAGGCTGCCGCGTCTGCCCACGCAGCCCCAGGAAGAATTAATTTTAGTGACACCCACTTGGAGATCAGACGATCTGTAATCAATGGGCTGGTGGGCAGGGAGAGGTGGGTCCTTTGATGAGAGCACCATTGTGTGATGTTGATGGAACCCAGATTTCTAAATGACAAGTTCATGGCTTTTCCAGAAGCAGCGAGCAGTTAGATCTTCTTGTCCACGCAAAGATTTCAGTGGTGGAGGGGGATTTTTTTCTTTTAAGCTTTCAGATTCTTGTAGCCTATTGTGTTACTTTTCCTTCTAGTAACATCTGACCTTAGACTGAAGAATCAGTGTGTCAGATATCAATCTTCTTTTCCCTTGAACTCACTTCATGCCTCAAAGGGATCGTAAACTGCCAAGTGGCTGCTCTAGTACTACCCTTCAGTGGCTGGTACAATTCAATGGGAAGCAATCGGTTTATTGTAAAAAAAAAAAAAAATGTGTGTTTGCTGTATCCACGTCATAACATTATTTCTTTATCATACCTAGCACAAGTTTATCTTTATAACGTAGTATACTGCCAGCCTAATAGGCAATAATTTCTTTTATTAGACTCCCAGCTAGAATGAATTTAGTAAGTTTCTTAGTTCATTCATCAGCCATATTCTTTGCTATATTCTGGGAGATAATTAAGAAGCGATCCGTGAACTCAAGAAGCCTGTAGTCTATGTGAAATTAGACGTATATACCAAGGCAGTCTGACGGCCTAGACCGTTAGACACAGAGCAGAGAGGGCCTGGCCTGGTGAGAAGATGCACAGAGAAGACCGCACAGCAGAGAGATGGAATTGTCTGGGAAAGACGGAGACCTAGGGAGAGGGAATAGCTCATCCTGAGCAGTGGAGCCTGAGAGAGGACCATGGTCTGCTGACGTGAAGTCGGGGTCACGCTCTTACCTTGTTTGGAAAAAAAAAAACAAACTGCTATTTGCTTTGATGCCTAGAATGGCTCTACTAGCTGGTTGGATCTACATTCTGTTCTAGGCTGACCTCTGGAGGCTTTTCAGAAGGGGAGCAAATCTGTTTCAGTCTAATGCTAATTTACTAATTATGCAGTGACTAGAATATAGGGTGTGAACACTGGACCAGAGGGTGTGAACACTGGACCAGAGGGTGTGAACACTGGACCAGAGGGTGTGAACACTGGACCAGAGGGTGGGAACACTGGGATAGAGGGTGTGAACACTGGACCAGAGGGTGGGAACACTGGACCAGAGGGTGGGAACACTGGACCAGAGGGTGGGAACACTGGGATAGAGGGTGGGAACACTGGGATAGAGGGTGTGAACACTGGACCAGGGGGTGGGAACACTGGACCAGAGGGTGGGAACACTGGATAGAGGGTGTGAACACTGGATAGAGGGTGGGAACACTGGACCAGGGGTGGGAACACTGGACCAGGGGTGGGAACACTGGACCAGAGGGTGGGAACACTGGGATAGAGGGTGGGAACACTGGGATAGAGGGTGGGAACACTGGACCAGAGGGTGGGAACACTGGACCAGGGGGTGGGAACACTGGACCAGGGGGTGGGAACACTGGACCAGGGGGTGGGAACACTGGACCAGAGGGTGGGAACACTGGATAGAGGGTGTGAACACTGGACCAGAGGGTGTGAACACTGGATAGAGGGTGTGAACACTGGATAGAGGGTGTGAACACTGGGATAGAGGGTGTGAACACTGGGCCAGAGGGTGGGAACACTGGACCAGAGGGTGTGAACACTGGGCCAGAGGGTGGGAACACTGGACCAGAGGGTGGGAACACTGGGATAGAGGGTGGGAACACTGGACCAGAGGATGGGAACACTGGGATAGAGGGTGGGAACACTGGGATAGAGGGTGCGAACACTGGATAGAGGGTGTGAACACTGGGATAGAGGGTGGGAACACTGGGATAGAGGGTGTGAACACTGGGATAGAGGGTGTGAACACTGGGCCAGAGGGTGGGAACACTGGACCAGAGGGTGTGAACACTGGGCCAGAGGGTGGGAACACTGGACCAGAGGGTGGGAACACTGGGATAGAGGGTGGGAACACTGGACCAGAGGATGGGAACACTGGGATAGAGGGTGGGAACACTGGGATAGAGGGTGCGAACACTGGGATAGAGGGTGTGAACACTGGGAGAGAGGGTGGGAACACTGGGATAGAGGGTGTGAACACTGGGATAGAGGGTGGGAACACTGGACCAGAGGATGGGAACACTGGGATGGGGATGCTGACTTGGGGAGCCAAGTATTAGGCAACAGGAGTCACCGTGACATAGTCAGTTTATTTTTGTTTTGTTTTGTTTTGTTTTTTCTAGACAGGGTTTCTCTGTGTAGCTTTGCGCCTTTCCTGGAACTCACTCTGTAGCCCAGGCTGGCCTCGAACTCACAGAGATCCGCCTGGCTCTGCCTCCCGAGTGCTGGGATTAAAGGCGTGTGCCACCACCACCCGGCCATAGTCAGTTTATATCTCTGTATTTTTTAAATTGTGTATGAGTAGGGGGTGGTATATGTGCATGTTCGTGTGTCAGCCCCCCCTGGAGCTGGAGGTACAGGCAGTTGTGAGCCGTGGGGGTGCTCGGAGTTGATCAGCTCCTTTGCAGCAGCAGTTGCTCACTCTCACCCGCTGAGCATCTGTTCAGCAGCGTTAAAAAGGAAGATCTGCATCCAGTACCGCAAGGGTTTTCTGGGCAGGGGAGGCTGAGCCCGGGAAACACTGATATTGTAACTAACTGAGAAAGCAAGATCTGTTGAGATCGGAAGTGGGGTCGTTTTCTGTGATACTTGAACTCATAGCATGATTGTACCCCTCTGTCATCACACTTAGGTCTTTTTTATTGTAATTGTCAGTTACTTATATGGAGCATCAGCCCCTTGAGATCATGGGTGGCATCTGGTACACACTGAATGTGTAGCAGATGCTCAGCAAACGTTTGAATGTTCGCCGCTGTGTAAGGGATTGATGAGTTTTTCTTTTTAGTGATAAAGAATTTTATGTCTTGTCAGATACACATCTTCCTGTGAAGTCAGTTATATCATCAAATGATAAAATTTCTTTGGACTTCCATTTTCTAGAAACTACCCAGACCTAGATTTGACTGTTCACTTGGAGACTACTACTGTAGTTCTTGTTGTTTAGAGATTACATGATGATGATGGTGGGGGTGGTGGGGGTGGGGGTGATGGTGGTGGGTATATACACATGGATTTTTGTCTTCATCTTGGCTCTTTGAACCCACACCTCTGTAATCTAAATAGTAGTTCCTTTGTAGATGAATTTATTTGTAAGATTTAGAAAAAAACACTCTTGTCTTCTGGTCTTGACTTCACTTAAGACTGCCCTGGGGTTCCCATGGCATCACCACAGCTGGAGGTCTGGTGAGCTTTTGTGAATGGTATTTGGAGGAATGGTTTGTTTACCACAGCCTTAACCATCTTTTGTATTGTTTCTATCTGCTTTCTGTCTACAGAGACAAGTGTCGGGATTTTATTTATTTAATGGGCATTTTTTTAAAGTGGATTAATTCAGCTAAGTCAGGGAAGGCAGGGCTTACTCTCTGAATTTTTTACTGAGGGGCCAAAGGGCTAGATAATCACTTTTGGAGCTTTCAACCCAGATATTATAAGCTCTTCTTTTAAAACAAGACCTATCTTTATGAACTTACCCAGTGTTGACACATGGGCGCCTATTTAAAGAGCAATCTGAGGAGAAGCATTTGCCTCTGTTTTTGGAGGGTTGTTTTCTAAATGGAAAAACATTTCAAAAAGCTTTTTCTAATAGCCTGTTTAGTGTCCAATTATATATATGTGTGTGTATATATATATGTGTGTGTTATATATATATATATATATATATATATATATATATATAAATTTTTCTTTTGATATTTTTCATTCGTTCCCACTTGCTTGCTAACTATCCTTACCTTTTTTGTACTGTTAGCAATAGTGTTTCCAGGTCTGGAGGACTTGCCTGCCAAATGTAAGTTCCTCGATTTGATCCCCAGCAAAACAAACCCGGTGGCCCAACTGTTATCTATGAAATTCCCTTAGCAGCTAATATCCAAAGCTGTTACAAACCCATAAGGCAGAAGCTTTCCGGTCGCCTCCATTGCCTACCGCTCCTTATTGCCAGTGCCTTTCATTCAGATGCTGAGAGAACTGAGAAAGATAGGCCGGGAACATGGCTCATTTGGTAAGGAACCTGTGGCACAAGCGTGGAGACCAGATTCCAGGCACCTCCTAAAAGCTAGGCATGGCAACTGCATTCCTAACCTCAGCCCTGGAGGGAGCGAAGGGGCGGAAGACAGGGCCTCCCTGGAGTTCACTGGCTGGCCAGCCCAGCTGAGTCATTGAGAGCAGGGAAGACATGACTATAACCTCCAGCCTCCATATACAACTGCAGGAATTCACAGAGTAAATTTAGACAAAATGAAATTGAAGAAAGCGAAGAGCAAAGACTTGATCTCAGTTGGAAGCGTGACTGACGGCCGTGCTGTGAAAACCAATGGGGAGAGAATGGCACATCGTAATTCTTCCCTGGTAAGTCTGGCAGTCATAGGCGAATCCGGCCTCTGGTTATACTGCATTGCATTCCAGAAAGCTCATGGTTTGTGCCGTCTCTCCCCCGGCACGCGTGTGTCGGTGTGGCTTAGCTGACTCGCTTGGTGAAGTTGGAATGCAGAGAAGCATCCCTTCTCCTTGCCTTACTGTTTAAAAACCTTGGGATTTCCCCCCACCCCTTTTGGTGAAAAATGGATGAGCTTCAAATTTTGTTTGGGGAATGTCTGTATTAAACCAATGCGTACGGGGTTTCACCTTCACTATATTTAATTCCTAGCTTCAGCTTGAGACCATATTAATCTTAAAAGATATTCTTTTTCATGCTAATAACCACAGGGCTTTTCGCTGCTGCTGTTGCGATCTTTTGAGGAGGGTTCTCTCAACAGCAAAGAACATCTACAATATACCAAATGGCAAAACGTGTCAGCAGTACTTCTTAGTGTTTAAACCCATCTGGGGTTTATTAACTTTCCAGATATGGGTTAACATGGTTGTGTGAATAGGCACAAGGCCCAGAGCGCAGGATTAGGTAGGTTTCCAGAGGCTCTGAACTCATCTCAAGCAAAACCGCCATGCTAGGTGGCTAAGTCCACTGGATGGGGGAAAAGTCTCAAATTGCTTTATCTCTTCGCATAATGTTTGTAAATTTCATTCAATTAATTTACAGCTTTAGGGCTGCCTCCTGAGGTTGAAATTAAATTTTTGTGAAGTTTTGATGAGAGAGCCAAACAGGGTGGATCAGCGGCGGCTGCTGTGGAAATGTGTTGGAAGAAGTGGGAACACAAAGGTTCGGATTTCAGGAGCCCTTGACTGCTCAGAGCCTGTTTGCTCAGGGGTGGGAGGGGGGCACCTGCCGCCAGCCTCCCCAGCCTTCCCGGCATGTCTCCGCCCTGTGTCTTCTCCAGGCCGACCTCCAACTGTGGAGTAAGCATCATCCGTAACTCACCCATGCAGTGATGCAGGCAGCCTGTTTTCCTTGTGGCTGCCGGTGATGTATGCCGCCGGTCCTTTCCCCTCCTTTGTTGCGTGCTCTTGGGTGTTTAGGTTTTGACTGCTTCAGTAAGCTGCTTCTCCCTTGAGTCAGCTCTGCCAGGCTGGAGGGTGACAAAGAGGACAGGGCTGGCTTCCAAATATCATAGCCTGTGATTTGCTGATTTTCAGTGTGTGTGTGTGTGTGTGTGTGTGTGTGTGTGTGTGTGTGTGTGTGTGTGTGTGATGCCTCAGATTTCAACACGAAACTTGAGTGCTTTAATTGAGATGTAGTGATGACATTCTTTCCTAGACCAAGCTTGCTCCTGCCTTTGAACATTCTCTTTAGCAAGGCCCTTCTGTTCACTTCCTTTTTGAATATGTGCATTTTTTATTTTTGATTGTTGTTTGTTTTGAGGACAGGGTTTTACTATATAGTCCAGGCTGGTCTCAAGTTCATGGTTCTCCTTCCTCAGCCATCTAGTTATATGATTAGAGGTGTGTGCCACCCACACTTGGCTTTTTAAAGTCTAGTTTTCCTCAGTCACTTTCTTTAGTCACTTTATCAAGAACCCCCTTGGTTTGTCTTTGACAGGGACAGACTTAGAGCATTTTTTATATCAGGGGAACTAAAACTGGGAAGGCACAAAAATTGTGAAGGGGCATAACCTAGAAACAGTTCGTGGGACACGTGCCTCTCCACTTGTCTGTGCCTAACTGAGCAGTGTGTTGTGGATGGATGTATGGACAGCACCATGGTTATCCTGAATCTCCTGTCCCACATACCACTTGCCACATGTAATTGACAAGATTCAAACCAGCCAATGCCTTTCTCCCTAAAGAACTCCTTTCCCATCACAAAGCATTTGGAATTCTCAGCCACATCCCAGAGCCACCAAGGTTTTTAAGCCCGTAGTCTCCATTTTAGCTCCGATCTCACAGTGGACCCTAACAAGCTCCTGGTTGGTGACCCACTCCGCGTAGCCCTACAGTAGTCTTTGTGTGCCAGAAATAGTTTTTAATAAAATAACACTAAGCCAAAATATACATCTGAACATATGTATATTATCAGAGTATCTGTGTATATGTGCTTGCATGTATACATTCATATATGTTGTGTACATACATGTGCATATGTTTTCATGTGAAGACTGAAAGTTGATACTGGGTACCTTCCTTGATTGCTCTCTTCCTTTATTTTTTAGGCAGGGTCTCATTAATTCAGCCAGACTGGCTGGCCAACCAGCTTTAGGTATCCCCCTGTCTCAGCTACCCCTGCACTGGGATTATAGGAGTGTTTCACCATGTGTAGCTTCTTTGTGGGTGCTGGGTATCAACTCAGTTCCTCATGCTAGTGTGACAAGTACTTAGTCAACCAGCCACCTGCCCTGCACCTTTTCTTTCTTTCTATCTTCTATCTATGTATCTATGTATCTATGTATCTATGTATCTATGTATCTATCTATCTATCTATCTATCTATCTATCTATCTATTCATTCCACTAATTCACCTTAATTGTGGTACTCCTAAATGGTTAGTGGTAAATTAAACATTGTCATCTTTGGGGGGTTGTTATACAGCAAAGACAGCTTAAATAAAAAAAAAATGTTGTTGAGCATTTATTTTGCCTCAGGCTTTACCTTAGATAATAAATATTCAAGGATATATAATTCATAGCTTTCCTTTTAAGGAGTTTCCATTTGTAGTGGGGAGTCTGTATCTTATGTTCGTTCCATGCCAGGTGTGTGAACTACAGACTTGGGAAGCCCTGAAACAGCCATGATTTGTAATGGCCTTGATAGGAAGGTTTTGAGGAACAGAAACTTCTTTGGACTGGGTACTGGAGGGTGACTGGGGTTTCTCAAGTTAGTAAAGTGGTAAAATCAAAGGACCAACAAAAATGAAGTAAGAGATACAGCACATTTGCCTGTTGGTGTGAAGGGGTGGACGGGTGAGTGTGGACAGGTGAGTGTGGACAGGTGAGTGTGGACTGCCTTGTGGGGACTGGTGAGGGGCCAGCGGGGCATAGAGGGGACAGAGCCTTGAATTACACACTCTGGAGCTTGGATTTTTAGTCACACAAAGTTTCTGTTTCTGTCCTTCTCCTTCCCTCACTCCCTTCTCCTG
Source organism: Peromyscus leucopus (assembly GCF_004664715.2). NCBI lineage: Eukaryota > Metazoa > Chordata > Mammalia > Rodentia > Cricetidae > Peromyscus > Peromyscus leucopus. The sequence continues at coordinate 19,969,959 of NC_051076.1, forward strand.
TCTTTTCATCATTCATTCATTCATTCATTCATTCATTCAAGTATTTTTCATTTAAGACAGTGTCTCAGTGTATAACCCTGGGGTATGGAGCTTGTTATGTAGGCTGGTCTTGAACTCACAGAGATCTGCCTGCCTCTGCCTCGAGTGCTGGGATTAAGGGCGTGTGCTGCACACCTGACTTCCTCTCTTTTTGCTGAGATAGGGTGTCCCCAAAGTGCAGGCTACCTGAACACATTGTGCTCTAGGTCCCCTTAGCCCTCTAGTTCTGAAGTTGCGGAGCTGTGCTGCCCTTACATGGGAAGAGACTATTTAAGGCATATTTTGGTTAGGACTCAGTGGCTATGAACTTTTTTTTTTTGGTTTTTCGAGACAGGGTTTCTCTGTGTAGCTTTGCGCCTTTCCTGGAACTCACTCTGTAGACCAGCCTGGCCTCGAACTCACAGAGATCCGCCTGGCTCTGCCTCCCGAGTGCTGGGATTAAAGGCGTGTGCCACCACCGCCCGGCAAAAGACTTTATTTTTAAGGGGAGAGACTAGAGGAGGCAGACTAGTTAGTAAGTTGTTAAAATAGTTTAAGTGATGGTAACGATATGAGAATTCAGAGTAGGAAACCAATCTAAGGTCCACCCCGTTTCCCTCCCTTCCCATTTCTTCCTCCCTCCCTCCCTCCCTCCTTCCCCTCCCTCCTTCCCCTCCCTCCTTCCCCCTCCCTCCTTCCTCTCCCTCCCTCCCTCCCTCCCTCCCTCCCCTCCCTTCCCCTCCCTCCCTCTCCTCCCTCCCTTCCTCCCTCCCTCCCTCCTTCCCTCCTTCCCTGAGTTCAACTAGAGTAGCTGCCATTAGCGTGGGATGGTTCGTTGCTTCTGTGTGGTATCTTTCCCAATGGCTAACTGGTGAACTCTAAGGACCAGTCTGAAGGGACCAGTCCCCACTGTTGAAGAGGCTCAAGGGGCGCCCAAGATGAAAGGGAGTAGAAGATCCTCGAAGGAGGGTTGCCGGGCTAGATTGTAAGGTCCCAGTGCTACACGTCAGAATCTGTGGTTGAGTAAGGAACATAGAGCCAAGTACTGGTTCAAACGCTGGACGCCGTTCAGAGTTCGTGGCAGCCGGCATGCGGAGGAGAAGGATGGCTTACTCTGCAGTAGAGCCATGTGAGGTGACTGGAGACGTGTGGTGGGCCGTTCGAATAGTTATGCACCAAGTTCTGTGGAGAAGATAAGGTCCAGAGGCCTTTGGAAGCCGTTAGCATGGAGAATGATGTCTAAAGTGGATGGCGCAGGGTTGGCACGGGCATCTGCAGGCCTGCTCAGTCCTCAGTTAAAACTCACTAACAACCGCAGAAGGCAGCCCACAGGGCTGCTTTCTGGGCACAGAGTTAAGAAGGAAAGTTTATGTGCAGCTGGCTGGTGTTCATCTTCTCCCAAAGAGTGCAGAAATACTGATGAAAGAAACAGCCGTTCATGCCTTAAACTGTTGACCTGAAGAAATGCTTTCCAAAGCACATGTAATGTAATTTGAGAATAAGAAGGAAGCTGAATACCAATTTAATATATTTAATAGATCATTTAAATGTACAATCAAACATATATGTGTGTATGTATGCATGTATGTGTATATAGCTGTATGTATGTATGTGTGTGTGTGTGTATGTCTGTCTGTCTGTCTGTATAGAAAGAGCCTGCCTCTGTTGCCAGGCTGTCCGGAAACTCCTGATAGCAGTGATCCCCTTGGAGCGGCCTCCAGAGTAGCTGGCTCTATAGGCATAGGGCATCACACTCTAATTTTTTTTTAAATTTTTTTTTCTTTTACAGAATCTACATACGGCATTTATTTTTAAAGTATGAAAAGGTGCAGTTGTAAGTTCAGCCGGTGTGTATTGTGGTGCCTGAGAACAGGTACCCTACCTGGTGGATGTCAGGGCTGGGGATTGGCAGGGGCTTAAAGGGCACCCGCTTTATGCCTGGCCTTGCACTTGCAGATGAGTGGCTGATCCTAGGAGCATTTCAAGGAGGGTTGGAAAGCAAATGCCTCGTCCTCATTAGACCATCACTGGAAGTGCGATGCCATTGTATGTATTTCTGCTCGCCAACTTCCGTCCTCAACTGGGAGAAATGTGCATCATGGTTATTTTTTTGCTGCATAAGTTTCCCATCTGTATATGAGCGAAACCAGAGCTCGTACCACCAGACTGGGAAGTTGTGGACAGAACTTCATGTCCTCTAAGCTTCTTACTCCAGAAAAGCCATTAAGATGCTGCCAGGGATGGGGTCCCCGAAAGGTGTACAGATCACTCAGTTTAGGAAGAGACTGAACCCAGGCAAGTCCTGTCCTCATGCCACTGGCCTACAGCATAGTTTTCACGCCATCTGTACATCATCTTGCTCTCTTTATTTCCTTCATCCACAAAGCCTTCACTCCTCTGCCATAGTCAGGCAAATGCAAAGTCTAACGTTGCCTAGGGAAGGGTATTCCTAGGAGCCTTTGTCTACCTTTCTGTGATGTGGCTGCTTGGGATGTTGTGCATCTTCAGGGCATTCACTTTCCCTCTCACAGAGGGGCGATGTCATTGACTGTTCACAGATACAAGAAATCAGAGTCCAAGAAGTGGGCTGTGGCAGGATGGAACTGTCTGCAGCTCAGTGAGGGCTCTCCCTTGATGTTGCCGGGAGGGGTCGACCTTGAACTTTGCGGGAGACCCCTGGTCTCCGGAACCAGGTCTGTCCTCGTCTAAGGAGCCAACAAGCAGCCTGGAAAACGGAGAAGACAGACTGTGGGCAGAGCTAGTGTTGGGGTGAACAGGTGTGCTGTCTGTGGGGGTTGATGCCCAGCGGGGGAGCCCACAAATCCTTCGACACCAGCTCAGAAGTCAGGCTCATCACACTGGCAGGCTGTCACTGCTATCTGAGTCTTCAGTGGCTACCTTTCACATAAATTAACCCTCTTAATCAACATTCCCGCCCTACCTGTTGAGGGGCTATGAAAAGGTTAAGCTAATCTAAATATTAACCCAGTGAAACAATTAGAACAGGCCAATGTGTTCAGTAAACATAATCTCGCCTCTTCCAAAGATGAACAGGATTTATTATTATTTTTAATCACACGTTGCAGTTTTTTTTCTCTCTTGGCATGGAGAATTGAGAGGTGTTTATCTCCTCTGGACTGTCCACGACTCCTTAGTAGGCACAGTACCGTTAACAGTTATTTAATGATTTCATCAGGAAGGCTGTGATGAGGCGGTGAGGGCTGGCATTTAACAAGTTAATTGCAATTGGAGCCTGCTATTAAAAGGCCATGAGAAGGTCTTTTATGAAGCCCTTGAATTTGCTTCATTCTGAAGATCTTATTAAATTATGCTAAGGGTGTATTTTCCTTTCACCGCAAATCACCCATTAGGATCATCTAATCAGCTTCCTCAAAGTTGCTGCAGATGGAAGTATTATGAGCCTCATAATGTTAGAATTTTCATTTTTTTTCTCTTCAATTGTTACTGACTCTGTGTCGAGTACTGTGTATTTGCTCAGCCTATTGAGACCAAACCAGAATCGATTTGTACAATTTCTTTTCATCTCTTTTTAGTCTCAAACATAATTTATTGGAGACATTGGTGACCGGTCGTGGTTCCCTGCTTACTCCTTTCATCCATTGGTGTGGAAGGCGTGGTCCGCTCTTTTTCGAACAGACATGGCACATGATGTGTTCATGTGTCAGTCATTTGAAAATAGCATCTCCCCACCGAGAAGCAGATGGAGATGGTTGGATTCCATTGTCCCTCTACTAATGACCCAGAGATCTGTTTATTTCACAGCCATATGTGGGGCACAGTAATTGTTTCAAAAATAAATATTGTATGGACTGTTATTCTTAGGAGGAGTTCGCCTGCTAGGCCCCATGTGGACTGTTTGCTAATGGCCTTTTGTTCTCAGACAGTTCACCAGACCCATATAAACTCATCCCAGAGATGGAGGACTGAGATTGTTCACAGATTTTTGACTGGATAGACGATGTTGAGGGCAAAGAAAATCAAGAAACGGTGTGTCTCTTTAGTGGTTAGAAGTTCTACTTTTCTTGACTCGAAGACAGCAACAATGGCTTGGCAAACACTTCAGCTGCACTGGGGACAAGTGTTTCCGCTTGTGTTTAGATGTAAGGCCAAAGGACTTTGCATGCATAGCTACACATACTGTCTCCACTGTGATAATTGTCTTTCATAAGTTGTATATATTAAAAGTTTTTAGTTGAAACACTTCTTTCATAGGACAAGGAACACTTTCTACAGAAATCCAATGTCATACCCTGGTATAATTTTTTAATATAAAATTTAGAATAATAATTTAAAAAAATCACATAGATAAAATAACACCCACCCCATCCTCCTTTTTGTCAAGGAAGTCGTTGTATCACTGAGCTTAACTCTCAAAATTATGTTATTGAGAGGAAGGATCTAGGTAAATTGCTCATGCTGGCCGTCACCTTATGACATCAGCCTCCCAAGTGGTTGGGATTACAGGCCTGCACTATGGCAGCCTGCCAATATTTTGTTATCTAATTCATTTTTTTTCAGGTCACCTAAAATAACTGTCTTAGGGTTTCTATTGCTGTGAAGAGATGCCATAACCACTGTAACTCTTATAAAGGAAAACATTTAATTGTGGTGGCTCACAGTTTCAGAGGTTTAGTCCATTGTCATCACTGCGGGACATGGTGGCAGGCAGGCACACATGGTGCTGGAGTAGCTAAGAGTTCTACATCTTGATCTGCAGGCAACAGGAAGTGGTCTGAGTGTCGCACTGAGCGAAGCTTGAGCAAAGGAGACCTCAAAGCCCACCCCCACAGTGATGCACTTCCTCCAGTAGTGCCACACCTACTCCAACAAAGCCACACCTCCTAATAATGCCATTCCCTATGAGCTTATGAGGGCCATTCAAACTACCACAATAACATAGAGAAAGTTAAAAAGAATTTTTTTTAATAGAAGGAGAAAACGAGGTTCCTAATTTATTTGTCTTAAATATTGAAGTGTTCAAATAGTGGGCCTTTTCTGAAGGCACAGAATGTAGTAGTTTCTCTCAAAGTCCTTGCCTGGAACATTTTGGCCTTTATAATAAACTTTCTTAGCCCAGTAGGTTCAAATGTGCAGAATATCTGGAAACTTACTCATGGCTTTTCGCTTAGGACATAGGACTCTGGGTTGGCAGTGACTGAGTGATTGAAGGCTACCTGTTGACATGCACAAGGCAGGCAGATGTGTCTTAGTAGCTTCACAACTAATGGGGTTTCATGTTGGTCATTTATGCCAGTGTGCAGAATTACATCATGACTGAATGCATTTATGGAAATAGTTTCTCCTAATTTATTCACCGTTTTTGGGGCCAAGTCTTTATATCTTACTCATCTTCCTTATGCAAGTGAAATATAAACGCAATGCTAGTGTTAATTTACAAATGAGACATGAATGGGAAGAAGAAAATTGCAACAATAGCAAAAACTACGGACACTACAACAAACAGTTCAGGAGGGTAGAAAGAGAAGCAGGGACACTTGATGTCTAGCGCCATCTCAAGACTAATAGAAACTGACCTTGTCCCACCCTGTAATTTCAATGAAAGAGCCATACTCAGAAAGAAAATAGATGCTTGAACAAAACTAACTCTATTTATGATGAGAAAAGTCAGAGCCACTGTTCTCCAAGTTGAGCTAGGGGTAGGACACCCATTTCTCAAGGTCTTGCTGATGTGACAGGTTGGTGTCCGGTGTGTTGGGGGCAGCAAAGTAGCCTGACTCCTCAGGGAGTGCCGCTGTCTCCCAGGGGGCCTGCTGGTTGGGAGCTGGGTCCAGTAGGATGGAGGTGGGTTTGGGGATTCCAGTGTTTGTTCTGTTTCTTGGTACAAATTAATCCGACACAAATTTAAAGGGTGTGGGTTGAAGAGCAACCTATTCCTGGAGAGAAATACAAGGAGATCAGAGTAAAGTTTCTTGGTTTGAAAAATGATGGTTTTTCAAGTAATTCAGTACTCCAGAAGGGAATACTTCATAATGAGGGAATATTTATAGGCCCTGGGGAGGGGACTATAAACTGGATGTCAGTATCTCATACTTTTGACTCTCCTTACGTTCCTGGATTACGTATGAGAAAATGAAGCGCAGCCTGAAGACTTGGAGACGTGCCCGAGCGCTGGAAGCATTAGAGGACTCCATCCTTCCTGTGGTTGACAAGAAGGACAGACGGATCGTCAGGCAGCTGCTACCAGTGTCCCTGTCTAAGCTGTCCTTGTTGTGGGATAGTTGGACATGGAGTTAAGATGATGAACAGTTCTGAGAATGGCCGATTCCTTTGTTAAGTAACAGCCGGCTGCTGCCTGTTTCGTATACACCATCCATTCATCCAGTATGTTACCAGCTCACTGGGAACAAAGGGTCAGGCTTGTCGCGTTTTGTCCGTTTGTTAGGTGTTTGTGGACCAATTCCTGAGTACCCACATTAATCTGGCTCTGTGAGCACTTTCCTCTGAGTCCCATGGAGCAAAGATTATGGCTAGTAGAGTGTTTTGGTCTCAGGTTCATCATTCTTCCTGCTGTTAGGAGTTACTGAGGCCATTGTACATCTTGTTTCTCTGTTTATCCAGTTGTACTTGTTGCCAGAAAGGAAGTCTGGACAGGGGTCATAATCAACTGTCTACACAGAGCTTTTGTCTGTCCTCCCTCTGCCCACTGGCAAGAGTAGTCCAGGGGTCAGCAGGTCGCATTGTCTGTCTGCTTCAGTTTGGGGAACAAAGCGAACCCTAGACACAAAGCAAGAACTGGATCCGTGAGCTAATAGGAGTTCACATGACAATGGGTAACTGTCAGGAGTCAGCTAATCTACAAAATATAAAGTTTTTCTTGCATTTATTCATTTCGTGTGTGTTTAGCGTGTGTCCCTGCATGCCAAGAAGAACGTGCTGAGTGCAGGTGACACATTTGTAGAGTCAGTTCTTGTCTTCTACTATTTAGTCTTCAAGGACTGAACCCACAGAGCCATCTCTGTGGCCAGCACCTCCCCTCTTAATTCTTTTTCTTGGTAAAGAAAAGTCCTGGTGCTGACTTTTCGGGTGCAGAGAAAGTGCTAACTGATAGATAGCCTACTTCTATTGACATCAGCCCCACAGAATTGCATTAATAGTAATCATAGGGGAAAATACTCTATAGAAGATCATAGCAGTGCTGTTGTAGATGGATGCTTTTGTTGCATGACTACCTTTTTAAAAGGGAGTTTAAATCATGGGCCCTGGTACATGGAATAACATGGAACTGAAGATAATGTTTTGCCCATTTCTCCTTTAAAGGGACCCTGCTGGGTCGTGCGGCTTGGTTTGGGTTTGACTGATTTGCTGGTGTGTGTGATGCCACCAGCTGCATTTCCTCATGCTGCTTCCTGATTTCTTCCTCTCGAGGCTTCAGGCTCAAGTTCAGATGTCCAAGCGTTGGCACAGCCTTCTTTAAATCCTTTAGGCTCGGCACGTCGTCCCAGTGTGGACTCCCACAGTCTCTTGAACTTAACTATGCTCATAGGTGGAGTCCTCTACCACACCGTGTGCCACTGTGTCTGACCCTTGCTTGTACTTGTGTATGGCCGAGCATCTAGCATCTGCTGTGAATTCAATAAGAATTTGTTAAATGACCGATTACGTCGCTGAGGCCTACAGAAGATGAAGAGGTAAAAATGACTCTAAGGGTCTTTTCTCATTGTCGCTTCTGTGTCTGTAAGTTCCTTCTCGTAAGGACAGACATGTGAAGCTGTGTTTGTGCCCGTTGCCTGCAGGCCCGGTGTGTAGGAGAGGCAGTTGGTCCAGAAGCAAATGACACTGTTGTATGTGAGTGACACCATGATGTGTGCCGGGCCTTTGGAAGCCCACTGCAGGAGCACGCAGTCAGGCGAGGGAGCCAGGGAGCCTGTGGAGAGTACCATGTCAGGTCAAAGGATCGTTGGCAGTGTGTGGAAAAGCCGAGAGGAGGGATGGAGAACCCAAGAGTGACATCAGTTCAGACTGCAGCTCCTAAGGCCCAAGAAGAGGAATGTGTAACCAGGGCAGGGAGGTGGTGTGGCATGAGGAGCCCTATTGGAGAGAGGCTCTGAGATGGTAGTTAATACCGTAGAGATTAATGTTTGTTTAAAAATCCTTTTACATCAAGTATAAAGATAGTATGTAAAGTCCACAGTTCATATTTCTTGTGTGGAGTTCACTCCAAGCTGGTCGGTTATTCATGCCTTTTGACACTTTTTTCTTTTGGTTTTTTTGAGACAGGGTTTCTCTGTGTAACTGCCCTGGCTGTCCTGGGATTTGCCCTGTAGACCAGACTGGCTGTAAACTCACAGAGATCCACCTGCCTCTGCCTCCCGAGTGCTGGGATTAAGTGTGTGCACCACCACCAATGGGTTTTGACACTATTTTTTAACACTGCAAGTTCATACTTTGCTAAGACGTTTCAGGACACCTAATGAAGCCTGTTTCCTGCACAGAATGCTGTCTAAATCCCTCAAGTGTGCTTAAAAGGGGCAGCGTGCAGTAGAAATGCCAAAGCATAAGTCACTGGTATATTCTTGATCATCTGAGCAAACAGCCACAGTGAACACTGAAGCCCCGTTTCCCAGAGTGAGCCCAGCATGGCCTTCAGTTCCTGGCTGCCAGCAAGGTTTCATCAGAAAAGAGATGACATCTCCTCTAGCTCCACACACATTTAATGAGTGGCCCTTAGCTGCGGCTGAGTGGCCCGGGCAGAGCTCTGGCATGGACTCCCAGGGATGTAGGACCTGTGGGCTGCTCAGACCCAACCAAGTAAACACAGAGACTTATATTGCTTACAGACTGTATGGCCGTGGCAGGCTTCTGGCTAACTCTTCTATCTTAAATTAACCCATTTCTGTTAATCTACAAGTTGCCACATGGCTTTACATGTTGCTTGTCATGGGGGCGCCTGGCAGCGTCTTCCTCTCTGCCTTCCTGTTCTCTCAATTCTCCTCTCTGCTAGTCCTGCCTATACTTCCTGCCTGGCTACTGGCCAATCAGTTTTTTATTTATCAATCAGTCATCCATAGCTGTTTGCTATAACTCAGTGGGAGAACTCATGGCTAGCAGGCATAAGACCCTGCTTCAAGCCCCAGTGCTCAGGAGAGAGAGGCTTTTAGGAAGTGCTGGTGCTGGCTTCTGATCCTTTCTTTGGGAATGGGGACAAGTTTGGGTTCCCCTCAAGGTATTGCTTTGTTGCAATATACCTAGCACCACAGTCTTAGAGTGTTGGTCTCGGGTTACGAGCCAGCAAGCTTTTCTAGTGTCCATTCCTTGAGGCCTTCACCGGGAATGGTGTCACAACTTAACAGAACTCATCACTGTTGCCTAAACCACTCATAAACTAACAAAATTTGGATCATGATGTTGAACGGAGCATTAGATTGTGCTCAGTTGTGTTCAGATGGACGATCAGTGGTCTGGCTCTTGGGCTGGGTGCTTGGCATGCTCTTGTTGTAGTAGACTGTATATTGTTCTGTGTAGTGGATGTGTACTGATTTCTCTGTGCTCTGTAGAACCCTTATTGATTTTATACATGCCCTTATTTTCATTTTTGTATCTATAATATTAGATCTTGTGCCAACACACAAACATAGCTTTGTGCCCTAGCACACATGACTCAAAGTGGCTGAAACCGAAGACTTTGCATACATTTGAGTACCCTGCGTGTAGCTGTAAAGACAATATATTAAATTACTTTTGTTTTAGAAACATACGCAACTCCGTTTTGTGTATAGAAACTAACAGTAAAAACAGTAACACAGAGAGGCAAGCCAACAGTGGTGCTGGCCTTTTCCCCAGCCACAGGAGAAGGGAGAGAGACGTCTCCTCGCTGTCTCTGCAGGGTGAGCTCACATTCCCTCCACAGTTGGGTGTTCATGGTCTTCCTGCTGTGTTTCAGTTGTGTTGTATGGGAATATGCCATTGTCCCCCCTCACAGGATTTCCAGTTTGCAGGGTGAATTCTTCCCGGGGTGGGGCTTTAAGCATTTTTTCTCCTTTTAGCATGTTTTTGTCCTAGTTTTGTCTCAGGGCCTGAATCATCTCACCATCTTCCTCCATGTTCTGTTTGGTAGAATGCACAGTCCCACCATGTCATTATTCTGTAATGGAGCTCAGTTTCCATGTCTTCACATGCTGTGTAGCGACAAACCCCCTTGTGCACTTAGGTGTGTATTTGTCGCCACCTGACCTCTGCAGATTTGTTACTTATTCTTTGAGACTGCCCCTGCACCCTCCAGGAACTAGTCTCTTCTGCAAGCCCACTTCCAGGCAGCTCAGGCTGAAAGCCAGTCTTGGACGAATGGAGACACTGCTTACCAAAGAGCCGCCAAAGCTGCCACAGCGATGGTTCTGTAGACCCACAGACGCCCCTAGCCCCTTGTCCTTTCAGGCTCTCTAACAAGCACCTTGTAAGGAAAAATTGACTCAAAGCAGACACAGCAGTGTTTCAGCTGCCGGGTGTAGCTCAGTTACAGTTGATTGAGGAAAATCCATATAGGTTCCATCATAGTGTTAAGCCAAGAAAGCACACTATTGTAGGGTATCCACATAATGAATCATCCAAGTCAGAAGACCTTGAGAGCAAAAGGAGAGCTGGGAATAACTGCTTGAATAAGTGATACGGATTGGAGATGAGCTCAGCAAACTGGACCCATGCTCACTCTAGCCGCAGAGTGTGCTGGTTCCCATACCCTGGTCACAGAAAGGCAGATGTGATTTTGTGTTGCTCATATATCTTCTCATCGTTTTGCCAGGGGGGAAAAATGTTTCCATCATCTGCAGTATAAACGAACAAGATCTTTTAGGGTTGATCAGAGACAAGATATTGAAAACCTTCTTGTAGTGTGGGCGAAGATAGCTTCCTTCTGCTCATGTTGGCCTCATAGTTGAGACTGCTCTGCCAGGCAGATTAACAAGAGGAAAGCATATAGATTTATTAGTTTTATGTGGCTCAGGAGCCTCTGTAAGGAAATGGAGTCGTGAAGAGCATTCATTAGACATGAGTGGTTTCTGTAGTAGCTTTGATGGAGAGCGGACAGTCATGGAGAAATATGGCAGGGCAGGGGGTCCTGAGGTAAATGTAGTGAGTACTGAGTACGGGCTGTTTGCTGAAACTCCCTTGTGCCTTGTGTGTGTGGAGAAAAGGATGCGACTTCTGTGTGTGGGGAGGGCACATTTCCCATGATGGTCTTTTGACCTGCTTCAAGGAAAGGCTGTAAAAATCCTTCCTGTGTTTTATGACCTGTTTGAGGGAGAAGGGTGTGTCGGGGAAGTCAAGGTCACCTTCCAGCATCTACTGTTTTCCTCAAGTCCCTTCATCTTAAGATAGCCAGTATGCCATATGCCGGAGCAGCATGTCCTGACCCCTACCGGTAGTTCTCCAGGGCGTGGCTGAATGTGCTTAGAGCCTAACAGATGATGAATAGCCCGGAGAAGTCCTTCTTTAGGGGACTGGTGTCCAGAGCATGAGAACTGAAACCAACCGAAACACAGAGGAAATATGCTAGTCGGGAGGTATTTAAAATTCATTACAAGAAGCGTAACAGTGCCTTTGTTGGAGCTAAAACTCCTCCCCCTCCTTTTTTTTTTCTTAAAGATAGAAGATGCAAGATGTTTTAGGATCTCTGAGTTTAAAGCCATTAAGAGGAAAACACAGGTAGATGCAGAATTCAGCAGCAGTTTGTGTTCTTTTTATGTATTCTTGTGAGTATTCTAACCATAAAATATTAATGTTCATCTTTATGGTTAAAATAGTGTGCTCTAAAGAATATGGATAATGGCTGATGATTTGTAATTATTTACTAGACTTTCTAAACTAAATTATTCAAGGTGGCACTAAAGGATCAATAATCCGCCTCCTGAAAATTGAATACTGCAATCAATTTGTCCTTCTTTTGTTGCTGCTGACAGAGCCACAGTGTTTAACTTCCCATATGCTGCAGGCATATCAAAGGAGAGCATATTAAAACATTAAAGTAGAGAAGTATATGTATTTTTTTCAATAATTTTTATTGATGTGCATTGGTGTTTTGCTTGCATACATGTTTATGTGAGGGTGTCTGGTCCCCTGGAACTGGAGTTACAGACAGTTGTGAGCTGCCATGTGGTGCTGGCGATTGAACCCAGGTCTGGAAGAGCGGCCAGTGCTGTTAAGCACTGTGCCATCTCCCCAACCCTAGAAAAGTATATTTTAATAGGGCAAAATATAATTCTCATCTAACTTTGTGTCATGAATTTAACGTTAAGGAGTAAGAGAATTAGTAGCATGATAAACCCACTCCCAGGAAATTCTGGGGGTGATATCTTCACAGCCACCCACAGAATGCTAGGATAAGGTTGGAAGATTAGTAAACTGCTTAATTTCTCAGGGCAACAAAACTGGACTACTCCTTCCACCACATAAGCTTCATTTATACCCTTGTGGATGCGAATCTACAAGTTAACATGTGACTTTGCAGCCCAGACCTTGATAGATGACAAACACCCTATTCTGAAACCAACCCTTTGATGGCGAGTGCAATATGGAAAGCTTGTGGGTTTTCCTTTTTCTTTCTCCTTTTTAAAAAACTTATTCCCCAACGTTCATAACAAAGGATTAGGTTTGGCTTTGGTTTTATGTTGAATCATGTGATTCTTAGGCAGTTATGAAACTGTGACCTTTGTATGTATAATACTGTGTGCTCTGTTTGCGTGTTAATTTGTTTGGCTTATAGAGGGTCTTGGAGTCCAGTAAAGGAGGCGTCTGTAGTTATGGCTGTCTGAGAAGTAAGCAAGACCAGATGTCTTTTGATTGGCGCTTTTATCCTGTGTGAAGGGAGTTTTCTAAGTGTCCCAGGGCCCAGTTTGGCCCCTAGGTCACCTTGAAAAAAAGTATAACACATCTAGTTAAAAATTGTATTTTATTTTTTTAGCAGGGGGAACAATATATTCAATTCTTGAGCTAGCACACTAGTAATTAAAAAAAATGAAAGTTAGGGCAAAAAGAAAGCAGTCCTGTGTTTACATATACTTATTATGTGAACAAATTCTTGTTTTTAAAAAGATTTATTTCTCTTTAGTGTATGAATGCTTGTCTTCGTGTGTGTGTGTGTGTGTGTGTGTGTGTGTGTGTGTGTGTGTGTGTGTGTGTCACATGTGTGCAGTGACTGTGGAGACCAAACGAGGCGTTGGATCCCCTAGAACTGGAGCGGCAGGTGGTTGTGAGGTACCATGTGGGTGCTGGTTGCCGAACCTAGGTCTTCTGCAGGAGCAGCACGTGCTCTTAGCCCCGGGCCATTTCTCCAGTCCCCAGTGTCGTCTTTTGAAACCCAAAAGAGAGGGCTTTCTTACCAGTAGTCTTTCAGATCTTAAGATTGAGGTCTTGACTTCAACTTTCAAAAGTAAGAAAATTGTTTCCAAATAGAAGTCAACTGACTATATAGATGCCATTTCTCCTTCGTCACAGTCAAGGTCATAGGAATTAAGCTGTTCACGTTTGCCTTGGGGTGGGTTGCATTGATAGCATGTGCTAATCAAACAAATTGGTAACTCATTTGCATTGGTGATGGACTTCTTTGGAGAAGTTTTGCTTCTGACTGACATACACTAATTGTCCTTGTTAAAATAGCTATGCAGTCCCCAAATAGACTGTGTGACTATCTAAGGTTGATTTATCATCCATTCTGCAACTGCTTTTGACCGCCCATAGTTTGTCAGACATTGTTGTAGATTACAGGGAGGCAGCAAGGAGGAACACAATAAAAAAGCATCCATGTTCTAGCCAGGGAGATTATAAATTAAGGTAAATAAAATAACAGGCTGCTTTTGCAAGAATACATTGAACTTGAATACCAAATTTACAGGTATCTTGATAGCTCACCTTTTGTGTAGTAAGAGGGGGAAATCCTTGGAAATACTTTTCTTCTCACACATAGTAGTGTTTGTTTGTTTGTTTTGTTTTGCATTTTGTTTTCCTTTTGCATTCTGCAGCTTACTTAATGGACTTTCCCTACAAAGGCAAGGTTAACCTAAAGCATAAACTTAAGAGTTAATGAAGAAAGCAAAAGATAAATTTAGGGATCTCAAATAAAAGGTTTATTTAGGATAATGAAAGGTGAGTTTTTATATAAGCACTATTGATGTTGGAAGTGCGTCCCCACCAAAGGTTCAGATGTTAAAGGGTTCCTGTCTCCCATACTGATTTCTTTTTTAATCCTTCATCTTGACCCTCTTTGCTGCTCATTGTTTTGTCATTATTTGAGCATAAAACAGCTCTTTCTGAGTTTAGAGATCACACTCTGTGACCAATAAAGAACACTTAAAATGAATAGCAGTATTTATAATACATGTTGACATAGGCCGGGCATAGTGGCACACACTTTTAATCCCAGCACTTTAGAGGCAGGCGGTTCTTTGTGAGTTTGAGGCCAGCCTGGTCTACAGAATGAGTTCCAGGGCAGCCAGGGCTGTTACACAGAGAAACCTCCACACTCCACCTCCCCCCCCAAAAAAAAAACTAGAGACCTCTGGACACCCTTAAAAAATAAAATTTTAACAACTCTGAAGCTTTAATTGGCTTTTCGTAATCTCATGAATTGGGTAATATCTTATCTAAGAGTTTAGAAATATTATGAGTCCAACAGTCCTGTCATATCCAGAAGACATTGTTTCATGCTTCTGCCCCCCAGCTTCTAGATTTTGCAATGTTTCTGTCTCTTCTTTCACAGTAGTCCTGAAGCCTTAGGAGGGGGTGATATAGATGTTCCATCTTTGGCTCAACGTTTTGAGCAGTTGTGAGTTTCTGCATTAATCACTGCACAAAGAAACCTCTTTGATGAAGGTCTGAGAGCTAAGTGTACAGAGATTCAAGTTTAAAGGGTAAGTTAATACTATGTCCATTTAATAGAATAATAGTAGTAGATTTGTCCCTGGAGCCTGTGAAATTCACAGCTGTGGACCAGGCATTCTTTTCCTCCCATGGAGTGTGTCTTAAATCCAGTCAGAAAGCATTTGGCTGTTGGTTGCTCACATAGCATTTGTACCACTATTGTCCAGTGGGCATCTCTTGCCATGTCAGTTCATATTATTGCCATATTATAGTTCATAGCTGGGTAAGATTATTGATGACTCTCCTTTTCCCCAGCAGCCTACATAGTACCTTCTGGTACTATGAAAGCTAGCCATCGGGGAAGACACTTTCTAGTCAGTATCAACTTGGTTTCTCTCAGTCCTATGACCCCAGTGTATAATGTCATCAGTAATAGTGGTGCACCATTAAGTTCTTGTGGGCAACCAAGAGCCATGGCAATGACCTGCATTGTGTGGGGAGTCTCCAGGTTAGCCCTGACCAACAGCTTGAGAATGATACCCCACATCTGGCAACTGAGGCACTATTGACAGAGAGTTGATGACTTCTGGGAGAGGAAGCGTCATTTTTCTTTAAGGGTGTGACCCCCTGTAGGTTGACCATACTCGGTAGATTGCTCCAAACACGTGAGTATATATGGTCAGCCTGAATTGAACTTTTTAAAAAGGACATGAAATTAGAAGGGGTTGGGGAAGAGGAGGGGAGAGATCTTGGAGAAATTAGGGGGAGGAATGAGGGTAAATATGATCAAAATACATTGTATGATTGTATGAGATTTTCGAAGAATTAAGGAAGTTTAGAAAAGCTTTCTAGCAGAGCAGCGAAGGTAGTCCTCATGGGGATGAATGAGTGTTAAATAAAGCAGGTTGGTCCTTTCACGGTGAACTTCCCTGTGAGCTTGAAGCCAGGAGGTCTGCCTTAAGACGCTGTAGTTTATACTTTTCTCTAAGTTTAGGGGAAGTCTGATGATGTTTTGAAATAGTATTTTTCTGCCCCTTCTGTCTTTATTTTTTTCCCCTGGGACTCCATGTATGCACATGTTATGATCTCCGATATGGTTTTGAGGGCACTTATGTTAAAAAAAAACAAAAAAACTTATTCTCTATTCACACTGGCTTACTTGAGTTGTTGATACAGAGCTTATGGTTTTGGAACTTTCCTTTGGGTGTTTTATAAATTTCAGTTGTAAGCATGCTTCTTTTCCTTTCCCTGCACAGTGCTAAAAGCTGACTAAAGCCATCTTTATCTAATTTGGAAACCCTCCTCATTTGGGGTTGGTCTCCATTGGTTGCTTTATTTTATTATTTCATTTTTTGATAATCTGTCCTCTATTCATTTTTTTTAAAAAACAAGTCTTCTGATTTTGGCTTTTATTCAGAATGTTTTAAAGGATCTGTGGGTTTCTGGGTTCTTTTGAATTTCTCTAAAGAGTATGGATTTCCGTTTGCTTCAACGAGCTCCTAACTTAATGTGTGTGTCTTCTTAGTCCAGCACAGCAGTATGGTTGCTTTTCAGTTACTCCAGCCTGGGGTCCTTGTCATCCGCCAAGTGTGTGTGCCTTTCAGGCGGTCACCTAGAGATCTAGGCTCAGCTTTTGTGCTAAGATCAGTTTCTTCTCTGTGATCATCACTGGTGTTTCTGCTCTTTCTTCTGTTTCTTCAAGCCATGAAATGACCTGGTTTTGTCCCAAGTTTTACTTGCCCCAGCTGGTTCAACTGGCACTCTTCTGGCTTCTGCTAAAAAGCCTTTAAAAAAAGCAAGAAAGTCACCAGTGGTTAATTTGGAGTGTCAACTTGACTGGAGTTATAGTTGGTTGTGAAAGGCCATGAAGGTGCTGGGAGCTGAACCTGGGTCCTCTGCAAGAACAGAAAATTCTCTTAACTGATGAGCCGTCTCTTTAGCCACAATCATCTGAAAATTTAAAACTTTTTAATTGTAAACATGACATGTACATGCCCCATGTTCAGTCCCCAGGTATGCCTGTACAAGTACACACACACACACACACACACACACACACACACACACACACACACAAATTCCTTTTTTTGAAATTAGGAAGCATCTCAGACAAAGCTAATATGTCATTTGATCTCTCCCTCCCCCAACCCATCTTTCTCTGTGTTTAGAATCCCATGTAGTCCAGACTGGCCTTGAACTCACTATGCAGCAAACTGGTCTTAACTCTTGATCATTTTTCTCCACTTCTTGAGTATTGGGATTACAAGTGTGCACCACCTTGCTTGAACCTTGTGTCTATCCTGTCCTTGACACACACACACACACACACACACACACACACACACACACACACACACATCTACCTGCAACATCCTTATTTTTACATACTGATATACCTGAGTTATTTTCCATGCTTATTGCATTCTGGCTGATTATGTTGGACATTTTATACCAGACTTTCTGCTGACAAAAGTTAATTTCTCCTATTGTAATCTCCTTAAGAAATCCTTCAACCAGTATTCCTAATTGAACCAGTAAAGCCTCATTGTTTTTGAGCCTGCATATTTGAAATTTGTGATAATTAGGCCACGAAGAAAATTAAAATTTATGGCAGCCAATTAATGACTTCGAAGAATATTTTTCCTAAGAGATAAATAGCTTTAAAACATCATTTAAAATGTACCAGTTACACATAAATTTTTATCTGCTTTTCATTACCTAACAAAGTAGAAGTTTGTTCGCTCACTCTGTGCATTCAAAAGCAATAAAAGGTACATGCCATTAAAATAATTCTATGTGAGATTTGTCACTAATGAGGACTCTACTCGTGTGATTTAAACACGATTGTTCTTTCCCACATGCTCCCTCACACCTCCCTTTTTCCTGTTGCTTCATTGCTAGGGTTCCCGTAGTTGACTTCTTTTGGGGGGCCACTCCCTGAGTGAGCATCCCTGGGTGCTTCTGGGAAGGGAAGCCAACTGGGGGCATTGTCTTTGGGTGTTACATTAGCTGACAGCTTTTTATCATTTTGAATGTCATTTTTCAAACATCACAATGGGAGTGGATAAAAGGTGTGCCCAAGCACTAATAACTAAAAGCCGATTTGTTCGTTCGTTCGTTTGAAATGAATGCATTTAAAAAGTCTCTTATGGATCACTCTAGAAACACCGGGATGTGTTTCTGGCTAATCACCGACACAGGTATAACTGGACCTGATCAATATTAGACAACACATGCTGTTTTCTTTCTTTGAGAATTAAAGTCACTTGCATCATCTTTTCTCACCCTCTGTGAAGAATTTCTCACCCTCCGGGAAGAAGTTCAAGATGTGTTATGAGCTCAGTTTCGGGATGGATAGGGCGGGCACAGGAAGAAGACCCAGGAGTGCTGTGGGTCTTAGAAGTCACCAGCTCCCGATGGCTAGTGCTTGCTGCCCCTGTTCAGTAGTAGTCTTTGTGACTCTGCAGGTCCTCGTGCCTCCCAGCCTTAAAGGCATTCAAGAAGTTTGAATTAGCTTCTCATCCTTAGGTGTGAGTGAGGAAAGGACTGTGGAGATCCACTTCTTTTCCCAGTGGAGGCAACATGGAGTGAGGATGTAGGGGGTATGACAGTATCTGAGGCTGGGCTGGACTCTGCCCACCCAAGCCTTCCTGGGAGGAATCAAAGTGCTTCCTGCCCCATTTGAACCCAGGGCACTTCAGCTGTCCCTTTAGATGGAGTATGGAAACAGCGCCACCTCTCCTTCAGGAAAGAGCCTGCAGATGGTGTCAGATTCCTAAACAGAGGTGACACAGAGGGTGAGGATAGAGATGCCTTGGAGAGCAGCATGTTGAGCTGAGACCCTAGTTCAGTTCGAGAACTGCAAAAAAATTGAGAAAGTCCTTTTATATTGGCTTTGTTTCCTGATTTGGCATTGTATTTATTAGTTTCGTTTATAAATATTAGATAAATACAAAGTCATATTCCTTTAGGTACTTCACTGTATTTAGTTTCTGGTAAGTTTTTTGGTCTTCTCTGCTTTTTTGTCGTTCATTGGCTAGACAACCCTGGGGTATCTGGGGTTAGCAGACGAATGTCTACTGGCAGGCTGCTGTGGGGGTTGCTGCTCTAACACGGAAGCACCCAGAGCAGGACAGTGTTTTGTTACTTGAAATGAGTGAAATACTACGGACACGTTGAAGGTGGTGGTGTGAGTCTCTCCTTACTATGAAATTTTTCACATTGTTGGGAAACTGTTTGTTTCTTCCTCTTCCTCCTCCTCCTCCTCCTCTTCCTGGTGCTGGGGGTGGAACTCAGGGCCTTGCCCTGAGAGGTGAGCACTGTCACTGAGCTTCGCCCTGCCTATAACAGTGACATGCTGGGTGACACCTCGTGATCAGGCACGCTCTGCCCACCATGCCCTGCCCGGAGGTTAGCCGAAAGCAGGCTGGTGCCACACTGAGCTTCCTGCATCCTTGCTGGCTCCTTTCCCATCATCTCTTCCTCCTGACCATTGCATTGATCATCAGATGTAAGACCTAACAGTTAGTTCTGTATTGTCACTTCTCATTTTTCTTTTCCAATTATATCAACTGAGATTTTGTTTTGAAGGAAGTTATAACACATAGACTTGAGGGGACTACCTTGTACCCTTTTGATAAAGGCAACTGTAAATGGCTGCTTTCTACAGCCTGGGCACTCTCTTTTTGCTGACCTATAGTTTAATTGCCATGTCTAGACTTGAGAGTCTGAATTTAAACACAAGACATAAACAGAATCATCTGGAACTGATTTTTCCCACACTAAACACTTCTTTCTGATACCAGTTTCCAGGAGGTTCCTTCCTCCAACCACACCTCCAGATGAAAATCATTTAATTAACTGAGAAAGATTTGCTCTCCTAAACAGTCACACATACTGGATTGGTTTAGGTTTCGAGTGACTGGCCGGTTGCAAACCACAGATTCATGCTCAGAGAACTGCCGTAAGGTCTCTTGTTCCACCCAAATGCGGTGCTCCTCCACCCCGCCTGTTTCTTTCTCAGTCTCACAGGCCAGTTGATTCTGGGTGTGTGGCCCTTCTCATTGCCTGTGGTTTCCTGTCTGGTGACAAAGGCTGAGCTGGACCTCTCCTGGGGATGTCCCACAGCCAGGAGTGGGAGCCCCTGATATCCGGCTCTCCCTCCAGTTTGGCGTATGTGTCTGCTCTGTGTTCAAACAAAATATTACAGTTGATATAAATAAGCTGTTTATGCAGTTATGTGTTTCATGAACCCCCCCACCCTCCACCCCATTAGATTCATGCCCTGGATCGCTTGAGCCTTAGTGTGTGGTGCTCTGCTTGCCTCCTAAGACAGGCTGTGGGCTGCGGGAGGGAGCGTGGGGTGGTGGAGGAGCTTCCAATATTTGTACCAGGAGGCGCAAGTCTTCAGAGCCAGTAGGAAGCTCCAAACTTGGACTCACAAGGTGATGAAACCCAGATGCCTTCCCCAACAGGCACCTTTGCCCCTACTCACTCTCAGCAACTCAACTTTTTATCTTCTAGTCCAGGAGTTGGTCTAAAAGGAGGATGGGAGAGGGAGTGTGAGGATGAGGAGAAGATGCCCTACTTACTTGCCAACCAGAGAGTTCCAGCCCAAAATAGTATTCTAATTAGGAATGATATCAAACGGTTCCCTAGCCCCTCTCTCCAGGAGTCTGCGGAGACAGGTACGACACTGCCTTAGAATTGGTTGCATTTTAGCACCAAACAAGGTTCCTTTGCTTTCATCATCAGGGATAATTAGGCTGTCCATGACATCTACAAGGCCTCTTGTTTTCCTAACTCACAGCTAAACTGTACTGTCTTCATATAGCTGTTAAAGTGACTCCATAAATGACTCTACCAGCTCTTAATTTAGCAGAACTTTTAGAATCTAAAAAGTTTACTAGTTGAAGGCCTATTCATGCTGAAATAAAGTCCTGAATTCTCTTGCGCTCTCCTTCCATCCCAGACTTTAATTATAAAGCCACAATCACACCAGATAGTAAACCTTAAATATTTTAACATTTCCCAGCAGGAGACAGTGGCACATAAACCAGCATGCAATTATGCCGAGAGATTTATTTCTCACTGACCCAGGAAGCCATGCCTCAGTGCCTGGAGAAGAAGCTGCTGTCTGGCCTGCCCTCCCCGAGGGTGCTAATGAATTAGCATAAATACCTGTAGTGAGTTAAGTACACTTGATGGGGCAGATGACAGAGGAAGAAGAGCTTTGGGTACTTGAGATTTTAAAGTGTTAGGTCTGTCTGTGCCAGGGGAAAGTGTTTGTAAATGTAGAGTTTAGTGCCAACTTTATTGAGCATGGTATATAGTGCTGGCTTGTCTTCTGCCAGGTCCTGCTTCATTGTGAAAATTCACTTATTTCAGTCTGTATCTGTTTAGAAGCAGTGGACGTTTAGGACAAAAATTTACCATCGCACTATTTGGTAAAAAAAGATTTGAAGAGGGGACATTGTTATGGTTCATTAGGTAAAAGTGCTTGCTACCAAGCCTGATGAGGCGTAATTACGTTAAAACATTTCTCAAAGTACATGCCACTTCTTCTATGAAGGTGGATTCTAGAGATAGATAAGATAACATGTGTTATCTTAAGGCTGGGGGAAGGACTTGGTGCGGTCTTGGTCATGCAGATAGCTCTAGATCATGCTAGCCATGCTCTCTATCTTAAAAAAAGAGAGAGAGAGAAGAAAATAACAAAGGATTTTCTCTCTCAGAAATCTTTAAGTTTTTGAGAGCAAGAGCTTTGTTTTAATCACAGAGAATCCACTCACCCGGGGAAGTGGCGGGTTTCTCCAGGGGCTCCCAGGGACGTGGTGGGAAGAACTCACAGGGCTTCTTGAGCATCCTTACACCTGAAGTGCTAATAATTTCTCCCGTAAACTTGGTGATAACAGTGTTTCAGTCTTTAAAGTCAGTTTGGTCTTTCTGGACGGTTGGCCACAAGACCTTCCTTCAGAGGCACTGGAACACATGGAGACTGTTTACACACAGCAGAACCAAGGAGGGTCACAATTACAGCTGCCTCGGCATCCAAAGCTGGGGTTCCAGCGGAGCAGGGTAAAAGCTCCCGGATGTCTCTATTGATTTGCTGTGCTGTTTCTGTAGATAGTGATCGAAGTTTAAACTCTGAGTCATTTGCTTTAGGCTTGCAGTTTGAGTAGAGCAAGGTCCTGTGTGGACTCACTTCCGAGCCTTGCCCTTCACTCCTATGGAGAGAATGTGGGCACAGATGTGTGCTCCTTTATTCTGGCGGACTTCAAAGCAGGGAGCTGAGCTGAATAGCCAGGGAGAAAATACTTCCTTTTCTTAAGCTGCGATACTTTGGATTCAGCTAGGACCAGATATCTGGAAGTGTGTGTGTGTGTGTGTGTGTGTGTGTGTGTGTGTGTGTGTGTGTGTATGTGTGGTGTGTGTATGTGTGGTGTGTGTGTGTGTGTGTGTGTGTGTGTGTGTGTGTGTGTGTTGTATGTGTGGTGTGTGTATGTGTGGTGTGTGTGTGTGTGTGTGTGTGTGTGTGTATGCTATAATGTTTTCATGTCTCTGAGATTGTATACATATTTTCTTTAAAATATATTCTGCCTTGGACTAGATGGAATCTAAGCTTTGAAAAAAACAAGAGAATGGCAGTGTGATCAGCACGGGAGGCTCAGAGTTCAGTGAAAGCAAGCTGAGATGAGAAGTTGGACTAGTGTACACAGTACAGGCCGTGACTACAAGGTCGTGAGAGAGCACCACAGAGTCGCTTGTTCTCATTCAAAGACAATCCAAAGAGGATGACAGAAAGAGTGTGTCGCTCCCGGGTCTGGGCCAGCGCTGTCTACCTTTGTAGTTTTCCATCCTTGGCTGCAGGATAGAGCTGACAGATCCGTGATAAAAATGTGAAGTTCTTCAAATCAATAATAGTCTTTGAATCTGGTAGTTTGTTCGTTACTGTACTAGACATTGTGGACACTCAATTGAGGTCTGGAAAAATACAGTCAGACTAGTATAGCCACCGTGGAAGTCCGTTTGGAGGGTCCTTTAGAAACAGAATTACCATAAGATAAAGCTGTACCACTCCTGAGCAGGTACCACAAGCAATCTAAGTCAGCACATCACAGAGATACTTGCACGTCTGTGTTTATTGCTGCACTATTCACCATAGCCAAGGTATAAAAAGTAAGCAAAATGCCCATCAGCGGATGAATGGGTAGAGGAACTGGTATATGTTCAGCACAGTTTCATTCAACTGGAATGAAGAGTGAAATCGTATCATTTTCAAGAATTACCATGTTAAGCAAAATAAGCCAGACTGGCAGATAGTACACATTTCTTCTCATATGTAGAATTGAGATCTTTTAAAGTGCACATATATGACATGAAAGCAGAAGGGGGCCATGAAGGGGAGGAAGGTGTCGAGAGGGAGGCGGGACTAAGGAAGGGGGGTTGTTTGAGTGGGATGTCCCCCATAAGTCTCAGGCCTTTGAATACTTGGTCTCCAGTTGGTGACTGTTGGAGGAGGATCAAGAGAGGTGGTCTTAATGGAAGAAATGCCACTGAGGACTGGCTTTGTGGTCTCCAAAGACTCACACCGTTTGGAGTCCCCTTCCTGCTTGCTGTTTATGACTTGAGATGTGACCTCTCAGCTGTTCTGGCCATCATGTCTGCTTGCTTCCGGCTTCCCTGCTGTGATGGGCATGGACTCTGATCCCTCTGGAACTTTAAGCCCCAAATAAACCCTTCCTTCCATAAGTTGGCATACTCATGGTGTTTTATCACAGCAACAGAGACCCTAACTGAGACAAGTGTAACTGGGGAAAGAAACACATTTTACATGATTTCTCTCATGTGTAGAGCGCACACACACAAACACATATACACATATATTACATGAAAAACCCAGGGGAGTCTGAGAGGGGGTGACCATCAGGGAAATGAAGGGAGGGGAAGGGAGGGGAAGGGAGGGTAATGTGGGGAGTAAATATGAGTGAAATACAATGAAATACATGTATGAGAATGTCATAATGAAGTCCATTGTGATGTATATTAACTAAAAACATAATGATTTAATAGTATAATAATCATTAATATTTATTATGAGTGATGGAACACAGTTAGGATGGGGGTAATTCAATAACATAGACTGGGAAATTGCAATCCGATAAATTCTCTGGATAGGAGTAAGTACAGCGTACTGTGAAATCTACTCCAGACTCAGGGAGGAGAACTTCTGGGGGGTATTCTCAGCATGGGTTACCCAAGCTCTAAATGATACACACTTCTTCATCCAGGCAACAGTGGAAAAGCATTCTGGATCAAGAAGTCATGTTTTATGTGCTAGGTAGCAAAAGAGAGAAAGTATAGCCTTCTCAGAACTGCTCAAAGCAGACCAGTTTGATTGGAGCAGAGCAGAAAGCACACTGTGACAAACTGAGAAATTAGCTAAGAAGACAAGCCTGTTATGGCAGACCAGTTCTTATTAGTCTTGTTCAGGAGAGGCAGGGTCAGGGAAATCCTTTGCAGTCTCCAGCAAGGGCAGAGGCTCTGGAGGACTGAGCCCAGAGAAGAGCTACAGTAGACATCAAGTAAGATGGCAGAGACTTAACCCCAGCACTCACGATGGTGGATCTCTGTGAGCTCCAGGCCAATCTGGTCTACACAGATGTTTCAGGAGAGCCAGGACCGCACAGTGGGACCCTGTCTCAAAACAAAACAGAAAGCAGAGTAGTGAAGGGCAGTGAGGACAAACTCAATGCCACCTGACTGGGAGAGATGAGGCCTAGTGACTTCTGGCATCATCATGTTGTAGAAACAAATTAACACAGCGAAGGTAAATTGTCATTGAACAAGGCTGTTTGCAAGGCTGGTCTCTGGTCAACATCTGGCGACTTCAGATTCAGGAGCCTTTCCCCCAATGGGTGACAAGCATGACCCACTGTGGCCACAATGATGGTAGAAACAGCATGTTTATACTGAACAACAAGAGTGCTTCTGGGAACCTAAAATTAGATGGGCTGCAGGGGATTAACCTTCAGGAAAATCTCTAGGTCCACCTGCAGCTGGCTTCCCTGGCTGGCAGCATTTCCTGCAGGAGTCACAGTTCTCGTGGTGATATCACTGGAAGGGGACACTTGATTTCTCTGAGTCTTTGCTCCTGATGCTCCTCCGTTGCCAGCTCTGCTTGGTATTCCTTCGAAGTAATGAATTATGGCCATGACTTTGGCCATATGCTGAGTCTCCTAAGCCATCTGGACAAATCACAGAAAGTGGCTGTGGTTTGTACTTCTCTGCCACACTCCCCTGCGGTTGTACCTCAGGGGTTAAGGACACAGAAGGAGTAGTAATTACGGGGCAGGAGCAACCTCATGTTCTAGTTTAAGTTTTCCTGCTTAGTTGCCTGTCTTCCTTCACCGGAGGTTCTTTTGAGTTGTCATTTAGTTATTGACTGAGTGTTGCTTATAAAATTAATTTACCTGGAAAACTTTTTTCTCCCCTCAACATACTCTCATTCATTCAGCCAGTACTTGGTGAAATGTCACTGGACACTTGAAATTGGTTAAGCATTTTAAAGGCCATGGTGATGCCTAGATACATGAGCTGAATGTTCAGAGAGGTCACCATTTCACTGGGAAGATTTACCTCGGAAAAACAAAAACAGCATTCTGTTCAGACATGAAATATTTCTGTACGCAGATATTTGTGTCACTGAGAAACTACCCACCGTGTTCCCATATTAGCTGAGTGGCTTGGTGAATAGCTTACGCAGTTATATAAATTCTGCCTACCTCAAAGTAGATACATCACATTTCAGGTCCACTCTCATGTGAGCAATCCATTTCCCCTTCCAGTGTTAAAACAAGTTTAAAATTAGTATTTACAACCTGTTCATCTCTTGGCGAGGTTCCCTAAATCCAGCATGCCTTCCATCTTCTCCAGCTGCGTGTGCCTGCTTGTGGGAAGGTCGGATCATTTTCCTCACAGTAGAGTGAAAGGACTCTTGAGTCAGAGATCCACCTCTGGCTGTGTCGGGAAGTACTCTTCAGCTGGCTCTTTCCACTGAGGCACAGTGAGAGGGATGATCTTCAAGTTACCCAGTCAGCATGTTGTGCCCCGTGTGAGCAGTGTGCGCACAGTACCTGCTGCTCCCGCCTCACGAAAAGCACCCCATTTAACTAACAGGGCACGTTTGAGGTACCCTGGGAAACGAAGAAGAGTTTCGGCTTAGGGCTGCCAAGAGTCTAAGGAACTGTCAGCCAATGAAGATTGTTTGTTAAGACGTCAGCCCTTTCCTCACTCAGAGTTTTAGATTCTAATAGTGTGGCCTATTTTTCCCTCCATAAAGAAAAATAGGAAGTAAGCGTTCAGCATTTCCTCTTGCTCGGGCAGAACACTGTTGTGTGATAGGGCCCCTCGGCCAAGTCCACTCTCTTCCCATGGCAAATGAATACAGGTGTCCATTAGAAGCCACAGTTTCTGGATTTTTGTTTGATTGTGTATGTTTTACTAAATATTTTTACCAGCCTATTGGAGTTGATGTGAATCACCTCTCACACACATTTGGTCTCAAAGGCAAATATCAGCACATATTTTCAGTTGATGTGTATGTTCTGAGATGCTTGTGGTTCCCAGCATCCTCTCCTGTGTTCTGTCAGTTATTTCCATATCTTATGTCACCATTAAGAGCGTGAAGGTGTTTAAGATGTTTATTTATGATGAAGGCGAGTGCTCCGTGGAGTCAAGATTCAGGTAGGAACGAAGGAGAAGGAATGGGTACCCAGCAGGCACCAGCTAAAGCTCATTGGGCAGGCTGGCCTTTCAGCAGCACTTAGAGCGACCTTCCTGGATATCACCTGTCTGGTTTAGCAAACTAAAAGGACAGTGCATGGGTCTCAAGTGTCTGGGGTGGTGGGAGCTGCGTGATTGTACCCCGATGCAGGTCTAACCCTCGTTCTACAACGGGGATAAGGCTATGGTGAAAACGTCATTCAAAGTATGATGCCCGAAGGAGAAATTACCATGTCTCCCAGCTGAGTAATCAGTGAGGGTCTGTAGAATTATTCAAAATGAAACAAGAGCGGACTGGTCTCTTTTCTTTTTCCTCCTCTGATTTTGTTAATTTCCAAATGATCCAGAAAGATTTTTCTGCTATTTGAGCAATGCCGTTCCATTTTATCATTTAGCAAAAACGATAGTTAAGATATGATTAGAAGGAAGTAAAACTTTGTGAAGTGTTCGCTCATGAAACTGTGTAGAACTCTTGAATCAGTGGTTCCACATAGCACACTCTGTTCGACAGATCTTGTCAAATACTACGCAGTTGAAAGGGCCGTCTCCTGGAACTTAAAGCAATGTATTTGGTGATCTCTGGAGTGGTTCTATTTGTTAAAACTGCCAAATTCTATAATGATAACGTAAGTGGCTTGTACTCTGTCTTCTTTTTTAATTTTCATATTAATGTTTAAATGCCTTCTGTTCCAACATAAATGGATTTTGCTTAACAAATATTGCTCGTAATTAGGCTCTCACCAGCTTAAACTGGCTCCTGCAAGCGTACCACACATTTCTTCTTCATTAGTTCTCCTAATTGAGTTACAGAAAATGAAATATTGTTATGCCACAAATAATTGTATCTTATTTGCCTTTTACTTGGAGCTTTTCACAAGAGTTTACGGCTTTTTTAAATGACAGGAGTGTTTTGTTTTTCCTTAGCTCTGTACTTCAGGCCCAAGTCTAACACTATTTCTTCCAACAGCTGAGGTGCATCTCCTAGTGTATTTATAGTCACTTAGATTTTATTAATACTTTATTTTTACCTAAGTGCCTGTGTTTTACTTTCTCTGATCCTGTTGGTATTGAAAGCCTGAGAACCGTGTGCCACCAGACTTGGCAAAAACATCACACACGAAAGATCCAAAGCCGTTTCACTTGCTTTCCCACTAGTGAATTTGGAGCTCATTAGTGATAAGGATCTGGGTGGGCAAATAGACAACAACTTCATACATTGTGGGAAACATTATCTATACATTATTTCTATTACGCATAAAATATATTCATGTAATTTTGAAAATTTTCCTATCATTTTTATTATTTCCTTAATAATAGGGATTTTACTCTTCTGCGATTCATGAGCTAAGTCTATGGAATGTACAGATTTTGATGTAGCTTCTTACCATGCTGGCTGTTATATTTTGTTGTCATATGCCATCCCCAAGTTTATTCATTCTGGCTTTCTGAAGGCAATCTTCCAAATGGTTGAGAAAGTATAAACATTTTGTTTCCCTGAGAAAAGAAAGGCAGGGGAAAAAATTCAGTTGACCAAAGATAAATGAATCATTTATGATTTCATAAGGTAGTATATTACTTGAGGTTCCTGACCGGACCTGGCTTCCATCCATTATAGTTTCTATCATATGTGTTCTTTAAAAGACAGTTTTGTTGGAGAGATTGTAGGCTCACAGCAGGGTTGATAGAGCGTGTGGAGCAATGCCCTGCCCCGTAACTGGCTAGCCTCTCCCACGGTCCTCTCCACTGAGCCCCACATTGGTTACAGTCAGCAAACCCATGCCACTGCATTCCTGTCACCCAGTGTCTGTCATACCTTAGGATTCATTCCTTCTTGGCCCTGAACATTCTGTGGCTTGAGAGAGACGGAAATTGATTGGCAGACCAGTCGGTCATGATTGTGTTGCATGGAGTAGCAGACCAGTCGGTCGTGATTGTGTTGGGGGCAGGTCGTGTGATTGTGTTGCATGGAGTAGCAGACCAGTCGGTCGTGATTGTGTTGCATGGAGTAGCAGACCAGTCGGTCGTGATTGTGTTGCATGGAGTAGCAGACCAGTCGGTCGTGATTGTGTTGCATGGAGTAGCAGACCAGTCGGTCGTGATTGTGTTGCATGGAGTGGCCTCGCTGCCCAAACATCCCCTGTGACCCACCCGTTCAGTTTCCTTCTCCTTCGTGGTCTCTGCACTCGCAGGTCTTGTCGCTGTCTCCACAGTTGTCTTTCCACATGACACGTGACTTTTCAGACTGGCTTCTTTTGCTTAGCGCCATGCATCTAACGTTTCTTTCTGTCTTTTCATGATGCCATACGTAGCTCATTTCTTCTCAGTGCTTATTACATTGACCTTGTCTGGACGTCCTATAGCTGCTTATCCATTCAGTTACCTAAGGTCATCTTGATTGTGTTCAAGTTTGGACAATCAGGGATAACACTGTTAGGAATTTTTACCTGCAAGATTCTGTGTAGAAATTAGTTTCCAACCCAATTTAGTTAAGTATCACCAAATAATGCTACTCTGTCATGTAGTAAAAGTATGTAAGGGTTAGCAAGATGGTTCCGTCGGCAGAGCAAGGCTGAGGACCTCGGTACAGTCTGGATCCCCTGTAGTGAAAGGAGAGAGTTTTTCTTTGACCTCCACAAATGAACTGTAGACATGATTATACAGGGACATTGTAGACATGAACATGTAGGGACATTGTAGACATGAACATGCAAGGACATTGTAGACATGAACATGCAGGGGCATAATAAACAAACATTCAAGCAAACAAATAAATGTCACTTTAAAAAAGAAAATGGTAAGTGCCGACATGTCTTCTACAGCCTCTCTCCTCATTGCCTTACACCACAGTGAAGGGGCTTCCTGTTGCCCCCACCCACCTCTCACCGTGCTGGGTGTGGTCAGTGTTCTAATCTGTATGTAGTAGAATCTCATAGTTGTTTTCATTTTCACTTGGCTGATGACATATGATGAAGAACATCTTCTCATGCGCTCACTTGCCATCTGTATCCATTATACATTTTTAATTCGAAACCATTAAAATTGCAATGGGTTGTAAGGGAGAGAGTGGGAGGGACGGAGGAGGAAGAGGGAGGCCTCATCCAAGCAGACCACCTCCTCACAAACTGCCTTCTCGCTTTTGTGGTGCATGCGGCTGTGCACTTCATGCACATAGCTGTTGCACACAGAGTTTACAGGAGAAGAAGAGGTTGATGTGTCCGGAGGGCTTGTTATGCTTTAACGCTGCGTTAAATGCTTCAGCCCACTGTTTATTGTTTTAATCACAAAAATGCCTCTGTGGTAGATGAAGTCACCATCTCTGTGTAGCAGCTGAGGAGGTTGAGGTAAGAGGAGCCTTTCAGTCACAGCACAGACCCTGACTCGGTGCCTCTGGACTTTGTGCCCATCATCTTTACACTTGACGATCGAATTAAATCATGTGAAATGTACAGAGACCAAAGTTTGGGGAACGCTCTGCAAGACATCCTCTAGCATGAATGGAGACGCATATTTTCCATATAGTTTGTTTGATTGATCATGCCTAGTTCTCCTGGCTTTGTCTGCCTTTGTTTCCCCTTGTGTCTGTGGCCTGCTGAAATCATACTTGGAGGAAGTTTTTGCTGTGCACATCTGTGAAGATCTCCACCTAGTCAGTGGCTGGTAAATAACCTCACAGTGCCAAACTTTTCATTTTCTCATCTGTAAACCTGAACACTTGGTATTACTGGGATGGCCCAAAAAAAAAAAAAAAAAAAAATGATACTCCACAGCTATTTACTGAATGGGTGGACTTTCTCCCCCTCCTGCCTTTCTTCCTACTTCTCGTGGAAAAGAAAGCTAGTTCACTTGTCAGGATGAAGTACAGAGACAGGGACGAAAGGCATCCATTATAGTCCTGCTAATTTGCTGGTATCTTTTTTTTCCCCTCATCAGCTTTATTGAGCAATAATTTTATACAATTAAATGAATCTATTTAATTGGATGAGTTTTGACAGTTTTATACTCCCTTGAAACCACAGTCACGATCAACACACAGTGCGCACCCGCCCCTCTCTCTCTCTCTCACACACACACACACACAAACACACACACACACACACACACACACACACACACACACACACACACACGCAGGCCATTCTTAGGGAAAAGAAAGGTATTTGAACCTAAGCATCATGATACTATCAGGGCTGGTTTGCTGATGAATGGCACTACTACATGACTAGGCAATGTAGATAGCTTGGATACTCTGAAAGAAGGCATAATCAAAGCAGAGTGGGGCAGTGTGAGACATTGTCACACTACTCAAAATAGTGTACAATTCAAAGCTTTAATGGATCTTTAAAATTAAATTCTTTGTTACATTTTATATATGTATTCCCCCTCCATGTACGTGTGTGTGTGTGTGTGTGTGTGTGTGTGTGTGTGTGTGAGAGAGAGAGAGAGAGAGAGAGAGAGAGAGAGAGAGAGAGAGAGAGAGAGAGAGAGATATGCATTCCATCTTCAGAGGAGAGCATAGTTGAGTAGTGACCTGGGTCTTACAGATTCAGAGAGGCCTCTTGGGAGGTCTTTTTATTTTTCAATAATTATTTATTTTACATCCTGACTACAGTTCCCCCTCCCTCTTCTCTTCCAAATCCCCCCCCCCATTCACTCCTCCTTCGTTTCTGTTCAGGAAAGGGCAGGCCTCTGGTTGATGATATCAGCAAAACACGGCATCTCAATAAGACTAAGTGCCTCCCCTGGCGATCTTAGCCATTCTAGAATCTCAAAGTCATTTTGATTTGCATTTTCCTAATGGCTAAGGATGTTGAACATTTCTGTAAGTTTCTCAGCCAGTTGAGAGTCTTCTGCTGAGAATCCTCTGTTTAGATCTGGACCCACAGAAGTCATTCCCAATGACACCAGCACAGTAGCACCAGACTTCCCTTCAGACGCCCCGAGTCTGTGAGCATTGTCCTCTTCTCAGATCCCTCCCACTGACCCATCTGTCGCCCCTGCTACTTGTTGTGTGTAGGAAATAGTTTCTTATGGAAAAACCACAAAGATTTTCTTCATGGAATTTATAGTTTATCTTTTACATGTAAATTTATTGTCCACTTTGTGTTAACTTTTGAATGTGACCTGAGATCCGGGCTACCACCCAGTTTCTCCTCAGCTCCCTCCAAGTTCTTGTATGAGTGGGTAATAGATGTTCCCTTTTCCTCTGACTTTCCGAGTCTTTGGAAACCAGCTGACCATGTTTGTGTGGCCTTACATGTGAATTTGGACTTCCGTACATTTTCCCATCCCATCTTCCCTGGTCTAGCTTTTTAGTGAGCCTTTGGGTCAGATAGTGTCTTCTGTCATACACATTCTTCCTCCCAGTCCTCCCGTTTAAGTCAATTTGGATATTTTTATTTTTTCCTCATTTGATATCAATTTTAGAACCAGCATGCTGTCATTTTGGTTAGAATGATATTGAATATAGACCATTCTGGGGGAGATTGACATCTTAATATTGGATCTGCTGACCCGTAGACATGGTCATCTCTTCATTGACTTGGAGATCCTATTTAATTTCTCAAATATGCTTATATATTGACTGTCATTTCTACAGGGCACCTCCTCTAGCCAATACAGTTCACAGTGCTCCACACTTCGTCCCACAATTTCCCTGTGGACACACATTGCTTTTTCCTTGCTCGACCATGGCAACTGAGAGTCACGGCTAACACCCGCAGCTACCGGTGTTCCAAAGGGTCTGCTCTCTCCTGAAACTGTACTGTTAGTCTGCAGCAGTTCATACATTTGGGAATCCTCTAGTTATGTATTTGAAGAGACGATCAGCAGTCACTGAATGCTCATTTCTTCCCTCCCATAACCAGAATGAAATCCATGAACTATCTGACTCACTGGCTGTATCCATGGGTGAATGGGCGGATCTTTAGTTCGCCATCTCAAACGCACAGTGGACTTGCTTGTTATTAGAAACACATGTTAGGATGATCTCTGCAGCACATGTTAATTAGATGATCTTCCTCTCTCTTGGTTGTTTCATTTAGATACCACGAAACATGAAATGTGTCTTATGCTCTCAGCAGCATGTAGGAAGTGGCTGGGTTTCTCCAGAGCAGGAAAAACAATTACTTGCTCTCGTCTCCACCTCATGGGCTGCTCATCTGCCACATCACCGTCCTGCCCTGCATCTTACCGTTCATGGGAGCCCTGGATATGGCAGACGGGGATTTCACCTGATAAACCCTGATAAACGTTGTCTGGGCCTTTAGTTTTATCTAATGGTTCTTCCCCTTTTCCTTTTAAGAGACAAGAAAAACGAATGGGCTGTTTTATACCCTTTCAGTCCTCTGATCTTCAGAGAGGAAAACGTTAAAAGGCATGGTGCAGCTGTTTTACGTTGCAGTTTATAATCAAATTGAATGTATTTTATCAAGATCATTATGGACTTCGTTAAAGCTGGACTTTCTATAAGAAAGATGATGAGTTAGATGGGTGTAGGATCATCTGGGTCTGTTAAATTTTGTGATCATATCAGCAGTGCCTGATGGAGGGAAAAAACCCAAATCTGCCTTGAGATTTAGTTGGTCATTTAATTTTAGAAAGTTCTTTCTTCCAGTTTTGCTTTTCAATTTTGTTTTTCCTGTGAGCAGACAGAGTGATTAATAGCTCAGGTATATAGTGTGCCAAAGGAAGCCTGTTGCCCAGCTGATGGCACTGTTGGGAGCTGGTGGAAGTATTTCAGAGGTGGGCATCGCTGGCAGAAGTATGCAGCTGGGGCTGTGCCCTTGAAGGACATGTTAGAGGTGGGAGTCTCTCTGTTTT
This sequence comes from Peromyscus leucopus, assembly GCF_004664715.2. Lineage (NCBI taxonomy): Eukaryota > Metazoa > Chordata > Mammalia > Rodentia > Cricetidae > Peromyscus > Peromyscus leucopus. The sequence continues at coordinate 20,003,409 of NC_051076.1, forward strand.
CCTCTCTGTCATCTCCTCTTTCTCCCTCCCTTCTTCCTTCATCCCTTGTACAGTGAGGGGAGCAGCTTGTGCCATCAATCTGTGTCTTTAGTGTTACAGATACCTTCCCTGATGACACTTGTCTTTGGCTTTAGTTGTTAAAAGAGAGAGGAAATGACATTTTCTTGCTGTGAGGTTTTTTCTTCCCCTTTTGTGCTGTGTAAGAAATCAGTTCTATGGCCTTACGTTAACCACTAATTGTTTCCAGTGTTGGGGAAAAGGCATCTAAACCAGGATTTGAAAAGGGAAGGTGGCTCCTGTTTGTTTCTTTTCTTGTTGCTTCGTTTTGAGCATTGTTCTCATGGCAACGGGAAGCAATGCATGTGTACACACTAAGAGTGGGCACGGACCCTGTGGTCCTCTGCTCCCCATTCCAGCCTCCATTCAGACTGCCACAGGGCACACCAGTCTCTGTGTGTCCGTGTCCGTCTGTGTCCCCCCGCCCCCCAGCACTGCTTCCTCTTTCCCCCCAGTGTCCCCAGCCTTTGTTCATGATGGCTTTCAGAATGGGAGCCATGCTAACTTGGGTGAGATACACTTTCAGGGTAGTTTTGGCTTGCCTTTCTCCAGGAGTTAAGACTGTTAATTCTTTTTCACGTGTTTATTGGCCATTTGTTTCTATTGAGAATGTCTGCTGATTTTTCCTTTGATTTACATTGTTCTCTCCGTGTTCAGTGCACTGAGATTTTGTATATTCTGTTTCTTAATCTCACTTCTTTAGATGAGCATCTCCAAAGCCTTTCCCATCCTGATGACTTTTTAATGTCACTTGTCAATTCTTCTGCTGGTCTTTCCCGATCTGTTAGGACACTATTCAGGAAGTTATTGCCAATACCTACGTCCTGACCTGTTTTTCCAGTGTCTTCCCCCCGCAGTTTCTGGGTTTCAAGTCTACATTTAAGTCTTGGCCGCAGTTTGAATGATTTTTATGTGGTGAGGCGTACGCTGTCTAGCTTCATGCATATGGCTGCCTAGCTTTTCCAATACTAGTTATTTGAGAGACCTTTTTCTCACCACGTGATTCTGGCGCTTTGCTGAAAATCAGGTGGCTGTAGATGCATGGATTTAGATGAGAATCCTCAATTCTGTTTCTCATTGTCTTCATGAAGTGTTTATCGTCTTTGAAATCTTTATATGTAAGGACTTTCCTCAGCTTACCTGATGACAGTTCCTTAACAAATATATTGTACCTTGAGCCTGTTTGAACCATTAGCTACTCTGTGGTGTGTGTGTGTGTGTGTGTGTGTGTGTGTGTGTGTGTGTGTGTGTGTGTGTGTGTGTGTGTGAGACATTGAATCTACCTGACTGGACAACATATTAGGGTTTCTTCTTTGAGGTAGAAGATTTTTTTTAAGCCTTATCCTATTAATCAGAGAAATGAGGAAAGGCTAATGGGTCTGAGAGAGGCCTTTGGTGAACTTCTGACTTTTCATTTCAAGGAAATACAAACACTGTTTTGTAGTTCTTGGTCCTATATCTGTATTTTATAAAAGGTTATGTGTTCATTAATTAATACATATGTCTCTCCAATATTATTTTCCTTGTTGATACTGTTATTGGTAGCACCATCAACTTATATTTGGCTTTTTCTAGTACTTCATACTTTTATCTGAAAAAATGTGCATATGTTCTCTTGATCGAAGCAAATATTCACTAGTGAGATATTTAAGTGGTAATTAATTATTGAAAATTGTACATGGATTATACAGTGTCTAACTCCTGCCAGAATTTTATGAATCACTGAGTATGTGTGAACGCAGTTTCATAGACTTAACTCACATGTCAGAAAATGCTCATTCCATCAGGGTGTGGTGGTACATGCCTGTAATCCTAGGATTTGGGAAGCTGGGGCAGAAGCATTGAAGCAAGGTCAAGGCTAGTTGGGCCACATAGTGAGTGTGAGGCCGTGCAGGGCTGCATGAGATCCTGTCTTAGCATCTCTCCCCTTCAAAGGAAGAGAAAGGCGGGAGGAGGATGAAGAACAAAAGGGAGGGAGGGAGGAAGGAGGAGAGGGAGGAGGAGAAGGAGGAAGGAGAGGAAGGAAGGAAGGAAGGAAGGAAGGGAGGGAGGAAGGAGGGAGAGAGGGAGGAAAGGGAGGGAGGGAGGGAAAGTGACGGAGCGATTTTGTGTCTTCTGCCCATTTACTCTCATATGGATTTGCTTTTCAGTTAAACCTACTTAGGTCAGGACCCTTCGCCAGTTCATCTGATTTCCATTGAGTACTTACCTGTGCTTTCTTGGTTACTTATGTGAAAGAAGCATTGATGTTGCCCCAGAGAGAAACTGGGTGACTGTGGCGTGTGTGACCGGTGGTCCCTTGCTGGCCCCGAACCTTGGCCTTGCTCCCCAGTGTGATTCCTGGCTCCTCTCTCCCTGTCTTAGTCTTTGTCTCAGTCTCCCAGGACTTCTGCACCATGCCGCTGCTGCGAATCCCTCACAGCGCTCTACAATCCCAGCCCAGTCTGGTTCACGTAAGCCATTACTGTCACCTCCTGTTTGGGCACACGCCATTAAAAATGGACAGTTTTGAGCTTTGTCTGAGAAAGAGTGCTCTGTGCTACCTTAAAGTCACGGCTCCCCTGGAGACATTCTGTCATGATTTGGTTTAACTGGAACTTGATCCAAGAGTATACATTTTTGGTTTGGATACAATATCTGACTCAAACACTGTTGCAACCTGGTGAGGTCCATCTTGTCCCTGTTTGGCTGTGCAGGAGATGAGCAGTAGAGAGTTCAGCAAGTGGCCAGCCCATGTAAAGCTGGGATTTAGAATGCATTGCCTGGATCCTGGACTCTAGTTTTGCATAGCCTACTGGGACAAAATACTTTTTAGGAAATATGTATTTATTGAGAGAGAGAGAGAGAGAGAGAGAGAGAGAGAGAGAGAGAGAGAGAGAGAGAGAGAGAGAGAGAGAACGTTATCATGCTTGCTTTCTTCCCAGGTAGAGATGCCCTATGCCATTACTTTTGTCAGTAATATGTAGGTTATCATTTTCCTAATCAGTTGAAAGAGAATGATGCTCTCCATAAAAGCAGCTTAGAGAAATACTGTTTTTGTATTCCAGTGAGTTATTTGTTCTCGTCATCTGCTCCTCCCTGTTTCCCTCTCTTGCTCCTCCGCCTCCCCTGTGTCTTACCCTCTTCCTGGAAGGGTCTCCCATATGCTTAGCATTGTACCTGCAGTTAAGAGCTACTAACTGACTTCACCTCATTTTAGTAATTAAAAAAATATTACTACCACGGCTTTTTTGTTTTGATTTCGAGACAAGGTGTCTCTGTGGAGCCCTGGCTGTTCTGTAACTCCCTCTATAGACCAGGCTGGCCTCAAACTCAGAGATCCACCTGCCTCTGCCTCCCGAGAACTGGGATTAAAGGTGTGTGCTACCACCAGCTGGCTAAAATGGCTTTTAAAAATAAAAATAGAAACATATATATTTTCAAATTTCATGTGTATGAGAGTTTTTGTGAATGCATGTGTGTGCACCACATGCCTGCAGTGCCAGTGGAGGTCAGAAGAGGACGTAAGATCCCCAAGACTAGAGTTACAGATGGTTGTGCGTGTGCCACTACGTGGGTGACGGGAATTGAACCTGGGTCCTCTGGCGGAACAGCCAGTGATCGCAACCACTGAGCCATCCCTCCGCCTCACAGTTTTATCTTTCCTATCTAAACATTTTTACCTGACCTCTTTATTTACCTAATTTTGGTGGGTGTGTATGTATGGCAAGCACTCTACCATTGAGCTCAAAGCCCAGCCCTAATCATTTCCTTTTGATTTCTCTACATGGCTGACAGGAAGTTTAATATCTAGGGAAACACCCCCACTCATCTGAATGGATGTTGCTGCAAATGAACTTTAAAATTACTTCAACAAATTATAAAAGATTCTTACTAGGTTGTGTGTAATCAGGTTATCTATTAACTTTAGAAAGCTTGATATTTTAGGGGATTACTACTTCTTTGGGAACATGGTTATTTCATCTAATTTTTGTATTCTTCAGTGATATTTTCTATTTTTTTATATCATTGGCATAGAGTTTCTGTTATATCTATCTTAAATATCTTAGGATGTATGTTAGTTTTTTTTAAAGGTTTTTTCTTCATTTGAGCCTTTAGCCATTTCTAGCATTCACAAAAGCTAATTTTTGTATAATTATCTTAAACCTATGGACTGAGTAAATTCTCACTAGTTTAGTTTTTTTCATTAGAATTGCATTTTCAAAGTATGTAATCTTACTTGTAAAGATACTGCCCGAATATTTATATTTATTTTAAATAACCTCTTACAGTCAGGCAGACCCTTTGGAACAATATTTGGGCAGTCATCTATCACATTTCTTACTTTAGTAAAATTGGCCGTGACATTTCACCCTGACTGTGGTGTTTGCCGTTGAGACAATCTACTGGATTGTCTTCATCGTGCTTAGTTATTCTCCTCTTCCCTGCTGAGTGCTTTTGGCCAGCCTGACTTACGGACCTGGTTTGCTGTGTCCGTGTACATAAGGGACCTCATCAACGCCCTGTCCAGCTTTGGCCAGAACAACGGCTCTTCATCACACTGGGCCTGGTAAAGGAGGGCTGGAAATCAGTTTGCACGCGTGTGTTTTTTCCCTCAGTGACCCATGACCTCGAGCGTCTCTGCTGAGCAAGAGGCAGAGCCTGACCCCTCCCTAAATTAGTTTTTTCTTAATTCCTAAAGTGTCAGGTTGGCATATATTGCTAGGAATGTGAGTTATCTCCTGTCCATTGGCCTGTAAGCCATTACAACTTGCTCTAAGAAATAAATCCAAGTAACTTTTTTTTTTTTTTAAAAAAAAAGGAACTTCCTTTGATTTAGAAAAATAAACAGTGAATTGATTCAAATTAGAAAAAAGGAGGACATTATTTCAGGGAATGGTTTCCTGTCTTTTTTTTTTTTTTGGTTTTTCGAGACAGGGTTTCTCTGTGTAGCTTTGCGCTTTCTGAACTCGCTTTGAACCAGGCTGCCTCGAACTCACAGAGATCCGCCTGCTCTGCCTCCGAGTGCTGATTAAAGCGTGCGCCACACGCCGGCGTTTCCTGTCTTTAAAATAGAAACTGTGGGCTAAACAAGTTTCGAGAGAACCTTCCTCAAGGGTAAGGTCTGCCCTTGTGTCCTGGATGCTTTGGGAACCCACAGCACTGTGGGTAATCCTGACCGCGCCTAACAAGGGGCGGGTCCAGGTGTGCTTTCAGCTGGCAGTCCTGGAAATTCTTTGAGGGAATCATTCTGCCCTCCACCCTCGGCCCTCAGGATTTTGCCTCTGGCAAAGTTCTAACTTCAGCATGCATGAGAAAGGAAAATACATACAGGCATGGCTTTGGGCAGCTGCCAGGGAAAATCAAGCCTCTCCAACAATCACTTTCTGTTATCCTTTACTGCTCATATGATACATTATTCATCATCCCAAGTATGTTCATTATAAATGCTGTTTAATCACATTTTAAAGGTAAACAGCATTCATCAAATTATCATCCAGCATCATGCTCCAAGCCAGCCTCGCTCTTCACCACAAGCCTGTGCCCTGAGGGAGAACATGTGTGTTTATTTTTTTGTCCCATCGTCTGTCCAGAGGTTGAGAACTGCACACGTGTCCTGTTGAGTTATTTCCATGTTTCAGCCCATCCCCCCATATTAAAATAATCATCTTGGTTTGCTAGTGTGGATCCTACCTCAAGATATAGTTTAAATATGTGTATTGCTTTAGTTTTCTTTTCTGGACCACCCTGAATATCTGTTGTGCCATTCAAACATTTTTGCTGTTGTTGTTTTTGAATATGTAAATATCTCTTCATTTTGTATAGTATATGCTGACAATATTTATTTAATTGAATGATAACAGTGTATAGTTGGACCTCGGTAAATTATGGAATTTTGTGTGGACCTCGGTAAATTATGGAATTTTGTGAGGAATATCAAAATTGTTAAATGTTTTTATTTCCATAGTCCACTTTTAACATTGAGGATAGTGGATAGAACAGAGTTAAATGTGTGTCTTCATGCATATGTTGGTGTGTATTTATTTATATGTAGTTAAGGGTGTGAAAAACCAAGCAGAGATATTCCAGGTGGCAAATCTTCATGCATGCCTTTAATTCCAGTGTTCCTGAGGCAGAGGTAAACAGATCTCCATGAGTTCCAGACTAGCCAAGGATATCCAATGAGACCTTGTCTCAAAACAAAAACAAAACATGGAGGTATGAAAAAGAGAAAAAGTTCCCAGCATGCCTTGGAAATTGTGTTCGGACACTCAGGCTATTAGGATTTTTCTTTATTCTATAAAAATCCATTTCTACAGCCACACAGGTGCATTAGCACATCATGATTCTGTCTTCCTCTGATACATTAGATTTAAGATGCCTCATGTCCACCTGACTCCAAACACCGTGCTCTAACTACAGAAAGCGACAAGCAAATAAATGCACACAAGTTCAGAACGTCATATTACTCATTTCATCTATATAATGTGTGATACTCTCAGTTGTTCAGACTAACTGTAGCAAAAGTATGGAAGTCTCATGGATTCTCATGTGATTCTTGGGCTTGGGGCCACACTAATCTCTGTGTGTTTCCAGCTTTAGTATGTGTGTTGCTGAAGTGAGCAGTGTATGGTTCCTAAAGTGTGGATTCATTTGGAAACCTGTGTGTCTTCCCACCTTTGCTTTACTCTGAGCATATCATTTGTTTCCAATCCTTGCTTCCCCCATTCCGAGCCATATTGACTGGGAGGAGCATGTTACAAGATGCTCTTTAATGTTGGAGAAGGTGACAAGTGCCCAGCCTGATTCACACAAGGACTAAAGATACAGATGTGGTGGCTGCCCATGTCTCTTCCTGTGCACCCTACACCACATAGGCACCTTGCTTGTCGCTTTCTGTAGTTAGAGCACAGTGTTTGGAGTCAGGTGGACATGGAGGCGCATCCTTAACATGTTGCCTGTCGGTATTAGACCTACGATAGACTCTACAAACATTTGGGTCCTCCTTTTTCTCCACTGTGAAACAAAAGAAATCAAGCTTGTGATGGAGAGTGTTCGAGAAAGTGTCACCCTGAAATGCCACACAAGGTTCAGTAAGCCGGTCATATTACTCATTTCATCTAGGCATATAAGTAAGTGATGATGAAAGCCTCTCCAGTTGTTCAGACCTTTTTGTTTCTGATAAAAAAAATAATCTTTATTATCTAGCTGGAGAGAGTCCTGACTCCACCTAAATCCACTCTGAGAGGCTGTAACTTCTCTGGTTTCGTCCAGAGTCAGGAATCGTGGCTTTTGTGATACGCCCACCTCCTCTGACTGTGAACGGCTCATATGCCCTCCCTTTAGGACGCCTTGCCTAGAGAGTATAATCATTGCTGGCTTATTTTATGGATGCTTAAACCCCACCAAGGCAGGGTATGTTTGCACGAGAGCCCACATCCACCCACACCCATGTGTACTCTTTTTCACAGAAAAATTCAACACTGAACAAACAAGATAACCAGAAGTTTGCTATGTGAGCCTGGAAAGATGTTGTGTGTGTTTCAGCATCCGTGAAAATTTGTCTTCTGATCTCTTCAATTTTTTTTTTTTATTTTTCAAAACCACATACAGGGAAGAGAGAGAGGGGAAGATCTGAGCTTTTCATTTGTGGAGATTCCAAACTGTTTTTTCCTGCCTAGTCTTCTATGCTTGTCTACCACGAGTTCTTCAACCCCTGGACGTCAGCGGTAGAAAGCGTGTGGCCGTCTACCTTGCTCATGCTGGCCATTTATGCAGTGTTTTATGTGATTTTCAAACAAAATTCTAAGCAGCAATTATTACTGTACAATAGAGTCAATAGCATGTAGACCACAAAACTTAGAAACCCAAAAGTGTGTGTGTTTTCAGAATATTTTAATGACCCCCACCCCACATCGCCTTTGAAATTTTTTTTTTTAATGAAAGAAGATATAGGGGTCCGTTCTGTCATTTTGGAAAGAATATATAGATTCTTTTGGGGTATTCTGAGAGGAGAGGCGCCCCCAGGAGCCTTACTGCTCTTCCTCTGTGAACCCTCCCCCCAACCTTATTGGGCCTGGGAGGTTCTGAGTAATTCAGTTTGAAACTACTGCTCTCATCTGGCCAGGCGACTGTTACAGCCCCAAGCATTGGACCCAGCATGCCTAAACACAAATTACTGTTCTCTTTGGGTTCTAGAGTTTTGAATTAACCTTGTAAATTTCTGCCAGAAAAATAGTATTGGAAGAGATGTTTTACCCAAGAGAAGTGAAGCAATGGGTCAGTCCCATTCCAGTCTCAAGTGAGTGTCTGTGTAAAAAGAAACAAGCACCATGTGCCCCTGGTGTCTGTGGTCATGGGGTGCAAGGGGTGACTTGTGAATGAACTGTGGTGGTGGGGTCAGTGCCAGGAAACTGTATTCCCAACAGTATCCCTCTGCCTTTAACTCATTTGCTTGGAGAAAGTTAAATCCATTTATCCACTACATCTATTTTAATCTCTGTACATTTATAATATTCTGATTGTGTACGTCATGCAGTAAACTTCCTAAAGAGCACATCCCCCCCTCCACCAAATTATCAGAAAGCATCTATTTGTAGATGATGGGTCAGAGGGTCCTAGACTGCATCTGTTTGAAAAGTGAATAGTCTTCTGTTTCCATGTTGGATCTTCTAAGGTTGAATGAATAAGTTCACCTTAATCCTACTCAGAAAGGTCTTGATGTTACATAATCACCAATCATATTGGAACTTTGCTATAACATAGACAATGGTACTGTTCAGTCCACTCTGGATTTATGTCATTTTGCCAAATTTGGGTTCAACTACTGTTTTCTTCTTGTACCTCTTCTGATATGGTAGTAAGATATTGAGAACTCTCAGGACTGATCTGGGCCTCTGAAATATAATAAGAGTAGCCGACAGAAAGGATCGAACCCGTGAATTTGTCTCCCTTCACACATGGCCTATTCATTTGAGAAGACACCACTCCCCCCACCCCCCACCTCACCCCCCACTTCTCTTTACCAATTGGTAGCTCTGTTGCTTGTCATTTTGTGCCCCCACTGAACTGTCACCAGTCACTACTATTCTTTTAATCTCACAGGGTAGTCTTACAAATTAGTTGCTTGGTAGACTTTCTTGAAGCAGTTAGTTAATGGCCATGCCAGGTCTCTGGCAAGTTTGTCAATATCATCAGTCTGAGGACCGAAGGCATAGCAACGGCATGGTCGCATGCCAGAGGCTGCCTGGACGCATCACGGATCCAGTGCTTACCAACAGGCATTGTCTGTCTTCTACCCCAGAGCCTGTGTCTACCCTCACTACTGTTGGGCTTGAATCAGGAACATCTCCCACAGACCATGTTTTGAGTGCTGATTCCCCTGAGGGTGCTATTTTGAGAGGCTGTGGAATCTTTTTGAGGAACCTAGCTGGTAGTAGGTCACTAGGCACAGGACTTGGGTGGTCATAGCTTGGTCACTGTTCTGGACTCCTATGCATCCTGCTCTGCTGTTGTGTGAGCAGCCAACACCCCCCCCACCCCCCACCGCTGTCAACTGGGCTGTCTGTCCTTCCTTCCCCACTGGGACAGACTCTGGAAACTCGGAACCAAAATGAACCTTCTTTCCCATAAGTTGCTTCCATTGAGTGTTGTGGTCACGATGATGCCAAAACTGCTCATATGGCTGCTTTGACTTTATGTATTGGCTTTGGTAGATACGTGTTTTCCAGTCTGAATTTTGTAGGCAGTTTATAGGACTACATGGGCTTACATCTGCATACACACATTTACATCTGGATGAAGAGACAAACAAAATATCCATCTACATATGCATATCTATGGAGAGCAAGACAGAGCAACTAACAAACTCAAGTAAGAAACCTGGATTTGCTATTACCTGTTGCTGTGTATTGTTTAGGGTGCAAAGTCATACTAAAGCCTCATTTCCCCTATCTATGCTTTGTCCTTCACCTGTGCCTGCTTCTCCTTATGACATGAGATACTGAACCTCAGAGGGAGACTTGGATATCCAATTTTTTAAGAAAATCTTTTTAAATAATATTTTAATTATAATATTTTACTTTTTGTATCTTTCTACGGAGCAGAAGATGAGATACTGAACCTCAGAGGGAGACTTGGATATCCCAATGTTTCTCTAAGAGAAAGTCTTGGCTCGGTCTAAATAATAGGTGTTTAAGTTGATAATATTTTACTTTTTGTATCTTTCTACGGAGCAGAAGATTCACAAAAGGTATTTGTTTTTAACTTGTAGAAGACAATCACAAACTCCAGCAAAGAGCCCATAGACTCTGGAGCAAATTCCCACAGGCATCAGATTTGGGGTTGAGATGGGGACACTGAGCATCCCCTCAAGAACTGCAAGAGACACAACCTAGTTTCTGATGGGAGGAAGCTACTGGGAAAAGGGTGGTAGAATTATTGAACATTCTAGGAGTTTTGATTCAGATATGAATTAGAAATTGTCTTGTCAACTTCTAAAATCCTTTGTACTCGTGTAGAGCGGTGTCTTTTGAGGTTGAGGGTATCCTTGGGGTTCTGGAGGGGCTAGGAACCTCCGCTTCAGCCAGGTATTTGCTCTATTTTATGCGTTGATCTCCTTCAATGAAAGGATGTGTTGAGAGCTGACTTCCACCTAAATAAGCCCTAGAAGGATGAATCGTGATCTTGTTGAGAATCTTGGGATAGTGGATTCAGTTCACCTCCTTCCTTGAGGTTCTTGTACTTTTTCAAACTCCTTATTCTCTTTCTAAAAGTGATATAAAACCAAAAGCCATAAATAGCAGATAAATTCCACTATATTTAAAACAGTAACTCTAAAAAGTATTGAATGACAAGCCCACTGTGACATCATAACCCTGGAGCCAGGGAGTAAGCTGTATGGTGGAGCAGTCAACAACCCAATAGAAAAGTAGTCGGGAGGGGCGGTATATTGTCTCAGCGAGACAGCACACGGCACACATTTTCTCCAAATGATTAAAATTTAGAAATGTAAAGGAAGGGTAGGAGGGACAGAGTAGGAACCAAGAGAGCGGGAACCCATTACAGTTTCTGGGCCTGAAACCTCAAGTAGAGAAACCAGTACTGGAGTAGTGGAGGGCAGGAGGTGTGTGACCCCAGTGCCATGTAGCTACACGATAGACACCAGAATGAGCTGAGTGGGCAAGAAATACCTGGGGCCCTTTCCTCCTCCCACATGCCAGTCCCTTGCTGGTGTCTCCCAGGAACTCCCAGACAGGAAGCCATGGTGATGCTGTGCTGAGGGGCTCAGCCCCCAGGGACACAGATGGAAGGATCTGGAAGTCCGTTTAAAACAAATGCGGCACAAACAGAGCTCTACTGAGATCTTAACTGTTGCTGGTGAGCTTGGCAAAGGACAAAGGCGGCTTGGTAGCAAACTGCACCAGTGAGGGTACAGAGAAACAAGTATTATTCAGAAAAGGTAGATGGAGCGGGGGGGGGGGGGGGGGGGGGTTGGGGGGAGAGGGAGAGGTTGCAGATGTAAATGCTCTTTGACTCAGCAGTTACATGTAAAGGAATTTGTCCTACAGTTATTTATCAAATACAGGAAGTGACAGATGTATAAGACATTAACCACACCTTAATTTGCAATAGGAAAAGAATTGAGATAATCTGAGCGTCCATCAGTACTTACGCTGTTCCAGTCATTTCTTGAAACACTATGAAGTCACGCAGAACAATGGAGAGCTCTGTGTCTTCGTGTGAAGTTAACACTGAGCTGTCGTGATAAGAGTGCAGAGATAATTCCCATCTGCCACATGGTGTGTGGTTACTTGTGTAAAAAGGGAAAGGAGAAGAACACCTGGATGTGTTTTCTTGTAGACACAGAAAGTGAAACCCAAAGGGAGATAACGTTGATGTCTCTGGACTCAGAAACCCCTAAGAGAGAGAGGATCATCCGTGTTACTCACTCTCCGATGAAAAGTGAAGGAAATCTTACAGCCCATTTGGGGACGGCCGCCCATCGCTGTTCACCCAAACCTCTGATGGAGATGTTTTTCCGAAAGTGTTTTCTCAGATGAGATCTGCGAGACTGTTGGCAGAGCCACTGTGGTGTGATGGCTCTGGTGGCCTCAGAGCACAAGCTGTGACCCATCTGCCCACACCCCAGCCTTGTCACAGCCATGCTTAGCTCAGAACCTCTGTGTTCCCCAACCTTCCAGAAACCAGTGAGGCTGGGTATTTTTAGACTGTTGCATGGCAGGCCCAGCTAATCCAGTTGTTTCTCCTTATGGCCTGATGTGTTGGAATGTTCGTCTCGTTTACAATAAATACTCACTTTAGTTGTTCACACAGTCTTTTGGGTATTTATTTTTATATAGAACAAGTTGTGTATCATCAACAAACAAACATTTAGACAATACAGAGGACCCAAAATCAGGGACAAATGTGCATTTTTCAAATCTGTCCTTTCTCTCTCTCTCTCTCTCTCTCTCTCTCTCTCTCTCTCTCTCTCTCTCTCTCTCTCCTCTCTCTTTCTCTCCCTCCCTCCCTCCCTCCCTCCCTCTCTCTCTCTCTCTCTCTCTCTCTCTCTCTCTCTCTCTCTCTCTCTCTCTCTCTCTCGTCAAGATTTGCCAGCAGTGGAAGGAACTGAATATGAATGAGCACATGTTGCACGCCGATTTTCAGTTATAATTGCCTGCAGTAGGAAAACAGGCAAGGAAAGTAGATGGGGGATACAGGCAATCAGAGACGAGGCCCCCGCACCTGCCAGGGCCCCGGAGCAGCACATAGTCTTCTGCAGTCCTGTGACAAGAGGTTCCAATTATTGTGACTCAGATGCATCTGTCTGTCAGCAGCTCACCTCAAGAAGCGACAGCCTGTCCTGCGGCAGGAGTCGGTCAAAGGGCTCATTTGATAAGTGCACTGAGAGGCAACCTGGGACCTGTGCTAAGTGGCCAGCATCCCGTTTCCTTCCCATTTACCTCAAGTCGGGGAAATGTGGCTGGCAGGCTCCTAAGGAGGAGGCCTTTGTATGGTTAATGCCATTCTGAAAACATATGCTTCTCAGACACAAGGTTATAGAAGAGATCAACATGGCAGATTGCTAGATTTGGGTCACTGAAAAAAAAATTATTTAACCCTGTTAATTTTGGAATGGAGACTTTTCTGTCCTAATTTAGAATTGACGAGTTTAAATTGGACCTTCTGATAATTATATATAGTAGATGGTGACCTAGTAGTCAGAGAGGTTACTTTAGGATTTGTTTTTGAAGCTATCCATTATATGGTCCATTGTGTATATGTTGAGGGAAATGGGATGTGTGTGTGTGTGTGTGTGTGTGTGTGTGTGTGTGTGTGTGTGTGTCTTTGTCTGTGGGGTAACCAGGAACTTTCCACAGACTCACTGGTGTTTCATGGGCCAGGAGAGGGCACAGGTCTCTGGGAATGGGGGTGCTGTGCTGCACCAGCAGAGCCCTGTGAATTGCCACAGCCCCTGAAAGGCCATGGTGGTGCACCATCAGGTTGTCCACATGCCATCTAGAACTTCTGCTCTCCTCCTTCACTTTGCCTACGTTAGCCACACCGCCCACTCTGACCCCAGCCAGACACCGCTCACCCCTCTCTGCCGGTGTGCTCTACAGGCCCGTTCTCCCCTTGGCTCCCTCTCCTCACCTAGGTGCGAGTGTTTGAGCACGGAAGACCCTGGTTCACACAGTCTGTGCTCATTCTTCACTGACTGCCAAAAGAGCAGACTAGTTAAGTTTTGGCTTTGATTCTTCTCTTGTGACTGTAGTTTTTGGCAAACTGGGTTACTATCCCTGCAGCCAATTCTACTATTTATTCACAGTGTGTGTGTGTGGTGTGTGTGTGTGTGTGTGTGTGTGTGTGTGTGTGTGTGTGTTGTATGCATGTGTAGGTTGGTGTGCATGTCTCTATGTGTGCAGAGGCCAGAGGAGGGTTTTAAGCGTCCTGTTCTTATCCCTTCCTGCTTCATTCCTTTGAGATGGTGTTTCTCACTGAACCTGAGCTGGACTGGCAGCCAGCAAGCTCCAGAAACCATCCAGTCTCTGCTCCCAACAATACTAGGGTTAAACATATGCCCATGGCCACACTGGTGGTGCCAGGGACCCAAACTCAGATCCTCATGCTTGTGTCCAAGTGCTCTTACCTGCTGGGCCATCCCCTCAGCCACATGCATATATTTGATGAGGAAAATTGGTGGAATACAAATCACCGAGCCTTGTCATGGGAATGTGGTTTGATTCTCCTCCAAAGTCTGGATTTCCAGAAAAGCCCATGCGTCAAGGAGTGTTTGTATTAGGATCAGACCCTTTTTTGTGAAGTTAGTGTCATTTGGTCCAGAAGTAAAGCCTGAGAACACATGCAATCTGTTTACAACTTCTTGAAGGGTTGTCTTGAAGAGCATTTGTGAATCTGTTACTGCCGTGGACTGACTGTGCTGGGCAATTTTCCATATAATATTTTATTTTTATTTTATAATTTAACCATATAATATTTAATAGCTGCTTAAATATTATTCAATTCCATGTATCATTTAGTCACTGCAGTGATCTTCTGAAATATATAGATTTTTTTTTTAATTTCTGTGAATTAGAACTGTTACTTTGAGGTACTTACAGATCCATATGTGTTTATAAGATATAATGGAGAGAAATCTCTGGATCCTTTAATCTAGTTTCCTAAAGAAGTTGCATTTTTGTCTTTGTTTTTTTAATGTCATGCTAGGGATGGAATACAGGACTTCACACATGCCAAGCAGAGTCTCACACATGCTGTGTTCTCACACTACTCTACTCCTCAGCAACATCTCCAGCCCCAGTGGCAACATTGTGGAAAACTGGCATATAGTATCTCAATCAGGATCTTGCCATGGACAGGGCATGTCCATCACTGGGAATGTCCCTCATGTGGCCCTCTTACAGCTGTGCCCAGTGTCCTGGCACACCACTCCAGCTTTAAAAAATTAGGAACCTATAATCCATTTTCCACTTTTGTCTTTTCAAGAATGTTATATAAATAAAAGAAAATAGAGTGTGTAATAAGTTTAGCATGAACTTTACCTTTGGCAAAATTCTCTGGAGGTTTACTCCAGCTCTTGCATATAGCCAGTCTGTTCTTTTTGTTGCTAAGGAGTAGTCCATGGTTTGGATGGACCACAGTTTCCACCAGCAGAATGCACCTGTCCTTTGTGTCAAGTTCCAAAGAAACCAAGACAAGCCTCATTCAGTACCTGTGGCTCCTCCTAGCACATCTCATCCCGTCCCCTCCCCTACTCTCCAGCCCAGGGGCTCGGCTTCGCTTTTCTTCCCGCAGCTCCTGATTCCTATATAAACCAGCCATTTGGGCCGTGTGCTCTGTCCCTCATAGCTACAATAAAACCCTTCTCCTCAACCATTTTTGGAGGTGGCCATTTCCCCATTTTTCATTTAGCTCCCAGTTTTTGCCTATTGCAAATGGAGTTTCTAAATATTTTTGGAGAGGTTTTGTAGGAACCTGAGTCTTCATTTTCTGGGGTATATGCTCCAGACTTGGGGGTGGTATAGCAGTTGCACATTTAGTGTGCTGGGGTTTATCCTTTGTTCCTGTGTTGGGGGCTTGGTCCCTAGGTGAGAGTTGATACAATATTTAAGAAGTGTGTCTTAGCAGGAGACCTTGGGGAGTAAGTTATCAGAAGGATGGTAGGATCCCAGCCTCTGTGCTTTTTGTGATACCCTGTGACCTTTCTTCCTACACCATTCCAGCCATTGATATCCACCAGGAGATGATACAGCCAGGTCATCCCTCACCACAACCTGTGCTTTGCTGTGAGCTAAATAATGCTCTTTTCTTTGTAGTTGGCTGGCTTCAGATATTTCCTTTAATAACATGAAACAAACTGATGGCATGCAGCTTGCATTGACCCCAAGAAGTATGTTATTGCCTTTTTAATTCTGAATTATATATGAGAAAACAAGCCCACAGTAGTCACCTTATTAAGGTGAGCTAGCAAGTCAGTTATATGACTTAGAACTTGACCTGAGATCTGTCTGACCCTCTCACTCTGTACCTCTCCAGTAGAGGACTGTGCTGTATAATATGTGACTTTTCACATATAATGGTGTTTGGAACAGAAAGTGAGTGATGGTTCTGTTTTCACCTGACCTTAAATCAGTAAAAACGAGGAGGTGAATTTGTGAACATATGTTTTGTGTTGAATTTTTACTGAGGAGTTGGAAGCCAGTGAAGAGATGCCAGACTCTATGGTCATAAGCTTCTTAACATTTTAATGATAGGCAAGGAGAAGAGCCTTATGATCTTGACTTTGTGAGAGGCTGAGTGGCAGGAAGTGTTTGCTCAAGGAATCAAGGATCTGAATCTGATTCTCCATCTTTTTATGCCCAGCTGCCCTTCTTTCTGCTGGGACCGCTGTTGGCACAGGCAGCCTAGTGACTGGCATCTCTCCGGAAGTCAGATGCTATCAGTCACTGCTGGGGAGAGGACGAAGATGTGCTGGAGAGGGGAGAGCAGGACGTTCCTAGGGCCAGATGATCTGTGCGGGTGTTTCTGTTTGTGAGATGCACTGTGTTGCAGCCTCTGCCTGTAATCTAGAGCGCCACTTCTGGGTGACATCTTGACAGGAAGGTGTCCCATGGGAGAAGAGGGCTCATTCTCTGTCTGACCGACATTTCCTCATTAATACTTCATGTCTGGTCAGTCGAATCTGCCTGGACGTTTATATGGAACCACTAGCTTTGTGTCTACTTCTCTTTTCCCCCAGCAAAAGGGAAAGATTCTTGTTTAGCAGCTTGAAAAAAATTACAGCCAACGAATTTCACACGATGGTGGCAAGATTCAATGTAACTTTAGTGGCCAGGTAATTTATGCTCCTGCAGGAAATGGCCCCTCTGTTCCAGAGATTTTTAATCAAGGTAGATGATTACCACTCGGCTTGTGCAGCCTAAATATTGTTTCTGAATTCAAATGGTTGGTTTCAGTTTGGTCCCTACAGACTGACATGAAGCTAGAGTGACAAGAGCCTGCTTCTGTGATCACGGCTGCAAAGACTTGAAGCCATGTCCTCTGCAGTGTAACTGACCTGAAGTAATGTGCCGTCCCAGAGATCGGTGTTGTCTGTATTGTAGTAATGGACTTTCCCCATTAACGTGTAATTCCATCTCCGATCCCAATAGTTAATAAGACACGTAAAGAAGATTCCGGAAGTTGGTCTGTCTCAGCTTGTACTTTTCTATTTGGCTGATAGATGACAATTTAGTGCTCAGGTTGTTTACTGTGTTCTCTTGCAAGGATGGTCATGCCTGTGATGTGTGTTGATGTGATTTCCTGTGGGGACTCTGTATTATAGAGCCACCAGCCATTGCTAGAAGCACGGAGAAGACATTCTAGTCTCAGTCCTTCATTATGTAACAGTAAGTTCCTTGTACAATAGGCAATCCCACATTTAGCTTTGTCTGGGAGGAAGGAACTTAGAAGATATCAGTGATTTTCAAATAGTATTCTGAGGCTGCCACCCAGTGCTCTGTGCAGCACTGGACTGCTTAACAACACACGTGCAAGCCCATCTTGTATATGTAACCAACTGTCTTATTAAATAAGAAACACAGAACCAATGCAAAGAAGAAAGCCAAGAGGTCAGAGCTAAGAGCTAAAACTTTACCCTTCCTCCTGTGGTGGTCCTACCTCTCCGACCCAGAGCTACTTCCTGTGTGTCTGTCTTTTTATAGTGTTTCTGTTCTGCCTTCTCATTGGTTGTAAACCCAACCACATGACCACCTCGTCACGTCCTGTCTGTATAGACCTCCAGGTCTTCTATGGTTGGTATGGAGATTAAAGGCATGTGTATCCAATACTGGCTGTATCTCTGAATACACAGAGACTTAACCTAGCTCTGCCTACCAAGTGCTGGGATTACAAGTGTACACCACCACTGCCCTGTTTTCCTATGGCTTGCTAATAGCTCTGACCTCCGGGCAACTTTATTTATTAACATACAAATAACATTTGAATACAAATAAAATATCACCATACCATCTTGCTTCTTTTACAGCATCTCACTTCTGTCTAGGGACTGCACATTGTCAGGTTTATGTAACATTATTTGATGGAACCTTTCCACTCTTGAAAACTGTAGTCAAGATGCTTGGTAAGGGTTTTTAAGATCACATCATTAATGATATATGGTAAATAAATGATAATTTGTGCACACATATGAATTTGTAGCCCACGCCGCAGGCTTGGTGACAGTAGGGCCTTGTAGATGCGTCTCTATGGGACTCTTTTCAGATTTCAGACGTGATTGGCCACCATGAACATGAAGGTAGAGATCCGAGCAGCCACTTGAGTCTGCATGCTGAGTGGGATTAAGTTTTATCCGTAGGAGCCGGTCAAAGATGTACCTAAAAAGGTAAAATAAAACCTAGCCCGTCATCTCCCCAAGAAAAGAAGGAAAACTGTAATTTTGTTTGATTGTAGTTTCGGAGCTCTGTGGCCAAAGTGTGTTTCCTATAGGTAGAACTTGTACAGTTATGAGACATGATTTCAGCGACAGTCTAGGAGTTCTTTATGCCTCTTCTGTGGGGACTCCAGGGTGGGGTGGGAGTGTGGGGGCAGAGAAAGGACTATGATTTTTATTTTACTTCATTTTTTTGGCAAAACAAGTGATCTCTTTTAAGGGATGGCTCCCTGAAGAGCCCCTGAGATATCTGCAGACAGCTCCTGAAGTTATTACAAAGTCGCGGCTTCCTGTCAGTGACATCACTATGTCTCTATCCAGTCTAATCATAAATCCACGCAGATGACAAGGGAGAGATTCTGCTCTCCACCGTTGTTAAGACAGTGTGTTGCTGAGTTCAAGGCCTGTGCCCCCATCTCAGGATGCATTGAGTGACTTCCATGGTAGCGTTAATGTTCAGGACACACAGCTAGCGTTTCCTGAGTCACAGGCTCTTTGACCTAATATGATTCTGGCTGTGATTCAGTCAGTTAATTTTAGGAGGCCAGGTCCCTTGCCATCCCTGGTCTTTTTCATTGGCAGAGGGATGTTATACGTCTCTATATTTAACACACCTGTAAGCGGCAAAGAATAGAGCCTTTTGAACAGCGCGTCCACGTTCAGGGTGATCTGTTTCTTTTGTACTGGCCCCTGGGTGAGCCTTGTCAGCAGTTCCTTTCCAGATGTTGTCTGCAGAAAGTCTCCCTGCCTTCCCGTCGAGATTATACTGGGTTTTCTCCTTTTCTGGAAAAAGTTGAAGGTAGTCTGTTCTCTCTGAGAGTATTCTAGAAGCATTCCTCTATTCACGTCATATCAGAAAGCAGACTCTTGTATAATATGGCTGAAGAACATTGGCCAGTGGTTTGTGAAACCTCGAGTTAATCCCAAGATCAGCTGGCCAAGACAGTTGGCATAAGTTTGATGAACTCTGTATTTCCTTATTTTCTCCCCTCCCGCCTGATAGGGAGAGCATTTTCAAAGTAGTAGGTGCATCATTAGTTCCTTTATTTTTATTTTTATTTTTTTTTTTTTTGGTTTTTTGAGACAGGGTTTCTCTGTGTAGCTTTGTGCCTCTCCTGGAACTCACTTGGTAGCCCAGGCTGCCTCGACTCACAGAGATCCGCCTGCTCTGCCTCCCGAGTGCTGGATTAAAGGTGTGCGCCACCACCGCCCGGCTAGTTCCTTTATTTTTACTGAGTGGCCAATATCTGCCATACCCAGGTGTCTCTGAAACACTAGCTAGCAGGTGTTTTAGGTGTTCAGATTATCCTTTGAGTAATCTTGGAGTGGGTCCGAGGTTAAGCAGTTTACGCAACATTAAGAGCTAGAAAGTAGAGAGGCACGCCTTTCCTCTGTAGTGTGCTCCCCCCGGCCCCCCACCCCACCCCCCGCCTTGCTCTTTGCATCAGGGTTGGAAGGCATGGCTTCATTTTCTAAAGGAGTCCAGCCCCCGAGGTTGAACAATTCCTCCTCAGCATCATCTTTAAGAAAGATGCACAGAAAAGAACCAAATGTACAGCTTTGTTCCTTGGCACTCCTAAAGTAGTCATCAATGTCCAAAATGGACACATTTTGGACACATCAATGTCCAAAATGACAAAGTGACACGTTCCTGGTGAAACTATGGAAGGAAGCCAGGGTGATCAGGCAGTTCCACTGGTCATGTCCAGACATTCAGTATTGTCACTCAGGGCTTTGAATTTTTAATGTAGCGACAAGACACTGCTTTGCTGGCTAGAGCTTGCTCTGCTAATGTTCTGTTGTCCAGTTGCTAAGTTGAGATGGCTGTAGTCCTGCAGGGACCCACAGAGCGCCCCACCAGGGCCCTCAGCTGGTTCATGCTTCTTTCATTTCCAGCACTACACCCCCTTAGCTGTTCTCTTTCTCCATGGAGCCTGAAGCCAGCCAGGAGCAAGGCCTTCCCGAGTCCCGATGGAGAGGGACCTGACTGAGGAGCTGAGAGTATCAGTGAGGAAACAGAGCATATGCTTCAGAGCCGCCTCGTTCTTCCTGGATTTTATCTGTCCTTAGGAGAAAGGGAAGTAGACAGTTTTTTCTCAGAATTAACATTTAGATGAGAAAATTTAGAGTTCAGATTGGTAGTGCGGCTGTTTTCCTATTGTGAGGGCATCATGGAAGGGTTAAATGTGAGAGCCTTCCTTCTGGTTTTCCACTGTTCCTTTTTTCCAGGGTCTACTGTAGTAATTTAAGACATGTCCCTGTCCACCTTCCACTCACACATGGAGAGTTTTTATATCCATTATGATTTACAACTTAAATTTTTGATTCCAAAATAATTGAAGACTCGGTTGCTCCAATGTTTGCCTAGCATAGCCCTGGGTTTGCTACCCAGTGGCGTATCAACTGGGCATGCTTGTAGTCACAGTGCTCAGAAAGTGGAGGCCAAAGAATCAGAAGTTCACGGACATGTTCTGCTATATACATTCAGTATCAGCTCAGCCTACAGGAGAATCTGCCTTTAAAAAGATTCAAGGTCATGTCTGCATGCTAACAGATACATCTCTCTGTTTTTAAAAATGTTCACATGTATAGCATATGTGTTATGTGGTTTGACAATAATTTCTAATTTACTGAACTCATATTTGTCAGGCATTGTACTTTATATACAGATAACAACACTAAGGTTCAAGGACATGTCGCCATTCAAGGTGGCACCATTGGTATGTGTCACAATCAGCAATGTAAACCCTAAGAGTAGGGCTCCTGAACCCATATTCTGATGCTTTCACCATGCACTGATTCATGTAACTAGTTCCCCACAGAGAGGCATAATCCACTCATTTTTCACAGTAACAAATATTCCTAGAATGAACCCCTTTGTCCACAGATACTTATGAAAAGATGTCTGTGATGTGTGCATTTTAATGCTCAAGAGCCAACCTGATTTAACGATGTTTTTAGCTCACAGTGACCTACGCAAAGAGGTCAGGTCTGTCTGTGTAGGAACTGGTGAAAATGGCGTTGGGTTTCAGTTCTCCGGTCGCATAGTTAGGCTTGTGCTTGCTTTTAAAAGATCCAGAATCCATGTTCTCAGTTGATCTTACTGCTGGAATCCATGCTTTAATTCCTGATGACCTTCAAGACTAAGAAGAGGAAACCCTGATTGTTTAATAAATTGGGTACCTCTCAGGAGTCAAGTCTACAAAGAGTTCACAGACTTCAAGTGGCCACAAAAGACGACCCTTACCAAGGAGGCTGATACCTCCTCATTCTTGGTTTCACAGTGAAATGACAATTTCATTTTTCTCTTTTCCATTTCAGTAGGTTTTGATGTGCTGAAAAATTTAAAAAAATATATATACAAACAAAAACTTGATCTGTGGGATATTTGCCTATATCGTTGAGAAAGCAATAGTGTTGTAAGACCAGGGTGGCTTTTCATCAGTGGAGTGATTAATTACTACATCAGAATGTGTAGGTGGTGATCAATAATACAGTGATGGGTGAATGAGTTTCCTGCCTCCCCTAAACATCTGCCTGTAGGCTCTGCTTCAGCTTTCCTCAATGCTTCATGATAGGCCTGTGCACTAGATTGAGGGGTTTGTTGACTGACAGGTATTTTTCTGGGTGTAGGAATCCAAGCCCATGAACCGAAGTCCTTTTCTGAGTAGAGTTCAGTCTTCCATTGCTTACCCAGAGCCTGCCTTGAGATGGTCTCTGTGGAACAGTGGGGGACCAGGATTGAGACTGTGCACTCTGCACAGGAAGATTGACTGGATGCTTGCTTAGTTCCCGTGCTTGCTTGGGGTCACACATGCAAAGCTCATGCCCTGCTGCTGACCTATGCTCCCAAGCCTAAGGATTTTTAATGTGGTAGTTCTGGTTTGCACCAAAATGGAAAAACAAAAAACAAAAAACAAAACAGTATATTGGAATTCTGTACCCATACACAGGTTGCAAAGTTCCTCTGTTTCCTGAATCTGAAGGTGGCACCAAGGGTTAAAGAAGTGACCTTTTGACCTTGGCCTGAGGTGGATGGAGGTGTGGTAGTAGGAACTTCCACCTGGCCTTGGTAAGCTTTGTGTAGGTACCCTAGATTAATGGGTAACTGCCTTGTGATAGTTACAGGCTTCTGCTGTTGGCATTGAGAGTTGCTACAGGGTATATTCACAAATAAATGGTACTCTCTTTAGCTCTTCTTTTCCTTTTAAATTGGCATTAACTTTCATAGACCTACAAAGATCTGTGCTGGGGACACCCTGTAAGTGCTGCCGAGGACATGCTCACATACTTAGCCTTCATGAGAAGGGCTGTGGGAGTCTGAGAGTCTATCAAGCCTTGTCAAGGTTGGCAGAAGCTTTCATTTCCTTCCCCATCAAAGACAACAGTTCTTAAGTGCTGAGGATGTAGCTCAGTGGGAACACACTCTTCTGTGAGGCAAGATCCCGGGTTCAATTCTCAGTAAAACAAACAAGGAAACCAAAATACAAATAAAAACAAAAAACTCCAAAAGTGAAAAGAAAGCCCAAAGCAGCAACTGGGCATGGTAGTCCATGTTCATAATCCCACATTTGAGAATCCTGGCATTTGGGAAGCAGAGGCCAGAAGTCAGGAGTTCAAGGCTAGCCTTGGCTATATATCAAATTTAAGACTAACCCAGGCTACAGGAGACCCTGTCTTTAAACACACGCACGCACGCACGCATGCACACAGGCAGTCACACATGCACAAACAAATAGACAAAAATAACAGTTCTTTAAGCATAAAGCATAACCCATGGCATAATGTTTTTTGAAGGATGGGGATCAGAGAGGCAGGGCAATGGTTACGACTGTAGGTTTATAATCAGTTGTCTGATTCGTTTCCTATTCTATAAAGTAGGACCAATCAGAAGAGCCTTCGTGTCACAGGTTGTCATCAGATCACATGACTTAACATGTGAAGCAGTTCGAATGCCATCTGGTACATGTGAAACCCTCCATAAATATTAGCTGCTGTTTTGACTAGAGCTGTAAATCATTACCATTGTATTTTTCTAGCAGACCCTTTCTTGTAATGAGTAGAGAAGGAGACAGAAGCATTTGAAAGGGAAGGTTTAACGTTGTGAACACCAAATCAGGGTTAGTGCTTGCAGACAATGAAATGGAACTCACAGAACATGTTGACTTTTGAAGCCCGAAGACGGAAGGACTCCAGTTCCTCATGTCAATCTCCGTCGCTCATTAGGAGACAGGTGTCACCAGAGCTTCTCACTGAAAACCACAGGTCCTAAGAATGTTGTTTTGCCCCGTCCTTGTGCAGAAGGGGAAGCCGCTTTGCTGTCAGCCTGCAGGTCCATCCTACTGGATGGATTCTGTGTAGCAGTGGTCAGAGCAGATGTCACACCTGTCAGAAGGGCAGGATTATGTTTGAGAAGGAGCTAAGACAAAGATCTCATGAGGTAACGCTCTGATTGGGTAGATGAGATCCCCAACCCCTTGGTTTTAAGAATGGAGTATTTGTGAAAATGATAGTAAACTATTTTGGCAGGCCAATAACAATCTTATAAGCACCAAGATACATGCTGTGTGTCAAGAGAAAATGGTTTTGAAATCCTCTTTCTTTCAATATATCGGGTGCAGCTTGTTAAATTTCTTCATGTTACTTCTTCGTATTTCTTCCTAAGATCTCAGTTCCAAGAAAGCAGAGCTTTTATTTGCAATACTGCCTGTTATTATCTTAAAATATTTATTTTATTTATGTATACATATGCATATTTTAGTATTTTATTTAATCTGGTACGCTCCCGAGAAGAATTGGATAGAATTCTTCATTGACTTCCTCTCTCACTTGCCTTTAACTGTGTTCCCGGATCAGCTGGCTCCGAGTCCTTGACAACCTGACAGACACAGGTAGATCAGAGGACGCCGTTGATTGAGAACTCAGTCAAGAGAGTCCATTGTGGAGATGATGGTGGCAGTGTTTCTCATTTGTCTTTTTGACGATGCTTTTACTGTTGCCGATATTCACAAATCAAACCTCAGATTTGAAAGAGAAAGCTGCGGTTCCCTCAAAGACATTTCTTCTTTTAGCTGTTTTTCTCCAGCATCTTGTTTTGGGAGAAGTGAAGGAATGGCCGCCAAGTGGCTGGAGAGTCTAGAGAAGCCCTGGCACCGTTAGCATTGGGACTGGACGGTGCCATGCAGGCGGTCAGCAGCATGCCTGGCTTCTGCTGGCAAATCACACAGCCCCACTCTGTCACTGCAGTGAGAAACACCCTCAGACACTGCCAAATGTTGACAGTTGGGGTGTCTAAAACCATCCCCGTGAGGCTGGTAAAGATGCTGCTGAGCCTGACGACCGGAGTTCAGTATCCAAGATCCAGGTGGTGGAAGGAGAAATCAGTTCCCACAAGTTTGCCATCTGACCTGTACATGTATGCCATCAGTATAGCACACAACCCCTCACACACACACACACACACACACACACACACACACACACACACACGTACACATGCACACTTGCACACGCACACACGCTCTGGCTTCTTTTGTCTTTCTGCGGACAGGGTTGCTTCTAGTTCCCATGTTGAAACATTTTCAGATGTGTGTTGCAATTGTTTTTCCGTGACTGGAGCATAGTGTTTTCTTCCCTGGAACCATGCTGATTGTTTATAGGCAGCATGTTAATGTCTTTCTGTTTCTGCAACAGACAGACAGGATCTGCCCGGCATGGCCAGCTTATGGCTCCAGCTGTCATGTCAACAGATATGGTTCCTCGGGGCTCCAGATCTTCAAAGTGCAGTCCAGTTCCTGAAAAACTGAAACTAGGCCTGCATGATCCAGCAGTTCTGTCTCTGGGGACATGCCCCAAAGTCTTGAAAGCAGGTCTAAACGTATTCATTCACCTATGTCCAGGGAAGAATTAGTCACAACTAGGCAAATGGTGGAAGCAGCCTGTACGTCCTTCAACTTCCACAGGTAATACAGTAAATACATAAAATGGAATTCAGCCTTCAGCTTCAGGGAAATTCAAATGCGTACAACAGTGTGGGTGAACCTGAAGAGGTCACACTGAACGAAATAAGCCAGCCATCAAGGGCAGGTAAATGAGAGATGCCTAGAATAGTCAAGCTTGTAGATACAGAAAGGTTGGGTGCCGGCTACCAGGTCTAAGAGGAGGTACAGCGTTCCACTTTCACAAGATGAGATGTTTCTAGAGCTGCATGGGGGGTGACCGCAGGGCGCTGTGAATGCACTTGATGTCCTCTTAGAATGGTTGGAATGTCGATTTTTATGGTCTGTATTTAATTACGATTAAATATGAGAATAAGGACTGTTACTCAGTTGTTCGAGGGGACACTCTCACCAGTGCTGGACTTACAGGGGTTTCCCTCAGGTTGCTGGAACTGGGTAGTCTCTTGAGCTGACAGCACTGTGGCCGGATTCTCTGTCTTCATGACTACTTTAATGGGACATGAAAAGAAATCTATGCAGCCGGCACCATTTATTCCATCTACCATGGACACAATCCTCTTTACATGTGTGCACCGTAGCTTTACAGAGGGCCTCTTTTGTCCTCCATCCCAGTGGAAACTAGGGTTAGGAGGTTGATATGATGTATATGGTGGGGTCAGGATGACTCTTAGTTCAGAGTTCATACTTCATATAATCCCATTTCCTCCAGAAAGGACAATGGCAGACAGCCTGTTCACCAGGATGACAAGCAGCCTGCCCTTGGTTCATACACCGCTGTTCTTTGCTTAGACTAGATAAATTCCTTCTCATGGCACAAACCTGATAACAAACAGTTTCTCCCCTGCCTTGGAATGTCAGGTGAAAATTTTGATTTTTCCTCTATGCATTTTCTCTTTATCTTCTGTTTATTAAAAATGTGTTAATAAGGGTCTTTAGTAATTTGTATACCAAGAAAGGCCTCTCGGGTAAAGTTGTCCAGCCTCTAATCTGATTTCTCGGAGAGCAGGAATATGATCATTTGCTGTTATAATGGGACACAGGACGTGCAGGGAAAAGCACATGGTCCCTCTGTGGTGCAGCCTGGGACTTGCAGTGTAATTTTCCTCGTCCTACTCATCTGCTGTTATATGAGTGCAGTGGAGAGTACCTCTCCAGATGCGTGTGCCACACGGCCTCCCACCTGGAGCAGCCCGTTAGGCTTGTGATTTGACCACCAGCCGGTTTGATCTCATCCTTGCTGTGCTGGCCAGGCTTGTATTGTTAAATTGCCCTAATTTCTGCCTCTGCCTACAAATTCAAAATTAAATAAATGTAGTCTATCAAACCAATAACTGTTACATTACAGCCTAGAAATCATACAGTACCTGCTGCTACATAATAAAATTATGCGTGTGAATAAAAAAAATGAGCTCTTGGATGGGAGATACTTAACATGGCAGGTTTGTGGTGTTTAAAGCACACACAACAAGCCTGTGAAATGTAATCTGTCTTCTTGGCACATTTGAAAAACGGTCTAGGATTCTGTGTTTTCCTTGTGGAAATGTAATTCCTGTACCCATTCATTCCTTTCAGATATTAGGCATGCTATTTTGTTATAGGGGAGTGAAAATAATATGTACCAAAAAAATAGACAGTTGAATTTCTTTTAACTTTTATTTTATGTGTATGGATGTTTTGCCTGCATGAATGCATGTGCACCACACGCATGCCTGGTGCCTGTGGGGGACAGAAGAGGGCATCGGATTCCCTGGAACTAGAATTCCAGATGGTTGTGAGCCCCTGTGTGGGTGCTGGGACTCAAACTCCGACCTCTGCAAGAGTCGCCATCACTCCTAACCACTGAACCATCTCTCCAGTCCTGCCCCACCTTCCTTTTTTTTTTTTTTTTAAATGTGAGTTTAAAATGCAGTATCCTCTCCGGATCTTTGTGTGCCATTCACCTGACACGTGCGTGCCTCGGGGTGTTGTGCTGGCCACTTGCGTGCACATCTAGGGAGGGTGACAGACAGGATGTGATCACTGAAGATAAGAAATGCGGATTTTTCTGTGATCTGTTTTCCTTCCCGGATTTGCCTGCTCTGCTGGTTCCTTCGGGGAAGGAGCTCTTGCCTGGGTGTAGATGACTGTGAGGAGGGCTCTGGGGACCAAGAGGGTGGCCGTTGGCAGGACCGCAGGGACACAAACCGAACACCTCCCTGCTTGCCTTTGCATTTATCTCCCAGGGCCACCGCACGCACGTGCTGTTGATGGAGGTGGTCACACGGACTCTTAACGTCCCCAGGAGGTGAAGTCACAAACTTCAGAGGGTTCTTGCCAGGGTAGAGAATGGGGGAGGGAAGTGAGGTGAGTGGACAGATGTGGAATTTACAGCACCACCTGTTGTTTAAATCAGATAATTAATTGCTTCAAGTTCTATTATACAAACCCTGGGCCAAACCCTGGGAGTCAATATCTCCACTAAGAAATTCTAACTCTCTGCTTATCATTCTGTAATTTAGTATAAATGGGCTATCAAGTGTGGGTTTTCACAGTGTCCAGAAAGCCAATCTATTGAAGACATACACTGGGTCCCTGTCGACATTGTGTGTGGTGCTTATGGCTCTCCATATCGTTTGCCTTTTCTCTCTAGAAACAAAATAGAGCTGTCTTTCAGCTGATAATTACGGATGAAAATGTAGGACGTGTTTGGGAGTAGCGTTAATGGCTCAGGTCCGTCATCCAGCAAGCGACTGATAGCCAGGATCAGTCGTTTTAATTGCTGCTTGTAGTCGGGATCGGTGCAGCAACAGGAGCCACTGTGTGACGGCGCACATGGGACTTCTAAATGGAGCCCAGGGTGGCTCTGGGGCTTCCGGTTTGGTGGTGTTTGTAGACGGGACAGAGGTGTGCAGGACTTCTAAAAGGAGCCCGGGGTGGCTCTGGGGCCTCCGGTTTGGCATTATGTATGTAGAGGAGACAAAGGTGCACTAAGAAACGCTAACAGATAACAAGCGAGTGATTCTTCTGAGGTGTTAAATTAGTTTAATTGCTCTGACCCATGCTAGCAGTGTAGCCTCTCTATGAGTAACCATGGCATAATAAGAAACCCTGTCGCTGGGTGGGAGACAACACAAGACTGTGGGAAGCACCGAGCGTCAGTGACGTTCAAGCTCTGACCCTGTGACTGTTTTTAGAGCATATCTCAGCATCCCAATGCTCAGAGGCTGTGTTAGGCCTTGGTGAGTAAGGCTTCCTCCTCCTCCAGGTGGATGTGACCTGCCTGTCCTTTGAATTCTTCCCCTTCCTTACATTGCTTTCTAAATTTCACACACATGGGCTGGTTCGACAACTCATTTTCTTTCTCTGTATGTGTCTACTGCGTTGTAGACGTGTGTACACACATGTTTGTACATGTACATGGAAACCAGACGTTCAAGCCTGGTGGCTTCTTCAACCGCTCTGTGCTGTAGTTCTGGAGATGTGGTTTCTCTCTGGACCTGGAGCTCACCAATTCAACTCGACTGCCTAGACAGGGGCCTGTCTCTCTGGTGCTGGGATTAAAGGCCACACCATCACACCTGACTTTTCACCTCAATAGTGGAGATCTGAACTCAGCTTCCTATCCTGGCATTGCAAGCCTTCAAGTCCCCTCAGCCACTAAAGTTCATGTTCAGACCTGGCTAACCCAATGCCAGATTTCACTGTACTGATTAACACTACCTGCAGATTTCCCTGGTGGTACTTGTAATCTCTACGAGGCTTGGGCAGAACAGTGAAAGAAAATGTGGAATTAGTGTGAAGTTACAGTTCAAAGGGAGGAGAGGCTTGTACCTAGCCTCTGGCAGGTCCCTAAGCTTCATTTCTGCATCAGAAAAGGAGGGGGGGGCAGGGCAAGTGAGATAAAAAAAATGTGGCCACTCCTTTGCTGTACTGGGTGCATAAACTTATGATTCTGTGTAAGCCTGTCATGGTATTTACAGTGCAGGCCGCCATCCCAGATGCAGGAATTAGCTTTGCTGTCTCTAGATTACACATGGCTAGTGGATGACTTCCTAGTCCTCCTCGGTGCCCGAGATTCTAGAAGCATGTGCCTTAGTCCATTTACCTTCTGTTACAGCAAAGTACTCGAGTCTGGGAACTTACTCTGATTTTGGGGGGCTGCAAGGCTAAGTTAGGATAGTCTTCTTTGCCTGGCTTCTAGTGTGGCCCTTGGCAGGTAAGCTCACTTGGCATAGATGTATGGAAGGGACCATGAGGGAGGAAGGAAGAAAGGACAGGCAAGGGCCAGGCTTACTCATTTAGAAAAGATCTGACCCTCAACTGCCAGACCTAACCATGCTGAAAGACCAGTATGGATCCTTTCAGAAGGTGAGCCATAGCCATTTACCTCTCATGCCTGCCTCTTAAAGGTCCCACACCCTTCAGATGCCATGACACCAGGGCATGAGCCTTTAGGGAACAAGCCACATCCAAACCGTAGCAGCATGGTACTTGCCCTTCCAATGAGAGACATTCTCTAATCTTTATTTTGGACTCGCAGATAAACTAGGACAAACAAGCTCTTCTTGGGGGGTCATCACTGTCCCCTAAGCCTCTTGACCCTACAGTGTTTAATCTTCAGCACACAATGTCTGTGTAGATGACACAAATGTCCACCAAGGACATGGTATAGTCACTGTCTGATGCTGTCTTAACAGCTACGGCTCAGACTGATTATTTTAAACCTTCTAAACCTTGAGTGTGACTCCATTTCTTTAAATCCAAGAACTATTTCAGGAAGAGACCTGAGTTTTCCCCTTGCCTCTTCTCTCTTCCCTATTTGGACTTTCTCCATCACTCTTATTTATTCTATGAATAGGCAAAGATAATTCGGTCAACTCCTTGCCAAAAATGCACTCAGATTTCTCTTGCAAGCACTTATTTTAAGTAAATCAGTTTAATAGTAAATGGAGAGGAGAGACAGTTTGTGGACTTCATTTTAGTCTCTCTGCCTCACAGCACCGAGCTCTTGGGGACATGTTGATCTGGCTGCTGGCTCTGGCAGATGTTTTTGCCCAGGGACAAAAGCCATCTTCTGCTCATTTAGCACACTAGAGCTGAGAGATCTCTCTCTGAATGGAGACACCTCTGCTGTGCAGCACTAGTGAGCTGGGGAAGGGAGATGGGAGCAAGAACAGAGGCCATGCTTTAAAAGTCCATTCTTATCCTCACGCCGGCAGATCGCTCGCTGCCTTAGTGGACGGGAAAGTTGATTCCATGCTCTGATTCTCAGGATTCCAGACAAAGGACCGAAACATCTCAGGACTGCCACACACATCATTTCCACTGCTCTTCCTTAAATTTTAATCTCCCCCACCATATGCTTACTACTGTTTTCAAGAGAGCCTTGTAGCACACTCACAGCATGTATGATTTGGAAGATTTTTTATGCACAAAGTGTTATTAAGACCTGCTCTGAGAGGCTGAGACCTGAGACACATGCCACCTTCAGGTTTGGAAGTGGGCAGTCTAACTTAAAATCTAAAATTCTTTCCACTTTATATGAAAACAAGTTTTATTTGTTGCTTTATTATCCCCATGTGTGTATATATCTGTATATGTATTTATAGACACATACAAACATGTTTCAGCAAAGCTAGGGTGTCAATTAAAAACATGCACTCATAAATATTTCCATGACTTCAAGAAAAGTGAAATCTCATAGTTTATTTTAAAATGCATTAAAATGGGGTCATAGACTCCCCTCAGAAATGCAAAGTGCACTTTAACTATAGAATAATTATGATCTCTAGTTTCAGCCTGTTCTGCATCAAACGCAACAGAGACAAACTCGTAAGCCTTTACATGCTAGTGTTTGCCCCATAGGAGCCCATGGGTATTTATAACTTCGCCTGGAGCTTTGTGCTCATCACCAAGGACACCGTGTGAAAGCCCTTTGAACGTGGTCTGCTCGCACAGCTCAAGGTTATTCACTCCTGTGGATTGTCTGTGAGTGTTGCCACATTAGTTACAGTCAACATCCACCTTGTGTAGACTGCATGGGGCCAAGATCTCCCAGCAACTCTGTTTTCCGCCCGAGGTAGGAAACCAGGAGACGTAATGACCTGTCCAAAGTCACACTGCATGCAGCCCGAGTCTCTGTGACTCGGGGACTGGACCAGATTCTGAGTCTAGTGCAGAACGTGGCACCTGGGAAGGTGCTGTGGAGTCTCGGGGATTTGCCCTCCACAGCCCTAAACAGAATTAACCTCGTGGTTTATAACTTTCTCAGGGGGCGGGGCAAAAGAGAGATGTTTGATCCGCAAACAAATGCTTGGCATTCACTCCGTGTGAAACCCAGAGAACCAGCCACCAGCGCAGGCTGTGTGAGCAGGGCTGTTTGCCTGCTTCTGCCTGAGGCTGAGAGGTACTGCCTGAGAAAGGGGGAGCTGCAGAGGCCACTGCTCCCCCAGCCCTGAATTGCTAGAACTCTAGCATTCACCTTGAACATGTTTTAAATCAGTGTTGGCATTCACGAATGTTGGCATTCATGGGGCACTCTCTGCAAGGCTCAGGAAATCACTGAGAAAATTACCTGAACCAGGCTGGAGAGGCAGCGCCTTCCAGAAACCCACACACGCTAAGCCGGTCCCCGCTCCGGTGACCCTGGCTCTCCATGGCTGGCCTGTGCGTCTTACTCCTGTGTGGGTACAGGAAGGACCGTAGTCTCCAGCCGTGGCTGGGGTGGCGATAGCTGTTTCCCCTGCTCCGGTCCTGAGGTCATATGGGTAGGGACAAATCCTTCAAGGGCTTAAGGGCTACCAAGCGTGGCTCAGGCTTCTTTGTCATTGAGGTTTGTGACTTCTGATGAATTAGTCCTTCCTCTTCTGCCCTAAGACCGGGTAAGGAGAGGCAGAGAGAAATGAAGGGACCACACTTGTACCACACAGCTGGACTCCTCCTCGATGGCCCCTCTTGAGATCTGTTATCCTCAAAGGTGATCTTGCCGTGGCATTATTTACCCATCTGACAGGCAGGGGCCGGCTTAGCTCCATTTCTTTTCAAATAAAATCAACTCCCTGTATAGGTCATTCACCAACTACTGTGATGCCAATCTGTTTTCATCTGATTCTTGGGGGTTAGAAAATGACCTGGTATTTCTCCCCCTCGTGCTTCGTCAGTGTTTACCTGCCTTCCCTTCCCTAACTCTTGTCCTTTTATGTGAAACCCAGAGTGCTAGATGGATAAGCTGGCTTATTGAGATGCTGTCATCTTGGACTATTTTGGAGGTGGGAGGATCTTTATTGCTCTTCTGTCTGTGTTCACTGTCCCTATTTTGAATCTTGTTGAGATTTTGGCCAGCTACCCGATTTCCCCACCCTAGTCTGGCTATTAAAATTAGCTAGTTTCGTTTAATATTCCTGTCCTGTGTCTCATTCAGGTCCTGCTGACTCCACAGAGGGTTGTAGAGGCAGGCTCCGGGGTCTGCCTCCCCTCCCCACGGCACTAGTTTATTTTAGGTTCTAGAACCTGTGCCGTAGTGTGTCTGGGAGAAATGCCGTCCAGGACCATGCCATTTTTCATCCCAAGGCAGGTGACGGTTGGCCATGCTGCTTAAACACCTCCCTGGGGCAAACAGCGTGCTGTCTCAGAGCATGCACATGTGTGTTATTTGGGGGCCCGTTTTCCCCCCTCTGCCTCCCGCTACCCCTCCATTGTACATTGGCAGGACATGGGAGTGTTGGCTTTGGCTCCAGTGACCACCCCTGGGTTCTAGGCTACGGCAAGATGGCTGAAGCTCAGCCACCTTCTGTGGTGTGCGTGTGCATTTGCGACAGACCAGAGTGGCTTCCAGCCCAGACCGCTGCTGCCCTGTCCGGCTCTCAATCCTCATTCCCGACTCAGGTGGAATCGGAAAGCTGGCCACTCAAGAAGATGGCTGACCATGAACTGGCCCTGGGTGCCCTGGATACTTCTGGGAAAACACTGTGCCTCATGGGAAATTTTTAGAGTGTGTGCTTGTTTTCATTTCATTTATTTGTTGTTGTTTGGTACCCATGGGTGCTGGGGACCAAACTCGGGACCCTACCCATGCTGCCTAAACTACCATTGAGCTGTAGCATGGACCATGTTGTAAATTTTGAGGCAAGTTCTCCCTATATTACCCAGGCTGGTCTTGAGGTCATTCTATAGCCCAACCAGGCCTTAAGCAATGTTCCTCTTCTTTAATCTCCCAAGGAGCTGGGATTCCAGGCCTGCCACCATGGCCTGACCTTTTCTTCTCACCTTGAACTTCTAGAAACTCTCCACAAGTCAGAAGCAAGCCTGGCCCCTGTGAGCTCTTGCTGTTTATGTATCGAGCAGGACAGACGTGGTCTTGGGAAGTGGCAGCTGCCTTCTGCTCAGCGAGCCTGTGAGGTGGAGAGAGGAGTAAGGGCAGTTGGGGAGGCCCGGCCTGCCCTGCTGGGAGCTGCCCTAACATTCTCTTTAGTATGTGGGGGGTGTCACATCTGTCCTCAGTGCTGGAACCTAGAGGACGCCCCTCTCAGCAGAGCGTAACTGTGAAAAGAGCAGGAAGGGAAGTGAGGTCAGGAGGAATCTGGTCTGTGACCCCTGCCTGACCTCCCCCAGTTGCTGCTCGCTCTCTGCTCGGGAACTTCACAGTGTTACGCTTCTGTGTCTCAGAGGCTCCTCATTCCTTCCTCTTGCCCGTTGTCGGTCACCGGTGGCTCTGCCCTGCGTGGTGTTTGTGTTGGTGATGTCGGCAAAGCTAGTGCAGTCCTGTGGCCTGTGCCAGAGCCACTGAGACGTGGCGCCTCCGCTGTCTGTGCCAGCTGTGTGCCCGTGGGCCACGAGACAGGTCCTGCCCTGCCACAGGCCGGGGTTCGACACCTGCTGACGGTTTTAAGTGTGGCTCCATTCACGCGCCCGCTGAATCCCGTTTCCTTCTGGCTTGTTGTGTTTTTCCTGTCCTGGGGGTGGAACCCTGGGCCTTCCACGTGCTCCGCACGCACTCCTGCCCCTGGACGGTATCCACGGTTTCCTTTTAAAACCTCCTTGAGAGTAATCAGAATTACGCACAGCTTCGTGGCTTGTGATAACAGTCCAGTTTCTGCACATATTTTCTAAATTTATGGGAAAAGGCAGGGCTCTTCCCATTCAGCCAAGATCTCCATCTGGGAAAACAGAGGCGGCCCTCGCTGCCCCTTGATGGGAACAGATACACAGTGGGCCTGTACCCAGCCTGAACACACAGAAAACACACACACACACACACACACACACACACACACACACACACACTGTATCATCTTTATCCAGTGCTAACAAATGACAACTGGCTGGAGGCGTGAAGAGCTTGGGGGTGGCACGTCCTTTCTCCTGTGCGGTTTTCACCAGAGTCTGTTTGAGAAGACTGAGTAGTAAGCAGATCATGAGGGTCTTTTGTTTCCTTGTAGTATCATTTTGGCTCCGCCTCCTCATGTCCGCCAGCCTGGCCTGGTGACTGGTTGCTTTCAGCATGCCCGAGGACTGGGACTCCCCAAGGCCGTATTCATCCCCGTGCTCCCAATGTCTCGTCTCTGCTTCGTGGCAGCCCCGTGTGGAGATAGAGTGCTCCCCCACATAGATGAGCAAACCAGAGCTTAAGCAAGTTGTCTAAAACTTGACAGGTAGTGAGCTGAGAAATTAGGCTCGCAAATCAAGTCCAGGTCAGGATAAGGGAAAGGGAATCGCTCCACCATATGCCAATTACTTCTCAGCTCCAGGGCTGCTTGGGTACTGTGAAGAAAAGCTGTACTTTATATCCTGGTTCTTGGGGCATGAGAATATTTTCGGGTTTTTCTGTTGGACTAACAAATGAAAAAAAAATTTAGGAACAGTCTGTATATGTATAACACTTCCTCCCCATTTTTGGGGGTGGGGTGGGGGATAGTTTTGCTATATGGCCCAGACTAGCCTCAAACTCTGAATTCTCTTGTCTCAGCCTCCTGAGTATGGGCGTTGCAGTTGTACCCCATAATGCCTAGCCTTTACATCACTGTGATATTATTCATTAATGTTACTGCCCATTGTTTCGTCTCTGTACTGTCTGTACTGCATGGACCTCCCGGGTGTTTGCTTGCCCTGCACCTTATGGGTGGCCCCCATGTTTTATGGGTTGCTCCAACTCCAGCTCAGCCAGGCTTCAGCCTTATGTAACCTTCAGTGTGAACTCCAGTTCTCAGGGCTCCTAAGGGCAGCGTCTCCTCCTGCGTGAGGAAGCCCGAGAGCCTGGAGAAGTTATTTTGTTTAAAATTCTTGCCTTGAAGTTCTCTTGGTGAAGGAGCCAGGCTAGAGACCATACCAGAAACAGTTGTGTTTCTTAGCTACACGGTGATGGAAGGATTGTAACTCATGGCCATTAAATTGCTTCCTTTGAAGTATAAGGAAAAGCAGAATGTTTACGGTCCTTCAACCCACAGGATTACAGTACATATGAATGAAAGACAAATGTGTCATGAACTCTCCCGGTACCATGGCTGGCAGAATTCCATCTTCACCCTTCGCTCATTAATTGGTTGACTTTCAAGTAGAAACTGGGTGAGGGGTGGGTGGTTGAGAATCAGGAGTTCAGAAGGCTTTTCCGCTCTCTCATTTAGAAGCGAGGAGTCTTTCTATGATAGCCTGACTGAAATTGAGAATTGTTGCCTCTCTCCCAGATTTACTCCGAGGGCAGCAGAAAAGGAATTATCATGTAGCATCTCCCAGCTGTCAGCATATCTGTTCTCACGTAATCCCCACAGCAGCCCTGTGACGTCATCGGCACCGCTCCCATTTTACATGTGGAAACGAGACAAGGCAGAGATTAAATGCCAAATCCGTGGTTCCAGATTCCAGTTCAGACCTAAGCCAGACATAGTATGCACTGTTGCCCCGGCCCAACTTGGCTCCCCAGAACTTGTACCAGAGGACACAGAAAATTGATGGTAGTGGTTGGGTCCCATGTCCTCCTATTAGCAGAAATGTACACTCTTCTGTTTGTTATTGAGGCGCTTCATGGGAGAAATTGTGGGTGGCAGCAGAAAATGAGCATAAGGAATTAAGGACTCTATCTGAGGTATTTGTATCTCACATGTATAATAAGCCTATGTTAGTGTTGCAGGACTTTTTTCACGGAAAGTCTTAGTGATAGCTGAGCCGTTACAAAGGGGGTGAGGAGGAAATCATGTTGAATTCAGACTGTAGTTATGTCCCCATGTTTTTAGAAGAAGTAGCCCATAAGACATAAAACCCTGTGAACTTAGGCTGAATGTGTTTATTGGTAGCACACTCTTATCACCTGGATTTATTGCCTGGAATCTTCTCAATGTAAAGTTGATCCTGACTAGGTCATTAAAAAAAGAAAATTCCACCACTCCACTAGGTGGCGCTGTGGTCGCATAGATACACTTGATGCCCCACCAGGGTTTTTGAGAGCAGGTAAGAATTTTGTGTTGGTATACTCCAAGCCTAATAGTGGGAACTGGAAACCTGTGGCGCCCTGGTGTGTTTTGCTCTCCTATTTCCACACTTCGGTGTGCCTGCACATCTTCACTTGAGATTGCTTTGCCCTTACTGTCTTCTTGTAAGTCCCACCCACCAACCCTCTGCCAATGAACGGCTTCTTCTCTTCACACCTCATTTTTCTTTGTTGAGGCCTTGTCACGCTTACATTGTACAGAGTAACGCTGAGATCTCTGTGTGCACCCTGCAGTGGGAACGGGTGAAGAAGGCTTCAAGGAAGTGGTCTTCCTGTCCAGTAGATGAGAGTCTTTCCTCTCATCTGGCCGAGCAAGCTCACCTTCCTGCTTAATGTAGAGAACTTGGTGCTGTCTCTGCAACGATAGGTTTGGGTCTAGAAATGCAATCTTTGAAAGGCTAGAGACTCTGCAAGGAGGCGGCTGAATTTGGGAGGTTTTGAAGATGGTGTTACACAGAGCTCCCATGGTATCTTCCCAGGACCATCTACAACCTCGGCAGGAGGGCGCTGCCAGAGACTGTCTAAATCTTTTATTTTAAAGTGAGGAGAGAGGGTTCCAGAGGAGCCCAGGTCTCTCTTCCCTGCATGGCAGGATTCTGTGCCAAGGAGCTGCCAACTCCCCAGAGAGTCAGCCATGCAAAGGCAGGAACGATCTGGGAATATCAGTTACTGAGGGGTCTTCAGTCCTGAGGATTGCCAATCCCAGACGTGACCTCTGCCTGACTCTCAATTGTAGCAAAAGCAGGATCATGGGAAACATTGAAGATGCTTTCAGTCTTGCTTGTAATGTGTTAGTCATCACTGTGTAGAATTATTCTTGTTTCTATCTTCAAACCACAGCTTGCAGAGCCAGGATCATGATAGAAAAGAGGCATGCTTCTTTGATTTGGGGAAAGGCAACTAATATAAAAACTCCCTAGCTCCAAAATGGGATCAGTTCCTCGTGTCCCTTGGTTCCAGCAATGAAGCGCGACACTGTCTCTCCCATAACACCTAGAGCTGGGAGGAACTCGCCAAACACCGACAGCCTGGAAGGCTGAAGATGGCTTGGCAGGAAGAGAAGGTGCTTGTGGGAACCAAAGTTGTGGGTAGACAGGCATGTTGGGACTTGCTCGGCATAATTTTCCTCTTGGTGCAATTCATCTTCTATTGACAGAAAACTTCCTCACTAGCAGCACTTTCTGGGATGTCGTTTAATTCACACCATCAAGTTCAGAGATGTTCAGGTGAATAAGTTGGAATGCAGTGTTTGGAACTGATCTGGCCCAAAAAATTGGTTCTCTAGGGACCTTAGGAGTACATGGTGTCATCTCTGTCCCCCCTGTCAGACAAGTGGGACACCAGACCTTTCTTTCCTGGGGCTTGGCCACTCGTATGTTGCTGAGTAGTGGACCTCTTCTTGCTACCACAGGACTTAGAAAATTCATTTCTGTTTTCTTGGATGAAGTAAAGCAGCGGCCTCTGCTCTCAATCCATGTGGGATATAGCGTGTGATCGTCTCCTTTTCTAGTCTTATATATTCCAAACTCAATGAAAGGACTTAATAAGTACTCATTGCTAGTGGGCAATACTGAGTATGTCCATCAACTTCCTGCAGTTTACTAGTCAAGATGAACTTAGTGAGTTGTCAACCATCGACATAAAACTCTCAGGCTTGGGGTTGAGATCTCTGTGACCTTGGTTAGTGAAGAGCCTAGAAATGAAATTCCTTAATTACATTTTTGGGCTGTGTGGTAAAATAAAAGGTCCATTGTTTCAGGAGGGCACACCTTTTTCTTCCCCAAGGAAGGTGTTTAGGGTTTGGCAATATTCATGTCATGTTTGGTTGGGACACTCTGGGACACAGTAGTGAAAAATGGAAGGTGGGAACCCTGTGAGCCCCGCCCCCCACTCCCAGAGACACTGGGGAAGATAGCAAGAATAACTTTCAACCTCTGTCTTCACATTCTGCTTCCATTTTCCCTTTTTTTTAAATCCTCTCTCTCCTCCTCCTTCATTCTCTTTTCTATCTCCTCCTCTTCTGGGAAGAATAGAACAGAATTGACTTCTTGGTGTCACATCTGCCTGGCTTGAGGGTAGGAAACAGGGTGGGGCACAAGGAACTAAGCAGCCGTTTGTGTCTGCCTGTCTGCAGCCTGCTGCTCACAATGCCTCCATTGACAAGGCAAGCCCCGAGATTTATGTATCTTAATCATTATCAAGAATTCTTGTTCTGAGGAATTAGGCAAGAGCCTGTCTTCAGTCAGCGATTATGAAGTGCCAGCTAGGAGTCAGGAGCAGTCACACCTTGTGTCTGTGACTGTCATACCAACCTCATGAGGTAGGTGTGTGGTTTCCATGTTAGAGCAGAGGAACCGGGATTTAGACCTCTAAGACAACCCACGGCATGTTGCCGGGTGGGTGCCTCGCAGAGTTCATAGATGCTTGGGAATGAAGAAGTAAGCAAAAGAAGTAATCAAGTCGAGATTTAAACTCGGATCTTCGAGCCTCAGACCCGGGACTCTGCCCCTTATTGCTTCCCTAGCAGAGCTCTGGGCGAGCCTTAAAGGCCAGTCGTGTTGGGCAGGGTCCCTTCAACAGTTTGTGTTTGACTTTGAAATGAGACCGCATTGGCTTCATCAACCCCTGTCGCTTTAGCCTGCAATCGCTCCCACATCTCTCCCCTTAGCCCTCTCCCCCTGTTTTCCACTAGCCCCAGCTTCATTGTTGAGTATGGCACTTCTGGAGTCCCAGCCTCCTGGGTATAAATCCAGGGTTTGGGACTTCCAAGCCATGTGACCTTGGACAAATGACACAACCTCTGTGTATCTCAGGATCACTAATCTTAAAATGGTAGTAATCTTGGGAACCTATCACAAGAGGTTTTTATGAAATTTATGCCAATACACATGCACTTAAAATAGGTTTTTAAAAAATAATGTGATTGTGCTAGCTAGTTTTACGTCAACTTGACACAAGATATGGTCATCAGAGAGGAGGGAGCCTCAGCTGAGAAAAACGCCTCCATAAGATCCGGCTGTAAGGCATTTTCTTAAGTAGTGATCGATGGGGGAGGGCCCAGCCCACTGTGGGTGGTGCCATCCCTGGCCTGGTGGTCCTGGGTTCTGTAACAAAGCAGGCTGAACAAGCCAGTAAGCAGCACCCCTCCATGGCTTCCGCATCAGCTCCTGCCTCCAGATTCCTGCCTTGTTTGAGCTCCTGTCCTGACTTCCCCCAAAGATGAACAATGATATGGAAACGTGAGCCAAATCACCCTTTCCTCCCCAGTTTGCTTTTGGTCATGGTGTTTCATCACAGTAATAGTAACCCTGACTAAGACAATTATTTATTTATTCTTTGAGAGTTTGAGACAAATTATATTCGTACAATATGGTTTGATTTCATTTTTCTCTTTCCCCAACTCTTCTCAGGTCCTCCCCAACTTCCCTACTGGCTCAAGTTAAAGTCCTTTTTCTCTTAGAAAAACAAACGAACTACTAAAAAACTCCTGGAGTCCAGTTTGTGTTGGCCAACTCCTCCCAAGCACGGGGCCTTCCTTCCGATGTGGGTGATATACCTAGTATCGCTTCATTGAAGAAAGCTGATTTTCCCTCTCCCAGTCGCTATCAGTTGCAGATACCTTCCCGGTCATGGGTGGAATGTCATACCCACTTCCCTTTCCTCCTCTGGGTTGGGGTTTTTGTCTAGCTGGAGCTCCTGCAGATCTTGTGCATGCTGTCACAGTCTCTGTGAGTTCCTATGTGTATCTGCCTTCTTGGGTCTAGAAACTACTGTTTCTTTGACACCCACTACTACTGGCTCTTAAAATTTTTCTGCCCCCTCTTCCACAGATCCTTGAGAAGAGGGTATGATATATACATTCCAATTAGAGCTGAGTGCTCCAGAGTCTCTCATTCAGTTGACCAGTTGTGGGGTCCTGTGTGAGTTGTTATCTACTTTGAGAAGCAGCTTCTCCGATGTGGGTTGAGTGATGTCTGTCTGTGTATAGCAATGTGTCATTAGGGCTGTTTTATTTTTATTTTTGTTTTATTCATTTTGTTATGTTCATTTAGCAAGGTAATAGTAGTGGCATTTCCCTTAGGGCCCATGATCTATCTAGCTTGAGGTTCTTGGCTTCATCGATAGTACCAGGTATGGATTCCATCTTTTGCCTTTTATGTATATGGTTGCTTTGTCTGCATGTATATATTTGTTCCACATACATGCTTGGCACCCGTGGAAGTATCAGATCCCTGGGACTGGACTTACAGACAGTTGTGAGCTGCATGTGGATACTGGGAATCGAACCCGGGTCCTCTGGAAGAGCAGACAGTATACTTTACCACAGAACCACTGTCCAGCCCCCTACCCTGAATGGTTCTTTTTCCTTCCTTTTTGAAAGAGGTGCAGAGATTGTAACTCAAAGCCTCCTGTGGCGAAGCAGGTGCTGTACACTGACGCCTCCATATACCAAGGAAGTAATGACCCTGTCTTAGACTCCCTCGTTGTGGTTTTGAGTGATCTCACCATCCTTGTAACTTGAATGTGATTCTCCTCCTTATGTTTTGATTTCACGTTTGTTCATTTGGGTTTCCTGTTTAATTTTGTGGGGATTTGGCATGCATGTATGTGGTAAAATATATAACATAAAATGTATAGCCTTTACCTCCTGGGGCCTTTTCTGTTTATTTTGCATTGGCTTGGTGCTGGAGATTGAACCCAGGGCCTGGCTCATGCCAGGCCTGTGCCTGGCCACCAGATCCCATCCACAGCCTCCCTTTTTTACATTTCTAAGTTGTAATTCTTTGCTATTAGTTGTGTTTGCCAGCTTGTGCAGCCATTACCAACGTTGGTAAAACTTCTTCATTGCCCGACAAAAAAAAAAAAAAAACTTCTGTCCCGTCATATATTTGATAACTCGGTGTAAGTGGAATCATGCAGTGTTTGGTGTTCTGTGTTTGTCTTTGTTTACGTAGCGTGATGTCTTCAAGGGCCATCCACATTGTAGCGTGTGTCAGAACTTACTCCTTGTGATTGAATTCTCTGTGTATGTGTGTGTGTGTGTGTGTGTCTGTCTGTCTGTCTATATGTGTAGTGCATTTTTTTAAATCATCTGTTGGTAGACGGCTCCTTCCTCTGGCTCTTTGTCCATCACTGTGCTTCTGTGAACACTGACATGTGGTTGTTTGTTCGGTTTCCCGTGTTCGGTGTTTTACATGTGCCTAGGAACAGCAGAGCTGAGTATCCAGGTAATTCTGTGTGTAGCTCTTTGGTAACTTCCAGGCTGTTTTCTACAGCAGCCACGCCATTCTACGTGCTCCTCAGCATTACATGAGGCTTCTAATTTTTCCACGTCCTCACCAAATTGATTTTTCATCTTTGAATAATAGGCATCTAGAGATTGTGTTGGGATATGTCTTTGTGGCTGTGTGTCATCGTCTCTGGGTCACATATAAGAACCATGACCTTGTAGGGGTCATGTTGGTCACGTTGTACTTTTGACTGAGGGCTAGTGGTCTTCTTGCCTTCCCCAAAGGCAGATGAGAGATGGACAGATGTCACTTAAGCTCAGGCTGTTAGCAGGAAGATGTCTCCTTATCTTCCTTTCTCTTGATGGGACACAATGAGGCAAGCCTTAGAGGAGGCAGCCCATGACTTTTCGTTCAGGAATCCTCTTGCTCACAGGTGTTGCAGGCCTGGCCCCAGCCCAGCATAACATTTTCCCTGGAGAAATGCCACACTGTGGATTTTCTTGTCTGCAGACTCTGTTGTTGTCAGACCTTAAACACAGACTCAGGGAGCATTTGGTGTGCCAGGCATTGCCAGCCAGTGCCTCTGCATGACCCCTTGGTGGAGTGCCTGCCAGAGAAGGCTGGGAGCTCGGCAGGGTGCCTGGGAGCTTGCAGGCACATGTGGGTGTGGCTGGCCCCTTCCAGCAATCCTGATCACTCTCCCATGGGCAAGGACTCAGTTCTTAGCCATCCCTAGGACTTCCGCCTGTGTCTCCACACTGACACTTGAGTCTGCTTTTGTCCTGGTGTTGGAGGTGCTGACCTGAGGAAGGGGCCGCTCACACATACCGTTTGCATGGCTGAATGGCCTGGAGGAAGCACCTGACCGCAGACCTCCCACCTCGCCCCGCCTCAGTGCGCATCTTGTTTTTTTTTGTCAGGAAAAATGGTCCCTCCTGCTATTGATTCACAGTTAAGATGAACAGTGATTACATAAGGTGAAAGTGCACTGCCAGCCAAAAAAAAGACAGTTAATGTCAGCGATCTCCATAGAAGCTTCTCGAAGAGGGCGTGGGTCTTCAGTGATGTTGTGTTGTTACCAAGCATGAGCGTTTGGTGAATGACTGTTAGCAACATTTAGATAAATGCTGTGTTTTGTTCAACCTATTCATGTTTTCTAACAATTTAATTTTCCAGGGTCACGTTTTTACCTGTGTTTCTTTAACACACACACACACACACACACACACACACACACACACACACACACAGAGTATTTTGTTTTGTTTGAGATGGGATCTCATTCTATAGTTTCAGGCTGGCCTGAAACTCACTACGTTGCCCATGATAGCCTTGAACTCATGGCAGTCCTCCTGCCTCAGCTTTCCAAGTGCATGCACTTGCCCAGTTTTTGAGGTTTCTTTGTGTGTCTTCCTCTCCGTCTCACTGGCCACCTATTATTTTAACCTGCCTGGTATGAGGGGGAGGGGGCAGGTGAACTACGTCTTCCTTGTCCTCCTCCCAGCATGCACACTTCACTTGCCGC
Organism: Peromyscus leucopus; assembly: GCF_004664715.2. NCBI lineage: Eukaryota > Metazoa > Chordata > Mammalia > Rodentia > Cricetidae > Peromyscus > Peromyscus leucopus. Next base: position 20,047,072 of record NC_051076.1, read on the forward strand.
CCAGGCTCTTCCCTGTCTTTGAAACAAGCCCTGAACTGCCCGTGGAAGGAAGTTTGTAACCCTGCACTCAGATGTGGGAGGTGACCATGTGACGAGGAAGAAGCCCCGAGCACTTGGCTCCGAAGCATCAGGAGAAAATGCCCACTGCCGAAGATGAGGCTGGGCAAAGCATGCATCCTGGGAAGAGCTAACCTCCTGTGCACACTCTCATGTTGTAGCCTCATCAGAAACCCGGCTGCCCAGCGCCCATTCACTGCTGAATGCCTTTGCCCTGGAGCCCCAGTTCCATGCAGGGGACACCTGTCTTGCCGGGTGATGAGCCAATCTCTGATTCTTGATACTCCCGGATAGAGCTGGTGTGGGCCACCAAGATGTAGAGTCTCCTGAAGGACGTGTCACAGAATGCTGAGCGTGGGTTGTATTCTCCTGGGGCTCCCGGGTGACCTACAGTATCCACCACTGCTTAGATAACTTGGTAGAGAACTGAGTCAAGAGGACACTTCTGACATCACATTTATTTTTGTAAGGCAAAGAGCACTAACCAGAAAGATGGGTCCTTTCTTTTTTCTCCCCCTAAGTTTTCTTTTATTTAGGCGATTGCCAGTCATCATTATTAACTTTGTAGTTGCCATTTGTAAGTGGAATCATACTGCTTTTGAACCAAAATTTGAAATTCCTTTTTTAAAATCTGGTTTCCTGTGAATTCTGTCCTGGTAGGGAACAGTGGCCCAGAACACAGATTTAGGTGCTGACATAGAATGTAGACATACGAAGCTTGGCTGCAGTGCGCCTTTATAGCAGTGGATGAGCCTCTCTGTTCCCCGTCTGTCTCAGCAGCCACAGTGTGAAGATTGTTCCCCATCCTGGAGACTTTAGGAAGAAATAAACAAGTTGACTGGAGTCCAGTGCTTACACAGTGCCTGACACTTGATAAACACTTCCTGTTACCTGCTGCTGCCCCTAACATTGTTGATAACTAGTTCCATTCCCATTCTACAACTGGGGAAACGGAGGCTGTGATGGGTCATATGTGTGAGGGAGCAGCAGCCCTGTGAGTTCCCAGGACCTCGCAGCCACCCTTCACACTGAGCTTGATATACCATGGTTCCCTCACTGAAATGTTTCAGAGGTCACTGTGCCACCCGGCCTCGAGTGTGGCTTCAGTAATCCTGCTTTCAGACACTCACACCGTGAATTGGCCTGTGCGACCACCAGACTACTCAGATAAGGCAGTGGTGGCCACGCGCGCGCGGGCTGGTAGGACATGCCGAGGAGGTGGGGACCGGAGGGCCATGCGTGCGGCAGACCTTTTTAAGATTAAGTTGGCAAAACGGTGGTTTCTGCTTTGGTTGTTCTCTGTTCAATCAATTCCTTGAAGAGAAGCCTCCCACCATCCTGCAGCAGCAGCCTTATGGAGAGAAGCATGTGGCAGTTACCTGAAACAGCTGTGCATGAAGGAGACGTGCCAGCAACCCCCCGAGTGGTCACAGATCCCACAGCATTTGTCCACGGTTGAGTTGACCGTGGCTTCTGTTGATAGTGTGCATGACTTTGATCTGTAAGGGACCCTGAACGACGCCATCAGCTAGCGTACTCCCCGGCTTCCGACCTCCGGATTGGTGTGAAGTAGTGATTGCTAGCAAATATTCCTCACTTGTCTTTCCGCGTCTCTCTGTGATGAGGGCGCTTTCGCGCTGTGATTCTTCTCTTGTTCCTGTCTTAACGATGATGAGCTGGTGATCTCAGACCTGGTGTGAAGTGCTCACTCCTGCGTGTGCCAATGCTTACACAGGTATGAGCATCGTGAAGGCAGGCAGTGCTCAGGGCTCCTCGTGGTACCTGCAACCTCGAAGGAATCTGTAAGTTATAATTTTCATTAATGAGTCAGTGCGCTTTATCCCCAAATAGAAAGAAGCCGTCATGGCTGAAGCATCTGTTTGGTCAGTTTTCTGAATGAGTGTTTGGTAGTTTCTGAATGAGTGTTTGGTAGTTTCTGAATGAGTGTTTGGTAGTTCTATTGGAGCAATTAACTGGGTTTCCCTTGTTAGATTTTTGGTAAATTTTTGTAATTTTTTTTTTCACTCCTAACATAACTGTGACATATGGCCATGTCTCACTGTTTATCTTCTTGTCGGAAGAACGTAACAGTTTCTTTCAAGTAGCATTACCTAGTCTGGATAAGGACTGTTATAAATGCCAGAGTCAGTGTCACCTCTGTGGGAAGAAGTGACCAGGTCTGTGGATGTTGCCACACTAAGTTTCTCCAAACTCTGTGCCTCTTAAAACCAATAAATTTCTCATCTTCACAGTTTAGTGGACCAGAAATCCAACCTTGACTCCATTGGACTAAAACTCAAGGAGTCCACAGGAGGCCCTAGGGGAAATGTGTTCCATGGCCTTTACCAGCTTCTAGAAGCCCTTGCAATTCCTCATCTCAGAGCCCCTGACTCCAGAGCAAGGCAGTTCATCTTGGCCAGGACCCTGGACTGCAGGACGCATCCTGTCCCAGAGAATAAAGTTGACCATTGGAAAGCAATTAACAAAGCCCTCGGCTGTTGCTTGGGTCGCATATTTCCTTTTTAATTACTGCTCTCACTAACGAAGTCACTTCAGAACACTGCGTGGACAGTCTACCTAACTGTGTGGATGCAGGGAAGTAGTCCCGGGGAGGCTGTCTCTCTCACGTTTTCCTCACTAAAAACTTCTAAACAAACAAACACAACAAATTCAGGGAGGAACACCACTCTGCAGTAACCCAGGATGATGTTAGAATCTAGAGTGGGAAGACGGAGAAGTCATAGATGTCTTAGTGGACGTATGTTTTCCTTGAGATTTGATACCTTACAGCGGAGTCTGGTAGGACTTTTGTTTTCTCTCTTTGCTGTTTCTATAATAAGCTCTGAAGACATTTAGGGAGACTAGAGAAGCCTGCAAACCACCTTGAGCCCCACAGACCCCTCCACACCTCAGCTGAGCTGTCGGCCTCTTGGAGAAAAAGAGAAGAAAAGGGCCCCACTTGTAGTTGGAATCAGCAGTGGAAGATGGAGTGATTCCCGTTGTCCTTCGAGGTACAGGGTAGACGCTTGCTAAGGCAGAGGCCGCGGCTTCTGTATTTTCTTACTGTGTCTCTAACTTTTCACTCACACGTGTTCCCTGAACCAGTGACTGTTTAGTGTCAGCCCACTTCATGTCCGGTTCCACATTAGACACTGGCCGTACACAGCAAGCCACTTTGCCACACAGTTTGCCTGTAGATGATAGCGCCCGGGGCTGTGGAGAGCATTTTCAGGGGACTCCTAGCCTAGCGCAGGCGGGGACAGCCATGAGGAAAATGCACGTTGAGATTAGGGGTGACAGGGAGGCACGGTAGGGTGCTGAGGATGAGGGTGCAGAGGGAGCAATGTGCGGCAGAGAGGCATTCAAACTCGCTCTTAGAAGTAAGGGAGGAGGGCTTGGGGATTTAGCTCAGTGGTAGAGCGCTTGCTAGGCCCTGGGTTCGGTCCTCAGCTCCGGGGCAGGGGGGGGGGGTTGGAAGGAGAAGCTGGTTGGTTTTGCCCAAGGAAATGGTCATCATAAGTGCTGTATATGTTAAGACAGGAATGAATTCTAAATATAGTCTCAGAAGCCTGGAATCAAAGTTGGGAGTTACCTAAGGGACACTTTTCACCATCCCCATTCACAGGACTCAGAATTACTCAAATTCTTGTCAGCCTTGGTCATAGGGAAACAACTCCAAGATAGCCCTATTGTTAGTCTTGGAGGGCTGAGTGGGTTGGTCGGCTTAGAGGACCCAGGAAGCCCACGTGACTCTCCTGCCTCTCACCTCCAATGTTTATTGTTTGCTGGGCAGGCACTTTACCACTGAACTGTATCTCAAGGCCTCACTTTTGGGATTTTCTAATTTTTCTTTGCAAATATGATTCTTGTCCACTTTCTAAAAGGGTATAGACGGCCAAACAAAACCCTAGATATCTGCTCACCTCAGGCACCCTCGGGAGTATCACACCCTGTGCTCTGAGGGTGAAGCTTCTCTGTACACAGAGAAGACAGACACTCACCACCTTAGGGTGCCCTGTGATGTTTTAATTTTTTTTTCTGAGAAGTTTTCAGTGGAAGATCACAGGAACATCGGGATTCTCCCAGTTTGGGGGGCATTGGCCTCTATGCTGTGCTTGGAGGCATGAGCACAAGTTGGTTTCATCATAAACACTGGGCTGTTTCCCACACTGCCGTGATCACCTTCTCTGGTGTAGATCTGTCAGCGTTTTCCTGTTTGGTGATGGCTGACTTGAAAGGAGGTCCACTCTTCCACAGAGAGCCAGCTGCCCCACAACATGGGCGCTGACGTTTCTGTAAAGTGCAAATGCGCTCACTTTTGTCTCCAGACTCAGTGCTTTCGTTTGCTCTGCTCCCCCGAGCCAGTTCCCTGTCAGCTATCTGGAAGGCAAGATGAGGCCTGGGGTCAGCTTGCTGAGGGTCATACATGGCCTGTTTTGAGGCACTCAGCACACTGACTCAGTGCTCACCCATCACTACCAGCTGAGCTGTGGGGATTGCCAGGTCACCTTCACCCAGGCGGAAGCAAGAGTGGGAAACTGGAAGTTTCTGTCTTAGAAGGCGCAGAGGTTCTTCGGTTATAAAGCCCTTTCTGAGAACCGTGAAAATACCCCAGCACTCCATGCTTCAGCCGGCCAATGAAGACGTTTACTACTGGCCTTAAAAATTTGCATAACTCTGTTTATGATGTTACAGTATTGTATAAAAGCAGCTGCCTCAGAAGGGGCTGTGAAAGCAATCTGTGAGACTTGGACCGGCTACAGGAATGATGCACAGTTGGATGTGGCAGAAATGTATCTCCGGGATGCCGTTTCTATCAGAGTGTCAGAAAACAAGTGCATGTCCTTTTAGAAAAGGCACAGTGCCCTGACACCAGTGTCCCTTAGTGTCCCCCCCTCCAATGCTGGAGAAAACTGTTAGCACAGGCAAATGGCAGTCCTAACCACTACCACGTACAATTTCAGTGTCTCCTTCCTGAGTCTGCTGAAGGAATGATCTGGAGACTAAACACATTGTGAAATAAACATATGCTGTTGGTTGTCTAAAAATTAGTAGAAATGTAGTAAACATAAAAAACGATTCTAAAATGCGATGTTATCTTCTCCACCCTGCCAGGGCCATGTGCTCCTTGTTTGATGTGTGTTACTTGAAAGTAACTGTAGTAGGGTTCGTACTTTGATGTAGAGAGTCTCAGCACTAGGGACTCAAGGTTTTGCCTTTGAATAGTACAATGACCAGCTTAGAAGAAGAACATTGCTTTAATTGAGGTAGGTTCAAGCAGAACCCAGAAAGGGGCCTGAATCCAATAGTCTTAGGAAAGATTAAAAAAAACAAACAAACAAACAGAATGCTGATGAGGAGTTTTAATAATGAATAATTTTCCAGGAACATGGAATACACTATACATTTTTAGAGGGGAAAGACCGTAAGATGATCACATCTGTAATTCAGTCAGTTGTTTTATTAGAGCTCAGAATATGAGAAGGAAAAGGAAAAATGCACTAGAGTTGAAAACTCAGTTCAGTAACAGTGGTGAGGTGTTTTAGAATTTTTCCAGAGAATTATCATTTGAAGTTGCAAGGAGACTCTGTCTGCAGTGTAGAGATGAAGTAGGCAGAGCCTAGAGTGAAGAGTCCTGGATGTAGGCACCACATTGCAGGGACGTTGTACTGGTCCAAATGAGATCATGTCATTGGTTTGCACTGGAGCAGTGGTCATAGACCACAAAGGAACAAATTTAGGTAGATTTTGGGGTGACTTGAATAGGATTTGGGATGGACAGGAGAGATGAGGACTGCTCGTGTGAATAATCAGAGGAACCTTTTGTTAGAAAATAAAGGGAGGAGACGTGAGTGAGGGCGAGTTCATGAGTTCACTCTGGGTAAGTTTGACATGTCTGCTAGACAAAGGCATTGTCTAATTGGGACTGTTATATGCATTTGAACGTTGAGGGAAGTCTGGTTTGAGAGGCATACCAGCTATGCATGAGAATTCTCAGATAAATGCACAGCCTGGGGACAGGGACGAGGATGGGGCCTGAAAAATGTGTACTTAAGGGGAGAGTGGACTACTGACACCCCTCAAAAACAAAGACTCAAAGCGGGGTATTAAGAGGGGCAGGAGGAGACCCGGGGTAGAGAGAAGATGCAAAGCCCAAGGGAGGGGAGCAGTGTGTGAGCAGGAGACCAATGCCAGCCATTGCAGACAAATGAGAAAGAGGGTCTTCAGAAGTATCCATTGGCCTGGAAACTAGGCTTAGCAATACCACTGTCTAGGCTCCTGGCTGAACTAAATGGGTCAGTTTCAGGTTGAAACACTCATCTTTCCATTCTTGTCCTGGTCCTTTCTCACCAGGAACAAACTGTACTTGTTGACGCTTGATTCATTTGAGCCAAGATGATCCCATCGTACCACATGTGTGGACAGTCAGTCCTTAGGAGTTTGGGTTTTTTTGTTTTTGTTTTTGTTTTTTTGTCTTGTTTTTTTTCAAGGCAGGTTTTCTCTGCCCTGGCTGTCCTGGAACTCACTCTGTAGACCAGGCTGGCTTTGAAGTCACAAGAGATCCACCTGCCTCTGCTTCGAGAGTGCTGGGATTAATGGTGTGTGCCACCACCGCCCAGCGGGTTTTTTGTTTTTTTTTTTTCTATCACTTGTGACTTCTTTGCCATCCTTACTGGCTACCTTCAGAAGGTGGCTGAGATGGCATCATTCAGAGCCCTAATAAGCAAGAGCATCTGCCAGGCATCGGTCCAGCCACACAGGAGACTCAGATGTGAGATGTCATTAACGCTCCTACACAGAAGGTGTCAGGAGAGAGGAAGGAAAACACTATGTAGTTTTTAAGACAAAAGTCAAACAATTAAAAAAAAAATCTGCTGTGGGCATCTGGTCACGGGTCTCGGTGCTGGACTTCTGATCCCCGCAGATGTGTCTCTTAGCTGGCCATGAGAAGGTGGTCCACTGTGTACTGCACTCTGACCAGGCTGGCCCTTATGGAAAACAGTCAGTCTGATATAATTAGTCGTTCATTTTCTTTTTCTGTTTTGATTCTCATTGACAAAATGCATTCGAACCATGTATTGGAAACAGGCACACACAGCCCCCCAGAGTGAGGGACTAGAAAAATGGTCGTGTTCTGAAAGCCAGAGTGAAGGAAGATGAGATAAGGGGGAGAAGCCATCTTGTCTTCTGAGGAACCTTTTATGTCAAGCTCTTCTCTTCTCTGGAGGCTCAGGGCAAAGGTCACGAATATTGCAAGTCACTTGCCTTCTTGCAGGGCCGCAGTTATTAATATTCATGCCAGGAGTGATCAGCTGGGTTTCCCAGGGTCCAGCTAGTAAAGGCAGCCTGCTTCTGAGCAGACAACCACTCCTCGGAGTGCTGAATTAGTGCCCATCCTATGTACTGTGCGCACTGTCCTTACTGAGAACAGCTAGTGAGCCGTGTGCATTTCCCCATAGGACCTGAAATTTGTTAAGGACATGGATTGCATATGAATTAGGTAGGCTTGCAAGCGGATTAATTTTAGAAAGCACCAAACCAAAATTCCTTGCTAATATTTTGATATTAGTTTCTTAGATACAGCATTTAACTTACAAATCACCCTTCATTGTTACATGTGATCAGTTCTCAGACATTTTGGCTGTCTCCTATTTGATCAGAAATGAAGACAATCTGCCACTTTTATAATTCTAAGTAGACTGATACAACTGCAAAATTAAAACTTACGCTACCATTAAAGCTGCAATTCCTTATTATCTAAAAAACTGTAAGAGAGACCATGCCAGGATTTTGTAAATTAAAAATAAGCAAACAAACAGCTCTGTAAAACCCCCTGAAGAAGACATCACAGTGGACTGTTCGTGGAACCAGGCTGGAGGGCTGGAGGGCTGGAGGGCTGGAGAATTCTCTGCTGACCAAGCCCAGCTGAAGACACCACATGGAAACAATAGTTCTTCCAGTGAAAGTAAAAAATAGAAGACAGACAAATAGTATCAAATTCTGTCTTTATGCAGAAAGTCCTATGTGATCATTTTCCAAGTTAAAGGACCAGTCCTCCTTTGAGTCTAACCATAAACAACTTTATTGGTGCCAGAACTTGCACATGCTTTCCATACGGACGCCAGAGGCTCCTTCTCAGAGACTCCTCAGTTTCCCACTCTCCTTGGTTATATAGCATTTTTCTTTCAAATCTGGAAATCTTTAAAACAATTTGTTTTTCACTCAGTGTCTTGGGCATTTGTGTTTATAAACGTTTGGCTTTTGACAGTTATTTTGGATTGAGCCGTGTGGGGGAACCGTTAATGTGAACTGCTTCCCAAGTGTTTGCCTTCCTACAGCATTTCCAATGTAAATGGATATCAAGGAGTGATCTTGAATGCTGCTTCTCCCTTAAGTCCAATCTGTCCTGACAGCTCCATGTTTCCAGATTCTTATAATGATCACATTTGGCTGTTTGTCCAGCCTAGTCTCCACAAAGAGCTCCCAGGTAGTTAGTTAGCCAAGGGACACCCATTCACAGCGCCTTGTGTTTGGGGCCGAGCTTCAGGACATGGGTCCAGCTCAGTGAGGCCCCTGCCTCCACTGTGTGCTGCCGGCTCTCCTGTCAGAATCTCAGTACTTCTTTGACTACATCTACACACTTCACTTCAGGCTTTAGGGACCATCAGCTAAACAACAGGTAATCTGTAGGCCACAGTGGTCTGGGCCAGATAGACAGTGTTTTGTCTTCTTCAGCTTAATTTTTTGTGATTACAGTGGGAGAGCCCGAATGAGAAGGGCTGAGCAGCCCATGGAAGGGCCAGAGGGTCAACATTTAGGCTTTCTGAGCCTTACAGTCTCTGATACAGCCACTCTGCTGTAGCAGGATTCTTAAAAGTTCTTATTAATAAAATCAAACCTGAGGCCAGTTATTGGGGTCAATGCTGGTAGATCAGAGAGACAGAACAAGCCACAGCTATCTCACCTCACCGGATCCTCGGCTGGTCTTGTCTTCTCAGACTGGAGGCCTCTGAGTCCTCATCCGGAATGGGTCTCAGCTGAATTACTGCTCAAAAGCCTGAAGCTTAACCAGGCCAAATTCTTCTAGTTTCTGGTCCTCACGCCTTATATATCTTTCTGCTTTCTACCACACTCCTGGATAAGCTGCTTCTGGATTAAAGGCTGGCTTTCTGGGATTAAAGGCGTGTGTCACCATGCTTGGCTATTTCCAATGTGGCCTTGAACTCACAGAGATTCAGAGGGATTTCTATCTCTGGAATGCTAGGATTAAAGGTGTGAGTGCCACCATTTTCTAGACTTTGTATCTAGTGGCTGTCTGTTCTCTGACCCCAGATAAATTTATTAGAGTACACAATATTTTGGAGAACACAATACCACCACATTTCCTCTCTTTTTGTCTAAAACTAAAAAAGCTTATAACTAATACAAGAAAAACTATCTAATAAGTATATATAATATATACAGACAAAAATTACATTAATGATGTCTAGTCCATTAACATTTGACAGATTCAGATAAAAACTCCATTATATATAGTAACAATGTCCAGTCCAGTAACATCTGATAAACTCAGACCAAAAAATTTTTATTACTTATCTTATTTAAAACAAGTAGTTCCTTTTTAAAAGTAGATTCCATAATCTCCCCTTTTTATCTTATCATATCCATATTCTCTTTTTTCTTTTCATAATACATTCAGTAGTCTACCTTTTGTCATTTTTATATCTTCCCCCTTTTCTTCAGTGTAGATTCAATGATCTACCTATTTATCCTATTATTTCTTTATCTTTTCTCTCAGAGTAGATTCAATGATCTATCTCATATCTATATTCTCTTTTTCTTTTTGCTTTCTAGGGGTGAAGATATCTTTAGGGAATCTTGAAAAGAAAATTTTTGGGTTAATCATCAAGTCCTGTATCATTTGTCCAGTCTCTGCATAAAAGGAAAGTTCAGGGCTTGTCCCAAGTCCTTGCTCAAGTAGTCTGTCAGGCTGGATCATCTCAGCTAGCCATCTCAAAATTGTCCTAAGCAGTTTGTAGTCCAAAGCAGATCTTTCAGCTTAATGGCTTTACCATAGTCCTTTTGAAGATTTCAAAGTTGCTGTTAGGTGTGGTCATGTTTCCATGCAGACTTTTTTTTTTTTTTTTTTTTTTTTTTGTGCCTCCTCTGTGGTTTGGAGCAATCACAGTCTGATAAATATCTGTCTCTCGGAACCATGAACATTCTTTTCTAGAACAGAAAATCTTCACAACAATTTCTCCCCACCAAAATTTGTCTTGCCAAAATTTTCCAAACTGACCTTTGCCGATGCTTTCTTGTAACACGATGGTCCTGGCAATTCTTCTCTGAACCAGCAGCAGTAAACCCTTCGTCCCAGGTAGCAGCATCACCGCAGTCACCAACACGATGAGAAGGAGCTGGCAACGTGGAGCAGTAGCCACTGCTTCCATGGTCCCACCACTGTTTGTGGTTTAGTCCGGGCCAAAGCTTCTCTCAAGCCTCCTAGGCCTACCTCAAACTCGGGATCCTCCTGCCTCTGTCTCCTTCAGCAAATCCTACCGGCGTGCATCACCACAACCGGCTGAGTGTAACGTGGGCCTGAGCTGGGGCTCACAAGGCCACAGGCAAACAGCTTTTCCATGAATTCGTAACACGAACGTTGGGCGCCAGATGTAGCAGGATTCTTAAAAGTTCTTATTAATAAAATCAAATCCGAGGCCAGTTATTGGGGTCCATGCTGGTAGATCAGAGAGACAGAACAAGCCACAGCCATCTCACCTCGCTGGATCCTCAGCTGGTCTTGTCTCCTCAGACTGGAGGCCTCTGAGTCCTCATCCGGAATGGGTCTCAGCTGAATTACTGCTCAAAAGCCTGAAGCTTAACCAGGCCAAATTCTTCTAGTTTCTGGTCCCCACGCCTTATATATCTTTCTGCTTTCTACTACCACTCCCTGGGATTAAAGGCTGGCTTTCTGGGATTAAAGGCGTGTGTCACCATGCTTGGCTATTTCCAATGTGGCCTTGAACTCACAGAGATCCAGAGGGATTTCTATCTCTGGAATGCTAGGATTAAAGGTGTGAGTGCCACCATTTTCTAGACTTTGTATCTAGTGGCTGTCTGTTCTCTGACCCCAGATAAATTTATTAGAGTACACAATATTTTGGGGAACACAATACCACCACATTCTGCTCTGACCTTGTCACACGAGAATGGCTTCAGACAAGATGTAACCGCATAGGAAGTAAAGGCACCCTGAAACTCTGTTTACAAAGGCAGGGAGCTGCTGTGCCCCAGGCTATGGCTTTTTCACCAGTGGTCCAGGTAATGCCAGTCTCGTGGGGGCATCGTACATGCAGCCCAGTGTGGACCTGGGCATGGTTTTCAGACTGTCAGGCATCCCTCCAGTTGGCGTGGGGCAGCCAAGGAGAGAGAGGAAGTGCATTTCTGAGCATCCGATGCTGTTGCAGAATCATCGCCTGCCTCATTTGTTATCTTCTCAAATTGTTTTCTCCTCTTTGGGTTTATTAGGTTTCTTCACAATCCGAGCAATGGAGTGCACCCTCATTTGTTCTCTGTGTCACGTGTCTGTGAGAAGCAGAAAGAAACAGGCAGACCCAGATCTTGTTTGTTTGTTTGTTTTAGGACAGGGTTTCTGTGTGTAGTTTTGGTGCTTGTCCTGGAACTCACTCTGTAGACCAGACTGGCCTGAAACTCACAGAGATCTGCCTCCCGAGTGCTGGGATTAAAGGCGTGTGCCACCGCCACCTGGCGTGGCCCCAGATCTTGATCTGGCCTGGGAGAAGGGGACATGCACCTCTTGACTCCCTCCTTCACAGGAAGACTTCCGTTTTCTCCGTGTGGTCCCTACCTGATGGGTACAGCCAGCGACACCGGGCCCCACCCTCACGGCTCTCATGATCAGTGGAGTCGGTAGCTGAAGTAGATTCCCGCCCTGGCTCCCCAGCTCTGTTTGACTACCCAGCACATGTATTCAGTGAAGACAGTAGCCATGACCATGGCCGGGGCCTATAGAAGGGTGCACTCGTTTATTACATAACTGCATGCTCTATAAAACACACACCCATCGAGAGTGGACAGTCGCCTCACACTAGGCCACCTTGTCCCGACTCCTTGGTCCCTTTCTTAGGAAAGGGAGGTTTTGTAATAAGGTGAAAAGGATGTTGAGCATTGAGCATCCATCCTCCTCATCTCTTCAGCATTGGTGGAGGGAGGAAGGGGTCCCGAGAGCAGACATGAGAAGAGGGAGAGAGGCAGGAAGCAAGGGGAGAGGGCAGCTTGGGGGCGGGGCTGGAAGAAACATGAAGGATGCTGGGAGGGAACTCTGTGTCTCTTTATCACAAGAGATACTGCTGGACCAACCAGGTTCCAAACTGCTGGGCTTACGCTCACTTCCGAGGATTGAGGGCAGAGAAAATACTCTTGAAGTAGTTCTGCTCTCCCTGACCCCTCTCTCCCTCTCTCCCTCCTTCACTGTATTTTATGAAACAATGCCGAAATCTGCCCACTTTTAGCCCTAGAAACTCAGAGACTACATCTAGAAGCTAAACAGTTTATAAGTGACTATTTTTTGTAGGAACATGTTTAAATTTTGGTTGGTTGTGATTGTAGGCAGTTTCTATACATGGTTAGTTGCCTGCACACATCATGTCAACTATTTTGAGTACCTTCTTTGGTGATGGGTTCCTCAGCAGATGCGAAGATGGGTGAGCCATGATTCTTTTTTTGTTTTTTTGTTTTGTTTTGTTTAGTTTTTGTTTTTGTTTTTCGAGACAGGGTTTCTCTGTGTAGCTTTGCGCCTTTCCTGGAACTCACTTGGTAGCCCAGGCTGGCCTCGAACTCACAGAGATCCGCCTGGCTCTGCCTCCGAGTGCTGGGATTAAAGGCGTGCGCCACCACCGCCTGGCTGAGCCATGATTCTTGACTGAGAGGAGCTTCTAAATCAGAGGAGAGAAGATGATTGACACGTGACCAGAGTGAATCGGGGACGTCACGAGCCGTCTCTGAATGCCCTGCCTTCCTCCATAGCTCCTCATTCTGTCAAATGTTCCTTGAGTTCCTGCAAGGAGCCAAATGCCCTGCTGTGTAGACTCTAAAGAGTGTGACAGAGGAGCAAGGACAGCTCCAGACAGGGCTGCTCACGCTTGCACCTGGCTCTGCACCTCACTTTGCCGTGTGCCCTGAGGGAGGCACTTCACTCCAGGTACTTCTCACCACAGTTATAACAGGGATGACGTCAGTCACTACCCATCTCTTGAACACAGAGACTGAGAGAGCATGCACATGCGAGTGCTCATCAGCCAAGAGCATTGTGGGAGTAGTCTGTTTACTGCCTTCCAGGAGCTTAGCTTCGGGGATGTCAGCATTTCAACAGGGAAACAGAGAAGTGTCTAAGATTGCGGTGAGTGAACGCAAATATAAGATAGGATGTGAGGGAGAGAAATTCTTAGGCTTCTTGTCCAGGGCTGAGTTTTCTCTAGAAATGCTATCTCAGTTGTGCCTTGAGGGCAGCTAGCATGGAGAAGAGGAGGAAGTGTGAGTTGGTTGTTGGATAGCAGACAGGCGTGGTCAAACAGCCTATAGGAAGAAGTTCACATTTTATTGAAAACATTAGAATCCATCAAAGGGCAGTAAATGTGGGTGTGACTAGATCTAAGTTGTTCTTGCAGAAAAGTGATTCCGATAGTGTGTTGAGAAGAGGAGCCCAAATCCATTTTAGTCTCACAGGAAACAGGCGGTGGCTTTTGCTAAAGGGTGTGGCCTGAGAGAGAGAAATAATTAAATAGATTTAACTGAACCTGTATTTCCAGCTCTCCAGGGAGCTGAGGCAGGAGGATTACTTGAGCCTAGGGATTTAAGGTTAGTCTGGATAACCTAGTGAGACTCAGTCATAGACAAAGAAAAAAAACCCGAATATATTCCAGATACACTCTCAAAGACAATTGTTACAACTGTCATGACTGGATACCGTGGGTTAGAGTCAAGGGGGTGGGGCGGCGTGGCTCCTGGAATTTTCGCCGGTTTCTTTCCTGAGAATTTGAGTTGATTCCCTGGGAATGGGTGAGGAAAGATCAGCTTTAGGGGTGGAACTTAATTGTTACATGAAAAATGTCACTAGAAAGACACATGTTCACTGAAAGACAGTCTTAGATAGCATCATAACTTGGACACTCGCCATGGGAGAGATGGCTTTGAGAGACCTGGAGGAGAGGAAGGCGCCTCAGTGAGCAGAGCATTCCAGAGCCACAGTGTCTGGGGGTAGGGCGTGGGGCTTGACTGGAACTGTGTAGACCTGAAAGCCAGGAATTAATGATGACAACATGGCTAAGATGTCAGAGACTATTCTACGGAGTGACTCGCAACTGAGAAGATACTCTGAAATGGAATTAATTTGCCATCCAGAACACTCCAGTGGGATTTAAACCTTATTTTTCTAGACATTGCCTTTTGGGATCATGTGGCAAGAAATGGGTCTGTGGCCAGTTCTGTGAACCAGAAACAAAGGAGGGGTGGCTAATTTATGTGTAGTTCCCTCTGTGGATCAAGGATGTCACTAAGAGATGTGTTCTTCAGCCATGGCTAATTGGAACAGTTATCATTGCATTGGGGCCATCCTATGTCATGGGATAATGTCTGGATAAGGAGCAGCTGACTCACTTTGTGTGTGTGTGTGTGTCTGTCTGTCTGTCTGTCATCTATCTGTCTCTCCTCGCAAAGTGGATAACTATTGCTCCCATCCCTTTTCCCCACCCACACATACACAGTTAACTACTTATTTTAGCCCAGTTGATTTCCCCGCTGTAAAACAGAGGGAAATCTTCAGCTCTATGGCTGCTAGTCGACAAGACACCTGGTTCTCAGTTGATGTTTAGTGAGTAGCTGCACACTGGCTATCCTGTGCACAGCACAGGCACCCCTGATTATATGCAGCTTCCAGTTTCCTTCTGGAGCTGCAGCTGCAGCCTTTCTTGAAATCCCTTCACAAGCACACCCAGCAAAGGCCACAGAACTGTGGCCACCTCACCCAGCGTTGCATCCTTGGCTAGGATGTGTGCTGTAAGCCGTTCCTGCCATAGGTGGCCCTGTTTTTCTCCAGAACCATCCTTCCTTTATTAATTTTCCATTCAAAGTCCAGTGCGCTGTGGCCACAAGGCTGTTTAGTCTGCGTGGGACATCGGGTGCTGTGCACAGTAGATGTGGCAGTAGTCTGACTGTACACAGGAGCTCCGTGGAGGAAGAGAAGAATGTGGATGCCAGCGGGCAGCTTCCAGTCTCCACTAAATCCTGCAATGGACACGGAGATGTATGTGGTTTCGCACATTTTGCAGGGGTTCATTTGCAGATTCAGTAGTTCGTGGCGCCACGGAGCACTGTGCTGCTCTCATGAGAGCCTTGTGGGGCTTTCCAGTGGGGCTTTATGTACATCCTCTTGCTTGTGGCTTCAGAGACAGCAGGCCTTTACCTAGCCCACTGAGGACCTTCCCTTCCGAATGTGGGAACGAGCAGAGTACAATCCTAATGGGGTAAATTCGATCTCCTTCCCGCTGCCCTCAGTAGCTAGTGCTGAGGGCAAGCGAAGCCAGTCTGGCTTTGGGAGTCGTGAAATCATACCGCACACGGCATAGGGTCAGATGCACGCAGGACCCTACACCTGCACACTTGGTACAATTATAAACAGAGGAGAGGGGGAGCCAAGGTGTTGCAAGGTGAGCCGTCACCCGGCGTCACCCGGTTGCAAGTCATTGTCAGTGGTCATTCCTGGAGAGAGCATGGTGTTCAGCTCTGCTTCACGGGACTGGGAATCCAAATCTCTTTTAGTTAATCACCAGGTATGTGACCTTGGATAAGATTCTGTCTTCCTGAGAGTTCTGTTTGCAAAATGGTGCTTATTAAGCCTCCTTCCCAAGGCTGTTTCGAGCAGTCTCAATCAGGTAAACAACAGGCCTACCACAGAACAGCGTTTAGTTAGATGAAACCTGTCATTAAAAGCAAAACCAGCCTCAGCCAACATGCTTTGAGTACCTGTTATGTGCTGGGCCCCAGCGTAGACACTAGGACTCAGAGATGGAAAAAACCACGCGCCTGCCTCGGGGACAGTTCTGAATAACAGCCTGTGCTCAGGTGTTCTCAGGGTAATGTAGTCTCATTAGACCATAGTGCGCTTCCTGCGAATGGCTTGTGTAAACTGGAATTGTACAGAGACCGTTCGGGTACCACAAGGTATTCAAATGAAACACTGACATTTTTATTTGTTGTTTTAATAGTCCTTATGATAAATGTCAACCAAATAATACTTTTTAGAGACACTTGGTTTTTTACACACGCTCTGAGAGGTAATAAAACCTCCCATTAATGCTAATAGCATTCTGACAGGGTGAAGACAGCGGTGTGACAGAGTGGCCGCCTTGCTCTTCTAATGTACTCTGAGTTTCAGAACAGCACAAAGGAATGCTCTGGGTATTTATTCAGGGATTTGTGTGCACATTTAATAGATACCATTTATCTTTAGCTAGGGAAAGCAGACTCCTGGTTTCTTCTCCCCTCCTAGGTTAGTTGGGATTTTCTTTGCCCTGGCAAGAGCCGTATGCGGTTAAGGAAGTGAACAGAGTCCGGTCCTGAGCTTGTACCGAGTGATTTCCAAAGGGACGCAGCTTCGGCACAAAAACAGTACTGAACGTGGAGTCAGACAAAGGCCCAGGCCCTGAGCCACTGCTGACTCCACCAGGCACGGTCCAGGAGAGGAGCCTGGAAAGTGTGTGCCCTGAGGCCTGGGAGAACACCCCCATCCTTATTGTTAGTGGAAGCCATGAACTCTCCTTTATGATGGTCCTATTCATACTGTGGCTGTTTTTGCCATGTTTTCTCCACTGAACATTAGTTATTGCAGGTAATTCACACAAAAACCCCTTGTCAGTTTTCATCAACACAGGCTCTTTGTTTCTTAGATTGGGAAATCTAGCGTTTGTTTGTATTTGCCCCGCTCTGGCTTCAAGGGAACCCACAAGTTCTTCCATGGCAATTAGCATAAGCAGCCTTGCCAACTCACCATGTTAACTTTAAAATGGATCACAATTGCAGGTTTTAGGCCTAGGACTCCTTCCCAGGACAGGGCAGCAGACGCTAGCGTCTGGAACTCTCGCTGTCTTATGGAGCAGAATATATTTGGTATGGGCTAGGGCCGGGGGCTTGGTGGAGCCGGCTTGGACTGATCCTTAGAACTAGACTCCTGTTGGTGAGTATCAGGGGGAAAAGAACCAGGCCCCAGATTTACAACTGGAGAAAGCTGTGGACAGCCTGGAATTACTAAACAGAATATGTGACGTATATGTTTTGTCGCCACTTGGGATGTAGGTGTTAGATTTACTCCATAGAGGAGAGAACCCGGCTTCAGCACAGTTGGGTAGTTTATCCAGGTTATAAGACTAAAAGGGTCAGAGGCACAGCTCACCTATGTATGTGAGGCTTCCGAGTCTGACCGGTGACTTTAGCATTTATTTCACCTTGCACTTCCTTCCTGCTTTGGATGGTATCCTTTCTAGTGTAGTGTCAATTCTTCATATTAAAAAAAAATGTTCTAATCATTCCTTCTATTAAAAGGGAGACGTTTGGGCTTAAAGGATGCTGTCATGTCGGTAGTCTGGCTAAGGCACTTCAGGTGGAAGATTCTGCATAGACAGACACAGAGCAGGCGGTGGCTGCTCCCGGAGGAAGGTCCAAGTGTTCAGAGCTGTGGTCGAAAGCTGCCCCGCCACAGTGTGTAGACAGGAGCAGAAATGAGCAGGAGGAGGGTAGCATTGTTCATAGACGCTCCGAGGGGCGGAGAAGTGTAGGTCTTCATCCGTGTGATTCAATGGTTGGTGTGTGGAAGGTAGACTGTATGGTGAAGGATGCAAGGTCTGGGGAAGGTAAGGACACCTCTGTCACCAGAAATGGTGAGTAAGCAGTGAAGACAACAGTTCACGTCGTTCTCCTGCCTGTTGCCCTAGGCCAACCTTTCCCCTGAAGAAGCTTGACTTTGGAGGCTGTTTGGGTAAATTAGCTACAAAGGAAGCTATTTCTGGAAATGACGTCTTCACTTTGGACTTCATGTTCTGCTATCACACTGAAGCTCTTGTTTTTATTTCCTCTACTTCAGTTAAGAAGAAATTCTTGGGCCATGCCTGTCCTACCCATGATCTAAGGGCTGCTGGAGGTACCCACTACACAGCAAGCAGCCTGTTAGCTGAGTGACCCAACCCATACCAGGGCACATAACGACTCCACATGTTCGCAGGCCAGCCTTCCTTCCTCCTCAGACTCCCTTCACACTCCACGGGATTTTTAGGGACAGCCCCACACCCCCTTGCATACCAGTGTGCTTGTGACTGATGGGTGTCTTGTCAGGCTTTTAGACACTGGTTTGTTTTGTTTTGTTTTCCTTTGTCTAGTGTTTTTTTTTTTTTTTCATTTACCTCCACATTTTTGAGTTTTAGGTATGCACTGTCTGTGTGTAGTTGTTCGTGAGCCTGCTTGGTGTCTCTCAGCTTGGTGAACCTGTGTTCATGTCTTAATTCAGTTCTGGGGAAGTTCTCATCACTACTGTATCACATGTTCTTCCCTTTGCTCGCGTGGTCTCCCCACCGCTCGTGTCTTCTGTGATGTCATACAGCTGGCAGATCCTGTCCCTTCCAGTCTTTCTTCTCTGATGTTCCACTGTGGAAGATCCTGGTATCATGGGCAAGCTCGGAGATTCTCTCCCTGGCTCCGTCCAGTCAGCCCTGCTCATAAACAATATTTTTCACCTGTTACAATGTTTTGGATCTCTAGCATTTCCTTGGTTCCATCTTAAAATGTCCCTTTCTGATTTCATCCCATCTGTTCCTCAGCATAGTAATTGGTTTTCCAAAAATTCCTGGTCTGGGGCCTGTGAGGTGGCTAAGAGAATAAAGTGGCTTGCTGCCAAGCCTGAGGCCCTGGGTTCAATACCTGCAACCCCCATGGTAGAAAGAGAGAATCAACTCCCTGAGGTTGTTCTCTGACCTCCATGTTTGCTTACACGCACGCACGCACATATTTAAAAAAAAATCCTAGTCTGGTAGTTAAACACTCCTGCCATATCTGACTCTGGTTTTGATGCTTCGAACTATGCTTTCTCCTTTCTGCATGCTTTGCAATTTTTGTTGGTTTTGTTATTGCAGAGTGAGTATCATAGTGTGCTGGGTAGAAGGAACATCACGTACACCGTGAAGCCTCTGGTGCCGTGTTGGTCACATTACAGTGAGGGGAAGTTCATTCACTGCTGTGATTCCATGATGGTTTTTCAGTGAGCCTCTCCCTCCCACCCCCGACCCCCCACCCCAAGCCACAAACTTCATCGTGGATCTCAGAGTTTGCTTTAGGAGAGAAGATGGCTGAGTATTCCTCGTCCTCCAGAACAGCATATGGCACTGGTGAAACCATGGCAGATTAAGCTGTGTGTCGAAGCAGGCGTTGTTAAGAACACAGTGCTCTGGTGTTTTCCAAATGATTCGTTTTTCCCCTGTAAACTCAGAGATCTTTCTCTGTTGTCTTTGTGAGAACCTGGTAGAATTCATAGAAAGGAAACTTGTGAAGTGTGTCCCTCTGCTTCTGTGACCCGGCCCCCAAGTCTTCCGACTCAGACACCTGGCTGCACTTGGTACTCCAATATTCTCTCATTTACGCTGGTTTTTCTACCGTGTTACGGTCCTGTGGCGATCGTTGCTCTGGAAACTTGGGGTTCTGTGTACCCAGCCCTCCATCACTCCTGTCTGAGAGCGACAGTTTGTCCTAACAGATCTAAGAGTTCCTAGATTTTCATTTTGTTCTGTTCTATGTGCTTTTAGGATAAAATAACGTCTAAGTTCCTCAGACACTCAGGCCAGAAATCAGAAGTTTCACCCTGGGTTTTGAAATACAACTTTGACTATTTTTTATTGTCCCTAACACAATGTTAGCATCAGGGACCGTGTGACAATCCAGTAGTTTTTACTCTTGTTTCAGCTGCTAAAGCTTCTTTACTCTCATGGTTCATATGAAATCAGTTTGTGGCAAGATCAACAATTGTTTCTTTCTTTTTTTTTTTTGTCATCTATTTTTTTTTTTTTTTTTTTTTTTTTTTTGGTTTTTCGAGACAGGGTTTCTCTGTGTAGCTTTGCGCCTTTCCTGGAGCTCACTTGGTAGCCCAGGCTGGCCTCGAACTCACAGAGATCCGCCTGGCTCTGCCTCCCGAGTGCTGGGATTAAAGGCGTGTGCCACCAACGCCCGGCTCGTCATCTATTTGTGATATCATATCATGCCCAGGAGAGGCATTATCAGGCTCTTGTGGTTGTTTTCCTCTATTTTCAGAGATGATTGGTTTTGCAGCCACTGAGGTCCAACCTTGGCTCCCATTTCTGCGGCTCTGTTTTCTTTTGCTGTTCCTCATGACCAACATGCAGGTTCTGTTTCCCCCTCCCCGGCTCATCTGGCTGCTGTGTTGATAGGGGCTTGGCCAGGCTGCTTGCGACTGAAACCAAAGCCATATGGGCTTGTCCAGCAGTGGGGGAATGTGTAGGTTTAAAGTCATCATGTGGACGGCACTGGGCAGACACCAGGCTTGAGGCACTCAGCAGCTACGCAGGCCTCACCCCAGTTTCCTACTCCTGGATTCAACACTAGCACAACCATACTTTGGATCACATCGGAATACCCTAATTCTTTCAAATACAGTGACCCTGCTTGCAAGGCAAGTGTTAACATATACAAGGAGCCTGAAGTAGTGAGAACTTAAGCCACTCGCTTAACATGCAAGGGTCCTTGGCAAAACAAAGTGACTCTGTGAGGACAGGTTAGGATAGTTTGGGAGTGTGTGACCTATTGGGTGGGAGGTGTGGCCTGCTGGGTGGGGGTGTGGCCTGATGACCTGTTCTTAGTTCATTGAGTGACTGTCCCTGAAAGTAGTTCTTTGAGGATTCTATTGAAGGTTTTAATAAATTTTGTTAATTCATTTTTATTTAATGGTTCATACATTATATTTTGATAATATTCTTTCTCCTTTGCCTTCCCTAAGTCCTCCCTACCTCCCAATCCACCCAGCTTCATTTTCTTTCTCTGTCTTTCAAAACAACAACAAAACTAAAAACCAAGAAAATAAAACAAAAAGACAAAAATCACCAAACTAAACCTTGAAAGGGTTGCTACAGAAGCCTGAATTTGTTCCCACCTACCTCTAACTGCTTCCCAGTTTGTCATTTGATCCTTCTTCTGTGTGTGCACGCACACACGCACACACATGCCATCTGCCATGGAACCTCAACAAGAGCCAGAGTCTGCCTGCTTCATGCCATTTGAACTCTCAGACTTCAAAATTCAACTAAACAAACCTCTTCTTCATAATTAGCTTGTGCTAGGCAATTTGTAACAAAAAGCACACACTACCTTGCAGTGTTACCATTATGGCACTGGAGTTACCATATAGTAAACATATGGTTCATTCACTTGTTCACTAGTATTTTTATTTACTTATATATGTTTATGAAGCAACTTCATATATTCTAGGCCTTGCTTTGAGCACATGGTTATGGCAGAGAACAAAACAGATCTCAGCTTTCAGGGAGCCCTGTACTCTCACAATGCATATTGATACAGTAACACATGCTTGGGAACTTCTGTGCATACTGCTTTTCTCTGGCTCTGAAAAGCAGCATGAAAAAGTGCTACACTAAACCACGGAACTTAATATTATTCAGAGTACAAGAAGAGGTAATATGGGAGAGTTTACATTTTCCATGACTAAACCCAAGGAGTCGAGAGAAGACAGTTCCGATGCTCTGGATCCAGTTTGGCGAGCTCATTAAGGCTCTGTCTGCTGTTTCTTCCTTAGCCATCTTGAACCCCACAGCTGTGTGTCTCTCCTCGCTGCCTATGAACACTCACATTGGGAGTGAAAGGGTGAGAAGGAAATCGGGATCCGATGTGCTGACAAGATACAGTGCATGCTCCAAACATGCATTCTCCTAAAATTGAAGTTATGACCTGGATACCTTCTCTGAGCAGGCTGACATGAGTAAAGCAGGAAGGCCCTGGCCTGAAAATGATGTTTCCGGGAGTCAGGTTTAACTCTGTCAGATCAGCCCTGCTGAGAGG
This sequence comes from Peromyscus leucopus, assembly GCF_004664715.2. Lineage (NCBI taxonomy): Eukaryota > Metazoa > Chordata > Mammalia > Rodentia > Cricetidae > Peromyscus > Peromyscus leucopus. Next base: position 20,069,272 of record NC_051076.1, read on the forward strand.
GAGCGAGGGAAATAAAATGCCCGTGCTGCAGTATGTGAGAATGAAGGAAGGTGGGGATCTCTGTTTGCTGGTACAGAGAGAGAGAGAGAGAGAGAGAGAGAGAGAGAATCATTTCTGGGGCTCAAACCTTGAGCTCCACTCACAAAGCTCTGTGATTCCCCTTCCTTTCACAAACCCTTAATCCATGTCTAATTTCATCTCCCTCTGAAATTCTCAGAGACACTTGGTAGAGTTTCATCAACTTGAGTTGATCTTGGGGGTAATGAGACATAAGCTGTTGCCATTTTAAGAGTGTACAGCACAGCAGACCTCCTGCATGCACTTAGAATGTGTCCCGAGACAGGGGCAGATTTGCAAATGGAAAGAGCCTTTGTCAGAGCCTTTGTCGGCCTCCCTTTCTTTCTCCCTGAAAAAATGCAAATACAACGGGGAAAATTGGGTAGTTCCTCTGGCTCTGTGAACTCAGTCAGTTCCACATTGGCATCATTTTCAGGCAGAAAAGATTTTTGTCACTTTAGCTAAGTTTCTGCTTTCATAACCGAACAAAGAAGGGCAGGGTCATGTGAATCAATCATTAACCAATACACTTGCTTCCTATGTGTTGAACTTGACAACAAGGAGAATTTAAATGTTCTCTCAGTAAAATAGCAAATGATGACATTATCATGGACCTTCAGTGGGAAACAGAATCAAGTATGCCAGGCTAATGGATGAATGCGAAGTGGGTGCTCCTGGTCAGTTGGTTAAATTTTTGAGGGTCTATACCAGTTTTGTATTATTCTCAGATTTTGCTAGTATTGCTTAGTTTTTACTAATTTTTTTAAAAAGATCTCTTATACAGTGTGTGTGTGTGTGTGTGTGTGTGTGTGTGTGTGTGTGTGTGTGTTGCTCATTTTTCTTAGTGTTTTGTTTGTTTGTTTTTGCTTTGGTGCTTTGCCTGCATGTATGTTTATGTGAGGGTGTCAGATCTTGGCATTGTGGATAGTTGTTAGCTGCCATATGGGTGCTGGGAATTGAACCTCTGGAAGAACAGTCAGGGCTCTTTTTTTTTTTTTTTTTAATTTCTTTATTTGTTCTACCTGAATGTACACCTGCATGCCAGAAGAGGGCACCAGATCTCATTACAGATGGTTGTGAGCCACCATGTGGTTGCTGGGAATTGAACTCAGGACCTCTGGAAGAGCAGTCAGTGCTCTTAACCTCTGAGCCATCTCTCCAGTCCCTTAGTGTATTTTATACTTATTGGTTAGAGAAAGGGGCCATTAGATAGAAAAGGCAGTGTTGGTGAAGGCTTTGGACATCCATGTGCCCTGTGAGAACACAGTGCCCATGCATAACAAACAAGTCCTTCTGTAGACTTGGTTTGGGGTTTTAGAGATCATCCAGTTGGTCGCCTCTCCAAAGCTCTCCTTCACCCTTCAGTTTAGTAGCAGAAATAGCAGTGTGAGGTGAGTTATCTCCCCACAGTCACTCAGCAGCTTCAGAACGAGAACCCACTTTTCTGCTGGGGCCTCTGTGTAACTCTTATCATTACTTCCTCAGTGCTGACTTACTTAACCTCAGAACACACTTGTCTTAGTTAGGGTTTCTATTGCTGTGAAGAGACACCATGACCACAGCAACTCTTATAAAGGAAAACATTTAATTGGGGCTGGCTCACAGTTCACAGGTTTAGTCCATTGTCATCGTGGTAAGAAACATGGTGGTATGCAGGCAGACAAGGTGCTGGAGAGGTAACTGAGAGTTCTGTATCCTGATTGTCAGGCAGCAGGATGAGCAAGAGAGACACTGTGCCTGGCTTGAGCATCTGAAACCTCAAAGCCCACCCCTAGTGACACTCCTACTCCAGTAAGAGCACACCTCCTAATAGTGCCACTCCTTGTGAGTCTGGTGGGTCCACTTCCATTCAGGCTACCCCAACACTGAGGCTTATAATGCTGGGAAGATTCGTGGGTTCTCTGGCAGTACTCCCCCACTCAGGATGTGGTGTCCCTCCTGATGGATTGTTATCTAGCCTCTGTTTAGACACCAGCTCGTGAGGTAGCTCACTCTAGTTCCCAAAGATTTCTGGATGGTAATCCCAGATCCACTACCTGTGATTTCTGTTCCTTCTTCAGCTTTTTGGACCCACTGAATACCCATGAAGTATCAGCCACTGTACTATATGCAAGGGAAACAAAACAAATCAAATTTGGTTTCTGGGAGTAGATGTAGTAGGTAAAACAGACAAGTCAGCCATTTAGGCCTAGAGAGCCAAGTGCTACAGGGCCTTAATCAGACTGGCAGGTGAAGAGCAGCCTCCTGACAAATGTGACCTCTGAGCTGAACTGGGGACTATGAGATGAGGAGATGAAGGCAAAGGGTATCTCACAGAAATGAAAAAAAGCCAATGGGAAGGGAGAACATCATCCATCAGAGGGCTCTTCAGAGAATGCTGGCTGTTTTGTAGGACTAGAATAAGGGGAATTTATCACAGGCCATTGGAGGTAAGGTAGCAGAAGCACATAGGTGCTGGGTTGTAAATGGCTTTAGTTGATTAGCAGTCTGAATCATGTTTGATGGTATTGTCAGAAAGTTGGGAATATTATTTTAAGGTATGGTACTATTGTTTATGTTGCATTTGTTTAACTCTGTGAAGCTGTGTTACTGTGCCTGTCTAAAACACCTGATGGTCTAATAAAGAACTGAATGGCCAATGGCAAGGCAAGAGAAAGGATAGGCGGGGCTGGCAGGCAGAGAGAAGATATAGAAGGGGGAAGATCAAGGAAAGAGAGAGAAGGAGGAGGACTCCAGGGGCCAGCCACCCAGCTACACAGCCAGCCACGGAGTAAGAGTAAGATTTACAGAAGTAAGAGAACAGGAAAAGACCAGAAGGAAAAAGTAGATGGGATGATTTAAAGTTAAGGAAAGCTGGCGAGCAACAAGCCAAGCTAAGGTCAAGCATTTATAATTAAGAATAAGCTTACTGTGTGATTTATTTGGGAGCTGAGTGGCGGGCCCCCAAAAGAGCCAAAAGAACCAAAAAGACCAAAAACAAACAACAACATTTTGACACCCAGTGTGGAGCTCAAATTTCCATAGTGCCTGAGAAAGCATAAGAAAAAAAAAGTGTCTATGACTCCTTCAAGATTTTCTGCCTGCCAGCTCCACCCATCCTTTATCATGTTTCTTCATTGACCATTCAGCTCTTTATTAGACCATCAGGTGTTTTAGACAGGCACAGTAACACAACTTCACAGAGTCAAACAAATGCAACATAAACAAAAGTAACACAACTTAAAATAATATTCCCCAACATCAGAATATTTGAAGGCTTCAGCCTTCTTAAGATGCCTTCACATTAAACTTGTCTTACTTTTGGAATGTATCAGAAAGATTTAGCTGCAATTTCTGATGCCTTTGTGAAGCCGCTTTGCACCTAAAAGTGCTTGTCTGTGAAAGGATGTTGCTAACTCTTCTGGACTTCTGTGATGATGAGGGTGTATGCACAGCAGCTGACCTAGTGCTTGGCTCTGGGTTGATCCCATAATACATGTGTTTCTCCAACTTTCCATCCAAAATCTCTACCTTAGCTGTTGTGACCTCTAATGTTAACTCTGACATTAGACTGAGGTGGTCTTGCAAGTGTCCTTCCATTTTTTAATGTGACTGTAAACTTTGCATTCTGCAATGAAATTAAGTCCAAGGTAAAACTTGTCTTGAGAGGGGATGATGGAAGTTACGGCTTTTCTAGATGATGGAGGATGTCTAGCAGACAGTGGAGACAGTCAGATGATGGGATTGATAGGAAAGAAGGAAAGTAGACAGAAAAGTTGGATGAGGGAGGGTATCGGACTTGATTGACATGTATGGAGGAGACAGTGATACAGTGACAGGTAGCTTTTGTTTGAAGAAGGGTTTGAGCCTCGTCAAGTATAGAAGCAATATATCTGTGGCGGAGGACGTGCATTTGTCAAAGTAGGTGTGGGAAATCCAGCAGTGAAAGATCCAGGGTGCAAAAGAAGGCTGTTGGTAATGACACAGCGGCTCAAATTAGAAAGAGGGAGCCATACCCTGAGAGAAGGTGGGGCTGGAGAGTGAAGACAAGCCACTCTAATTCCCTCCAGGCCTGTTAACCGAGAGAGGAAAGAGAAATGTGGAAGGTGGGGTGGTGAGTTCAGGGGACCGATGGGAAAAGGGAAAGGAGGAAATTAAGTTCTTACAATTGGAGGGAAGGAAAAGGGAATGCTAATATGTAGGCTTTTTTGTACTGTGTATCAAAGTAATGCCCACTCACCCGCCCCCCCCTTTTTTTTTTTGCTAAGTAGGCAATTCTAATAATCACGGGGGAAATGGTGTAGTTAGAGTGAGATGAAATTCTGTGAATAATACTTAATTTCATAGAAAACTGGTCTCTAGTTGACAGTCTTGTGCTGACCTTTGGCTTTAAATCCATTCCATAGTTTCCTGTGCCAGTTCTTTGGGAAGGAGAAATTGGCAGGTGCCGCAGATGGACACATGTCATTGGGTTTGGTATAATTTGTCTCTCCCTGCATCTTTACCGAGTGTGTTAGCCTAAGGATTAGTTTCCAGTTCAGTAAACTTTAGAGAACTTTAGACTAATAACATGCCAGGGTGGTGATTATTTTTCTGAGGTTTGGTTCTGCCAAGGATTTGCACACAACCTGCCATGAGGATACGTAAGGGTACCTCCACTGCCCTGCAGTAGGTATGTAGTGGTTGACCCCGGGATGGCATAGTGAAAGACAAGTCATTTCAGGCAACCTGCGTTATCACAAGATGGACTCACAAAGGCAGGACTATCCCTGCATCCTCCTCAGGGCACCACAGCTGGCTCACACCCAATGAGGGGCACTGTGGAGGAGGGACAAAGTCAGGTTGGGGTTATAGAGAATGACAATCTCAGGAAAGAAGTCATGCTGTGCCTCTTAGTGGTTGGTGGACCTTAAAAGCAAGCAGACAGAGTTAGCCCCGTAAAGATAATCCTCTGCCTGCTTAGATCTGAGTAGACACTGGTACTTCATGGTTCCTGTTTGGTTTCCTTATCTGTCTCAGTGGAGATAAACAAGTCTGATTTTGTGGGGTCTTCTATGATTTTGTGGATGTTTCAGATGGTTATTGAGCAGCTGATTACAAACAGGCTCTAAAGAGGAGGTAGCCACAATGAGACATGCTTTTCTTCAAATCAGCTTATCATTTTCCTGTTTAAAGTGTGGTGATGTACCATATGATATGCCAGAAACATTAGTATAAGAGAGCTTTTTAAAATACCACAGTTTATTTATAGATCCTTCTTATAGAAATATTGGGTGTTTTTTAGGGTTTTGTTTTTGGTCCTGAATTTAACATTTACCAAAAAAATATTACTTTGGATATTCCTTTTTTTAAGTGCTTTCTAGAACACTTTTGACAAAGGTTCCCTCAGCAACTAAACTATAGCTACATGCAACATCATTTATGAATCCTAGGAACATTTGTTTATTAAAAAATGTTGTAAAATGACAGATATGATAGGACTTAACTTATAAGAAGCCAAAGCACTGCATGCTAAACATATAATATTCATATAAGGACATGTGCTATGGGATAAGATTGTTATAAAAATGAAGAGATTAGAAACCTCAAAAATAAGAATAGTGATTACTTCCAGAATGTGGACAGGGAATGGCCTTGGATGGAGCACAAAGGATATTGTATGGTTGTTTCAATGACTGTGGAGAGGAGAATTTCTCTTTCAGTGGGTGGTAGATAAATGCAACCTTGACATAATATAAATATCACAATGTATACTATATCACAGTATGCCCATAGTAAATATATATCATAAATGCATACTTTTTTTTCTTTGAAAGCATTTCTTCAAGGTAAATAAGGATCACAACCTTAGAGAACTTAGAACTTTTGAATCTGAAAGGACAGTTGCACAGATAAAAGCCACAAATTGTTCACAAGACAGAGGGAGTCATGTCTTAGCCACTTAGTGTTCCGTGGTAGAGACCCGCTTTTTCATAATTAGCTTCACTTCAAAGGAGAGAACTGGAAAGTGCTGTAGTTAATGTGGGGATGAAACATTAGGAAGGTGAATAGAAACACTCAGTGGAATGCAGGGGCATTTTCTGAAAGAGGTGGCATTTACATTTGCTCATGAAGGGCAAGTAAAATTATAAGATAGTTTGTAAAGCACAGTTGAGGCCTGAAGAGATAGCTCCATGGTTAGCAGCACTGACCGCTCTAATAGAACACCCAAGTTCGGGTCCCAGCACCCACATGGCAGCTCAAAACTATGGTAACTCCAAAGGCTCCTACACCCTCCTCTGGCCTCCATGGGCAGCAAGCACTCATTGGGTGCACAGGAGAGAGACACATGGAGGCAAGCACTCCTTCACATAGAGGAAATCTGTTTCAAAGGCATGATTTAAAGGGGAAACTCTGTGAACAAAGCTATAACACCGCATGAAGGTGGGTCATGACTGAAGCCTGGCAGAGAAGCCACTTCACGGAAAGATGGAGTGAGTGTTGGATTCCGTGGAAAGCTGGGCTGGGAGCAGGTTCGGGGTGGGGGTGGGGGGCACTTTCTTATCACGCCAGGGTGCTTTGTCTTTGTGCTGCAACACTGGGCAGATCTCATATTTCTCTTTGAAAAATTCAATCCATTCTTAAGAAATATTTATCTGGCGGCAATTTAAAGACTAGGTCGGGACGAACGGAGCTAGAGAGATGTAAAACTGCAAGCTGGAGATGATGACAAGTATCAGGGATGCTGTGAGAGTGACAGGGAGCCAGGCAGATTGGCAGGAGAGTCGAAAGGGACTTCCTCTTACCATTTTCTGTGGCTGTTCTCACCGCCTCCTCCATCTTCTCCTGGACGGTGTCCTTGATCCACCTAAGTGTCATGGATTTACAATGGCAATTAGCTAGTATTGGTAAATGACCACTTGGGAAAGCTGAGAAGCATTTGACTCTACACACACACACACACAAATAAAACCACACAATACACCACATACAGGGAGGGGGTGGAAGGTAGACACACCATACACACAAAAAGAAAAGTTGGAATTTTTTTTTTTTCTGGTTTTTCGAGACAGGGTTTCTCTGTGTAGTTTGGTGCCTTTCCTGGAACTCACTCTGTAGCCCAGGCTGGCCTCAAACTCACAGAGATCTGCCTGCCTCTGCCTCCAGAGTGCTGGGATTTAAGACGTGCGCCGCCATCGCCCCCATGTTTGGGATTTTTTCAAACTTCAATAAGAACGATTAGAAATGTTCCGAGTTCCGCTGTCTCCGCACAGTTTGCTAGGCACGCTTTCGTACCCTCACTGTTGATCTCCAGGCTTCTCAGTGAGGTTAACTGGAAATGGCTCCTCACAGAGCATAACTGGGAAGGCTTGTGTGGGCCTTCAGGTGTTGCTGATTTCCTTTGTCGGCTCGTTTTCTGAAGAGTGACTTTCCTAGCCTGCCACGGTGGCGCACACCTTTAATCCTTGGGAGGCAGAGGCAGCTGGATCTCTGAGTTTGAGGCCAGGCTGATCTACAGAGCAACTTCCAGGACAGCTACACAGAGAAACTTTGTCTTGAAAAAACAAAAAAAAAAAAAAATAAATGAATAAATAAATATTTTAAAGAGTGCCAATCCCTACCCCCACATCTTCAGAGTTAAGTACTAAAAAAATACGTTTTGTTAATTAAAGGGTTTGGTATGGTTGGATTGTATCAGTGTATAGTCAAATGAATTTTAAATATGGAAGGGATAAAACAATTCTGTTTCCTGGTATACTGGTAGTCATTTGTATTTGATAAGTCTTTTGCACCTTGAAGGTCTCTTTGCCAACACAGCAATCTAAATCAGACCAAATTAGATGAAGGCCCAGTTTAATGGGTAAAGTGTTCCCAGGTGTCTGTCTGTCTGTCTGTCTCTGTCTGTCTGTCTTCTCTCTCTCTCTCTCTCTCTCTCTCTCTCTCTTTCACGCACGTGCGCGCAGAGAGGAGACAAGACCGGAAGAACCACGAACCACGTGTCTGTTTTATATACCCTGTGGTCTTAGCCTTTCTGGGGGAGGAGCTGTATTTGGCAGGCTTTGAAGGGGTGGGTTTGGGGAAAGAGATAAGGGAGGGGAGTTGAGGTGGATCTTCCACCAGAACATTCGAGACTCTTTGGGTATAAGGATGCCAGGGTGCCAGGGGTTGAGGTGGCACTCCCACCCAAACAGTATTATTACCAAAGGACTCTTAACTAATCTCGAATTACTCTTTGTGAGAAATAGCAATACTCTGCCCAAAGGTGCTTGTTTGCTTGTTTGTTTTGCCATTTTCTGGGATATTTGTGGGTTTCATGATTGCATGCTTGCCAAGTTCATTTGTCTCAGAATCTAAGACTTTCGATGCTTAGTCTCCTGCTCATCCTCTGATGGCTACACATGACGTCTGATAACTGCTTTCCGCATGGCGTCAATATCTTACTATAAGCGAGGATAGGTAGTCCCTCTGGGATACAGCCATGCGGCATGTGGTTGTGTGTGTGGTCCTTAAGGACGGGGAGCTACACAGTTCATCGGCTTTTGCTGGAACTCCTCATAAGCAGTTGAGGTCATTTGGGAAGTTTAAACTCATCTTTTTAGGAAGAGTTTTGACAGTTTTCTGCAGCAATGCAGACTTCTGCTGTATTTGCCTTCTGCTTAGATAAAAGCCCCATCAAATCTGCTTAGTGCATGTTAGTGCCAGTGTTCCATTTGCTCAGAATGCAAGCCATGCTGAGAACAGGGGATATGCCTCTCATTGGTCATTAACAAGAGATTTGGGTAGCCTCCATCAGGATCCTCTCAAGTCAGTTCGATTAGAACAGTAGTGATAAGGGACCTGTCAGTCATTGCTCCCCGTGTTTGCTCATTGGCAGGCTCTGCATTCATTTGCTGTGACAGCCAGCTTTTCCGTTGACTCCAGTTAAGATGACAGGGAGCTGCACTATCATCTGGCAGCCGCGGCCATTGTTGTATTTATTATATAGTTTCCTATTCCTGTCCATCTTTTCTCTTTGTAACTATACAGATGTGTGCTGACAAGGGTTTTCTTAGCTTCTGGTCTTCATAACGTTTGTTTCCTCCTGCAACTCATTTATTCCCTGGATCCTCTTCTCTCCCATTCTTTGTTCATGTCCCTGTTGGGCCTCATGTCTGCCTTTTAAGACTTGCCTTTCATTGATAATGCTTTGTCTCCCTTCCCCCTGCACCTGGGCTTTTCCGATGACTTCCCCACCTAGCCCTATTAAAATTCAAGTTATACAGAGGTGATCTTTACTTACTTCTGTTTTCTTTTCCTGTCATTGGTACCTTTTTCTCAGAAGCTGCATTGATTTCATTTGGGCCTTTGCCCTGCCGTGTCTTTGGCTTCAAAGTCAGAGGCCTCGCATCTGCAAATTCATTTCTGTTTGCTGTAATTTCCAACCCTAATTATTTCTGTGAGCATGTTCTGTTTTGTCTAGATGTGTGTGGGGGGGGGGCGAATCAGGAGAAGGCATGTATCAAATAAAGCTGGAGGGAAAGAGAGGATCATTCAGAATGTTTTTGTTAAAAATAACGAAGTGAATTTAGCTCAAGACAAAGAAAACTTAGCTTTTGTCTCTGTGACACTGAACAGTCGAGTGGCTGGTTTATGTAGGAAGTTCAGACTCCTCAGTGGAGGCAACCGTGAGAGTAAGGAAATAGGAGAGAATGAAGGAAAAGTAGGGAGTGTGATGGTCAGACCACAGGCAGCACTTCCAGGCTCATGGCTAAGAAGTGTAAAGACTTGTAAAACACTTCCTAAATGCCTATGTCAGAGGAAAGTGAGCATGGGCTAGATAATCCCCTGAGGCCTTTATACAGCCAACAAGTGCAACAGGCCCCTGGAGACCAGGGCCTGGCTCGTGTCTTAATGACCCCTAAACTACTAGAACGAAACAGATACAACATGCCTCTGTTGACTACAGTGTGCTTCTATTTCCATAAAGTTTTCGTAAATACCTTTTATTGTTGTTGCCCTTTTGAAAGGCTTAGGTGTTAAATATGGGGCCTCGCACATGCTAGACAAGTGTTCGGCCCATGAGCACCACCCAGGTTCCAGTAGATGTCTTTATATATCCTTCTTCCGTTCTCTTATGTGTCCTATGACCTTGATGGCCAGCACTCTCCATAACAATAGCCGCCTAATTCCAGAAAGTTCTTTACGTAGCTCTTCCATGTGTCAGGCTAATGATGAATGACCGTGAAATCCATCACAGCATCTCTGCCCACTCTACCCTCCAAAATGCGTTCATTCGATTGTCTAGAGAGAGCTATGTAATGGTAGAAAAGCCATGTGAACTTGGGTTTTAAAATAACTCAGTTCGGTTCCAAGGGAAATGGGCACCAGTCTACTCAGTATGGAAGGAGGGCTCGGGAGCTGGCGTTCATTAAGTTACCACAGAGTGCAGCCGCATTCAGCAAGTCCCGCTGGCTCGGCACAACCCCTGTAACCTCATACCAGGGACATAGTTCGGGTTTTGAGTGACGTCTGGTAGTCTGTTCCATTATGACGGACCTAGTGTGGAGCTGAATGCCTCTGGGTGGTGTTCAAAGTTCAGGGAGAGAGCCGGAACTGCCCAGCCTTTCAGTGGGGAGATTCCGGGAGACAGAGAGATGCTGAGAAACTCAGCCTCAAGTGGCTGTAGTGACAGACGTGTCCCTCTAGGTTTCAACTTGCTTTCTTCCAGAAGCCTCGAGGTCTCTATGGGTGTGTGTGTGTGTGTGTGTGTGTGTGTGTGTGTGTGTACATGTATATATATGTAATATTTCAGTAACACAAGATTTTGGGCGTTGGAATCTGTCTTACAACTGGTGGCCTGACGGGGTTCTGTTGTTAACGATTTTTCTTAGTGTAATATGCCTTCCTAGCTAAGGGTGTCTGATAATTGATGGACTGTTCTTCTGGTTGCTGCCATTTACTATGCTTCCTGTGTGCCAGGACTCATTCCGAGGCCTCCTTTTATCTTCTCAATTAATCCTCACAACATCTCTGGTTTGCAGCTCTCTGCTCAACTCTGGCCTTTTATTTCTGGGCCTTTCCTATTCAAGATGAATCGGCCAGTGGTTTATAAATGCAGGCACGTGAGCAATTTAGCACACTTCTCCCCACATAAAAAGCCTCATTCCCCCATGATTTCAAATGTGATGTGATAGAGGGCAGGAGACATTTGTGAGACAAGAGAGAGCCGTGGGGTTTGTCGGAGGGGAGCTGGGAGGAGGGTTCTTTTTTCTTTCTCTGTCTCTGATGGGTCTGTGTGTGAGTGGCCACAGACCCCGAGACACTCACCAAACAAAGTGTCAGGCTTCATTTTCTCTTCCTTCCTTTAGCCACGTGTTCTTTTTGCAGCTGATTAATCATCCCCGCCCTCTCCAGGAGAGAATGTGGCACTTCTCTTTGTGGCACTAATTTAGGAATGGTGGCCTACTGCAGTTAGGCAGCAAGAAGTGGAGCATTCGAAAGCTTGGCATGCCGCTCCTGCCTCCCAGCCGGCATTCAGAATCCCCAGCAATCCTGCACGTGGAGGATCAGAGAGCGTGGAGGCCGAGTGCCTCCCAGGGTCGCTGGAGAGCAGTAGACTCTTGTGTTTCCAAATTGATCTGACAGATTAGAATGTCATCCGACATTATTGCAATTTGTATTATGACAGAGTCACTCACAAAGAAATATGGCTGATAGTAGGGAAATCATCTTTGGCCAAGGAAGGCTGTAAAATTTGTCAAAATTGGAGAGAAATGTAACATGTTTTTCAACCTTCCTGGACATACCTGGAGAATGAAATAAAGCAAAATGGTGAAAGGGGTAATTTTCTCTCCTTCCTAGTGCCTGCGACTGCTTTGGGCACATCGTAGTTCTTTAATAAATGAATAAGCAAGTCTCTGTTGCGAATGGTCCCAGGCCCCAGACCTGGCCTTGCCCGGGCCTCTCCTTAGGAGTTCTGCAGAAGTGAGTTTTCTCAGCTGGTGCATGACCGCATGTGAGCAGCTGCCTCAGGAAAGAGCTGAGTTCTTGGCCTTGTGTTTGTGGAGATCCTGGCTGCCACCTCCTTGTGGTCAGGAGACATCTGAATGTGACACATCCCACAGTGTTAGTGACGGAGAAATGACGGGTGTGCCTCTCTCGAGCAGTGTGGTTACGTTTTAGGGACGCTTTTGCTCCAGTGGGTCAAAGGCATGGATTTCAGGTTGGCAAGTCACGGAGGAGCACACTGAGGACAAGTAGGTGCCTGATGTCCCCACGGCTGTCCCTGCTCTCCTCATGATCACCGTTTCCTGTGCTCCGCCCTTTCTGTGAAAAACAGTAATCATGATCATACTTCTCGCTTGTCACTTTGGTGGCATGCGGACGGACACAGCGCAGGGCTTTACGTGTCTTTTTTAACCAAGGTAGTAATGGGGCATCTCACTCACTTGCTGGGGCAGAACCTCGTCCCCGTTTCTTCTACTTTTTAATGATCATTTCTAGTGTTTTCAGATGTCATGACCTTGAAGATTGGAAAGTCTAGGTATTGCATTTATGGCAATATTCATTGCACCCCATGAGGAATAAGAGGTCTCCGTTGTGCTCACGACTGCAGCTTCTGGGCCCCTCCCTTGGTGTCGCTTCTCCAGTGAGCTTTCTCCAGCCTGCCCCAACTACTCTGGTGACCTGGACCTAATCCGTTGGGCACAAGTGCAGTTGGCGTGGGAATTTTTTCTTAGACTTTGAGTAGCTCAGAATCTTGTCTATGTAGGTTGCTGAATGAGTGTTTATTATAGGAAGAAATAGAGGATACAATAAAATAAAGAAGGAGAGGGCAATAAGAACTTGTCTGTTCCTTGAGGCTTGAACCCAGGGCCTCATGCAATCCAGTCAAGTGCTCCACCTTTGAGTGACACCCCAATCCCTTTCTGTTATTTTTAACTTTTGTACAGGATCTTGTTGATCACCAAGATGGACCTCAAACTTGCTTTGTGGCCTAAACTGTCTTCAAAATCACTATCCTCCTGTTTCAGCCTCCCAAACTTAGGCAGTCTGTATGAAGCTATTACAGGCAACAGTCACTGAGATTAAATGTGCTCAGCCTGTATTCACTCACGGAGCATTTTTTGAACTCTCCGTTTAAGTGTGCCAAATGCTGGGGTAGGTGTGCGATCCAGTGCTCTGCTTCATAAGCCAAGAGATCGCCCTCTTCCAGCTGGGCAGATCTGAGGTCTTCTCCCAAGAAGGGACTTCGTGGTAGTTCAGGGATGAAGAAGGGAGAGGACTGCCCGATTTAAAGGGACCTGCCAGCTCTGCAGGGACCAGAAGACATGAAGCGTAGAAGACCCAGGGACAGCGTGAGAAAACAGTCTGCTTGAGCAAAGGGACTGGAAGGATGGGTGAGGACGGCTCGCATACTCGGCAGCCATGGCCTGGTGTGTGTCTCTCCGGGCCTAGGTTTGTATGTCGTTTAAACCCGTGCTTTGATGATTCTTTCTCACTCTTCCTGGCCAAGAAGGTTGGCCTTCTGTGAACGTGAGCTGAAGGAGGAAGGGCAGGGCAGTTATAAGCAATGGAGAGAGAGAGAGAGATGGTGGGGGAGAGGATACGGCTGTGATTTGTTTTTCTAATTTTTTTTCTGAAGATAATAGAACATACTTTGAGAGACTATGAGAGCGACTGGCCTCAGAGAGTGGCACTATTAGGAGGCGTGGCTTTGTTGGAGTAGGTGTGGCTTTGTTGGAGTAGGAAACATGTCACTGTGGAGGCAGGTTCTGAGGTCTCATGTTTGCTCAAGCCACACCCAGTGTTTCAGACCACTTCCTATTGCCTCGAGGATCAAGGTGTAGCTCCCTTTCCACTCTCAGCTCCTTCTCCAGCACCACATCTGCCTGCATACCACCATGTCCCGCCATGATGATAGTGGATTAAACCTCTGAAACTGTAAGCCTCTCAATTAAATGTTTTCCTTTATAGGAGTCGCTGTAGTCATGGTGTCTCTTCACAGCAGTAGAAACCTTAACTAAGACATTACTACAGTCTGATACATTCCTGAATACAAGTTCACAGAACACCTTCCTACAGAACCACACTGGAACCGGAGCCATGCACACTTCATACGCTGTGATGTATGCTTCTGGGTGTCACACCCTAGCATGTCAGACCTGACCAGTATGAGAAACCCTTGCTGTCAGAAATTCTTTGGGGAATCTTCTTCTTCCCCCCTGCATTCTGACAGTGACTTCAGCATGCACCAGGATTTAACTTACATTTGGGGAACTCCACTAAGCAGCTAGTTAGTGCTCAGTCTTAACTTTCTCATGGAACATTTTTCTGTAATTTTCTCCATTAGCTTGATGGAAAAACACAGATGGTTTGAGCCATACTCTGCTATGTTCAATCCAGCCTCATTCGGGTGATGTAAACCACCCAGCACACGTCATTTAGGAACTCAGAGCTAGAGCTAAGACAGATTACAGTGAAGAACACAGACCCTGCCTGGGGTGGTTTTCTATGCCTGTTACATGAAAAGAAAATATGAAACTAGATTATCATGGAAGGGAACTTTTTTAAATTGAAGCTAAACAAAAGAATTTTTAAGTAGGCTCCAGGGGGAGGAAGTTGAGTTTATTGTGACTGGCTTTTGGGTAGGGATACACTTCAATGAAACGTGTGACAAAAGACTCCATGGTAGAGGTATAGAAACCTGCGACAATGTCTTTTTATAAGTTATTTAAGGGTATCATAGCAGCTGTGAGCCTGGGGGTGTGGAAGGGAGATCACATGATAGAAATAGCATCGCAGAGCTTCCAGCTTTTACACGTGTTTGACGGACATCTCCAGTGAGTGCTTTCCCATCCGATGGCCTTAATGAGATGAGATGCCGGGTAATAGCATCCCAGAAAGATTCCTGCAGGGCCTCGAGGATATCACTCCTATTTTGCTTTCTGTCATCAAAGATGGTCATTTGATGTGGTGAGGAATGCCCTTAGGAAATGAGAATGTCAATAGCTCTCACCAAGCCAGTGTGGTATCCAAAGGGGCTTCATGTGCTTGCACTTGGTGATGTGGCCTTGGAAGGGATAGAGAGTACCAAACCAGTCTACGGCTACTGCCTCCTCATTTAGGATGTTGGCCTTGATGCTGATTTTAGTCTTGGCCAAACATTATTGCTTATGCATCCTTCATGCATGGCATGCTCAGCTATATAGTCAGAGCTTGAAGTGTGACAGACACTTTGCAGTTGGTCAATCAGTGGAGTATGTACCTGTCCAAGTATATTGCTATATAGATGAGATAGTGAAATTATCTTAAGATTATTTTATTTTGTATTCTATTTGATTTGCATTGTAAAGGTAATTTCAAAGATATTTAATAAAATTCATAACATGTAAGAATTTTCTATTTAATAAATGATATACAAATAGTTTGATTTTCTTTAAATTAACTTTATACAAAAAAAAAAACCCACATGACTAACACAGATTTTTGTTGCATTAGGTCTTAAGTAGTATCTTATACTCAAGAATTTGATGCTCAACATTCTTAGAATTTTTTCCTTAAGAAACTACCAAGGTGCCGGGCGGTGGTGGCACACGCCTTTAATCCCAGCACTCGGGAGGCAGAGGCAGGCGGATCTCTGTGAGTTCGAGGCCAACCTGGGCTATAGAGTGAGTTCCAGGAAAGGCGCAAAGCTACACAGAGAAACCCTGTCTCGAAGAAAAAAAAAGTGAGGCTAGGGCACAGGGCAGATGCCTATAACCCCACAACTTAGGAGGCTGAGGCAGGAGGATCACAAGTTTGAGGCCAGCTTGGGCTATATATTGAGACCTTGACTTAAAAAATAAAAACGAAACCAGCAAGGTTACATTTTGTAACTGTTGTGTTCCTTTCATAAACCATGGGATAGCAGAGAGGTTTTAGTAGTTAAATAAGCACATTCCTGTGGACACACTAGAAGTTTTGTTCTCTTCATTCCATTGGTTAACAATAGAATTGTGTGGGCCAGAGATATGGCTCAGTGGTTAAAGGTGATTGCAGCCAAGCCTGACAGACTGAGTTCAATCCCTGAGACCCACATGGTGGAGGGAGAGAACCAACTCCTGAGAGCAGACACAGGTGTGCCATGGAACACTCATTTATACACATATACGTATACTATATACGTAAAGAGTCTTTAAAAATACAAGTAGAATATTCTTTCTAACATTTTTAACATCTTCAGATACTTTGGAAGAATTTCAGCCAGATTAAAGATGTCATGAAAATATCCTGAGACAAATTTATAAAATGGTCATTTTTCACATCACTTGTCTTCCAGCATCCTTGCTTTCTGTGTTGAAACCTTTAAATGTTTAATTGGCAAGTACTAATTGCTTGTGTGTATGGAGTACAATGTGATTCTTTTTGATATCAATATTCATTATAGAACGATTAAATAAAGCTGATTAGACATGCCTGCTGACCCTCCGTGAAGGCTGTCCTGTACCTTGCTAACGAAGGAACAATCGTTGTTTTGGTTATTACTTCTTCAACACCGGTACTGGAAACATTCTAGAGACAGGTTAGCGCTGGGTTTTGTGAGCCCTCAGTTGAGAAATGTTGCCTTTTCCCCTCTCTCGGCCCTTTCCAGGGACCCAGTTCGACACTATTGCCGTTCCTGCTGGAGACTGCACACCCTTGGGGCTAACAGAAAAGTATTTTTTAAAAGCCCAATCTGTATTTAATAAAATGTCATACACAGCTGAAAGAGAAAAATACGCCCTGACTAACGTACTTACTGGGCTTTCAAAGCTAGAGAAATACTAGTTATAGCAATGGGCTGGGAGCAGGACAGTTAGGACAATTATTTTTTTATGAAAACTTCTGCATTTTGCTTTTATAATCTGCCAGTTCTTTCTAGCTCCATTTTTTTTTTCACTCAGAAAACTTAATAAAACCAACTGCGGTAAGCTCGTTTGAAAGTTCACCTTTAGTGCTACTAATTAGCAGTCTGTGTTGAAGTCCGTGTGCCAAGCCTTCTACTCAGGCATTAGATAGAGATACTATAAAGTGGTGCAGACGGTCTTTGAGGAACCACTTTATGTTTATGTTGAGAGACCAAGTTTCCGCTTATTAAACGTTTTAAATTTCATTATGTTATTTGAAGAGTGGAACTGTTATTGTTTGAAGTAGGCTGCGGAGCCCTTAGTAACTGGAGGATGTGTGCTGAGAAGTGGCTGCCCCTCAGGTCTGGTGCAGAATTACTCTGCTCTGGTCCAGTTGTCCATTGTCTTATAGATAGATGCTCAGCCTTGCTCTTCCAAGGTGATAGTACAGTGATGACCCTACCTCCTGTCTCCAATTCTACATGGCATTTGCTGCCACAGTAGATGACATAGAGTTCTAAAAATTCGAGGACAGATGTGGAATTTGAACACATAATACCTAAAATAAGTTAATGTCTCTATGGTGTCCAGCTTGTATTCTGGCATCAGTTGATGTTTGTGTCTCTCCTACAGGAGAACATT
This sequence comes from Peromyscus leucopus, assembly GCF_004664715.2. Lineage (NCBI taxonomy): Eukaryota > Metazoa > Chordata > Mammalia > Rodentia > Cricetidae > Peromyscus > Peromyscus leucopus. The sequence continues at coordinate 20,086,776 of NC_051076.1, forward strand.
TCACCTCAGAACATGAATGTGAGGTTATAAACCTAGAACATACACCAGATGGCACAAAAACTTGGTTGTAGTATATTTTCAAATTTCACTCTGAAGGTTTTTATAAAATATAGTTCAGTGACCAACTTGTGCCTGCTCACTAGATTTTTGGGATCTAACAAAGGGTGACATGATATAGACTCTTGGTTATTTTAAAGGAAAAAATATGAAACTCAAGCATAACTTCATATTCAATAATAATAAAATATATTTTCTAGTTTCATGTCATAGAAAATATTTTTGAAGCAATGCCCATACTTGGTTATTAAAAGGAATTCTTTAGCTTAGTGTCTCTCATTTTTTATTGAAATAATCCTATTGATACGCTTTTCTAAATGTGCCTCTTGCATGAAATAGTCATTCATTAATATTTTATCATGCAAGACTTTTTTAAGAAAACTGTTTATGCATAGCTAATGCTTTTAAAATGTGTAAAATTTATTCTTGGACATGATTTTCATTCTTTCATTCCTTAATAGAAAGAGCAGTTACTTTCAAATTATGGGCCAAGCACATGTGGGTATCTGTATCATCCACTTATTCTTTCAACAGCAAGTGGAACCTGAGAGGGACATCTAGCCATGGCGGCTGTTGTGACCTCTGCAAAGTATTTCTGGTTCTGTTCCTCTTAATCATCCTCACTCTCATTATCATCATCATCATTTTGTGTGGATATGCATGATAGATGGATGTGGGCAGCTACTGGCACAAGTGCATTCTGTGATGCATTTTCAGGGTCAGAGGAGCAACTTCCGGGGGTTGGCTCTGTCTTTCCACTCCATGTAGCTTTCAGGAATTGCTTTCCTCTTCAAACTCAGGCTGTCAGGCTTATAGCGTGGAACTTTAACCTCTAAACCATCTCACTGGCCCAAGACCCAGCATTTTTTAGTAAAAGTGGGAGCTGGCAAATGACTAACATTTTTTTATTCCCAACAAGACTAGTGCATAGCTATTAAAATGACACCGAGAAGGAACAGAATTCCTTCCCGAAGGCTGGAGTTCGTTAAGCAACATTTGAAAATACCCTGCTTACATTGTAGCATGTGCCTACTTATATTGTAGTGTCTAGCACTTGAGTGTGCCAGATTGATAACCATGAAAAATAGGAAGAAAGGCAGGAAGGAAAAAGAGGAAAAGGAGAAGTTGTAAGAGAAGCTTGCGGAGAGGAAAGCAACCCACTCATTCAGCAGGTGCTTGTGTCCAGAACATTACCCCTCTCCTTTGTAGTATTGGGGGTGGAAGTCGGGACCTTACACACTGCCTCCTGACTGTACCCTGGTCAGCCCTCTCCTTCCCAGCCATTCCCTGGTCAGCCCTCTCCCTCCTGGCTGTACCTGGTTATCACTCTCCCTCCTGGCCGTACCCTGGTCAGCCCCCTCCCTCTTGGCCATACCCTGGTCAGCCCTCTCCCTCTTGGCCGTACCCTGGTCAGCCCTCTCCTTCCCAGCCATTCCCTGGTCAGCCCTCTCCCTCCTGGCTGTACCCTGGTTATCACTCTCCCTCCTGGCCGTACCCTGGTCAGCCCCTCCCTCTTGGCCATACCCTGGTCAGCCCTCTCCCTCTTGGCCGTACCCTGGTCAGCCCTCTTGCTCCTGGCCGTACCCTGGTCAGCCCTCTCCCGCTGTGTCCTTGCCGTTAGGTGGAGTATCAGACAAGCCTTTGTTCTCATCTCTTGGATATGGTTGTATCCTTATCCCCTGGGCTAGAAGAAAAGAGAATCAAGCAAAAGCTGAGTTAGCCTGGAGATGAGGAAGAGCTGTCAGCGGGACACACGGAGATTGGGAAGATGGAAGAGTAACCCCCCACCTGCTCTTGTCCATGGACCAGACTCCACCTCTCCTCCACATCTGGAGAGTACCTATGATTTTTTTTTTTTTTTTTTTTTTTTTGCGTTTTCCCTGACCTTGTTCTATTGACGCCCTGGGAATGCTGAGGACCACATCGATGAAGCTGTCTGTCTGTCTGTCTGAATATGTCTAGTAGTGGCTTCTATGTGGCAGGCATTGTACTGTGCTAGGCATGAGAATACAATGAATGAAACACTACCACTCCCCCTGCCTGGTTCTACATACCACCAAGTAAATGGGTATCGTGAGCTCCCTATGTTGGAAACGTAGACAAACATGACTGTGTTTCTCCATGATGTCAGAATTTATTAGATAACAATAAATTCACAAGTCATCGCGGTATCATTGACAGCAATTTGCCAAATAGTGTTGCTTTCCTTGATAGCCTCAATTACTAATATTAACTTTCAGATCACACATTACACATCACATAGTAAATGCATACATAGCATCTATGGATATAAATAATTGTGTATGTAGGTTATTGTATGACTTAAGAGACCTAAGAGGGCAGAGCTGGAATCTGATAGAAATGTAAAGTGGACTCAGTGGAGGTGAGGTAATGCACACAAAGCCCAGGTCCAGAAGAATCTGAGGATGCTGGTTGCTGGCTGTAGCGTCAAGATGCAATGTCAGAATTGAGCTTCAGGGACCGGGTGAAGTGCAGGGCAGATCTGGGTCCACGTAGATGGATGGACAGCAGTTCCAGGTGTGCACAGGTGGACAGGTGGATAGCAGTTTGAATCGGCCACGTCAGCAGTAGGAACTAGAGCTAAGCTGAAGCCTCTGGGGCAAGCAGGAGTTCTCTTGCCTGTCCATCCCTTGATGCATGCGCTGGATGTCAGGTTATGGATTGTTGGGGCCATCATCCTCTCAGCGCCCCACTCTATGTGATCCAAGTGGGGAAGTTGTATCCTTTCCTTGGTCGGATGTATTCGATAAGTTCTTGGGCCTGATTTTTGTGGCATGAGTTTAATATACCCAGGTACTCCTATACTCCCAATTCACTTCAATAAATTTATAGGGTCACACCCCTTGTACTCTCAGGAATAAGTCATTTATCAGTACTTGTCATATTTAGTGCCATTCATGTGTCCACCCAGGGACAGAGGCATTCTCCATCCCCAAGATGGACTTGAAAGCTGCTTGTAAAATGGAGTCTTTGGGGGCAAGGCACCATCTGAAAAACCCAGTGTTTTAAGCAATCTGAGCAACTTAGGGCAGGGTACCAATGGGCAACATAGGGCAGGGTATTGATGGGCAATGTAGAGCAGGGTACCAGTAGGCAGTGTAGGGCAGGGTACCAGTGGGCAGTGTAGGGCAGGGTACCAGTGGGCAGTGTAGGGCAGGGTACCAGTGGGCAGTGTAGGGCAGGGTACCAGTGGGCAGTGTAGGGCAGGGTACCAGTGGGCAGTGTAGGGCAGGGTACCAGTGGGCAGTGTAGGGCAGGGTACCAGTGGGCAGTGTAGGGCAGGGTAACAGTGGCAGTGTAGGGCAGGGTACCAGTGGGCAGTGTAGGGCAGGGTAACAGTGGACAATGCTCCAGTGTGGTAAATGCTGCTAAAGGAATGGAGATTGTCACCAGAGTCCAGAAGTGAGGAAACCTGTCTCTGAGGGAAAACACCAAACTAATGTTTTTTGCTTGTTTGTTTGTTTTGTTTTGTTTTGTTTGGGGGGGGGGGGCGGTTCATGACTTTCATCCTTAGAGAGTCCATCGGAACAAAAATACTTGGGAAGAACCATTAATTTGCTTCATATTTCAAAAAAGAAAAACCAGCCGGGCGTTGGTGGCGCACGCCTTTAATCCCAGCACTCGGGAGGCAGAGCCAGGCGGATCTCTGTGAGTTCGAGGCCAACCTGGGCTACCAAGTGAGTTCCAGGAAAGGCGCAAAGCTACACAGAGAAACCCTGTCTCGAAAAACCAAAAAAAAAAAAAAAAAAGAAAAAAAAAAGAAAAACCAATATTTATTTCATTCTAATGTTAGCAAATTTGATTTACTTGGTCTGACTTTTTGTTGGTGGATTGCTTTCCCTGCTGTTCTGAATATACTGTAAGATAATTTTAAAATTAAAAATCTGTAATCGCATCGCTCAAATTCGTAGCTGTTTAAGAATGTTTAAAATTTCAAGAAGCAACCACAGAACCCTTAGCCCTGTGTTCTTATCGTCCACTGTGTATGAGGGCATATACAGGCTGCACCCCCTTGCAGCTTAATACAGAACAGATGCTTGTAAAGCCATTTACCCAGAATTTGTTTAAAATATGTCTGTGCACTGGTTTACTTCCTGATTTGGAGCTGTGGTTTTATCAGACTTTTAGGGGAGGTGGGAGGAAGCCAGATAATGACGCATCACTTAGCTTCCATGTCTGTGGCAGTGGTGATGCCTCGGAGGACTGAGTACCTTTTCATACTCTCTGTTCCTTCCTGTAAATCGGACATGGAAGTCTGCTGTCTTAGCCTTTTCGGTACAGAAACTCTAACAGCCGGCGTTCATTTGTAGTCATGGTCTATCTCAACCATGCTTGTCTCTCCTTTCTTTTTGATGGGCTTTCTATATGTCATCCTAAATTCATATCTCTGTCCCTGTCTGCTCCCCAAACTCCATTAGTTCATTCCTAGTCTGGGTTTGGAGGTGGTCCTGGGCCAGTTGAAACTCACCGTAACAAAACAAAGCGCGCCCCCTCCCCAACTTAGGACCAGACGTGTTCTTTTTGCATTCTTCCTCCTCTTAGTGACAGCCATGATCAGCCCCTCACAGGCCAAACCCCAGGTTTCTCTGTGACTCCATTCTCCATCAGCAGTATTCCAGTGAAGCCTGTGGCAGTGTGGCCAACTCCGCCCACCTCTGTCACCAGTGGCCAAGGCGTTGCCTGGGGTAGGGCAGTGCCTGTGACCCATGTGGTACACATGGACACTTACCTTTGTACAGCCTGGTCTGTGCACAGCCGTCAGAGCGATCCTTTGTGAACAGAAATCAGACCCCTTTATTCCTTGGCTTGGAGTCTCACGGAAAATAAAATTCCCACCATAGCTGTAAAGTCCTGTATGATCTAGCCACCTCTCTTCTGCTCTCTCCCATCTTAACTGCTTTCTTGGGCTCCATCAGCGTGTTCTTGCTGTGTACGCACAAACACTCTTAGCTCCAAGGCCTCCACACTTTTTGTTTGTTTGTTTGGTGACATACACCTTTGTGAATGGAGAATACAGACTGGGAAAGGAAAGCCACATCAAGATTAACATATAAAGGAAGCCTATTGGCAAAGAAAGACTGGTAGCCCTTCCTCTCCTGGGCTTCATCTAAGGAACAGAGCATGCTCAAGAAAATGCTGCTGTATAAATGGAGGTGATGTAAAACACTGTAAAGGGTCGTTTGCTTCGTGCCCCCTAGCCTTGCGCTTTCTTCTCAGCTCACCTGCTCACTCCTGTACTCAAGAGGAGTGCATTTCCTTTCTTAATAAATGTCCCTACTCTTCTTTCTAACCATGAGTCCCTGGAGCAGCCCTTTGTTCTGGAACACTAGAGCCTGGAATCAGCGCCCTCTGAACTCAGATGGGCACCTACAACACTTTGATCATCAGTGAAGCCCAGGCTCGTTCCCATGGTCCCTGCCACTCCCTGTTTCCACGCCACCTTATTCTGCTTCTTCACCGCTTTCTCTCATGTCCATGTCAAAAAAACACAGCTCTCACCTCAAAGGGAATCTGAGATTGTTTATTCTAGAGTCAAATATGAGCAGCCATGGCATGGAAACAGATTTAAGTTACCCCAAATTCCATGTCCCAATGTTGGAACAGTTTCATGCAGCTTTTATAGTAACAGAACAAAGTAATAAATCAAGAAATATAAAAAATAGATTGGTGAGAACACTAGAGAGAAGGTTACTGCCATGGTGGAGAAATCGCAGGTATAGGCCTCGGATGCTATCTGGTAGCGTTCTTAGCCCTTTGATTGGTGGAGAATGGGGTTTTGCTAGGTTAATCTATTCCAGAGGTTTTGTCTGTTTATTGGCATGTTAGGTGTGGCAGCAGGGCGGGCCAGGAATGCCTCTTTAGGAGGCTAGGCATCACCTGAGCGAAATTGTACTTGGGCTCCGGACCTGCAGCATTCCAACCTCTTCACACCACTGAAGTTCTAGTAGTCAGTCAGTCTGCCTTTGCAGACTCTGCTTCTCTCCAGGAATTCCTCACATCCGTTCACTTGACGTTCTCTCCTTGGCACCTTCCCCATAAGTGATAACGTCTCCATCTTATGGCTTTCTTCTTTTTGTTTAGAGCTTAAGTTCTGTGAGAGCAGGGACCTTGATTTTCCTTCCTAATGTCTGTGTGGGTATTGTCTCGTGTCAGGGTCTTAGACTAGTGATTTCAAGCCCAGAGTTCCTCGCACATTCTTCGTGGCCCCTGACACATTGCATTACCTCCTGCACAAACAAGTGTGTAAAGCTCCTCGTGTGTGGTGTTTTTCTTTCTTCCTTTCCTTATCTTCCCAAAGGGCACAGGTACACACCACAGGCCCGGCGAGGGGCTCTGTGTGTCCAGTACATGCTGTGGCCGCACGGAGCAACTTCCTGTCCTCTTTGTGGTCTGTGGGCAGCTTGGATCACAAATGCCCTCAGGGTGTACTCACTCTGCAGGAATAAAAACAAACATGTTGCTGTATTCCTTAGATAAAGGGGCCTTGGACCAGGCAGGCAGTCTGAAAAACATCAGTGCCCCAGGAGCCTAGTTTTTTAATGAGTAGCTTACTTGTATTTTGAATTTCGAACATTTCATGGAATGGAAGAACACGGGTGTGTGTGTGGGGGGGGTGCGGGGGTTAGACTGCAGTTAATGGTTTCCATGCTCCCTGAAGCTGTGAGTTTCCCCTGGGTTGGGGCATGTGTATCTGAAAAGTTCTTCTAAAGTCGCACAGCATCCGTGCTTGGGGAGACCCTTCCGAGCAGCCCCTAAAAAAAACGCAAGCCTTGGTGAGTGCCTGTGAGATTCCTTAAGTGAACGTCTAACAAGGGTCCCTCTTGTTTCCACAGGTGATCTGCAACTCATTCACCATCTGCAATGCGGAGATGCAGGAGGTTGGCGTTGGCCTGTACCCCAGGTATGGCAGACACCCCAAACCAACTAACTCCCGTCCAGCTCTCCAGCCTTTTGGAGGTCGTTAGAAAGGTTTTGTAGCAGCTAGCTCCATTGCCAAACTCAAAACTTAGTGCTGAATTACAAGAGGCTGTAAAAATGTTAAGTCTTATAACCCATGTTATATATTATGCTGTTAAGATGAGGCAGACTTCATGTTTAACCACTTGTTCTCAGGCAGACTTTGGGACAGTCTGATGCTTACAGGCCCTGGAATTCAGTTATCCTTACAAATCTCCCCTGAGCTTTGTCCCTAGCCTCCTGTGTTGAAGCGCACCGTTATCCCACCAGACTGGCAGCGTGGTACCAATAGGCCAGCTTTGACTTTGGCAGTAGTGTGCTTTCCACTCACTGCTAGAAGAGGCTCAGGAGCCTTCCGGGGTAGCCTGTGTAGTGTTCCTTAGCCATCACTATGCAGCCTTTGTCCCGGAGCTCCTAGATGGCGTGTAGCCCAGGACTAGCACCACCCTGACTTTCATTCTCTCTTTGTGCTTCAAGAGTTCAAGCATAGTGTTTCCTCTAAGCAATGCATCTGAGCCTCAGCCTCCTCTCTCACGCCCCCACGTGTGATTGGTTGCAGGTCAGGTCTGTTCATAGCACAGGTATCAAAATCAACAATGTAGGGGGCTTCAGAGCATGGACTCTGAGCTCAGGACACCTGGTTCCAGTTCAGTCACATCCTTGGATAAGCCATTTCATTCTTAGGCCTTGGTCTCTTCACCTGTAAATGGTCCTCACAAGGTTGTTGTGGTGGCTGAACTTGGTCACCCTGCTCCAGGACTGAGCAAGTACTTCTAACATAGTACATGTTCGTCCTAGTCACTGTCAGTTCATAGTGTAAAGTCATTGCATTTCCCACATGAAACCTCCAGGGAAATAAAGTGCCGAGGCTCCTTCCCAGAATGCATCAGGACCTACTGAGAGCATGTAGCCCTGATTACTCTTCAGCATGGGCATCTAGCAGAGGCACAGCCCTCCCCTACCAGAGCTCAGCAGTGAGACCCTCTGTGGGCCAGTGGCACCTTGGGTGACTGTTGTGATTGCTATTAGCTCGGATAGGATCTATTTACGGGTTACTTTGTCAGTGCCACCTTCATTTGGGTCCCCTTATCACATGATATCTAATGCGGCCCATCCCCCAAAAGGACCAAAACATGATTCTGTTCTCAAGCTTCCCTAATTAGCCTGTATTCTGAGAAGCATTTGACTTCATATGAAGCAGGCTATGGGCCATGCCTACGAATGCTCTCAGAGCCCAGTCCCGTTTCCTGTCCATCACACCCATCTTAGACGCCCCCCCAAGTGATGTTTGACTGTTGTTCCCATTTTATGTAGCTGCTGAGCTCCGAGCATTGATGATCCCCCCCTTTTCTCTTTCCTTCAGTATGTCTTTGCTGAACCACAGCTGTGACCCCAACTGCTCAATTGTGTTCAACGGGCCCCACCTCTTACTGCGTGCAGTGCGGGAAATCGAGGCAGGAGAGGAGGTAAGGAAACCCACTGCCCGCCCTCCCTGCTCATCAGCGCCCTTCTCGGTATGGCCTCTTCCAGCTACAACGAGCTCCGCTTGAAATAGTCACAAGCAAAGCTGTGGGTGAATCTAGGCATAGACTTTGGTCTTGGTCGCTGGGTTTTCTGCATGATCATCCTCTGACATGTATTTGAGTGATGTTCTTTTGTGACAGAGCCCGTGTATTTATGCACATGCATGGGAGTCATTACATCTCATTGACAACGGACAGCCGTTCTTCCATGAGTAGAGAAGCAACCCAGCTTGTCAGCAGTATCCCCAGGGCTTACCCCCAAAGCCACTAAGCACATTTTGAAGATATTTGAAATTCTGTATGAAGAAAATAGACATGATTTATTCTTTCAGGCCTTTGCCATTGGGCTTTTGTAAACCCCTCAGCATTTCTGGGTGATTGTTTCAGCAAAGATACAGGGTCAGACAGGCCTTGCTAATGTGGCTTTGTGGAGATGGCCAAGCCAGCTTCTTAGGTGAGGGACATTTCCAGAAGCCCGAGATTTCACAGGTAACTACAAACAGGCTGCTGGGCCACACGGAGTCTGTGTGGAGTCCTTACGGCTACCACCCATGCTGAGCTCTGGTATTAGTCATGTTTTCCAGAACTCCATTTCCTCCTGCCTTCCAATTTGCTAAAGTGGATCTTTACTGCAAGGAAAATGGAGGGCCATAAGCTTTTATGGCATTTATGCATCCCTCCTCCACATAAAGCCCTAACTTAGAGGTACCATATTTTATGGAGACAGATTTGAGCCTGACAAGACTCCCTCCAAACATATTTCCAACCAAGTAGGCTGCCTCTTCACAGTACCTTTCGCTGAATTTCCAGCCTAGGACCAGTGTGCACTGGGATAGCTGTTGAGGCTGTGGGGACAGAGATTGTATCTTGCCTCTTCGCTGTCTCCCAGGGCTTGCTTCACACCTGGGAAGTATCTGGCTGACACTCTTGAATTGATTCTATTGGTTGAGCTGACTGAGACCAGCAGCATTTCTCTCCAGGGCGTCGGGTGGACTAGCTCATCATTCTGTGGGCCTGTAGATCGTCAAGAAGACCATCTCTTGGCCCTGCCCAGTTAATGCTGTGTGGCTATGACCAATCAAAATGTATCCTGAACCTTTAAAACTGACCCCATGGGCCAGAGGCATGTGGGGTGGGGTATAGAAAGCATTTTGAGGCTATGGCTAAGAGGGCCAATCCTGCTTGCTGTCAGATGTGAGCTCTTGCTAAGCTGATAACGAGAGTAATCCAACGTCGGTGGCTCTGTGATACCAAGTTTGCAGTTTGGCTCTGCTGCTCGCTAGACTCCTCGGTTTTGATGTGGACCAGGTGGGCTATGAGTATCAGAATAGATGCCCAAGGAGGAGAGACAAGAAAGTGCCTGAAATAGAAGATTGTTTTGTTCAAGACAGGGTTTCTCTGTGTAGCTTTGCACCATTCCTGGAACTCACTCTATAGCCCAGGCTGGCCTCGAAGTCACAGAGATCCGGCTGCCTCTCCATCCCGAGTGCTGGGATTAAAGGTGTGCGCCACCACCTCCTGGCTAGAAGATTCTTAAGTGTGTGTGTGTGTGTGTGTGTGTGTGTGTGTGTGTGTGTGTGTGAGAGAGAGAGAGAGAGAGAGAGAGAGAGAGAGAGAGAGAGAGAGAGAGAGAGAGAGAGATTTTTCTGCTTCTGTAGTGCCAGGAATCAAGCTCAGGGCCTTGCGCCTGCTGGGGAGCACTCTGTCACTGCTGGGGAGCACTCTGTCACTGCTGGGAGCACTCTGTCACTGCTGGGTAGCACTCTGTCACTGCTGGGGAGCACTCTGTCACTGCTGGGGAGCACTCTGTCATTGCTGGGGAGCACTCTGTCGTTAAGCTGCCTCACAGCTGTGTTTATGTTCATTGATCGAGACTTCCTAAGGTAAAACAAGAGGGTGAGTGGTGCTGTGGAGTCATTTTTTAGCTTCCAGACAGACATCTTTAGGTACGTCACACGGCTCCAGGAAAAACCTCAGGGTGGGAGCATTTCAGTCCACCCACAAGGAGAGCTGGAAAATGGTAGAAACTTTCACAGTAACAGACCTTACCTTAGAAATAACCTGCCTTGGGTTTCTCTCCGCATCAAACCACCCTGTGGGTCACCTTTGGACCCTCGCCCTTCCAACTAGCACCATTTCCATCCTTCTGCAGTGGAAGGAATTTGGAGGTCATGGGAGTCATTGAGACTTTCCTTTTGGTTCTGGCAGTTTAAGGTTCTCACCCAGCCACTTCCTACAGAGACGTGTTCGAGATCAGCCCCACATCCCCCTGCTCACCTGTGGTGATGTGTGTGCTGGACTGCCGAAGGCTGCCCTTCAGAAGTGCATAGGCTATGGAGCCCTCTGTAATCTGATAGAACACGAATCAGCCAGACGGCCTGGGTACCCTCGTGTGAAGTCCTGGTTAAAAAAACTTGGAGCTGTTGTAACAAACACATTGGCTCCTCATCTTCTGGAACCTCGTCACCTGGGAGGGTTGTGATTTGCATGAATTGAGCATATCACTATCCCTAATATTTCTGTCTTAAGTGTTTGGGGATTAGGGAGGTCTTGTTCTTTATTCAGTAATCTGTGTTTGCTTAAGCATGTAACAAATTCACAGAGGGCGTGCTGGCTGGCTGGCCGTTCTGGGTGGCCGTTCTGGAAACTCTAAGGAATACCTGTACCAGAATGGCCTTGTCACGAGGAGGAAGGGGACACAGAACAGAAGGCAGTAGCAGGATGAGAAGTGTGGTGACATAAACGTGCACAGGGCTTCGTGGACACTCAGAGCAGAGCGCCAGGGCAGATTCAGGTGCCAGGCTTGGGGGACAGTTAAGGAAGGCGTCTAGAGAAGTGACCTCTAGATCCGAAAGGATCTATAAAGATGAAGTCGGATGAAGCAGGAACTAGAGTTCTAGGCAAGGAGACAGAACCCAGGGGCTGAGTGGAGAGTTCGGTGAGCAAGAGTGATTCACAGCAATAGACTGAAGAGTCCATTGCAACCAGGAATGGAGAACATGTAGGAGCTAGACCAATGTCTGGGGCTTTTTTACAGAATGCTGTTCACCTGAGGATTTCCTAGCAGTGTCTGCTAGTGGGAGGCTATTAGTAAATATCTCCAGAGGGGAGAGGGCCAGGCAGTGGGCCATCCTTGATGTTTAGGAGAAGGATGGTGTGATGGGATTTTATGTGTAGACAAGATTGAAAGAATGAGGGTCAGGCCATTCCTCCAGGTAAGAGTTGACAACGACTGTCTGAAGTCAGGAGGAGGCTGGGTGGTGGCTTGGAATAGAGGATGTGAAGAATACAATATTTAGAAGCCAAAATTAATAGAAATGTTAATTAATTAATTAATAGATTAATTAATTTAAAATTAATAGAATTTATATGACAAAGAGAAGGGACAGAAGTGACCTTGAGGTTTGACTTTAAAAAGAAGTCAATTTTTTTTTGGTCTTTTTTTTTTTCAGTTCAGATCCAGTATTGGAAAAATGTGTAACTGTGACAATATATTGCAGAAATGAAGACAAGATTTGGTTTTATTCTGCACTCTGCTGTTGATGGGAAAAGACAGTTTCAGAGAAAAAGGTTTTCTCTGCCTTGTGATTTGAACAGAGGCACCATCATCAAGTTCCAGAAACCTCTGTGATATTACTCTAAAGCTAGAAATGATTTATGCATTTTTCCACGAGAGTTCCCCTTAAATGGCAGAGCAGTGGTCAGAGCATTAGTATTTTAATGCCGTTTTGTTCTCTGTCATTACAGCCTCAGTTGATCAATGGCCACATTTTGTATGTATGTGCCCACTAAATGAGCCCTACACGGAGCGAGCAGTGACTCCATTTAAACTTGAGAATCTAGGAGCCCTTAATAAAGGTTTTTATCTGTGGCTGACAAAGGGATCGAGTTGCTGTTTCGATCTGGCTGCGTGCTTCTGGAATGTTTTTGCCCCCGAGCAGCCCCTCCTCGGCTTTGGTGCACAGTATAGTGTGCACACGCCGGTGGCAAGAGGCACAAAGCGGATAATGAGCCCCCCATCTAGGAGGGAGGGGGCACTTTTAAGCCAGTCATGAAGGGTGAGGGAAGGCACTGATGTAGGCAGCGGGGCACAGACTCACGGTGGTGACCTACATTTCAGAGACAGAGCTGTTCAGTCAGGACAGGCAGACTCTGGGGCACAGGAGAAGACATCTGAGGCTAGGAAGTAGACCTACAATTCGTGTAGGGGTAAAAGCCTGTGTGGCTCCATTCTGTAGGCAGTGAGAGGCGGTCTAAAAGTCTTCATGTAGAGGAATGATGCAATCAGATGTGATAGGGCTCTCTCTCTCTCTCTCTCTCTCTCTCTCTCTCTCTCTCTCTCTCTCTCTCTCTCTCTCTCTCTCTCTCCAGTTTAGAAGGTGAAAGGTAGAGAAGCCAGTTGGGGGTGGGCAGTTAGAAAACCATTGCTGAGGTTGGGCTCAGGCACTTGCAGGCTACCCAGAAAGACTTCGAGAATCTGTTTATTGGGGTTAAATGAGACAACTGGTCTCCCATTATCCGCTCACTGCCTAGCATGACCACTCATGAGTTTTAGCACTCATAGTGCCGTTTTGTGGTCAGACACTGTGGAGTTGGTGACTTCACAGTAGCTTGTGATTACCCAAGAAGTTCCGCCATGTGCCTGGCCTGCCAGCAAGGCTGGAGACTCAGGGTTGTGACTGGAGTGAGAAACAGCGTTCTAGAATGAATTCTGGAGAGAGCATGCCATCAGCTACTTTACCCCCTCACCTTGTATAAGGAGCCAGGACCAGAGAGCCTGGGTACAGGATGAGTGTCTGTTCCCAAACTTCCCAATAAGATGTTCCAGGATATATGCTTAGAGACCGGTTGCTTGAACTGTGGAGCATGGGGTTCTCTGGGAATCATGGGAACTTGCCTGGTGCCGTAGCTCTGTCACCCCTGAGATACCCCCGCCTTTAGGTCAAAAGGCAGGAGAAAGATGGAGGAAGTGGAAAAGTGACCATCGCCTTGGCTTGAAGGAGTTCAGTTTCCACCACTGCTCTGCACCTCTTGTACGCTGCAGGTCCACCCGTGGGGGCTGGAGTGGCTCCTTCCGGTGTCAGGCTCCGCTGCCGCCCCGGAAGGGCGCCACTGTCCACGTGAAGGAGCCTCCGGCCTGCACCAGTCCTTTTCTGGTTTTCAGTGTTACATACTCTTGCAGGAGTGCCAGTGTTCTTCAAGGGCAGGTCTGTCCCCTTGGGGCGGGCACTCCTTCTTGTGTGGAAGGCAGCTCACTGTAGCTTTCTAACATGCAAAGACCCTAAAATGAGCCAGCGAGTCAGCCCAGCCCCTGTCTTCTGTCACCCTGGTGACAGCGTGGGGTTGACAGACATGGCTGACCCGGTTTCCTCCTCCTCATGGAGCTTTCAGGAGGCCGCCTTGGAGTTGTTTTCCATCAGAGGTCTTCGGTGCCCTACCTTGACTTCAAACAAGTAAAATCATGTCAGTAGACACGTGATACTTTGTTTTCAGTAGAAGGAAAACCACATGGAGTGTTTGCTCGAGGGAGGTTTGTCAAGTCCTCCAGCAGATAATCCTGCCTTCCTCTCCTTCAGGGTCCCCCTCTTCCCTCACCGCCCAGACCCTCACAATTACCTCTGCATTTGAGAGCGGATAAATAAGTCATTTATCCTACAGTACGAGCTGATATACATTACAAGAAGAAAACCAACCCAGACAAGAGGGGAGGGGAGGGGAGGAGCATTGGGTGTGGTGGGAACTAAGATGTTGTTTTAAATAGGCTGCTGGTTAGGCTCCTTGAGAAAATGGGATTGGATTGAAATCCAGGAGGACCAGGGAGGCCACCTTTGGTGGATCTGGGAGAACTCAGGCCTGAAGTGGGAATATGAAGGGACAGCCAAAAGGCCAGAGTAGCCAGGGCAGCAGGAGTCCAGGGAAAGGGGAGGGGAGCATCCGAGGAGGGGCCATGCATTCAGGGAGGGCGTGGAGCAGCATGTGTTAAACTGTTGCTTCTCTATCTCTATCATCATCCCCGGTGATGAACGACTCTTATTTTACTAGGGTATTAACAGACTAATATTCTTACAAAATTAGAAAAATGAAAATTTAAAGACAGTAAAACACCACCACCACCACTGATGTTTCATCATCACTCACACACACACACACACACACACACACACACACACACACACAATCTTACCAAAAGTAGTAAACAAGTTTCTAAACGAGGACTTCCCCATTTCAGTGTCGACTAGAGCCCACAGGGTCCAGGGACCACATTTAGGTTGCACTGTGAGGTCTTGGCTTTCCTCCGACAAAAGGGGGCGCTGCTGCAGTATTTCACACAGAAGAAAGCCTGTCTGACTTCACTCTCTGTGCTGGCTAGATGGTAGGATGCAGGGAGATTCCTTCTCCAGAGAGAAGGGGGAGCCATCTGACGAGGTGGCGGCCCAGGTCCAGATGTGACACTGGGAATTATTAAAAGTGGTCGGTTCTGGATGTATTTTTAGTGGAGGTCTAACAAAACTCCCCAGTGGTTTTGGATGGTAGAGTCAAGGGAGACACCAGGGGTTCAGTCTGGACAGCATGAAATAGGAGCTACTGCCTGCCTGCCCTTCCCCAAGTAGGGAGCTGGTGTGTGTGTGTGTGTGTGTGTGTGTGTGTGTGTGTGTGTGTGTGTGTGTGTGTCTGTGTGTGTCTGTGTGTGTGTCTGTGTGTGTGTCTGTGTGTGTGTGTGTGTGTCTGTGTGTGTGTAGGAGTTCTGTTCCAATGTTGTGAATTTGATTTCTGTGTTTTGGGGATTCAGTCAAATGGAAATAAATGCCTGTTCACCTTTTTAAAAAGAAAAACTAAGCAACAAGTGACAGAATATCTCCTTATTTCAAAACTGTCAAATATAGATGGCCCTAAATTCCAGGAAACAGCTCTACCACAAACCAGTATGTAAAGCCAATCTGGCTGTGTCATCTGCCGCTCATTGGTTTGCCAGAGTGAATTTGGCTTCTCTGATTATCAATGGTCATCGAATTTATGGCCAAACCTTAGTGATCCCAAGCATGAAATAACTCCTGATGTTTTACTATTTAATGGAAGGGGGGAAAAATCAAAGATAAAATGTAAAACTGTGTCGAGGTTATAAACCGAGTTCTTTAAACTAGATATGTAATGTCTGTGTGTGTACGCTGAGCCAGACAAGAAGAAAATGTGTTCTCATCTCTTGGGGAAGAGGCTGCCGGTGATGCCTTCTCTCCTGCACCTTGTTGATGTCTTACTCTGAGAATTAACAGCGGTAATAACTGTAGAAGAAAATGAGCACACCAGCCATGCGAGCCTTTCCCTCTGTCCTCCCCACAGCTCACCATCTGCTACCTGGACATGTTGATGACCAGCGAGGAACGCCAGAAGCAGCTGAGGGACCAGTACTGCTTTGAGTGCGACTGTATCCGATGCCAAACCCAGGACAAGGTATGTGGTGCGAAGGCAGATTGCAACCTTCCAAGGTGGCTTCTGCAAGGTCTTTCCGGGACCTCTGCTGCTGGTCCCACTGCTCCAAAGAGCATTAGGAAGTAGAACAGAGCACAAAGCTGCACTCTTTATTTCCTGGGACCTTTGACTCTGCCCAGGTGAGACTTAAGACCTATGGGACTTAGAGTATCGTGGGAATACAGATGTTAAACATGTGGCATTAAACGTGTAATTAAAAGGCTATGAAAGGCCAGAGGGCTGTGAGAGCATACAGTAAGAGACTGAATTATGTTATGATTGATAGCAGTTATTGCTCAGCAGTAAACATACCAAGGAGCATTTTGTCTTTAGTTCTTTTAAATTCATTCCATAAGGCTCTCCTTTGCAGCACTTTATCAGATGGGGCTCACTTATCTCAAAACTCTTACTCTCGAGGAAGGAAGAAGAGCCAAAATAAATGCCATGAAGATAATAAACTGCTCTCCAATTACTCATCTGTTGTCCCTCGTTTTGAACCTATTTACTTTGGTTTGCACGCAATCAGGTTATCTGATAGAATCTCACTTCTGTAGGGTGTTTACATTGTTAGATGTATTTTGTGATCATTATCTCATTTAATGTCAATACTTCTAAATAAATTGGGAAGCCAAACTCAGGTTCAGAGCTGTGCCTCTGAGATGTTGTAAGGAAAAGCGACAGGACCAGGTCTCCCATCCAGCTCTGCTGGCTCAACCAAGTTATCCCTGTACTATCCCGGGGCCGCCTGTGGTTTCTGTCATCACTGATTGTTCCTACTTCTTGAGAAGGGACCGTGAGCCCATTTGAGTACTGGAATCAGCAGATGTAAGAGGGTTTGCATTAGAAGGAACTTTAAGAATTGGGAGAGGTAGCACTCGATTTTAATCCAGCACTCGGGAGGCAGAGGCAGGTGGACCTCTGTGAGTTCAAGGCCAGCCTGGTCTACAGAGTGAGTTCCAAGTCAGCCAGAGCTAAACAGTGAGACCCTGTCTCAAAGAAAAGAAAGAAGAAGGAATTAAGTAGGAAAAGTTGGATCTGCTGCATGGATAGCACCAAGATCCAGTCCACATTAGCGTTGTCATGCCTGAGTCATGGAAGCCTCTCGGACATCCCCTCCTCTAGCAGACTATGCTCTGGAGTGGATCCAGTCTGGTTGCCCCACAGCCCTTAGTTGGCAATGGGAGGCTTAATTCCTCTTCGAAATCTTCCTGAGTAGGTCCAGCGAATGACTCAGTAGGTAAAGATGACTGCAGCCAAGCCTGACCATTGGAGTTTTGTCCTCAAGAGCCACAAGGTAAAAGGAGAGGACAGACACACAAGCTGTCCTCTGTCCTTTGCAGACCCATCCACACACAGTAAATAAATAAATACAATTTAAAACTGTGTCTAAAAGAAAAGAATTCTTGAATGAATGCATGAATGAAGTGTTTCATTTAAGATCAGTTTGTGTTCACAATTGCTATATTGTAACTATAATGGTTAGGAAATGGTTCACTCACAAATACAGATAAACAACACTGTTTTTGATAGGTGAGGTCTGTTAAAAGTAATTCTGGAGAAGTAATCCAAGGAGTTACTCATTGATCTTACCATAACTCCATGAGCCATAAATCTGTTTGTTTGTTTGTTTTCTTTTTGTGTCTTGGGACATTGAACCCAGAGCCTTGTACATGGTACACAAATGCTCAGCTGCATTTTTAATGTTTATTAATTTGTTCATTTTCATTTTTACTGTGACACAGGATCTCACAAAGTTACCAAAGCATGGTCCTCCTGCCTCAGCTTTCTGAGTAGTTGTGATTATAGGCCTGCACCATCAGACTGAGTTCTTGTGGTCATTTTAACGAGAATGGTCACAGTAGGCTCAGATATTTGAATATTTGGTGCCCACTGAGTGGAACTGTCTGGGAAGGATTAAGAGGTTGTCTTGTTGAAGTAGGTGTGGCCCTGTGGGAGGGGCTGTGTTGCACTAGGTGGACTTAGAGGTTTCAGAAGCACACACTAGACCCAGTGGCTTGCTCTCTGTCCGCATCTTATGCATCAGATATGAGCTCTCATCTACTGCTCCAGATATACCTGCTACCTGCTTGCCACCATGCTCTTCACCAGGATGTTCATGACCTCATCCCCTGACACTGCCAACTGCATGCTTCCTTTTGTAACTGTCCTTGGCTTGGTGTTTCATCCCAGCAGTGGAGCAGTAACTAAGACAGTCCAAGGCATTTCTTCTTCTCTAGCAATTCCTAGCACGTGGCCTTTAACCTCATGTTCCCAAGATGGCTGCTGTCCCCCCGCACCTACGCGGTGTGTTCAAACTCAAGACAGGAAAAAGAAGGGACTGCAGAGGCCAAGAAGCAAGGTGACCTCTCAGAGGATGTGGATTTATACTTCATTGTCAAATGCTGTGTCCCATGGCCACCTGTAGCTGTAAAAGAGGCTGGAACATTGTATTTTAGCTTTTCACTCTTAGAGAAAAAGAGCATGAATAGCTTTGGGTAACCAGTCCACAATACCTGCCTCCCATTCCGACCATTTCACTCTCTTATTCTGTTGAACTGAAAGTTTATTAGAGAAACGGTGGTGTGTGTGTGTGTGTGTGTGTGTGTGTGTGTGTGTGTGTGTGTGCGCGCGCGCGCGCTAGTGCCATGCAGGATGGCCAGCCTCACTTCCTGAATGCGCTGCTGTGCCTCCTAACTGTGGCATCTGGGCAGGAGCAGCAGGATGAAGCCGTGCTTGTTCAGGAGAGAAAGCAGTATTAGGTTTAAGAAGTTGTATTCAAAGGGAAGCAGACGTTTCTGCCCAAGAATGTTATTCTAGTAACCCGCGTCCACGTGACATGTGAGCAATTACTTAAAAGTCATTAGTAAACCAAGGTATTTTTTTCCTGTTGCCTCCCGTATTGTGCTAAGTTAATTATGAGCAGAACTGCCTCGTGGCAAGATGGTCAGGCCAAACAGTTCCGAATTGTTTTACTTTTCAAGTTTTAACGATCTAAGCAGAATGTGTTTCCTGTTTCTAAAGTTTTCAACATAGGCAAGGTATGTTATCTTCAGGAAGATTTGAGGGATGTAGCACAGAGAGAAGAATGTGTGTGTGTGCATGTTTCCATTGGATGAGTTCTTTAGGAAGTGAAAAGCCTACCTCTTGCTTCTCTGACTTTTAAATTACATTTTCATTTATTTGAGGGGGCACATATGTGGAGGGCCAGAGGATGACTTGAGGAAGTTGTTTTTTTTTCCTCCACCATGTGGGCTGGGATTGAACTGAGGTCCTCAGTCTTGGCAACACACACCTTTGTCCACTGACCCATCTTGCTGGCCTCTTGTTTTTTTTTTTTTTAAATAAGCGGAGGGATGGGCTTCTCAGGAATGGATGCAGGGATGGCTGGTGTTCATGTTAAAACGAGGAAAATGGTTATTGAGTTTGTAACCCTAACTCCTGTCTGCCGGGGTGCCATGAAGCACTGGGTGACATCTAAGCATGGGTGACACCGTGGACCTTGCCTGGGAAGTCATTAGTGTGACCTTTGCATTTGTTGTAGAATATGCTGCCCCTGCATCACAGTGTTCGATGCTTCGATGTTGCTTTCTCTAAGCAGACCCATAGGTGTCTTCTTGCAGTTCAGCGGGGTCCCAGAATGCACCTTGCGTTTAATCCATGGTGACACAAATACCATCTTATAACCTTCCCAGTTTCTGCAAGTATCTACTGGCTTTCAGTCTACTCCAAGGCTGTTCACTCTCTGGCTTCTCTGGACCACACTGGACAAGAGCTGTCTTAGACTTGACCTTAACATGAGGTCCTCAGTCCAGCATTCAGCAACCACAGCTAATGTGATACAGAGAATATGTTTTCTGTGAGCCAGTCATTATACTTAGTTAGCCCAGTACACCGCCCGCAGCTGTTATGTGAGAAACATTGTAAGGAGCATCCTCTCCCGAGAGCATGATGAATTAGAACAGCTGCTGAAGTTTTGGTAGCACCCACGACCTTCTTCGAGGTGGTTGACTGAGTTCTTCTATGCCACGTCTTGTCTAATTTCCACAGCTCATGTAAGCTGCGGCTACTCTAGTCCCATTCAGTAGGTGAGGTGATGGGGCTCTTGAGGGTATGTATGGCCTTTTCTAGTCTATTGTGCTGGTTCTACAGATCTGTAATAGATATACCACCTGAGTGGTTTTTTAAGAATGTAGTTAGTGTTTAGTAAAGTCCCCCCTTTTACTGTCCGGTTCTTTCAGTTCTGACAAATGCATGAAGTTAGTACCACCACCCTTTAAGGGTATGCCTCCACTATACACTCCTCAAAAATTCCCTCCTTTGGCTCAATTGCTCATATTCATGCTTGATTCCAGCTGGGTACTGTGTGACATTTTAATGCATGCATGTGCCCCGGCCAGCAGGGCTTCAACGGGTACTCGACCACCCTAAGGACAGAATGTAGAGACAGGAGACACAAAGGAAATACAGCAAGTCAAGATTCTGATCAAGGTGCAACTTTATTTTTCTCCAGGAGGGTTTATATAGTTCCTGCAGGGTGGGGGGAACAAGAAGCTGTCATCTGCATAAGGTGGGGCAAGCTAACAGGATGTTTGTATAGGATGTTTACAGGGTGAAAGGGTCAAGGGCTCTGACTCAATGTCCTGTTGCTAGGCAACCTGACTGTAAAATAATCTAATTCCCTATCTTATGGGGGGTCTGTATTTTTCCACTAATTAGAGATTCTATCCTTGTCCCTGACATGCATGCTCTGTGTAGTCCGGTGCAGTATATTTATCTCCTCAGTGTTCCGATTTTCTTTCTGTTGTTGTGAGAAAACACCAGCCAAAACTCACGTGGGGAAGAGGGGTTTTATTTCATCTTACAACTCCCAGGTCACACTCCATCACTGAAGGAAGTCAGGACAGGAACCCAAGGCAGGAACCTAGAGACAGGAACCGAAGCAGAGGCCGTGGAAGAACACTGCTTACTGGCTTGCTCAGCTACTTTTCTTATATAGCCCAGGCCCATCTGCCTAGGGATGGTACCCAGAGAAGGCTGGGCCTTTATTCATCAATCAGCAATTAGGAAGATACCCCACAGACATGCATATCCACAGGCTATTCTGATGGAGGCAATTCACTTGAGATTTCCTCTCCTCAGTGTGTCTAGTTGACAGAAAGTAACAATAACAGTTATTTTATGGCAAAACACTTAAGATCCTTTCTTCTTTACTTTTGAGATATACAGAAGCTTTTTCCTGCCTACAGTCACCCTACCAGATCTTCCAGTCCTGACCTAGCTATAACCTGGTACCCACTTGTCAGCCTCTCCTCATGGTTCCTTCTCTGTTGTCCCTATCTGCCATCATTCTGCTCTCAGCTTTTTTCCCCAGTACTAGGAATTGAATTTGGGCCTCATCAGCACCTGTCTAGGCAAGTGTTCTACCACTGAGCTATATTCCCAGCTATTTCCAACGTCTGTGAAGTCAACATTTTTAGATTCTGCATGTAAATGAGCTCATGTGGCCCTCGACTGGCCTATGTTCCTTACTGTGCTGATTTTCCAGTCCCATGCATGTTCACAACAAAGACAGGAACTCTTTTTTAAATTTATGACCACCTAGTATTTCATGGCATATATGTATGCATACACGCATCCATGTATATACATCTGTATATGCATATATAGCTCATTTTCTTTAGGCATTCATCAGCTGATAGACACTGGTTGGTTTCATTCTCAGTTGCTGAGAATAGTGCTGCAGTAAACACAGGACAGAATTATGTCACTGTTGTGTACCAGTCTCGTTCCCTTGGAGGTATAGCTAAGAGTAGGTTCCATAGGTCATAAAGTAATTCTACTTGAGTTTTTGAGAGATTCCAAAATGCTTTTGGTAGTGGTTATACTAACTTACATTTCCACCCAAACTGCAAAGGGTGAATGTAAATTTTCCTATCATGCAGATAAATATTTAGGATTGGGATTGCTGAGCCATCTGGCAAATGCATGTTTAACTTGATCTTGCTGGATTGTTTTCCTGAGTGACAGTAGCTGTTTGAATTCCCACCAGCTATGACTGAGATGTCCAGTTGTGACTCATTCTTGTCCTTGCAGTGCTTTGAAAGAAAATGGCCCCCAAGGGAGTGGCACTATTAGAAGGTGTGGCTTTGTTGGAGTAGGTGTGGCCTAGTTGGAGGAAGGGTGTCATTCTGGGAGTAGGCTTTGAGGTCTCCTATGCTCAAGCTACTCCCAGTAAGATAGTCCACTTCCTGTTGCCCGAATATCAAGATGTAGCCAACACTATGTCTGCCTGCATGCTGCCATGCTCCTTGCCATGACTGATAAGTTTTTGCACCCTGGTAGGCTTCTCTGCTGATGCAGCAATCCAAATCAGACCCAATTAGAAAAAGCCCTAGTTTAATGGTTAAAGCATTCCCAGGTGATTCTCCAGCCCCTCAGAGAGGAGACAAAGATGAGAGACTGGAAGAACCATGTGTGTGTTTTCTGGGATGCAGCTTAAATACCCTGTGGGAGGGGTCTTGAGCCTCTCTGGGGGAGGAGCTGTGTTTGGCAGGCTTTGAAGGGGCAAGTTTGGGGAAAGAGATGAGGGAGGGGAGTTGAGGTAGATCTTCCACCAGAACATTCCAGACTCTTTGGGTGTATGGATGCCAGGGTACCAGGGGCTGAGGTGAAGCTCCCACCCAAACAATGATGATAATGGACTGAACTTCTGAAAATATGTGTCAAGTCCTGCTTGACCTGTTCAGTGGTTCTGAAGCGGGGAATGTGGAATTGGAAAATGATAGCTATGAAATACAGACGTAGATGAAGAAAAAGACAGAGACACAAGATAGCTTTAGGAGGACTCTGGGTCAGTACCACAGACACAGGTTTTATTACTCACAGCCTTTATATACCCAAAGCAAGGGGGCAAAAAGACCTCCCCCTTTCAAGGACATCACACCTTAAGGTACAATGTACAATCAAGTGTAAACACCTCCTTAGTACTCAAGACATCTGGTGACCAGGCCTTACGGCAAAGTATCCTGTAAACAGGCCTTGAAGTATATGACACCTGGTAACCATGCCTTTGGCCAAAACATCCTATTATGCAGCCTTGCAGGGAAAACAAGCTTGGACTCTGTGACTTGAGTCAACATGAAAACAAACTACAAGCTGGGGTCTCTGTGGGCCCCCACATATAAGCCGCCCCAATTAAAGGTTTTTTTCTTTATGAGAGTTGCCGTGGTCATGGTGTCTCTTCACAGCAATAGAACCCCATGATGGCCCTTGATTGCCAGGGTTTCCCCTTGTCTTTTTTTTCAGTTGTCCTGTCAGATGTGTGACAACACTAACTGTGGTCTGAATTTGTATTTAATTAATAATGATTGCTCTTTCAAACCTATCATATTTATACCATGAGTATAATATCACGGGCTTATCTTATTTGAAGACAGGTTTGTTCATTTGAAAAACCTCGGGTGTTTACCTGGTGAACTGCAAGAATATTTTCTTCTGCATACCAGTCTTTTACCAAACACACATCACATCATTTGTTCTCTACCTGAGCCTTGTCCTTTCAACCTGTTGACAGTTTTTAAGGAGTAGAATTTTAGATTTGAATGCAGTCTCCCCTGTCAGCATTTTCCTTGTGTAGAGGAGGCTTTGGTGTTTTATGTAAGAAGTCTTGGCCTGATCCAAGAGAACAAAGTATTTTTCCTGTGTTTTCTATTTACAGTTTATATTTGGGGGCTTTATACTTAGGTCATATGCAAGGTTTCATTTTTTGCATCTGTTTATCTTGTTCTAATAATATTTATTGAATTAAGATATTTACTTTTACTTATTTTTGAATTACTTTATTGCATGTGTATGATGTGTGGGGATGTGCATTCCATGGAATGCATGTGGGGGAGGGGTCAGAAAACATTTTGTAGGAGCCGATTGGCTCCTTTGACCTTAGCATGGGTTCGAGAGATCAGGCTTGCTCGGCAAGTGCCTTCACCCACTCAGTCACCTCCCCAGACCCTCACTGTCTCTTTTTGAAGCCCTAGGTAACACAGAAAAGAGGGCAGAGTTAGGCGGGGTAGAATTTGGAGGCACAGTGGCTAACTGGAAGTGGAAGAGTAAATGCTGTTGGGGGCTGATGGCTCTGGGTCCTGCTGCGTTCCAGCCATCCGGCATCGGCAATGATTCTTCTCTCGGTCCCCCTTCTCTTTGTAATAGGAGACTTATCGATACTTGGCCAAGCTGTTTTGCTTTCAATTAGATAATGTGTGTGTAGCTTGGGAGATGGAAGATGCTCAGCAGTGGTGGCCATTATCCTTCTCAAATGATCCATTTGAAAGTTCCAAGAACTACAGCATCCCCAGTTCCCGTTATTTGCTAATCGGAATCCGAATTGCTCGCCTAGGCTTCTTGGCAGCTTTTAAAGTCTTCCTGCTTCAGTCATTAGTAACTTCTTCTTCCTTCCATTTGGCATCTGTGTGGTTCCCAGGGTCCCTGTGTTGGGTACTTGGTACTCTTCATCCATATTCCTCTTGGTGTGTTCCCCTCGTGCCCAGCTCTTACTCCCAAGAAGCACGCTGGAGCCGACCACGGTCAAGACCGATGACACATCACCGCCTTCTGTCACTGTCAACTTCGCCCTGTTCCCCCTACAGCTCCTGGCACAGGGCAGGGTGGGCTGCAGCTATACCTGGGGCTCGGAAAGGAACTAGGTAGATACCATCTGTACTTTGGCTGGTCTCCACTTCTCCTCCATCTGAGACCAGTGCTTCTTTCTGGGTAAGGATTGTTTTCCTTAGCCAGGTGGTGAGAGGACCCCTGTGATCACACCATCAGGAGGTGGAAGCAGGGACATCTGAAGTTCAAGGGCAACCTCACTACATGTTGAGCTTCTGGCCACATGAGACCCTGATCTAAAATATCAAAAAGGAAGGAGTGGAAACTGTTTTCCCTGCTGGGTTTGGCCACACGTGGAGCCTTTTGTTCAGAATGAAACAGAAGTGGGACATCATGGGACAAGCCTCCCTGCTTTTTATTCCTTATTCATTATAGTTCAGGAAGATGGAAACCCCACATTCTGGTGGTCCTAAGCCTGAATGTGGGCATGTGTGTGCCCTGGGCACATGTGTGGAGGTCAGAGGACTGATGACCTTGAATGTCAGTCCTTACCTTCCGCCTTATAGGAAGCAAGGTCTCTTGTTCTCAGCCAAGCCAGCCAGTCTTTGGGCTTCTGGGAATAGTCCCGTGTCTGGCCCCTGGCCATACAAGTGCTGGGACTACAGATACTCTCTGCTTCGTTTGTTCCCACTTGGGTCCTGGACATCTCCACTCAGGGCCTCACAGTTTCACGGCAAGCACTTTACTCACTGAATCATCTCCACAGCTCCTGAAGAAATACATACATGTAATGTGTATCACAGCGGCTAGAGCATCACTCCACAGCAGCGGTGAGCAGCAGCAGAGGGCTCAAAAACCCGTGCGTGGCCGCTCTGGTGACCACGAGAAGGATGTCTCAGTTTTCAGAGCTGGGAGGACATATTTCTTTTTTGGTTTTTTATTTTTATTTTTCAAGACAGGGTTTCTTTGTATAGCCTTGGATATCCTGGAACTAGCTCTACATATCAGGCTGGCCTTGAACTCACAGAGATCCACCTGCCTCTGCCTCCTAAATGCTGTGATTAAAGGCGTGCACCACCACCGGCCAGCAGAAGATGTATTCTAATCCCTTTTGTCATCTTACTCTTTATAGAAATGCAGTGATTCGAAATTACTTTTATTTTCTTTAGTGTATTTCCTCCCTTACCTGTGTACTGAACTCAACAGTGAACTTGAACTCTGACCCTTTCAGTGTGCGTTCTTGCCAATGCCCTTAAAGTACACATAGCATGCTCAGCATCATAGAACGTTGTTCTTCCAGCCACACTGTCTTCCACTGGTGTCTCTCTGTTGGAATATGGGCCATGGCAAGAGAGTGAATTTCCTAACTGCTTGGAGCTCCCTGATTGCCTAGACATAAGCCGTTCCTGTGAAGACCTTGCGTCTTTTGAAGGATAGAGCTGAGGCAGGTGGCATTCACTACCCACCAGGAGGATCCATAGTGCCACTGCATGAGTCAGGGATGTGGCTTACCAGGTGTGCGCCCCATCTTCCCAGACCCTGCCTGAACAGTACTCCGAGGCTCCCCCCATATGGCAAATACAGCATCTGTAGCCCATTTTCCATCTTCTCTCCAAATCCACTGATGTGATGATGATCAGAAGAGGTTTCTGCTACATACTGAAGATCCCAGGCATAGAGCATACTGTTCACTTGGGTTCATAAGCAGAGGAGACAGGATAAGTTGTATCAGGGTCGGTTCTCTGGAAACAGCTGCAGGAGATAGGAGGCGTCTAGTTCAGAACCTTCCCTGTAGAGAGAAAAGAAATGAGGAGTGCCATGTGTAACTGAATGACTGGACAATCAGGTTCAGCTAGTCCAGCCATCCTGATAACGCCACAGAACTCCCAGTCAAGCAGGGTGCTGCACTTGGGTGAGGAGTCAGAGGTGAAAGGTGAAAGAAGACATTGGACTGCAGTGATTCTCACAGCATGGCTTCCAAAGGGCTTGGGGAGCTCTCCTTACATATCCATGATGGCGGCTGTCCTTAAACAAGGAACGCCATGTGATTCAGTCTGACTACCAGCCAGGAATTTGACACATGGTGTGTTTTGAATACTCACCTGCTCCCAGGCTGCCTCTGGGGGCTTCTGCACCGTTTAAGACCCTCACCCATCCCCCCAGGGCTGACTGTTGTCACAGGTGTCCATGTAGCTGTACCTCCCTTTAGTCCGGAGGCTATTCAGCCTCCATGGCCGGTGCCAGCCTGTTTTCTGTTTCGTTTGCACCTTCCTTGCCAGTGCATGCTCAGATCCTAGGGATTCCAATGATTAATAATGAAGCTTTCCTCTGTCTCTTGTTTACAACGTAAATTAGGGTTCTGGAATCACTTCAGCCAATGAGCATGCTCTCCTGTCTATACTGTTAGAATTGGAAAGCTGCCACTGAAGGCCCTTAAACAGTTGTCCCCAAACTTGTCATTGAACTCCTCCGGGCAATGAATACCCTCACCCTTAACTTGATGGCATCTTGTTTTTCTCAGAATTTAGTTAATCTAGGCATTTCCTCAATGCCTTCTTAATGCTGTTTTCTTAATTTATTGTGCCCTTTAATCTGGAACACATAAAATAGCAGCCAATTAATAAATTATGCTTCCCACAACCGAAACAAAAGCACATTAATTATTTCTAAACAATTAGGCTGCCTTCGACACAGTAGAGGGCTCCAGTGTATAACAACTGCTACAGAAGATGAGAATCGCCCACATTTTACACCCTGGAACTGCCTATCATCTTGTTCTCAAAGCAGCTTCATTTAGGAAGGTCAATGAAAATCACTGTACAATGGTGAGTACCAACTTGTCTAATTTCATGTCATCGTTTCTGAGCTCCACAAAAAGATCCCGCATGGCGCTCTCCATGAGCTTTATCTTGTAGATGTGTAGCCGGTCCTCTAGCTTGGAAAGGGGCCGAGAAACCCCAGCAAAAGTGAAAGTGGGGACGGACTCAGGAAACGGGACTGTCCCAACTCACCAGGAGCCTTACCCAGGGCCCTCTCAGCATTGTGTCTCCCCGAGCTGTGGGGAGAGGCTGAAACTGCAGGGAGTTGAATCACTCTAGCTGCCTGGACTTCGTTTTTTGGATAGGTTGCCATTTCTTCAGTGGTTGTCTTGTAAGAAAATCCTTTCCTAACCATTTGGCCTCTGAATTCCCCAAATGTTTCCCTGTTACCAAGCTTCACAATCTGTTGGTCTTGCTGGATAAGTCCAGGAAGAAATAGATGTTTTGAAACTACCAAAAAAGAAAAAAAAAGACATATAAAAATTATTGTGTCAAATCATTTTTTTCCTTTACCTGTCACTTTTTATGGCACACAGTCAACAAGAGCTTTCTGAACCTCCTTCTACCTAAGGCCCCCTTAAAAGCAAGCTGCGGTGGCAAGGAGGATCACTGCTGCGGGTTGTGCTCACATCCTTACAGAGCCAGGCCCACACACCTGCCTTAGTTGGCTTTCTGTTGCCATGATAAACACCATGACCAACAGCAGCTTGGGAAAGGAAAGGCTTTATCACCTTACAGGTTACAGTTCATCACTGAGGGAAGTCAGGACAGGAACCAGCAGGAGGCAGGAACCCAGAGGCAGGAACTGAAGCAGGGGCAGTGAAAGAATGTTGCTTATGACTTGCTCTCACCTTTCAAGTTCCTGCAAAACAGCCCATTAAACTTTGAGCACTCAATGGCTTTGTCAAACCACAGTTCCAAATACTTCTACAATCGTCCAAAAGCAACATGTCAGATCTGTCACAGCAAGAGCCTATTCTCTGGTACCAAATTGTGTTATCCGGGTTTCTCAAGAGGAACAGAACAAATGAGATAGGAAAAAAAAATATGTATGTATTAATAAGTTAAAAAGTGACACAAATAACTGAGTACCTGGGATTTCAGACTTCACTTTTGGGTGGGTTCAGGCCTTCAGCAAGACACTGTCAAGTTGATTAGAGCAACTACCTCATCTTAGTGCCAGGACCTACTTTACATGTTACCTTCGATTTCTGCCCACTAAGGAAATCCATCCAGCAGCTTGGAAATGAAGCTTTCCGTAATGCCTTTGGCTTGACAACTAGTTCCAGGAGTATGTCCAGTAAAGGGCAGAAGGGTTTTAATAAGAATGGCAAAGCTCAGGGCTCACTTACCTCCCTTCTCTTTAACCTGTCTGCTCAATATTCAAGGTCTATAATTAGGAAAAAGTCACTAATATTGTCTATTTAAGGCAACTGGTTATTACTTTCAGTTTCTATAGCGGTCTCAACCCCTCCACATTAAGGAGTGGAGAGCACCACCCACCCTCTCTAGGAAGTGTGCAGAGCTCTGTGGCAGCCTGCCTGTGGAAGTCCCTTTATTGATTGAGCTATTTATGCTGCATACGCTTATCCCAGTGATTTTCACCCAGGAAAATTAGTACTGCCGCCATCCAGCCTTTCAATTAAGTATGCTGTGCTATGAGATGTATCATTTAGATTTTTATTAATTTAAGCATTTTATGTCAACAGAAGGTAGATCATCATTTACTGGTGCAATGTGGTATCTCACAAAATACATACATGTCATGGAAAAGTAATTAACCCTCTCATTCTACTGCAGAACAGATGTGTGACTGAATGAGTGTTGGGACCCAGGGGTACATTCAGGCATTTATTTATTCATCTATATATTTATTTATTTATTTTTCAGTCATTAGATGGTTGACTTAGAGACCTCATTGAAAGTTTTTCAAATACTGTTCTTTTTCATCTCAGCACACATACCCCAAATCTACCCTATCACCACCTATCATTAAAAATGGGTTTGGAGTCATCCCTCCAAGTTATCTGTTCAGCTCTGGGTCATTGTAGTCACGTCAAGCCATAGCTGGATTGGCCCCGCTGTTCCTGCCGAAGGAAGGCTTGATGACTGGGGTGTGGAGGATGTCTAGCACACAGAGGACTTGGTTGCTGAAGACCCAGAGGAGACTTAGGAACAGCTGTGTGGGGCAGCAGAGTACTGGAAACCAGCATTTCCTGCACAAACACCAGGAAGACGTTAAATGAAGCGACCCTGACCGATGGCAGGCCATCTTTGCCTCTTGGTGTGTCCTCTTCCTACTCCAGTAAAAGCTGTAGTTTCTTGAGCATTTTCTCTAGCACCATCCTCTCTTGCTTAGACTCCACAAAGCTGCCTTATAAAGGCCTGCTCCAACTAAGCCCTTCTGGACTTATATTTTGCATGGAAACCTCGGACTGTCTTCTGTTAAGGGCTTCTTCAGCAGTTCCCACACACCAGCAAGAGGCCCCGACCTCTGAAGGGCAGCAGATCATGTGTAGTCTAGCCTCTGTGCACTTTCAGGCTCAGCCCAGGCTCGTGGCTGTAACATGCCAGGTTCTTGCCTGCCCCAGGCACTTTACATTCAGCTCCCATGGCCTGAAGCAGGCTTCCTGAAGCTTTGTATCTGCCTGACTCTTTACCATGCTGTGACTCCCAGCTTTAGCCTCGCCTCTTGAGCTCACCACGAGAATCACTTGCCTCTAAACCATTCCTTTAGGTTACGTCTTTATTTATTTAGCACAGCATTCTCTATCACTTGTATTTGATGCCTACCTGTTTCCTTGTTGAGGATGTCAGAATGACCTCATCAGTCTGGTTCTCTGGTGTGCCCTTGATGTCCAGCATGCTATCTAATAAACTTGAATACCACACAAGAATCAATGCATTAATATTGTTACCAGACTAGCACTGAGCTAAGCTCTGTGTTCCAAGCATCTCTGTTCCTGAATTCTTCATGATGACTTTTGCGCATAGAACAATTTGATGACAGTTTAAATGATGGCCGATCAGGAAGGGCTATTCTTATTCTTCATCCTCCAGTGGAACAGTCGAACATGGCCACTCCCACTTCCCCATACCAAGACTTACACCCATACATATAAATCACCTGCTGGAAAGACAGAATGTTTTCTTCAATCCCATTTTGATAGAGTCCTTCCTCTAAGCAGTTTATGCCATGGTGGTGCTCTGCATCCTAGAAGGTACACACATCTTCTTGGGAACTCAAGCTGTAGTAACAGACCTGGGTCAATGGTACGCGCAGATATATGAGTTTTCTAAACTATTGAAGAACATAAATATCACCCAATGAAGATTTGTGTAGTTTTGTTGATTTTCTTGTTTGCTTTGGTGTTATGAGATGGGGGTCTCATTAGCTCAGGTTGGCCTCAAATTTGCTGGGTGGTTGAGACTGTGCTGCCATGCCCAGCTGAGATCTGTACAGTTTTATAGTTAACAAGTATGGTGGTGTGAAAGAAAATGGCCCCCAAAGGGAGTGACACTATTAGGCGGTGTGGCATTGTTGGAGTGGGGTGTCCTTGTTGGAGGAAGCGTGTCTCTATGGGAGTGGGCTTTGAGGTCTCCTATGCTCAAGCTACTCCCAGTGTCAGAGACCATTTTCTGTTGCCTGCAAGATGTAGAACTCTCCCAGCACCACATCTGCCTGCATGCCGCCATGCTCCCTGCCATGATGATAATGGACTAAACCTCTGAAACTGTAAGTGAGCCACCTCAATTAAATATTTTCCTCTATGAGAGTTGCCAATGGTCATGATGTCTCTTCACAGCAATAGAAACCCCCCAACTAAGACACAAAGTAAAAGGGAGATGTTTCATGAATGCTCATAAACCTATAATGGGAGGGGACAGTGGAGGTCCACCCACTGATGTCAAGATTCCTCCACAGCATTCCATTTGAGCATTGTCAGGCTCCCTAAGAATGACCTTTAGTGGAGGTCTCAGCACGCTGTCTTTGAGCAGATCATTCTACTGTTGGGCTTCTGTGATAATGAGAGGTAATTATTCTCATCAATTGAAAGCTGCCTCGTCTGATTTCATCAGGCTCCTATTCTGTCCCATGAAGCTGCAAAGGATGCGTAAATAGGCCTTGTCCCTCCTACCATCAGGTAGGCAAATCCTGGGAGCACCTTGGCAGGGCAAATTGCAGCCAGGCTTCTGAACTACACAGCAGGGACTTCAGTCTATCTCCACCTTTTTGTAGCTACTTGAACTTAAGTTACTTCCTCTCTCAGCTACAGGCTTGTCGTCTGTAAATTAGGGAGTGAACTGGTTTTTCACTTTACTGACATGACTAAAATAAAGCATTTACAATAATCACCACAGCAAATCTCAATAAACGTTGTCAAGTTACTGTTATCATTGGATCTGCAGCTAGCCAGCTCTTTGAAACTTAGCCTCTTCTGAAGAATATGGAAAATGGTTCCCACCAAGGTTTGACCCAGTGTTGACATCAGCCAGTCCTGAAATATGAGAGATGATTCAACCAAGCAGAAATATATGCATCTGTTAGCATTATCTTATAGAATATCATGAAAAACTGTCATGTTCTTGTTGAAATCAGATGATTGTGTCTTAGGAATATTTATTCAAGATCTTTGACACACTGGGGTGGGACTGGCAGGCCTTGCTGGTGGTATTTTCTAAGAACAACACTTTGTTCAGATCTTGGTTAAGGATCAGTCAATGGTAGACAATGCGGTGTATGCCACAAAGCTTTCATTGGGCAGAAGATACTTGCGAACTATCACTGCCTCTCAGTTCTTTGAGAGGAACTGTAGGAATTTCGTGACCATATTCACAGAGTCCTTTCGGTATCTCAGACTATGGTTCATTTAGAATTAATGCTGTCAGCTTTTTAAAAAATGTGGTATTCTGTTCTTTTGTTGTTTGTTCATTTATTTATTTTTTTCTCCTTGCAAAAAATTTCTCTTAGGAAAAAGAAAAAACAAAACTAAATCAAGTAGCTTTCCGTGGTGTCGATGTTTTCCCACATGCTAAGGCTGTAAGTCTACTTGGTCTTCTTCCTTTTAAAGAATATTTTTTATTTATTCTTTAGTAATCCTATGCAGGTTTACAGGGTAGTTGATCATATCCACTCAACTCTCCCCTCTCACTTCCTCCATTCCCCCAGCATATTCCCTCTCTCCTTTCTAGTCTCTCCTCCTCCCCTTCCTCTTCCTACTCTTCTTCCTCCTTCATAACACATTGAACCTCCATTAGGGCTACCTGCATACACATGGGTATGGGGCCATCCCCCAAATGGATAACTACCCAGAGGCCCAGAAGGACAAAAGACTCTCTTTCCCCCAGCAGGTATCAGTTGCTCCTCAGCCAGGGGTGGGGCCTCATGAGCCCCTCCCCATCCACTTTGGACCGTTGACTGGTTTGGTCATCTTCTGTAGGTCTTACATAGGGAACCATAATGCTGTGAGGTCCTGAGGACAATGTCCACGCCGTGTCCAGAAGACAGCCGCATCTCAGAGCACTCCTTCCCCTCCTCTGGCTCTCACTCTCTTTCTGTCTCCTCTTCCACTATATTCTCCGAATCTTGGGTAGAGCTGATTTAGCTGTCCCATGTGGCACTGAGCACGCCACACTCACCAGCTTTCAGCACCTCTGTCCTGACGGCTGCCCAGTACACATAGCAGCTTCTTTGACCAGGGCCTGAGAGCTGCACCAATCTGTGGGTATCAACATAAATATTTAGACTGCAGTTTGACATCGTGTCCATTTAGCAAAACAACAAGGTGGTTTCTTTCTGCAGGCCTATGACTTCCTGAGTCATGGGCTTCTGCTCAGGTTTACAGTACAAGTATGAACTCCGTCCTGTGGAACAGGTCTCAGATCCAATCAGAAAGCAGTTGGTGACCCGCATTAGTCATGCCACTGTTGTGCCCTTGGACAGATCTAGACTGGACGGTTGGTTTTGTAATATCAGGGTCTACCGTTGGGAAAGTCCACTGAATGCTTTTCTCCCCCAGTGGCCTGTATAGCACCTTCTGGCAGTAGGAAAGCTAGCTTGGGTGAAGGTAGTTTCCATTACAGTTCCAGTTTAAGTTCTCTATATCTTGGAGCCAAAATGCACTGTGTCTTCAGCAGTAGGGTCTTGCTGTCTAATTATGACGGCCAACCAAGAGCATTGGCAATAGCGTGTGTTGTTAGAGGGCTCATAGGGAAGTGTCCCATGCCTGGTACTGAGATTTTCGTGTAATAACCTGTGTCATCTTGGGAAAGCATTGTCCATCCACTCAGTGTACCTCAGTTCAAACTCCTTCTAAAAGAAATCTCATTTTTAGTAGTTTACTAAGTAGTGGGCTTCCATAGATGTTTTCATACAGTCCTAATTTGGGTCAACCCACTCCTTGGCCTCTCTGTTTCCCCATCCCCTCTCCCTGACCGGCACACAACGTTTCTCCACAGTCTCACTCAGCATGGTTTTAGGATTGTTCATCTTAGAGACATCAAGGTCTTTCTGCTAGCCACTGTGTCTCCTCTGGAATCGCCTTGCTCACTCACTGAGCACTTGGCTCTGTCTTAGTCCAGGAGTCCCGAAAACTGGGTCCTCCAGTCCCATTCCTTCTGCGAAGCAGCTTGGAGCTGGTTTCTGTTAGCATTCTGAGGCTTTTCTGTAAATGGTGACGCAGTGTGTTTGCACAGGCCACAGATGAGCAAAGCCAACGGGCTCTTGAAGTGGTTGTCCAGCATTTTTATAAACTTACCATGTCCTTATTAGCAAATCTGCGGCTTCTTCCTTACAAAACGAAACATAGAAGTCCCAGGAGAGAGAGAGGCATGTGGCTCTCTCTCAGATGCGGTGTGGGAGCACCACCGTTCTTCCCAAGGTTAGCCGACCAGCAAGCAGTCACAAACTGGTTTTGTCCAGCCAGCCATACCTGCGGAAAAGGAAGGTCATTTGCTTCCGTGAAAAATCTCGACTCGCCCTGTTTGGTTTCGTATCTCCCGCCCAGCCTCAAATTCACTTCCACTCCCATCCTCAGACCCGCTCTTCTGCCACCCATGGCCTTCTTTCTCAGCTGTGGATGACATCAGCAGTGTGTTCCCGCTGCTCTGGCACCTGTGGTGCCAAGACCACTGATGAAAAGCCCCGGTGCTGCTGGTAGACACCGTGGCTGCTCCAGCCCTTCCTTCTGCTGGGCTCCTGCTTTGCCGAGTCCTCCTGTATGTCCTCCTTTGGCCCCTCCTCCTCCGTCGTCTCCCAGATCCTCTCTCCTGCTCTGCTTTCTAAGCCCTTGCTCTCCTGATGCCGCTGTAATCAGTAATACCATCTTCACCTTCGCACCCCAGACACTTCTGGGTGCCGCTGGATCTGCTCCCATTCTCTCATTCTCCCTCCTCTTGTGGGAAGTGGGGTTACCTTGCCAAAGCCAAGTCCTCACCATCCCTTTTCATGGCCTGTGCACCTCCTTGGTCTGGCCCTTCCATCCCATTCCTCCATCCTGTCTGCCTCCCGGTGTCCGTGGCTTCCTGCTTGGTGGCTTAAACACGATCACAACTTTCCCACAAGATAACAAACCTTTTTTCCAACTCAGCTTTGGCTTGTGGCCCCGACTTCCTCTTCAGTCTGGGTAGCCCTGGTTTTCTCCTGCCTTCCCATCATCACCCCCGATACTGTTGGCTGCAGATGTCGTGATGGAGCCTCTGATTCCCAGGCAGTGGCCTCCCGGAGTCTCCCTACAGACTCCTCTGTTGTACTCTACAGCACCACCCTACCCCTCCTCCTAGGACCCCCCCCCCCCCCGTTCCCCCGCTTCCTCCACTTCTCCCCATTGCCCCTTGAACGCTGATATTTTCCTCAGTTGATCGGTCTCCTCTGCTCTGATATCTTCAGGTTCTACATATATGATCTGTCTAACCTTCTGGGTCCATAGTGACATTGCACCCCACCCCCAGGACACTTCTACCTCTGTTTACAGTGGTCCAAAGTGACCATGAGGCGACCACTGAAAGCCAGGTACTGTACCCCCACTCTCCACAGACAGCTTGCTCCCCAGTTACCATCTTCCTGGGCTCTCAGATTGTTCTCTTCCTTTCTTTCTAGGGTCATATACCAGCAGCCTAACTGGTCCCCACGCCTTTGGTTTCTCCATCTGTCACTGTATTTCACATAGATTCAAACAAACAAACAAACTGATTATACTTAAAATCTTCCCATGTCTCCGTTTCTCATCCAAGCTCAAATCCACTCTGTTAGCATCTCCCTGGTACCTTTTCACCCTG
The DNA here is from genome assembly GCF_004664715.2 of Peromyscus leucopus. Classification (NCBI taxonomy): domain Eukaryota; kingdom Metazoa; phylum Chordata; class Mammalia; order Rodentia; family Cricetidae; genus Peromyscus; species Peromyscus leucopus. The sequence continues at coordinate 20,122,501 of NC_051076.1, forward strand.
TCTCTAAGCCATTGCCGTCTTCCCTCCTGGTGCTCCCAGACCTGTGTCTCCTTCAGAAGTCGGTCTCTAGGGGAAGGGGAAGGGAGGACCATGTCAGTAGCGAATACCTGCAGACCTCCTGGGGAGCAAAGATGGCAGGGTCGTCCCTCTCCGACACCAAGGCACAGCAGGCAGGGACACCAAACAGCTTGCTCCTGAGCCCTTTGCTTTGTCCTGGTGTCCTGAGGACCAGCTACCCTCTCCTCTCGGCTTCTGTGCTCTCGGGTGATGATGCTTCCACGGTCTTCCCCTTACTGCCTTCACTCCAAATGCCAGGCAGCAAAGGCCTTTGTCCCTGGACCCCCCCCCCCTTGTCCCAGAGCTTGTCTCCTGGTGACCATGTGTGGGACATGAAGCATTGTAGGCACATGACTGTAAACCTTGTCATGCTGCGGCCACTTGTCACCTAAATCTGTAGTTTCAATGCCTGACCTTCATGTACGGCGGGTTGAACTAGATAGAGACCATCCGCACGGCGTTCGTCCTGGTGAGGTGTATTGATCACTTCTTGTATCTGTTGTAAATAAACTAATTTATGTAAAGCCAGAGGACATGGAAGAACAATTATAAATTAAGTAGACAAAAGAAAGAGTCTGAAACCAGAAGCACTTGCGACAACTCTTAGTGGTGTTTCCTGAAGTGTGGCAGTTCTGTCCCTGAGGTTGAAGCCAAAGGCTGAGGGCCTAGAAAAATGACTCAGCCGTTGAGCATGCTTACTGCTCTTCCAGAGGACCCAGGTTCTGTTCTCAGCACCTGGGTCAAGCAGCTCACAACCACCTATAACTCTAGCTCCGGGGGATCTAGCCCAAGGGCCTCCTCTGGAACCTCTCCCCCACCACATCAATTAAAAACAAATCTTTAAAAAAAAAAATCAAAGGCTGAGCCTGCAAAAACCAGGTGGTCTCCAGGCTTGACCGCCCACGAGAGCCGCTGTAACGTCTGTCTGTCCTTTGTTTGCCAAAGTGACCCGGGCCGAGTTCTTGGGAGACCTCGAGGAGAGCCAGCGCTAAAGGGACAAATACAGCTCTCCTGAGGGAAAGTTGGAGCCCTTCGGAACCCTGAGTGGCCTTCCTGGGATGTGGAGAGTGACTGTCTGCTGTGCAGAGTGTGGGTGGGTGTGAGTGTCTGCCTGTGCAGAGTGTGGGTGTGTATGAGTGTCTGCCTGTGCAGAGTGTGGTGGGTGGAATGCTGTGCAGAGTGTGGGTGTGACTGTCTGCCTGTGCAGAGTGTGGGTGTGACTGTCTGCCTGTGCAGAGTGTGGGTGTGTATGAGTGTCTGCCTGTGCAGAGTGTGGGTGTGTGTGACTGTCTGCCTGTGCAGAGTGTGGGTGTGTGTGACTATCTGCCTGTGCAGAGTGTGGGTGGGTGTGACTATCTGCCTGTGCAGAGTGTGGGTGGGTGTGACTGTCTGCCTGTGCAGAGTGTGGGTGTGTATGAGTGTCTGCCTGTGCAGAGTGTGGGTGTGTGTGAATGTCTGCCTGTGCAGAGTGTGGGTGTGTATGAGTGTCTGCCTGTGCAGAGTGTGGGTGTGTGTGACTATCTGCCTGTGCAGAGTGTGGGTGTGTGTGACTGTCTGCCTGTGCAGAGTGTGGGTGTGTGTGACTATCTGCCTGTGCAGAGTGTGGGGGTGTGTGACTGTCTGCCTGTGCAGAGTATGGGTGTGTGTGACTGTCTGCCTGTGCATTACCAGTAGAGTGGAGAGGAAGGCTGCTGAAGCCTCCCAGAGTGAACCAAAGCCTCTGATGTATAAAGACAAGCAGATGCAGAACATTCCAGCTCCTGTCCTTGACAGGTAACTGAAGCCGTTACATAGAGAGCTCTCCTGGGTCCTGTCCACCCATGTTCTTGCACTGAGAAAAGGATTTTTATATTAGCTTACTTCCAAAAAAGAAACCCTTATACGTTCCAGTTTATGAACATTTACTAACATTAAGTTTTTATTTTCAGAGTCATCTGGAATGTTAAATGGATAATAAAATGGCAGTGGCCGGGGCCCTATAATCTGGACACACAAAGAGCACGACCCAAAAAGAAAATAAAAATCAACCAGAAAATAATGCTCTCCCAAGTCTTCTTAGGTGACCACAGTACCCCTAGCACTGGACACCTTGAGATGAGAAGAGAGAATAATACCATTGTGTATACCCCAAATGCCATTTCAGAATGTCCAGAATTTGATAAGGACCACATTATATTACATCAATATAGTTTATATCTATACTGTTTGGAGACAAAAAGATTTGACTTTGTCAGCATGCCAGGTTCTAATGAAAGGTGCCCAGGACTCTGCCTCAGTGAGCACTTCTTTGAGGACTAGAATGTTCTGAGGATACATTTGAAGTCAGTGCTTCCAGATTTCCCCATAATTCCCAGCAGGTCCTGTGTGAGATCACTTGCTCGTCTCCAGCCTTTCTTTTCTGGTGTCATGAGGGTACCTCCACTCACCCTTGGGGGATGTTTATGGAACTCCATCAGCCCTCTGTCTGAAAGGCCCTGCTAACAGTCATGCATGCTGGGTTTATAAGATGGTTACAAGAAAATGGAGGTGGGGGCAGGGTGCCAAACACTGCCAGAGCTTTTATCTTTGACATTACAAAGAGGTCCCTGGCCGAGGGCCAGACTGGAGTTTACGGGAATATAAAATGCAGACATGTGCTTTCTGGTGGCGGGGCGCCAGGACTCGGCGCACCACACAGCCAGACAGCACTTCACTTCCATGGGATGCACAGTTGCTAGGAAGAGCATCCTCGTCGTCGTCGTTGTCGTCGTCGTCGTCATCATGGTGGTTCAGAGCAGGGTCACTCATGGCTGTGTGGTAGGACAAAGAAGAGCTATGCCATGTGCCTGGCCTCCTGGCCTCCCAAGCCCGGACAGAGGTGGTCCTGCCAACCATGACTGCAGCGACCGCCCCCCCCCCCCCACCCGCACCACCAGGAGCACCCAGGCTCCAGAAGCAGGTCTCTGCAGGAATTAATTGCTGTCACTGAAAGAAGACAAAATGGATCCCCTCTACTTTGAAGCAAAGTTTAGGTGGTGTTTTCCTCAAACTGTGACATAATCTTATGAAACTTGTTGCTCACTTGACATACGGTCTGAGATTTCTGGTGCTGCCCTATTAAACATAAGTAAGTTCTGGTGGATTTGTGCAATCCAGCTCTGAAAAAAAGAAAAAAAAAAGATTAGGAGGCTACTGGAAGCTGCACTAACTGATGCTAAGGCATGGCTTCTGATCCCTAATGAAATAATTGCCTTTGGTTACTCCATCGATGACCTTCTTTGAAAGTGTCTCTAGACTTATGTCCCAGGACTAGTTATCTGAAATGGCTAGTGTGGACCCCAGCTAAACTCCCTAGTTGTTTGAGGACCACAGGTTAAGTAATCCAATGTGCTTGTTTCAAGGAGATAAGCAAATACCATAAATGGCCTGGGGTTTGGATATTGTCCCTGCTGATAATGATATACATGGCTGTTAGCGGAAACACATGACTTAAACCACCATAGTCAAAGTCTTGGGTTGGCAGCACGCAGTGCCATGTTGAGTACAGTCTTTGTCCTGTGCCACGCGCCCTCTGTGCTCTGGCTGGGGTGGTGTGGGAGAAAACACAGCTTCCAATAGCGTGAAGGGGAAGAGGGAAGGAAGGGGTGTGCAATTTGCACAACCATGGATGCCCAAAGTCTCGGCTCTCAGAATTTAAGGACTCTCCTCAGGCACAGCAGACACCTATGTAAGTGACCAGTGAACGGGAATGATTAGTTTCCATCTCCATGGTAACCGAAATCAAGTTCTCACCTGGGGAGGCCCATGGCAGAGCTGGGAGTGGAGTTCCTCCATGCTGCTTTCGTGGTCCCCGCCACACAATGCCTCACGCACAGAACTTGCTATTGTCCACCTATTTTATTTCGGAGCTGAGGGTCAAACCAAGGGCCTCACAGCTAGGCCAGCGCTCTAGCACATCGCCACCCCCCATCCTATTTTTCCATATCTTTGGGGCAACTGCACGTAACCCACCCTACCCTCCACCACCAGGATGTCGCCCCTTAAAGCTAACTTGAATCCGCTCTGTAGCAGTTTAAAGCAATTTCCTGTCTGTTCGCAGAGGTGAGTGAAAGCAGCTGCTCCTGGAGAGGGACATAAAAAAGATTAAGGAGCCGGGGCTGTGGTTTCAGTCTCCATTAAAACAAAACCTGTCCTGAAATTTGGGGGTATGCTTTATCTTAATGGCTGCCTACATTCGGACAGTTTTCCTGTAAAAATCTTTGCATTTTTCCCAGAGTCTCAAACCTCCCACCTCGTGTTTACAGAAGGAGACTGGCAGGACTCTCTGCCGGGATCATGTGCGTTTACAGCTGCACAAGCCATCCACTTGAGAGTTTCTCCACAAATGTGAAAAGAATGTGTTTGAATTCGTGCTCTCGTAAGCCAAGCCAGTGGCCTGTCGTGCATTCTCAGGAGCGTATCTTTCCAGGATGAGGGAGGGTGCATGGAGGTGCCTCCTTAAATATCCTCACATAATGTTTAACTGCCTTTGCATGTTGGTCTGTCATGCCCGCCGCGGCGTGGGGAAAGCCAGTCAGTCTTCAGCAGGCCCCAGTGGTGAGGCTCAGTTTTCAAGCAGCCCTAACTCTGTAGATGCATGCTCCTTTTTCCATCTGTGTAGACCTGGTTTTGTAGAAGTCGGCGCCCTTTCTCTGAGACGGAGATTTCTCCTGTGGGATGGGGAGAGGAGATGGGGGGTGTTGCAGGTGTAAAAGGATTTGGCGACTCTCGGAGCTCGGCCGTGACCTGACCACCCCTTTCCTCCTGGAAGTTCTCTGTAGCTGGCGAATGAACTCTGAACCAAGATTGGGTGGAATGTGTTGCCTCGGAGAGCTGTGGAGTTGCACTAGAACCAACCAGTTTCGGCCAGAGTGAAAAGCAAACGTACATTTGCTTGCAAATGACTAGTCAGAACACACAGCAATTGATTCTATCTCAAGTTGAGAACATTCTTTCCTCTTCCTCCACTTCCCTTCATGCCTCCTTTGCCCATTGGCTGCTCTGGGGTTATAATAGTGAATGCTCTCGTTTTAGCCTTTTTCCATGTTATGAAAGAACCATTTTCCCCCTAAGTTAAATCTGAACCGCTTTCAGTAATTTCTGCCAGAGGAAGTGGAAATTGGTTCCAGTCGAGCTATTTCCTGTTAATCATAAAGGTTTTTGGGTTTTTTTTTTAGTGATCCTGTATGTTCATCTATTAGTCCCAGTATGTTATCCATGAACCTAAGTACTACAGTCAAGGACACTAAAGATTAGATGTTTCCATCCTGGTTTTTATTTCGGGACTCTCAGCTTCTCTCCAGAGAACAGGCGTGATATTTGAACCTTATGCTACTTTTTTAAAAGTAAAAGCACATGCTTCCTTCCCTTTAACACACAGAATTACAGCATTACTAGGCAAGTGTATAAACGTTTGTTAATTTTCCTTCCTCTCCTATTCTCCTCTCTCTCTCTCCAGTCAATCTAATTAGAGTTTACATGGGGATTGGCTAACAGGAAATACAGGGAGGCGGCCTGCCTTTCTCCTTTTCCCCTTCTTTTTAATGAGAACCATCTGAAATTAAGCTAGCACAAGAGTTCCAACATCAAACTCTTGCAGACCAAGCAAGCACAGCTGTCTGTGGCTTCCTGCTGCAAGATAGACCTGCGTTGATGCCCCTAATGCGTCATCTGATGTCGCCAGTGGCTGCTTCCCCAAGGATGTGTTCCACCACCTGTGCCAAGACCCCACCCTATTGAGGAAACCTGGCTCTCTCATTCATGGTGACTACTGGCCCCTGGAAGTCCTGGTGTGTACATCTGGCTGGGTGAATCCAACTGTGTCGATTGGCATCTTTTATGTGGTGGTGAGATTTTTGTGGAATCATCTGCTTTTACATTCAGGAAACCAACTCTGGGCTATCAGTTTAGCATCTGCATAGCAGGGGTGTGTATGACCTCGATCCATCCAGGGAGAGGAGATCAGGGAAGTTTGGGCAAGAGAGCTTGAAGTGGCTTAGAATGATGTGTTGGTAGAAGCCAGAGAAGTTCACTGAGCCCACTCTCCGGCTAGACATTGCTGCTCTTCTTTGAAAGTATGGATCCTGAGCCAGTGTGGGATTTCTTGCACTGGTTGGCCACATTTTAGATTCTAAATTATGGCCAGTAGCCGTGTGTCTAATAAATACTACACTGTAGTGGAAACATGTCCTTCTCCAACATAGTCATGATGGCATAATATCAGAAGTGTGAGTCAAGGTAGAAGTGTTATATGAAAAAACAAAAAACAAAAACAGCAAACAACATTCCATTTCCTTGGTTGTTATTGTCATTGCTGTCAACTTAAATAATTAATTTTGGTCTTCTAAGACTCTTGGCCATTGGGTTGGGGATTTAGCTCAGTGGTAGAGCGCTTGCCTAGCAAGTGCAAAGCCCTGGGTTCGGTCCTCAGCTCCGGAGAACAAAATACTCTTGACCACAGATCACAAAAGTTAGCTTCCCTCCCCTTAGTCATCCATTGTGTCACCACGCACTCACTGAGTGTCTTACCAAGTGGCCCTGGGTGTCAGATCTGAGTAGGTCGGGGTCCCTCAGAGAGTCCTGGGCTAGTCCAGAGACAGTCTGACCAGATGATAACTGACAGCACGTTGCCATAGGAACCGTGCAGACTGGCTTCCAGGGCTCTGTGGTCAAGCTGACTCACAGGGCGGTCAGAGGTGCCCTGGTGCAGGGCAGTGAGGGCTGAGGACTTAAGGGACAATGGGAACAACCCACACAGCGAGGGCTGGAGGCTGAGGGAGGATCGGTAATGTCGTCCTCTGTCTGAAAAAGTAGGTGCCAAACAGAAAGACAGGCCAAGTGGATGTGCAGGGCACAGAGGTGATGGGGAAGGGTGGCTGATGGACTGGGGGGGGGGGGTATGAAGAACTTGGATGGTCAGGAGGAACAGGGGGAGGAAAGGGCACTCAGATTTACCTAAGGGCGGCTGTCAGTTCAGCCTCCACTTAGCTATTTCTACATTTTTACTGTTGGTTTGAAGACTGGCTATTGAAGGGCTTCCCAAGGTCTGTGGGAGAGTGGCCACCAGGAGTGGGACTGCTGCTGCAGTCCCTGATCGGTCCAGTGGGGGATGGTCACCAGGTAAGGAAACTGGGAGTAATAGAAAAGAAGACTTTTGGGGACATCCCATGGGTCAGCCCAAGGGGCTGCCTGGACCAGCCTGATCTAACTGTACTAGTCAGGCTGCTCTAGAAGATCAGAACCTGATAGAATGACTATTTATATTAAAAGTTAATTGATTAAATTAGCTTACGTTATAGGGCTGGAGATGTCCAGCAGTGATGCTTTGGAACCAGAGAGGAGGAACCTGAAAATTGCTCAGCCTCCAAAGCCTGCAAGATTCCAGGAAAGCCGAAGGTCTTCAGTTCACTTTGGAAACCAAAGAATACTAGCCTCATTCTAGCATACTAGCATCAGTGAAAGAATAAACAGCAGCAGCAGCAACAACAACAACAGACCTCACTAGCAAGAGTTAAAGGCCAAGCAAGCAAAGAAAAACTTTAAAAAAGGGAGGGAGAGAGGGAGGGAGGGAGGAAGGAAGGAAGGAAGGAAGGAAGGAAGGGAGGAAGGAAGGAAGGAAGGAAGGAAGGAAGGAAAGGAAGGAAGGAAGGAAGGAAGGGAAGGAAGGAAAGGAAGGAAGGAAGGGAAGGAAGGAAAGGAAGGAAGGAAGCCTTTTTCCTTTCATGTTCCTTATCTTGGCTTCTGTAAGAAAATACCACCCATATTTTGGGTGACTCTTCCCACATCAGTAAAAGTAGTCAATATTATTCTCCTATAGATGCCCATAAACCAAGTCAATGTAGACAACCTCTCACTGAGACTCTGTTGGGGGTTTGCGAATCCTTCAGCTTGTGTTTTGAGTTATCTTTTATCATTTGTAGAAAACTCATTCTTTGTTTTGTTTGCTCGTCTTGCCTTGCTTTGCTTTGCATTGATTTGCAGGGCTAGGGATGGAACCCAGGCTGGCTGGGCACATGCTAGGCAAACTCTGCCATTGAGCTGTGCTTCCAGCCCGTAGTAATACATTTGATACTTTAGAGATATATATGCATGAAATGAACATTTTATCCACCTTCTAAAGGCAGATAGGAGGCCACCTATTCAAGCCCTATAATTAGTAAAGCTGAAATTTGAAGAGGATTTTCTTTTTCCTAGATAAGTTGCCCTGAATGATAGCAAGTATTGTTGTTGTCTTTGGATAAGAAAAAAAAAAAAAAAAGAAACAAAGATGTGTGTTTACTGGTTTCACACTTCAGGATCTGGGAGATGAACATACTCGTTTCCCCTCATATTTGTGCACTGAAAAGAATGGAAGGCTGAAGCTCTGCTTCCCTTTCTGCTGATAGTCACGAGTCCTGTGTGTGTGCATACACAACCGAGTGTGGTCCTCTAGCCTGGAGCTGGGAGAGGTGAGGCAGACCCCACTGTGGGCACAAACGTGCGAAGCCTACAGGAGCGGAGTGAGGGAGGAACTGGCCGTGCAGAGACACTGACCACGGTGGAACATTCCAGCAGGTGTTAGCTTCAGCTCTGAGCCCTGAGCATGGCTCCTCCAGCCCCAACATGAAGCGCCCTCAGCACCATTGTCATCAAATGCTTGAGAGCGCTCTCCGAACCTCTGCGTTTGTTAAGTAAATAAAGGGTCATCCTCCAGGAACAGCCCATCACACTGTGTTCCCGGTGGCACATTTAGTTGTAATTCCCATGTGAAGTTGCTTTCTTCTGGGGCCAGGCTGTCAATCATCTTCTGCACGCACTCCAGATGTGTTTGCAGTCCACATTAGGGTCTTTACTGTTTTTCCCAATGCAAGTAGTGGACCATGGTTGAAGATACTTAGGCTGTCTCAACTCGCAGATAAATTTCACCCCTGAAGCAAGCCCAGGAGAAAGGCAAATTCAGATTGTATGAAGACGGTCTAGAGGAAGGAGGCTGGGCTCGGAGCCACACCAGCAGCCTTGGCAGTTGGGGGTAGAAGCTGTGAGGTGGGAGGATTGAGACACTCACAAGAGGCATCTAGAAATTTCCAAGTAGACATCTCCTCTTCCAGATCCACTCTTAGCTCATTCAGCTGAGCTGTGGGCTGTGCGAGGCTCTGTGCCAGGTGTTGGGGAGAGAAGGGGACAGAGAAGTGAGATTTAGAAAACTAATGGCCCATGTTTAGCTTTAGGAAACTGACCCATAACTATGGCAGATGCCACATCCACGTAGACTGCGGCCCACAAGCTCTGGGCCACAGTGACCTCCGCGCCTTTTGGCCTGCCCCTGCCTCAGCGTGTTACAATTTGCTGTCCTTCTCTCTATGACTCCTGTCTGCTCCTTTACATCTCACAGGCCTGTACTCAAACAACATTCAGCGAGCCCGTCCCTGAACACTTTCTCTGAAACTCTCCCAGACCCCCAGCCCTCTTCCCCGTGTCTGCCCATCTCATCTCCTCTGTGTAAACATCATGATTGGCTGACTTTTTTTTTTTCTGCTCCACCCCAGTGCTTACAGCAGTTCCTAGTAGGCACTCATTACATTACATGTTAATCGAGTTAATGACTGATCAAATTAATTAATTTCAGGATCAGGGAGGGCTGTGTGCAGCTCCAGTAGCCAGAAGTCCAGAAGATGTGTGTGCTGGTTTTCTCCTTGGCTGTACCAACTGATCACAAACAGAGTGGCCTAGAATAATACAGACTTTATCTTACATATCTATATAGGTCAGAAGCCCAAGCCTATCTCACTGGGTGAGAATCAAGGCATCCTCAAGGCTGCACTCTTTTCCACTGGCTGCAGAGGAGAATCTGCTTGCTTGCTTTTCCAGTCTCTGGGACTTCTTGTGTTTCTTGACTCATTCTGTCCTCCATCTTCAAAGCCAGCATTGCTGATTGAGTTCATACCAACCCCCAAAACGCACGCGCATCACACACACACACACACACACACACACACACACACACACACACACAGACTTCCTCTTCAGCTTCTCTCTCCTACTTTTAATTGTATTGGGCCCACTTGGATAGTCCTGGTTTTATAATCATCTGTAAAGAACTCTTAATCCCATCTACAATGCAGTCTCCTCTGCCAGGTGACCTAGCACCACAAGTTCTGGAGAATCAGGACATGGATACCTTTGGGATCTCTGGAGAATCAGGACGTGGATACCTTTGGGGTCTCTGGAGAATCAGGACATGGATACCTTTGGGACCTCTTATTCTGTCCACTGTAGGGACTGCCAAGTAAGATGGGCATATTTAAAGATGGATGACTGTGACCTGGCTGAAGCAGGAGGATGAGATGGTCAAACTGAGACTTTAGGTGATGACCATGAACTTGGAGCAAGAACACAGAGGGAGACTGGTGTGCACCTCTCCACAGACACCCAACCCCCACCCATTCTGTGGATACAAAGCTGGATTTGCCTATAGGATCTCCTAAAAGGGGAATGCATATGCGGCGTCTTTTCCAAAACTGACTTCTGTTGCACATGTACATTGCACATACACATGGCACAGACAGAGAATGATAGAGCCCCGGCTGATAGAGCCCTGGTTGATAGAGCCCTGGTTGATAGAGCCCCGGTTGATAGAGCCCTGGTTGATAGAGCCCCGGTTCACAGACACAGAGCCCTCTCTTCTTATGCATACCGTCTGTCTCAGTTGCACTTGGAATCTTGTTTTCCGTGCCTTTTTTCCCCCCTGGCCAGAACACCAGGATAATGTTAACACATGTAGTAACACAGACTTATTCTGACATGACAATGGTTCTCACAGGGATTGCTCTGTTCCTGGGGAGGCACATTATAATTATAACCTTTCTGCATCCAGTTTCAGACTCAAAGCTTTATTCGTGAAATACTAGGCATGCAGGGGTTGGAGGTGGGAGTGGCAGATACCATGTGACCCAGGGGAAGAGTATTTTACTTGGAATTGAAGTTAGACTTTCTTCTGTTGCTTTGATCATTGCTCTCCAGTATTCCGAAGACCAGGGGGACCTCACTGTCTGGCCCAGGGTGGCCTGCACCCACTCCCCACCCATGAATACACCAGGGATGGCCTTACCCTTATAAGAGCTGTGTAAAGATGAAATGGGACGTGATTGAGAACACAGCCGGCCCGTACCACACACCTACCCCGAACCCAGCACTCTGCTGCGTGCTGAGGGCTTATTAGCAAACAGGAAAGGGAGGAGACCTGCTTGTGAATGAAGAGAGCAGACATTGAATCAACAATAGCCCACCATCTCGATGGCTTTTTTCCCCACAATTTAAATCATTAAAATATGAGACTTTTTTATTAAGATATTTGTTTTCTCCCAGATTTTTGTGGAAGTTGGGATTGGTCCACATGAGTGTAGTAGACTTGCCCTCCTTTATCCTGGCTGTGTTGATAAGCCATGCTCGACCACTATACTGTTTCCTAAAAAAGAATGGGTCTTAGAGACCCATTGTCTGTGTGTATGTGTGTGTGTGTGTGTGTGTTAAATTCTGTGTGTATATGACTGTGTGTGGTTGTGCACATACGTGAGTGTGGGGTCTCCTGGAGTCCAGAAGAGAGCACTGGCTCCCCTGGAGCGGAGTTACAGGTGGTTGTGAACCATCCCACGTAGGTGCTGGGAACCACGCTCAAGTCCTTTAGATGAACAGCAAGTGTTCTTAACCACTGAGCCGTTGCTCCAGCCCCAAATCACAGCTTTATAAAAATCTCTTTCTCTTATACCTTCTCAAAAACAAGTTTATTGTGGTATAATTCACATAGTGTTCTGTTCACTCAGTTTACAACATATAAATCAGTGGGTTTTAGTCTCTTTTTAGTGTTATACAACCAACATCGTGGTCAATTTTAGAACACTTTTATTATCCCTGAAGGAATCCTGCCCATTAGCAGTCTCCTCAATTCCTTCTAATTGCTCTAGCCCTAATCAACCACCAATTTACCTTCTGTTTCTGTGGATTTCCCAGCCTGGGCATTTTATATAGATAGAATCATATAATGTATAGTCTTTTAAGAGTCTTTTATTATATTTTTATTTCATTTTATTGGGGGAGGGCATGTGCATGCTATGGGACACATGTGATCAGAAGATAACTTCTAAGAGTCAGTTTTCTCCTCCACCACGTGGGTCCCAGGGCTCGAACCCAGGCCGTCCCATGTGGCTGCAGCCACCTTTACCCTCCGAGCCATCTCACCAGCACAAAATGACTGGCTTGCTTCCCTCAAAATAATGTGTTCAAGGTTCGCCCACGTTAGAGCATATAGTGATCCTCTGTTGATTTTATTATGAGTAAATAGTCCGTTGTGATGAGTTTTTATTCATCTGTCCATCATCAGATGATGGACATTCGAGTTACATCATTTTGGAACACTTTTGGACCACAGATATTTGTGCACACGTTTTTGGTTGACCATGTTCTCACTCCTCATGGTTGCCGCCCAGGAGCAGGACTAATGAGGTGCTAACACTGTCAGTAAGGTGGTGTTTCTGTGTTTGCTAGAAGCTTCGTAGCAAACCAGCCAGAAAACAGCAGCAGTGTGGTGCTCCATCCCACATTTTCTTGGCATAAATGGTAAGGAGCACAAGTCGGTCAATGGTTTGAGGAGCAGAAAAGCCCACTTTTCAAAGCCATGCAACTCGCTGTACATATCCACCCTTGGAGCCTCAGCCCGACAGCTCCTCTGCATCCCTAATGATACCTCCTGTGCCTTGCTTTCCTACAGCAGGTCAGAGCTGTGTTGCCGGGCAGGAGGGAGCATCCTCACTGTGGTTTTGAATGGAATTTCCCTAATGATTAATGACGCCGAGTATGTTTTCATGTGCTTGTAGGCCATTTGTTTGTCTTTCTTGGAGAAATGTCTGTTCAAATCCTTTGCCCGGGTTTTAATTGGGCCATTCGTCTTCTTTGCCTGTCTTCCCATTTGGCCCGAACAGGATGCTGATATGCTAACGGGTGATGAGCAAATATGGAAGGAGGTTCAAGAATCACTGAAACAAATTGAAGAGCTGAAGGCACACTGGAGTATCCTTTCACCTGCAGACCCAGCCAGCTGTTGGCTGCTGCTTTCCCGGGAGCCGCCGGAGCCAGGGCCAGGGTCTGAAAGCTCTCAGTGCTGCCTTGGCCCAGCTAGCAGTGTGGGGAACCACCCGGGAGGAGTGCAGTGAGATCAGCACAGAACCTTAGACATACCTCACCGCCAGTTGATAGTATGGCCCAGTCACAGTGGGAAGGAAAGTGGTTGGTGTTTTGTTTTGTTTTCTCTTCCTCCTCCTCTGCCTCCTCCTCCTCCTTTTCTGTGCAAAAGGTAAGAGTCATTTAGACCCCCTTCCTCCTGCAACCACTTTAGTCTCTGGAAAGGAATGTTCGAATCCTTATAAATCAATACCGCTGACCCTCAAACCTAACAGCAGCGGTGGGTTCTCCGTTCTGTATTCCCTTGGCGTGAATGGCAAGGGACGTGAATAGGTCAGAGTTCAGAGCAGAGGAAGACAGCATATGATGGGTCATCTGGGATGACCGCTTGGTGCTTGACTGTGTAAAGGGGATTCCAGATCAGGGTCAGGACTTGGATAGGCAGAGGCTGCCACGGAGGTCACTGTCTATAGAGGACTCCACTCGGACGCAAATGTGATGGGGGAACCACAGGTAAGAAAGACTGTAGAATGAAAAGGTCACCAGAAGGTCATCGGATGCTTTGGGATGAACATATCCCAGACACCAACAAAATCTGCAAATAAGGTTTCCAATTTATTATGCTGTTAGAGAACTGTGAAGGACGGGAAGATAGGTAGGTTCTCCATTTCTGAAGTGTGTGTTTACAGAAATCATTAGCTCAGTGGGCTTGTTAAGTCTTACTAATTAATGAACTACAGTTGGTTACTAAGAACAGATCCATCCACAGAGTCAGAGATTTTTTTTTTTTATTTAAGTAAAGTTTGTATCTAGATTTCATTAGAGGCTTTGAAAAGAAGTGGTCAAGACATTTGCGTTGTGTCCTAGCAGATCCAGGCATCTTACTCAGTTAGCAAATGCCACCAGCCTCGCTCTGGGGTGCTCTGTCTCCACCGCCTTTGATTCAGTACCTTGATGAAGAGACTCTCCACTCATGTGGAGATGGGAAGGACAGCAGAATCGGGAGGATCCTTGGCAGTCTGAATGGTGACTGAACTTCAGAGGATGAACTTTGACAAGAGTGCATATAAAGTCTTCTGTCTGGGGCAAGGAGTCGAAGCGTGTCGATCTGCATAAAGCTTGGCAGCAGAACACACGAGAGGGTTGCATGGCTTTGGTAAATAGTAAAATTTAATAAAGTGTACAAGCATGTTATAACTCCCCAAAGACGACTGTGATCTTGGGTTGCAGTCGTAGAAATACAGACTATAAAATGAGAAAGGGGGTGACATCGGGCTGATCTGATCTAGAATCTCAGATTCAGTCTGGGGTATAGAATAGTAATAGGGCTGTAGAGGAATTAAATTCATTATGAGGAATGGCAGAGAGCTGAGGAGGAGTTTGAAACTCCACCTGTCAATGTGATGAAAGGTCCTGGAAACAGCCAGCTCTGGGTTGACGCTCATGGATTTAGAGTTGCTACACTACTGAGAAGTCCTGTTCTCTGTGGTCCTATGCAGCAAGAATCAGGCCTTAGCGCACCACAGAGCATCTCAGTCTCACCTGGGTGAGGCTTAAGTGGAAACCGACTCTGCCAGGTATTTGGCTACTCAGGTATTTACTAGTCCTAATCCACCCTGTGATTCAGGCCGAACTTACAAGACACAGTCCAACATCCACAACTCTCACATAGTGGGATAGTAATTATGCAAATCACTCTGTTCTGTGTTTCAGATGAGTATTTCTCAAAGGTCCATTGGTCAAAATCTAGCCCCCAGGGTGCCTCTAGTGGGAGGTATGGCAGACCTCTAAGGAGTGGGACCTACTGGAAGTCATTGAGTGGGAAGAATGCCTTCAAGGGGACCATCAGGTCCTGGTCTGTCAGCCTCACTCTGCTTCCTGGCTTGAAATGTAAATGCTTATTCTGACACCCACTTCTACCTTGGCTGTATGGTGCCCTCACTGGAGGCCACACCAATGGGGCCATCTGAACTTGTTCTGGAACCTCTGGAACTCATAAGCCTATCATTGCTTCATAGGGTATTTTGCATCTGATATTTCATCATAATAGTGCAAAGCAGAATAATACAATACATATTTTGGTGAAAAAAATATATATATGCATATGCACACACATACAGAGAGAGAGAGAGAGAGAGAGAGAGAGAGAGAGAGAGAAGAGAGAGAGAGAGAGAGAGAGAGATTAATGTTTTACAGAGGAAGTGATGATTCCACTGTGTCTGGGAGGTGAGTTGGACTTCAGGCCAGCCATGGAGGAGAGTGTCTCTGAGGGCAGAAACGTGCTAATATGCAGAGGATGACATGGTGTGTGCTGCTCCTGGTTCTGGTCAGTGCGCCACACATGAGGAAAGAACCTGCTGGAAATGAGCACAGGGTCAGTTTTTATGCAAAGGGACCCAGAATGATGTTAAGCATGGCTAGATGGGCACAGACCCTGCTCTGGCAGCCTGTCTTAAGATGACTAATTCCCAAGTGACTTCACTCCCTTGTCTGTCTGTCTGTCCCCACCCTCCTATAGTCATTAGGAGAATTTGAAAGAAAGCCCCCATTGTGCCTTTGGGGTCCTCTTTGGTATAGCGCTCAGCCTCACTGGAACAGTGGTTATAGTAGACGCCACAGGTGGCACGGATGAATCTCTGAGCAGATACATGTCTGCATTAACCTGGAAGAATCTTGTAGGTAAAACTGTTCCTCCCTCCCCCTCCCCTTACATGAGCAGCTTACATGAAAAGCTTTACCTTATTTGCCAGGAGATAGTTGCCAGTATTGTGGAGGGAGCTTGGCAAGAAGTTCTTTCCTGCTTGGCAAAGAGTGTGTGGATGTATTGCTGTGTGTGGGTACAGAATAGCACATCTGGTTTCCACTCGCAAGGCGTCTCACCTCGGCTTCTTGCGGTGGAGTACATTATGGAAATGAGTAGGCAAGTAACAATGGGAACCCAGCAGACGATGTTACAATAAGGCCCAAGCCTTGCCACAGAAATGTCTGGCACTGTGTAAGAGACAGCCATTCCTCCTGACAGTTTGTCAAACATCTAATCCTGGAATGAAAAGCCACGGAGGTTAGCATGGCAATCTGTTTCAAAATCAGTGCATTGCCTAAGACACCGCTTCCCCCAACCTCTGGAGGATCCGTTCAGCAAACTTGAAACATCCATGTCACATGAATACAAAAGACAATCACCAACTGTCAATAACTTCAAATCACGGTCTTCAGTACATGAACCCCTTCTGGGATCGGAGCCAGGACTCGGCCCTAAGAGATGACATAAAGGGCCCTCAGCTTGAAATTCTTCCCAAGGAAGTGGTGCTCTGGAGTAAGGTGGTGTGCCTCAGTGGAGAGGAAACATCTCTTCTGGCAGGTTCATGAAGATAGTATTCCCCATTCACAGGTGTAGCTTGGTAAAAAGACTCCTGATGCTTTGGAAGTAGTGCTCTACAGGCACCAGCAGTGGGAAGCGGAGTCTGTGGGGAGAGGGAAGGAGGAGCTTTGCACACATGGGCTGTTGTGGGGAGAGGGATGGAGGATCTTTGCACACTTGGGCTGTTGTGGGAGAGGACTTGCACACTGGGTGGGGAGGATGGAGCTTTGCACACATGGGCTGTCTGTTCAGGGCAAGGGTTGCTGTGTCAGGACACTGATGAAGAGGGCCGGAGTTAAGGTTCAGGGGAAGTGTGTGGGACATGGAGTTGTGAAGAGACTGGGGGAGGGGTGACTCCATCCTCCATGCTCTTCCATACTCCATCCTCTTTCCCTTCAGTCTGTCAGGCTCAGGGCCGTGACAGGAAGGAAAGTTGAAAGACTCTCATCTCTCTGCCATATGCTTTGCGTACCCCAGTACACTTCCCAACAATGACCATGACACACAGAACTCCGCCTAGCTCATGAGAGGACACAAAAAGATTGCCCCCCATTTTTAGGTTTGATTTTTTTTTTTTTTTACCAAGGCAGGTGTTTTATTTCCAGCCTACCTCAAAGCATTTGATTTTCCCAAAGCTCCAAATCTGACAATGGTAGAACAAGCTTAGGTTTGAACCAAGTTCTATTGATGAAGAAGATCTACACTGTTTGTTCTGTAGATTGAATCGTCAAATGTTTCTCCCCAAGTGGAATTCCAACATCAAAGCAGAAGAGAAGAGAGCTACAGTGGTAGGAAGTGGGGGGGGTGGAGGTCAAGGAGATGCCCAGCCTCATCTCAGCATGGATCAGAGGAGCTGGGTGGTGACCCCACTTGGGTCCCGCACATGCACCTTCAGCTGGGCCACGGAGGAACCCCCATGTCTCCAGCCCTCCAGCTGCCTCTGTAAGATGGTGGGGAGATCAGTCTGCAGGGGCAAGGTTAGAAGCTGAGCCAAGTACCACACACCTACTGTAGGCCCAGCTACTGAGGAGACCGAGGTGGACTGGCTACTGGAGCCAGTGATTTGAGGCCGCCCTGAGAAGCAAGGGAGTAGAATATCACACGGAGGCTCCATAAAATTAATTACTGACTTAATTGACATGTGGTTAATCAGTGGATCCTCTTGCTCTTTTTAAGATATCATTTTCCCTTGCTCATGGTACACATATATAAACTGTTCTTAATATTTGCTTTCTTTCTTTCTTTTGTTGTTTTTTTTTTTTTGAGACAATATCTCTCTCTGTATTCCTAGCTATCCTCGAACTCACTTTGTAGACAAGACTGGCCTCGAACTCACAGAGATCCACCTGCCTCTGCTTACCAAGTGCTAGGATTAAAGGCGTGCACCACCATGTACAACTTTTAGTATTTTCTCCCAGTGTTTGGGTTTAAAGTAAGCATACATTTATTTCAGTTCAGTCTAGGTTGGGATCACTTTTGTTTTCTAATAAACACTAAATATAAGACCCATTGGAAATGCATTCCCTCAGATGGCTGCATCTGCTGCGGGCCTGTGCACTGGTGTGGGCTGGGCTCCATGCATGGCCAGGACTCAGATGAGTCAGAAGCTTCTCCTTTCTCAGAAGGGATGCTCTCTTCTAAACAGAAATAATTCCGCAGTAAATAATTGGAAGCCGAACTAAAGCTTTGGTACAGTTTAATAAACACCTTCATTCACTTCTCAACTAAGCTGAAGGAGAAAACATGTAGACATGTAGTGTGAAAAAGGAATATTTCTTTGGGAGTTTTAATTCTCCTAAAGTACAGACTGGGTTAGAGGATGCTTTGTTGATGTAAATAGAATTGACTTCCCTAAGATGCCACTTGAACGTGTTTTTGTCTCTCAAGTATGTTTCCAGGCAGCTCATCTGTACAAAATAATGGGCGCCTCCTCCCTCGTGCGCCTGGGAACTCTTCAGCCTTTTAGATATCTCCGCTTGCTTCTGTGGTTCCTTGATGAAGACAATGAATCCTTAACTAAGTTAATAACAGAGTGGGAGCAGGTTCTGGGCCTGTGCCAGGCGATCATAAGCAGCAACTCTGAACGGCTCCCCGACATCAACATCTACCAGCTGAAGGTGCTCGACTGTGCCATGGATGCCTGCATCAACCTGGGAATGCTGGAGGAGGCCCTGTTCTACGCTATGCGCACCATGGAGCCCTACCGGTGAGTGCCAGGCGGGACTGACACACAGCTGTCCTCACTGTTCGCGCGGGACGGGGTGGCCGCTGTTGAAACTCTGACCCTCCTGTCTCATATCCAGTGTCCCGTTGGCTTTCAGCGTGGGAAACCAAATCTTGTTTCGTTCATTGCTCTGTTACTTTACACATTCCTCAGTCGTTGGCAAAGCTGTTTCCAGGTTTCTGGCACTGTGCATGTTCAGAAATGTCTATACTGTCTCTGTGTGCACTGGGTGATGTTAATACCCATTTGCAGTGACCAAGGCCAGCAGGGGGGGGGGGGCAGAGAGGAACATGTGACTCAGTCCTGTCTTTGGACCACTGGTCCAGGTGAGGGAGGCGGATGGGCTGCTCTTCGATTGGTTTACAGTGGTGGGGGGGTCCAGAACTGATGTTTGTCAGAGTGCTTGTATACAGATGATCCACCGTTATAGCCACCTTGTAACTGCTCTTCTCCAATGGGTCACAGCATCAGAGAAGAAACTGTTGGTGAATGATGGGTAATTCACCACTCTGTGTGTGTGTGTGTGTGTGTGTGTGTGTGTGTGTGTGTGTGTATAGACAAGATCTAGCTCTGTGGCCCAGGCTAGCCTCTGACTTGTGATCCTCCTGCCTCAGACCCCTTTCCAGTATTGGGATTGCAGGAATGTGCCACCATGTCTGGTGGAGATTGACTGCCTCTGCTCAGTTCCTCCAGGGGGTGGGTGTTTGCTGCTGGGTGGTCTTGTAATGTGGAGCAGTTTTGAGGGGAAAGGGAGGTTGAACTCCAGTGCTGGAGGTTTGACACTTCTGGCTATGGGGCTCCGGTTTTCTCTAGGCTAAGAGCAGAAGTTGAGCCTGGGAGCGAGCCAATGGGAGAACGCGGGGCAGATGAATAGTCTGAGATCAGGGTTGCCCAGTGCCCAGCACAGGACAAGGTTGCCACGGAGAAGACATCTGGATGCATGGGACGTAAAGGGGACATAAAGTGTCTGCAAAGCAAGGCACCATTCCTGGAAGATGTAAACCTCCCCATTCTGCAGATGATACCAACACAATCTAGCCAAAGATGGCGGAGCATGGGGAGAATCCAGGTCTAGACCCGTGGGACATTGGACAGCAGGTACAGGGAATGATTCAAAGTGAAGCGGGTGGGGCACAGCCTGTCCCTACTGGAGGGAAGCCCCAGGTGACAGACAGCCGGGAGGGGAAGTTACCAGGCTCTGCGTGTCAAGAACAGAAGCAGGGTTAGACTGTCAGCAGGGAAAGAGATAGCAAGCCTGCGTGACCCGAGGTCAACAGTCGGATCTGGGTCAGAACTAGCTGTGGGCCGAGAAGAGCCTGAAGATAACCAAGGCCCCACTACCAAGGAGATGGCAAAGACCCACAAGCCAGCCAGTGGCACCAGACCTGAGGGTGTTTCCAGGCTTTGGCAGGTGGCTGCTTTCGTTCCCTTGTGGTGAACGGCTTTGGAGCCGTCTGTGAGTCAGCTTTAATCTAACTGCCTGGAGGGCTGAGACCGGAGACTTTCCCATGAGCAGTGGAATGTCTGTTCGGGGTGAGGAATCTTGTGGGTTTTCTGAAAGTTTGAATGGAACACGGAGAGAGATAAGGCTGCTTTCTCAGAGCCTTGCTGGGTGTTGACACGCCGGGCCGACTGTGATGGCTGGCACCGTCTCTGAAGGCTGAGGCCCGGCCGCGGCAGCTCAGAACATGGGCAGCACAGTAAAGGGATGGACCCGTGCCAGGAGCTGCAGACCGAGAAATCCCACCTTTCTCCTGTGGCAGCACTGTGCCCCGCCCCCCGCCCCCCAACCCCGGGCTGGTCTTTGTAGAAGATTCTTCTTGCCCATGGTCCCCTTTTCTTTGTCATCCTGGCTGCCCTGCCAAGGCCAGCCTGAAGCGGTCATCTAAATTGTCCTACCAGAAGATCACTAACAGTTCTGAATTCATTTTGAATCTTTTGTCAGCACTTACAGAGACCTCTGCACAGCACTGACCGAGCCCCAGTCAGCTGGCAGTTTGATTGACCCACACTTGAGTCAGACAGCTTTCCACAGAGGTGAAGCCAAGTCCTCCACAGCATACTCCCTTGTATGTAGACGAATTGCTAAATGGTCTTATTAATAAAAACAAACTCGGAGCCAGAAATTGGGGTTAAAACCGGAGATCAGAGGAATACAAAAAGCCAAGGCTAACCTCACCTCACCAACTCCACAGCTTCCAAAGGCAAACTACTTCTTGTCTGCCCACACCTGTATGCCTTTCTGTTCTGTTCTCTCATTTGCTCTCTCAGCCCAGCTACATCACTTCCTCTTCCTGCCCAGCTCTGTCACTTCCTGTCTGTCTGTACAGACCTCATACCTCCATGGTTAACTAGTGTTGGAAGTTAAGGCATGTACCACCATGCCCAGCTTTGTTCCCAGTGTGGCCTTGAACTCACAGAGATCCAGACAGATCCCTGCCTGCCAAGTGATAGAATTAAAGGCGTGTGCTTTATATAGTGGTTGGCTTTTTCCTCTGATCTCCAGCAAGTTTTATTTTATTGGGAGACACAGTATATTGGGAGACACAATACATCATACTTGTGTTTGAGAAACTTCTGGTTATATTTTTTGTGGTGTTGGCCAGTCACATTCTCTCTGTAAGTAAGTGTGTGTTCTGTCCTGTGCACAGTGACAGGTTTCCAATGCTGTTTCAGTTTCTCCTCACTAGGGCCCTTTGAGGGATTTCTTTGCAGAATACTGTGCACTGTGCTGCTCCACTTCCAGTGAGTAGGACTCGTGATATTTGCCAGCAGAGGCTCTGTAGAAGCAAAGACTAGGGACAGTCTAGAACCGACACCATTAAGAGAAACAGGAACACACTTTGTCCTTTTCCCTTTGGCTCAGAAGAGAAAATAAGGGCAGCAGGCCATCTTGGAACAAGAAGGGAATGGGATGGTGGTGATGGCTTTCATGTGCCATCAGTCACCTGCACAGTGGCCTGTGACTGCTCTAGGTGGGCTCTTGCTCCCATTTAGCCAAGGACATGGACAGTTAGCTAGGTCTGGGTTACCGAGAGGTGCCTGGATTGCCGTCTGCAGGAATAATTTGACAATATCAGTCTGCTATTTGCTGCGCCTGGATTGAGGTCAAGTCTCTGGTTGTGAGCATTTTGTCATTCGTGACCTCAGCTAAGCTTTGGCTGTTGACCTTGGAGGACAGAGTCCAGATCCCATTTTCATCCAGCCCCACTGATTTCAACCCCTGTTTTGCTACTCACTTATTTTTTTACTCAATAGATCTTACTTAACTTCATGATGCAATTTAATATAGGCCTTTTTATTAAATCTTCCACAAGGCAAGTTGGAAATATAACGAAATGTCTAGATCAGTTCCCAAGTATATGTGCCTCGTTCTTTTAACAGATGCACATCGGGTCATCTCAGAATTGGGCCGTAATTCTATTTCCACTCTGTCCACTGTGTCAAGCAATGCTATGAGTCACATCAAGGAGAATCAGTTGATTCTCCTTTGTGTGCCAATGTGGTCAGATTCGTACAAATTCCTAATTGCTCACTTGCTCTACCATAAACTATATTCCTTTTAAATTTGGATAGCTGTCACCAAATTGTGCCCTACCCACCACAATGTCACTATATCCTTAAGGGGATTTGAGAAAGGATGAATCTGTTCATTTATTATTATTATTA
Organism: Peromyscus leucopus; assembly: GCF_004664715.2. NCBI lineage: Eukaryota > Metazoa > Chordata > Mammalia > Rodentia > Cricetidae > Peromyscus > Peromyscus leucopus. The sequence goes on from NC_051076.1 coordinate 20,144,982, forward strand.
TTATTATTATTATTATTATTATTCCTGATCTAAATTTATTTCAGAATATATCCAGACCTTCTCCATCCCCTTAATCAAAGCCTGGGAGCTAAGATTTGTTGATAATCATTTTGTTCATAAGTGGTCCTTTTGTGGCGCTGGAAACAACACTGTGTGAGTTACCTGGGGAAAATGCAGAGAAGGATCAATTAGAAAGGATGCTCGAGTTCTACGTGCAGATGTACACAATCCAGTGTCATAGGAAGCTGGGAGAAGGGATGTCTGCCCAGGGAAAGAAGGCAAGATTCCAGCTCAGAAAGGTGTCTGCACTTTCCTGTCAGTAAAAATGGCATTGGCAGGAGGAGAAGTGAAATCCGGCTAGGGGGTGGCAGCCACGGCATGCGATAAGTCAGGTGTTTGTAACTCAGGGATTGCTGAAACCACACAGCTGTGGCACAGCTTCCCATTTTGCTAGTCATCTTGTGACTTTTTATTTGGAAGCTTTTGGAAAGTTGAGCAGTTGGTAAAATGTAAGGTTTTAACCCCACCAGGACCTCCCACCATTGCTTTCCGGCTGCTTCTCTTCCGGAGGCTGGCAATTTCTCTTTCGTGATGTTTGCCATCAGTTAACAGGACTTTAGGCTAGAAGCCAGAAGATTATGCCTGCTGCATATTGCCACAGGGAGACCTGAGTAGGTGACAGAGGTAGTCACATCCCCGTGCTTAAGCCCTGAGAGCTTTCCATGTAGCACAGGTGTGTTTAGGCCAGTATGTGAGGATGCTTGTGTCAGGGTCTGTCACTGAAGCTCATTTTCAGGGCTCTTGGGTGTTGAGGTTCTTGGATGCTGTACCTAGTTTAGAACCTTCTAATCTGGACTCACAGGTGAGATAGAGAGAATCGTCAAGCCAGATCTCTCCAGGGAAGGGGAAATGGTGCTCAAGTGTCACTGGGTGTTTGGTTTTCTTATTGCGCTCACTGTTTATCTTCTATGGTACACTTTAGAGAGTCAGCTCATCCATGAGCGAACATCCATCTTATTCTCCACTTACTGATGTAGGTGTCTGTCCTTTATCTGTGTAAACACTTTTTCCCACATGGTACTGTCTTTGGCAGGATCTCTGCACTGATTTTGAGCTTGCTGTGTGTGTGTGTGTGTGTGTGTGTGTGTGTGTGTGTGTGTGTGTGTGTGTGTGTGATTTAATCAGCTGTATTTTTAGTTAACTGTCAGTTCAGTAAGACCAGCTGCCAGCCACGGCCCTTGTCTTGACACTGGCCCAGTGACCACCTGTTCAGCAGTGGGGCAGGGACTCGGCAAGACTCACACAGTGTGACTTTAGTCTTTAACACAAAGCCTTTTCACTGAATTCCAATTCCAAAGAATGAGAGGTTCCCAATTCAGAATCTAGAACGAAAACATTAGAGGCCACAGTGGAGGAGGAAATGGTGGGGAAATGACAGAGGAAGAGGAAGGGGGAGGAGGTGACAGGGTGTTCATGGTTCAGTGACGTGTGTTACGCCAACACTGGCTCCAGCTCAGACCTTACTACTTGTGTTTTCCTGGTGGGGAAAGTCTGGTGCTAACAGGAGTGTTTGGATAAGGGCTGGAATAATGACGAGATGACTCCTAGCAGTTTCTCTGGCTACACTTTTCTTGGGGACTTGGAGAAAGGGAAAATTGTTCTTCAATGGTTCTCTCCTCACAAAGGGACCCTGGCTTCCTTTAGCCCTGTCCATTTACTTAAGACACCACCTAGACATTTGAGTAGGATGTGGTGTTGACCTGGCTGTACTGGAGGATTCGAATCTTGAATTGGTCAGCAGCTTAAACTGTGGCTCAACTCTGTAGCTTTTGTTCTAGGGGAGAAATTGAGAGCAGTTTTTGCACAGATTTATCCAAGGCTTCGGCATGTGTTCCCCACTGGTCCCTCTGGGAAAAATAAGACTGAAAGGCAGGTCACCGTGGGCCTGCCCGTTTGAGGGACACAGGGCTAGTGACACTGTCTCCTAGCCCATCCCCGCCACTCCAGGCCTCGGGCTCTCAAGTGAGTGCTGCACATCCACACAGAGCTCTGGGTGACAAAAGACAGACCCAGGTCATCCGGACAGCACAGCAGACCGCACTGTCGTCTGTGTCGGCCGTGTCCCACCCGACTTAATGATGGGACAAAAATGACAGCGATGACCGAACGCTGCTGATGCTCGCCCAGCCCCCTGAGGGGACTGCAGTGACCCCGAGTGTGCTGGACGTGAACAAAGTCTGTGTCTCCACACCGCCTGACCACACATATCCGTGTGCGTCTGTCACTCTCGACCACCGAGAACGGCTGCCCGCCCGTCCTTCAGAGGAGCCGCTTTCCGCCTCACAGTCAGCAGTGATGATCACCCCGCTAGTTACCCCTGTGGCTGGAGCACCGGATCCCTACTCATCCACAGCCACTTCTTGCTCCTCCCTGGCCTGTTATGGCTGCACGGCACAATTGTCTTCCTGTCCAGGTCTGTGTGTGAACTCCCATGTCGATGACAGGGGACATGTATCTTCAGGAAATCAGATGCCTGTAGTATACCCTCAGTCTTGCCTGTGTCTAAGCTGGAGTCTTAGGGATCCTTTGGCCAGTGAGAGGTGGGCTAAGGTATCATTTGTACCAACAAATGCTGGCCCATCTCCCGCTCACTCTTACTGCCTGCCTTCTGGATGCTTTGATGGGAACATGCCCATCTCCTGCTTCATATGCGTAGTCATTTTCTCATCAAAAACATCTATTGATATTTATTACATGTATGGTGATAAGGCGGTAAATAAACAGGCAAAGCAGAGTACTCGTCCCGGTGGGGTTTAGAAATAATGGTCAGCAGCCAGATGTTTATCACTTTGGGGTTTTCCAAGAGGACAGTTAGCCGAAATCCTGAGAAGAAACGCAGGGACCAAACCAGGCCTGACCAGTGACAGATGAGATTTCCTCCTTGGACCAAGTCCTTTTGTTTCCTCTGATTCGTTGACTGATCTTAACATGTCATTCATTGCTCTGTCTCCTTCAAGCCTGACATAGACAGGGTGCTGTCCATAGTTAAAGCCTGTCCTATGGCAAGCATCGCTGGCTGTAAATGCCCTTGCAGCCTCGCTCAGCTATATGTTGATCCAACCCTCTAGATCATTTCACTCAGGATACCTTAACAAAATACCAGCATCTAGGTGGCTGAGACACCAGAAATTTGTCTTTTCACAGCTTTAGAAGTCCAAGGTTAAGGTGCTGGTAGTTTGGGGCTTTGTCTGAAGCCTGTCTCCTTAGTCTGTAGATGGTGGGTTTTCATTGTGTCCCCACATGGTACCCCCCTGCACAGGGGTACCCCAGAGGTTTCTCTATCTGTCTCAATCTCTTTTTATAAAGCCACAAATTGGATTAAGGCCCACCCCCAAAGGCTTCATTTTAACCCAATTACCTCTTTAAAGATCCTATCTCCAAATGCTGTCTCATTTGGAGGTCATTTACAAGGGATTATAGGAGGATTAGAATTTGGCCCATGTTCTTGGCATCTGCATCCAGTTTAACCACTGCCTTCTCACCATTTCTAAAAGTTACCCATATCAAGGATCAGTTCCTCTGCATCTATTTTTTTTTTTTCATGAGTGTAGGTCCAGTAGATGTCACCTGTCGTTCTTGGAAAAATAACCCTTTTGCTTGTAAGCCTTCTGCTTGAGTGTGGAAGCTCCAAAGGTGTGCAGCAACCCCTGCCAGCATGTGCAAGAACAACTGGGTTGACCGTGGAGACTCCCTTCCTAACCAGCCATGTAGACACTAGCTGCCCAGAGAAGGAGACCAGCTACTGCTCACCCAAGCAGGTTATTGCCCAGGAGTTTTGCTGCGTCACATACCGGCTTGTGGGGCTGACTAGAGACCCCTGCTGTTTTCCTGCCTGGCTTGTATGGTGGGCAATCTTTCACTCTGGCATTCTCTCTTCTATGCTGGGTCAAGGATACTAATGCCGCCTTACCTTCAAATCCTGCCGCTGTGGATGAATGCCCAAGAAAAAGGCCATTCTCCCCGCTTAGGGCTAGGTCACAGGAAACCTGTACTGTTTTGTGTCTATGAGCAGTGTATGTGCTGAGAAGTTGTTTCTGGGCTTCCTGCTTACTAAAGCCTTCCCAGAATACACATTGCCCATCGCCATTCACTTCTTCTCCTCCACTTTCCCAAGGCTTTACAGAAGCTCTTTGATTTTGCTGACAGAAACCCCTCACTTTCTGAGTACAACAAATCGTAGTGTAAGCCGCAGGCGGAGAGCAGATCCTCGGGAATCTTTGGCCATGCGTGGCCTTTCTCCCATTGAATCAGTCTGTGGTCAGTCGCCCTGACAGTACAAAGCTGCCATTCCTCTTCCTTTTCTCACCTCTTGGAAGAGAAAGTAGGCAGAAAAGTCCCATTTTCCTCGGGAGGGAGCAACAAGAAATCAGCCAGGCCTGAGAAATAGGACATGGTGGTTATGACTTGGAAAGACCTAAAACTTAAAAAAAAAAAAAAAAAAAAAAGTTCAACACTAATTTTAATCACACATAAAGCACATGCTTTATGATTATTAAAAATTTGGTCAGTATACTTCTATGCCATGTATTTGTGTCTTTTTGAATGAAATCCATATTAAGGTTTTAGAAATTCTCCAAGGGTAGATGAATGAACTGTCAATTAAATCGCACAAATGAAACTGATTTCTCAAGCCTCACAAATTTGCTCAGTGACAGAGAACGGCCATAACATTTGTAAAGAACAGTAAGAGGTCCTTGAGAGAAATGAGAGGTGGGAAGTGGATGTCCTTCGAAATTGTAGTCCCAGTTTTGGAGATAGCCAAGCTATTTTGAGCAAGGAAAACACCCTCTGAACTAGCTAATGTAAAGCCCTTGAGCTTGTGAAATGGTTAATGTTCTTATTGTCCAATGTAGCCAAGGGAAGTGGTCGAGCCAGCTTCTAAGAAAGACAATGGGCAACCAGAGCCCCGGCCCCAGAACAAGGGCAGTCCCTGCTGTGGTGGGGGCAGTGGGTAGAGCTCCCTGCTCTGCAGAGAGTGAAGTGGACGGTAGAAATTGCTCCTTCTACACAAAGGACACCAATCATACTAACGCTGCCCTTCAGAATTAAAGAGGAAACAAGCCGCTCTCACTTGTAATGGGAAGTATCGCTGTAATGTCCTCCCAAAGTGAGATAAATCGAGTTCACCCATTGTAAAAGCATCTGCCGGCTATTTGTTAGCATCGGCGCTACAGAGAGGAAAGGCTGAAGGACCTGAAGAGTCCTCCTCCAGCATCCTTAAACCAAAAGGTGACTGCTGGGCCTTATTAAGAGGCTGCTGTGGTCCACGCAACTTGCCCATCCTTGTAATCCTCACAGCCCCGGTGAGGTGCAGCTTAGCCTGTCCACCTTCTCTAGATGAGGCTGACACTCTCATCCCTTGCTCTCCAGTGGTAGAGCCCTGGCTTCAAGCTCAACCCTCGGGTACCTTTATTTCTTTTAGAAAAGCATTTGAGTCGGAGTGAATCTGAGTTCTGGTTTGGATAGCAAATGTCCCCAAAGGCTCATGTGTTGAAGGTTTGGTCCTTCAGTATTTAGAGTTGATTGGATCATGGTGGCTCTGACTTCATCAGTGGATGGATCTGTTAATGAATTCATAGCTGAATGATTATTAGAAGATGGAACTGAATTGTACCTTTGAAGGGTATGTCTCGTCCCTCGCCTCCCCCTCTCCCTTCTTTCCTCCCTTCCTCTCTTGCCTTCCTCACTTCCGTGGGGCGAGAGCTTTGCTTGTGATGTTGCTCCCCATCTTAGGCCCAAAGGCAACAGAACGAGCCACCTGTGGTCCGGAGCCTCGAAACCCTGGCCCTAAACAAGCCCCTGCTCCGTCAAGCTCGATGGGTGAGGGTAGAGGTGTCAGTGTTTTGTCTCAGGGAGGGAGAAGCTGCCTGGCACACCAGAATTTGCTTGACGAGAAAGCAGAGAGCCGTGGAGGACCTTCCTCTTTGCCACCCTGCCTTCCCACTGTGCCGGTCCATCATGGTTCTTTTCATTCCAAGTGATAGAAATCCAGCTGGGGTGTGCGTACACAGAAGGGCACTCGCTGCCCACTCAGCTGCACAGCCAGGCAGAGGTAAGAAGTGTCAGAATCCAGGGTACAAGGATACAGGCTACGCCACACACTGCCCTTCTTTCCCTTCCCCAGTACACACTGGGAGACAGCTTCCAGGAGCCCCCAGTTCACACCCGTCGGACAGAACAGACCTGGCATGCCGATCAGTGTGCGAAGGGTCTGTGAAGGTTCTTAGACCCCATGTGCATTACCCATCGCTGGCTGTAGAGGGCTCTGTTCATGTTGGAGATTCTGCCAGGAGAGTGTGTCTGCATATCAGCAAAAAGGCTGTAAGCATCTCTGGACTGTCTCCTATAGGTAGAAAAATACAGACTAGGGAGATTTAGTCACCTTTAAAGTAGCTGTTACTGCTCCCTAGTTATTAGAAGATTGATGGACTCTTTGGGGGAAATGAATAGGGATATGCCTCTAAGTGGCCTTTAAAAAAATGGTCTAAGTCAACATTTTTATCTGAGTGAATAAGATGAATAAATAGAATTTATGTATATCATATTTTTCGAGGATTCAAAGCTGGGAAGAATAAATAATACATTAGAGAACTAAACCAAGCCATTATTTTAATCAGAAACATTTGGTCAGTACCAAAAGTAAGTGGGGTTGTATCAAAAGTCTACACTTGGAGCTTTGTAAATGGCAGTAAGATAATAAAAATGGCGTCCGTTTCTATATAGGTATACGTGTCTATATTAATATATATGAAGCATTCTGATTAACTGTATGACATACATTTTTAAATTAAAATAGTTTCTAACCATGAGAGGCTAGATTTGAGGTCCTAAAAGCATCTAGACTTCTAACTGGTGGGGAATTTGGAGATCCATCTGGGGGCTGCCAAACCCCAAAGCAGAGTTCTGGGTAGGTGCGGTCTTTTTAAAGCTGGCATTTATCTGTCAGTTTGCAAAGCACCCTCCCTCCACCTAGCTGGCCCCGTTCATCCAGGTCCATTGAGCACCATGGGCTTGTAAGCTTTGCCTGCCAGCAAACACTGTGTGGCCCTTTTCATGGTGGCCAGTGAGTGGGCGAGGGAAAGCTGAGAAGCCTCTGCCCAGGCCATCAAAGACCAGAGAACAGAAAGAAAGCAAGTACCTCACCCACTCATGAATTTTCAATGGAAAGATGACTTTTAATCTAAAAGTAACTAAAGAACTGGCACTTATCCCCATTGAGCTGCGAGAATAGAATGTAGTCTGTCCAGGTGTACGGAAACACATCTACGTCAAGGAGTCTTTTCATATTTAGTTCATGTGACCTGATGCTCATCATCTATCAGCCATCTGTCCCCAGGTACCCGCCTTTGTTCCTGCTTAAATAGTGTTTTCCTAAGTCAGTTCCATGGAGATACTGTTCCGCTGAGCTTGTGAAATGGTGGGCTAGCTAAAAGTGGTTCCAGTCAGCTTGCTGGTACCAAGACCCAACCCAGCTGAACCCGCATCGCCATGTATTGTTTCCACCTGTGTAAATCTGCCAGCCATCACTTGGCAGTTTCAGCAGAAATGTTCAGTCTGGATTGCTAACATCAAAGGCTGCTTCTCTGACGGTCAGCTGGACTGCCCTACCCAGCTGCATCTGCTGTTGCCCTGCCTCCCCTACTTCCTTTGAATTCTTAACATCATTTCTACGTCTATTTTGACCCCCTAAATAATATTCTCAAACTTTTAGCTACTAATGAAATGATCTTAAGCTACAAAAAAAAAATACTAAAAATAAGCCAGGTGTGGTGGTGCATGCCTGTAATCCCGGCACTGGGAAGAGGGAATTGTCAGGAACTCAAGGTCAGTCTTGTCTACATTGCAGGTTCAAAACCAGCCTTTGCTATGTGAAACTCTGCCAAATAAAGAAGCCCAACTAACTAAATGTATTATATTTTCTCTAGCTCTCATTGTGCTTTACCTTAAAATTCAGTCATTCTTTCCTTGGCTGCCTCGAAACATCAAACAACATACTGCACATTCTTTCTTGTTCTCAGAGCTGTAGCTAGCTGCCCTTGCTTCTGGCTGTGGAAGATGGAGGCCTTCTCTCAATTCACTAGAGAGACCTTGACTATAAAATTCTCGACTCAAAGTCATTTTCAATGACAGACCCAGGGACCTGTTGCCGGGCTCCTGAGAGCCATTGTCTCAAGAGCCTGTTGGATTTGATTCCTTTGATCTCTCCACTTTGTCCCACTGTAAGCAGTCTGGCATGGCTCTTTGATGTGTTTAGGCCTAGGCACTTTTTTTCTTTCATTCATGCAAAGCCATTTCATTTTAAAGACTCTCATCTTCCTATTATCTTTGTGGAAATTTGCCTATTTTCTCTGTTTTTCTGAAGATACTCTGGTCACATGTTAAGCTATGTTTCTATGTCTCATGTTTCTTGCTTTGTGTTCTAGAGGCTATCTTGGACTTTATCTTCCAAGTCACTAATTGGTTTTTGTATTTCATCAAATTTATTTTTAATTTACAAGAATACAATCTTGATCTTTGATGGATAGCTCCCTTTCTCACTCTTATGGATTCTTCATCTTAGAAATCTAAGTCTTTTTAAAAAAATTCTCTTCCATTTTCTAGATGATCTTAGTTTTCTTCAAGCTTAGTATTTTCTCTTTTTTTCATGTTAATTTTTCTTGAATGTTGGATAATTCTTGGTTGCATATATTTTGAAAGAGCTTTATTGATATAAATCACCTGCTGATATAATCCCTCCATGTAAAGAATAGTCCAGCGGCTTTGATTTCCTCACAGGGGTGTATACCCCTCACTGCAGTTTTATTATCTTGCCTCAAGCAAAGCTCATGCTCCTTAGGGGTCTCTCTCCAGTCCTCTCAAACACAAGCTGCTGCCGTCCCTAACCCAGGCAATTCCTTCATATTTGAAATAAAGGGTTAGAAAGTCTGGCTTGTGCCTCTGGGCTTTCAGAATGGAAGCCAGTGGTAGGGAAGGAAGAAAAACCAGAGGTGCGGATCAGGATCATAGAGAGTTCAGAGAGGAACTATAGCAACAGATGGGATGTCCTGCTCTGTGTTGAGCTGGTTCACTTTGTGTCCAAGGTTAGAGAACATTCCATTGCAGATGATGATGTGGTGGAATAGAATCTGTTCCGTTTGCAGCTGTCTCCTGCACAAGTGACCTAGCATTGGTAGGCATTGGTAGATTCAGTGCACAGAGCAGGTATTATGCATTGGCGAGGTCAGTGTACACGGTAGGTTTGCAGTGGTAGGTTCAGTGTCAGGCACTCAGATGCTTTGTATATGTGCATTGTACTCACATGCTTATCTCATCGTATTTGAAAACCTGGATGAGGCGGTTTTGCTGCTGTCTATCAGCAGTATTTTCCTAAAGAAGGCCCACAGCATTACATGTTACAGTGTTAGGCACCAGAAGATCAGAACCTAGAACGTCCTTCTGCATACAACAGATATGGGTTGTCTCCATTTAGAGCTGTGGCTCAGAGAGCTGAATGCCTTACCCAAGGTCACACACCCAGTAAAGGGCAGAATATTTCACACTTGAAACATTCTTCCCACTACCTGTCCTTCAAGATGACAGGCAGATTCAGGGTGATACCTGTGCCCATGGACCTAGCACAGGAAACAGGACTTTCTTTGAAGTGGCCATGGTTTTGCTGTATAGGAAGGATGGTTCCTACATGAGTCAGGGCTCTCTAGAGGAACAGAAATGATACAATGAGTGTGTGTGTGTGTGTATGTGTGTGTGTGTGTGTGTGTGTGTGTGTGTGTGTGTGTGTGTGATTTATTAGAGTGCCTTATAGGCTCTGGTACAGCTAGTCCAACAATGGCTGTCTACCAACAGAAAGTCCAAGAATCTAGTAGTTGTTCAGTCTATGAGGCTGGATGTCTCAGCTGGTCTATAATCTATACTGGAATCCTGAAGAAGTAGGCTTCAATGCCAGTGAAGGAATGGATTTGCCATCGAGAGTGAGGGCAAGCAGGCAAAGAAAGCAAGCTTTCTTTTTCCAAGTCCTTTAATAGGCTGCCAGCAGAAGGTGTGGTCCAGATTAAATGTGGATCTTCCCACCTCAAAAGACCCTAGAGATTAAAAATGGGTCTCCCTGTTTCAAATGATTTAATTAAGAAAAAAAAAATCTCTTACAGGTGAACTCAGTCACTTGGGTTTTAGTTAATTCCATATATAGTCAAGTTGACAACCAAGAATAGCCATCACAAGTCCATCTCTTGTTAACTTGACATGCCATCATATCTCCTTTGTCATGCTTAATTTCCAAATAAGCCACGTCATATTTATGTCTAACATGATATAACTATCCCATGTATAATCACAAACATTATATATTCAACAAGGTCATTATTCCACCTAAAATGATATAACTATCCATCATACAACCACAAATACATTATAAATTTTAGAATAGGTGGCAATGTCCCTTAAGGGATATTCTTTTGGTTATCTCCAAACTTAAATATGATAATAACTGATTTTCATGTTACATTAAGTGATAATAAAATTGAGGAAAAAAACACACAAATCTGTACAAACCACATTCTTAAAAATATTCTGGAAACACTCATGTCAATTATAATCCTTATTTCTGCAACTGGTCACATGACCTTAGCTGGTATTTATAACTACCTATCTCTGTTACCCATCCTATATTTCCTCGACCCTCATTGAGTACCTGAGCAGGTCTTGGCTCTTTTCCTGGAGGAGTGACCCATACCTCCATTCCTGAAGGGTCTGTGCCCTTTGTCATCCTGGCTGGATTAGGTTGTTGTTATTTTCCATTGATTTTAATCATAGGACATGGTGGCACCAAGAGACGCCTTAAAGGGTCTCATGCACTCTAGACATAATCTTTCTTAGCTCCATTGTGGAGAAGGAGTCTGATTTCTCCTTGGTAATCTGGATCAATCACCCCTCCTAACACTGTTATTTCTTTCATGGCCTGTTGGCTTAAGGGCTTCGGAAACCCCAAGTGGCCAGAGAGGAGTCTGTGTCCCAGTTCAATGGAATGGTTGTTGTGGCTCCTGGCAGGAGTGATCTCTCTTGTTAAACCAAAACATCTAGGCCAGCAGAATTTAAGGTAGAAGGAACAGGAAGCAAAAATTTTCCTAGTGGGTCACTAGGAGTGGTAGTGACTAGAACTGTTCCCTTTTCCACACCTTGATTCCTGGAACTACAGATCCTGGCTATAGGAGAAACCATAGCATATTATTGAACACTGAATTGAAGCATATACCTCCTTCTGGAGACCCCTGTCCCTGCCTTACAGGCTGCTGCCACCTAATTGACACTGTAATTGTATCTTCAAAAGGCCATTCCTTTAATCCCAGCACTCGGGAGGCAGAGACAAGTGGATCTTTGTGAGTTCGAGGCCAGCCAGGTCTACAGAGAGAGATCCAGGAAAGGTGCAAAGCTACACAGAGAAACCCTGTATCAAAAAATAAAAAATAAATTTAAAAAAAAAAGGCCATTCTGTCTTTCTGTCAGGCCAGCTGCTTGAGGATGGTGGAGAATATAGTAGGACCAGAAGATTCCATGATCGTAGGCTTACTGCAAACTTCTTTGGCTGGGAAGTGAGTTCCTTTGTCAGAAACAATACTGTGTGGAATACCATGATGGCAAAGTAGGTGTTCTGTAAGTCTACCCATGGTAGTTTTGGCAGAAGTATCCAAGACAGGAAAGGCAAATCCATAACCAGAATGAGTATCTCCTCCAGTAAGGCCAAAGCATTCTTTCCACAGAGAAAGTGGTCCAATGGAGTAAACCTGCCACCAGGTTGCTGGATCGTCACCCCGGTGAATGGTGTCATATCTGGGGCTCAGTGTTGGTCTCTGCTCTTGGCAGATCTGATACCCAGCAGCAGCTGTAACCATATCACCCTTGTTGAGTGGCATCCATGTTGTTGAGTCCATTCGTAACCGCCATCTCTACCACCATGGTCACTTTGTTCGTGGGCCCATTGGACAATGGCAGGGTGGCTGGGGAAAGAGGCTGACTTCAGAATGGGTCATCCTAGCTACTTGACTATTGAAGTCCCCCTCTGCTGAAGTCCCCTTTTGATGAGCATTTACATGGGACACAAGCATCTTCACATCCTTCACCCATTTTAGGGAGATCTATCTTTGAGATCAGATGTCTTTCTCACCAATTTTCCAATCATGCTCTTTCCAAGTTTCTGACCATCCAGCCAGTCCATTGGCTACACCTCATGAATCAGTGAACACTTGCATATTTGGCCATTTTTCCTTCCGAACACACTGAATGACCGTGTATACTGCCTGATGTACTGCCCACTATGAAGATTTCCCTTTGCCAGTGTCTTTTGGGGTTGTCCCAGAAAAGGGTGGTAATACTACAGCTGTCTATTTCTGGGGGTGCCTGCATAGTGTGTAGAACCATCCATAAACCAGGCCCTGGTCTTCTCTTCCTCCGTCAACCAATCATAGGACATAACTCATGAGGCTACACGTGCATGTTTGGCAGCAGACGACGCTGTAACGGGAGTAGAAATCATAGGCAATTTCTTCATGTAGCTTGGTCATGTCTTCAGGCCCTTCTCAGGCCTACTCACATATATAACCCTGCCATTTGATGATGGATTGCTGCTGCGCACATTCTATTTTATGGCTTGGTGAGTCAGATCATACCCAGCTCATGTTGGGTAACTTGGGTCACATGGTTACTTAGTGACCCATGGTCAAATGTTCAGTCTTCACTAAGGCCCAATAGCAGGCCAAGAATTGTCTGTTTAAGGGAACGTAGTTGTCCACAGATGATGGCAGAGCCTTGCTCCCAGATATCAAAGGTCTCTTCTGTGATTCACCTATAGGTGCCTGCCAAAGGCTGCAAACAGCACCCCTCTCTGTTACTGACACCCCAAGTACCATCGGGTCTGCTGGATTAGACGGTCCAAGTGGTAGAGCAGCCTGCACAGCAGCTTGGACCTGTTGAAGAGCCTTTTCCTGTTCCAGGCCCCACACAAAACTAGCAGCTTCCTGAGTCACCTGAGTAACACACCTAAGTGAGGAAATGTGCTGTCTCCAGAATCCAAGTAGGCCCACTGAATGTTGTACTGCTTTCTTGGAGAGGGGAGGGGCCAGGTGCAATAGTTTATCCTTCACCTCAAAAGGAATCTCTCTGCATGCCCCACACCACTGGACACCTAAGAATTTCACTGATGCAGAAGGCCCTTGAATTTTGGTTGGATTTATTTCTCATCCTGTGATGTGCATATGTGTTACCAACAAGTCCAGAGTGATAGCTACCTCCTGCTCACGTACTCCAATCAGCATAGTGTCGTCAGTTCAGTGGACCAATGTGATATTTTGTGGAAGACACAGATGGTCATAATCTCTTTGAGCTAAGTTATGACACAGGGCAGGGGACTTGATAGATCCTTGAGGTACAACTGTGAAGGTATACTGCTGGCCTTGCCAACTGAAAGCAAATTGCTTCGGTACCAACAAAAAGACACTTGCTAGATCAATAGCTGCAGATCATGTACCAGGAGATGCTCCACCGCATCTGGTATAGCAGCTGCAGTTGGTGTCACTACTTGATTAAGTTTTCAATAGTCAGTTCTCATTCTCCATGATCCATCTGTCTTCTGCACATAGCCACATAGGAGAGTGAAAAGGAGATGTGGTGGGAACCATCACCCTGCATCTTTCAAGTCCTTGATGGTGGCCCTGATTTCTGCAGTCTTTCCTGGGATGCAATGCTGTCTTCAAGAGGTAACTCTGGTGGCCTCCATTTGGCCCTTCCATCCATAATAGCCCTCACTTCTTCATAGGTCAGGAAACCGATGTGGGCATACTGCCAACTTCGAAGAATATCTGTCCCAATTATACATACCAGAACTGGGGAAATAACTATAGTATAATTTGGGGACCCACTAGACCTACTGTAAGTCAGACCTCAGCCAAAACTCCATTAATCCACTGGCCTTCATAAGCCACTACTCTAACTCGAGGGCCACATGTTTCTTGGTGTCCCCCAGAGTCGGTATCCACTCAGATCCAGTATCCAAAGGCCATAGGTCCCTTTGGGGAAGGACTAGAGAAAGGCTAACAGTAAAACTTTTAGGCATTTTATCAAGGTCTTTCTTCAGGAGAACCTGGCCATCCCTTCATTCAAGGAGTTCTGGGTCTACAAACTAGCTCAAGTTTGGAAATTGGTTCAGACACCGAGATTCCCATTTGCCACAATCCAATGGAGCCTTTCTTTTGTTTGAGAATTTCTCTGCTCATACAGATCAAACAAAAAATGTTTTTCTTTTTTTAATCCATTTCACTTCTGGAAACATCATGATTGATTAGCCAGTACCAAAGGTCCATACAGGTCACACCACCATAGAATTCACTTTCCCTGTGCTGTCTGTGATGGCTGGGGCCATCACGGACATTGCTTTGTCTATGTTGCCCATTGCAGTAGCTAGGATCACCTTGCCTTTGGAGATTCAGTGCTGCCACCTGGCCCCTGCGACTTTGGGACCCAAATGAAGACATTACATTTAAGTCATCCAGCTGAGCAGCAGCATCTGCAGCCTCAGGGCTGGCACAAGGGACAGGGGCTATGACAAAACTCTTCACATGTGCTGGTGCCCCTCTCACCATTGTGTGTCTGATAGGATTGGTGAAGGGCGTATCTTCTGGGTCTTCCCATTGTGGAGGATTAGGTTTTACACAGCTTACCCACTCGAGCATTGCGATTTCCTGAGCCTTAAAAATCCCTTCATCAACACTAAGCCAAGGGTATCTGGCATCATCAACTCCTTTCCAGTAGGCCGTCTTTTGACAAATGCTTCAGCCAATCATTCAAAAAAATTTTTTGACACCGTTTTAACTGAGCAGCCTTCCATATTAAACCTAGATTCATCCTTCTGCATACAACAGATGTGATTTGTCTCCATTTAGAGCTAAAAGCTGTGGCTCAGAGAGCTGAATGCCTTACCCAAGGCCATACACCTAGTAAAGGGCAGAATATTTCACACTTGAAACATTCTTCCCACTACCTGTCCTTCAAGATGACAGGCAGCTTCAAGGTGATACCTGTGCCCATGGACCTAGCACAGGAAACAGGGTTTTCTTTGAGGCAACCCTGGTTTTGCTGTAGGTGGAAGGAGACTGCCTCTTTGCTCAAGAGAAACTGAGCCAGGAAATCTGCATGCCCTCCGCGTCCTCACACATCTCAATTTCAGTTATGAAATACCTTTGAAATGATTTTCTCTGAGCAACGGAAATGCCGAATCCTCTCCACTTCCGTGTCTCAGTGAGACTCTTCATCTCGTGTTGTTTCATAGACTTTAAAAATAAACTGTAAGATCTGTGGGGACTGAAAAAAGTTGGAGATCAGACTTCCAACCGCCAGCTAATTCAGTGCAGCTCCCAGGTGGGAAAATCAATGTCTGCCTCGCAGAGGTGAATCGTGCGTGCCATTGTGTGAAGCCGCAGAATCTTTCTTCTCGGGAAATTAACTGACCCTCCATGCTTTTCAACTCTTCAGTGCAGGATATTTCATGCTTGCCTTTCTCCAGACAACACTGTATGTGTTTTGAGTGGAAATCTGAGCTGGTGGTGCCTGAGGAGCTGGTTTCTGTCTGTTAGAAGGCTAGGCTGAATTCTCCAGCACTGACAGAAATCCCCAGGCATCCCCAGGCTGTTTTGCCCCTGCCCTGGTGGAGAAATGGGCTCTAGGGGGGTCTACACCCACCGAGACCCTTTCCCAGATGTTGTCACTCTAGGCTGGTAGTAGTGATGGACTCAGAGGTTGCTCAGGTGTGATGGCACACATCTGGAGTCCCAGCACCCAGGAGGGAGGCGGAGCAAGGAGGACTGCAAATTCCAGGTCAGCCTGTGCTCTACAGCAAACTCCTGCGGAGAGAGAAAGGAATTTAAAAGCAACTTAATGCAGAGGTTGCTGGAGCTACCTTTCATCCCTGCTCCCCCTGCAGATCTTTCATTCCCACCCTTCCCAAGCCTGAGATCCGCCAGAAGTTCTAGTGAAGACTACAGCTCACTAAGGCATTAGAACAGTCGCTTCCCACTGGGTGAGCAGCCATGGCCCCACCCCTCTGCACAGCCACATAGGACTTTCCCACGATCCAAGAGCCAAGTCGGCAGTCTACTTGTCCTACAGGGGACTTCATGTCCATTGCTCCTCTAATTGATCATGACTATTCCTTAAATACCCTGCTGAATAAACCTTCCCGTGTGGGGGCATATGTGTATTCATGCACGAGTATTGTGCTAGAAACAGAACCCAGGGCCTCACGTGTGCCCTGTACCACTGAGCTATGGCGTATTCAATGCATGGTTATTAAAATAGTAATTAAATTTTATGTCATTTGAAAAATCACTGCCATCACTGATGAACTCTGACTGCTTGGACCAATGGGATGGACAGGGCGCTCCATTCTGACATCCTGGTTCCTTGGCAGATCAAAAGCAGAGGTTGTTGAATACCTTTGCTTGGTCAAGGGTTTTCATCACTGTCGATATCAGAAGACATGGACTAAGGAGGGAGCTGGAGCCATCTGGAGTCCATATTAGCACATCATTGTGGTGATGGTGTCAGTCCTGGCTGCGAGGGCAGCAGCACGGAGTTCCTCCTCCTCGCTGTGTGAGACTTAGGGATATATGCCTGCACACAGCAGCAACCGTCTGTCAGCAGCTTGGAAGGTTTAGGACAGTGTGCTGAACAGAGACAGGTCCTTGTGACGTGTCCAACAGCAGACGAAACATGAGACCGTGACAACACATGTCTGCCTTAGGTAGCCGTTAGCTGAGCCTGAAATCAACCTTCCTGAACAGACTTCCTCTCAGAAAGATGTTGTGCAGAAAGAATGATCTGCACAGGGGCCCCAAACCCCGCAGTGTGACCATGGCCAGTCCAGGAGCACAGGACTGTGGGCGGAGTGTATCAGGACCTCAGGGGCCCCAAACCCCACAGTGTGACCATGGCCAGTCCAGGAGCACAGGACAGTGGGCGGGTGTATCAGGACCTCAGAGGCCCCAAACCCTGCAGTGTGGCCATGGCTAGTCCAGGAGCACAGGGCAGTGGGCAGGTGTATCAGGACCTCAGAGTCCAACTTTATTTGAAGTTATTTTCTCCTCAGCTTTTCCAGTCAGACTGTCTTGAGCTCAATCGGAGCTTGCCTCTATCCAACTCATCCTTCTTAACACCCTGCCTCTGTATCTAGTCCTAACAGAATCATCTGCCTAGTATGGCCACAGAAGTATATAAAAGTAGCCAAGATTTATAGATCTGTTTTTAACTTAGCAAAACCAGTGGTTTGGGAGAGACTCCTGGGAAGTGACACCCTGCAGAATGGCTAATGTCCAGTAAGAGTTAGGACCCTTGTATCTGGAAGGAAACCTGATCCATCATCTAGAAGGATCGCCTAACCATGGACAGAGGCTTTCCCAGGCTACCCTGGGCCCACCCATGGCTGTAGACAGGCCACAAGGCAGATGAAGCAGCATGAAGAATACAGGTCCATCACTGTCCCCAAGATTAGTTGGTGACCTGAGTTCATTGGCCCTGGTGTTTGGCAAGTCTGGAAGGAACTTGGTTAGAGACACCACCACCTTCTTTTTCTGTCTTTTCTGTCTGCATTTCTTCCCTCCCATGTTTCTATTCCTCTGGCTACTGAATGAGTAAGCCTTGCTCTTTTCTCCCTGGGGATCTTTCTAAAGCACACTCTGGGGGCCCGTGTGTTCTACTTGTTCTTCTGACTGCTGCTGCTTCAGCATGCCTGTTAGCAACATCTGTGTTGTAAGACTGGATGGTTCTTCAATAGCTGTGGAGCCCCCATGGTACTAGACTAGGCCCTCTGGATAGGCAAGACAGTTGTTCAGTTTGAACTGTTTAGGGGGCCTCAGGCAGTGGGATGGGGGAATCCATCCCTGGTGCATGAGCCAGCTTTTTGGAGCCCAGTGCCTATGGTGAGATACTTTGTGCAGCCTTGGTGCAGGGAGGAGGGGCTTGGACCTGCCTCAACTGAATGTGTGAGGCTCTGCTGACTCCCCATGGGAGACCTTGCCTTGGAGGAGGTGGGAATGGTGGGTGGGTTGGGGAGGAAGGCTGGGGGGCGGGAGGAGGGAAGACAGGGGAATCTGTGGTTGGTATTTAAAATGAATAGAAAATTTCTTAACTTAAAAAAAGCGGGTGGTTCTTGAGGCCAGAATGTGGAAGCTTTGACTGTCTACGTCTGTTGGCCATGTACTAGCAATGCTGTAATCTGCTGGTGCCTAGAAGGTGAGACCTCTGTAGCCATCCACCTGCTCGGGCTTAAACCCTCCTGGGTTTTGATTGTCCTGCCCTTCAGGTCCTCTCAGAGATTGGTGAAGGGGGCGTGGCTTCCCACCCCTATTCCGTCACTGGAACTCTAGTCTATTTAAATTTCGGTCTCGTAAGTTTTGTTGTCATGTTTTATTTGTTTTGTTTTCCTACCATGCCGGGCTGGGTCTATGCCCAGTGGTAGAGCTCAGCTCTTGCCTGGCATACAGGAAGTGCTGGGATTTTCCATTCCCAGCAGGGGGTGGAAGTGGGGATATCCCACGCTAGTCTTGATTTGATGAAAGAGGACACGTGAATAGCTGTCCTTGTTTATTTCTGCTCACCTTATCTTATAATTGAAAAGGCCCACATTCCTATAATGGGGAGTTTCCCTCAGAGACCCCCGTGTGAGCTGTTCATTTGATGGATGGCTCTGTACACCTGTGTGTACATGTTGCATGCCTAATGTTGTCATTTACCAGGAAACATATAATCCCGTGTCCTAAAAGACCTTGTCAGTAGCTGAGGCAGAGCCTGGATCTGAACAATGTTGGGTTTCCCCCTTGGTCCCAGGCTCACAGGCTAGAGTGAAGATTATGAAGGGTGCTGCTGTGGTCTGAAGAGGACATTTGTCCCATCAGGGCTACCTAGGACTGTGAACTGAGGCTGCCCAGGATGTCTGTCTAATTTGGTTTCTAGCTGCCAAGTGCAGCATTCCCCAGAGGAGGCCAAAGATGCGGAAGTCTACTCTTCAAGAGTCCAGATCGGTCCTGCCGCATGTAACTTAGGGAAGTTGGTGAGGGGCGATTATAGCCCATCCCTGTTCACAGTGCTATTCTGAGCAGTTCCCATGTGACCTTGGGCGGGGAAGGGGTCATTATTTCAGGGCCTGGCTGTCCATCTAGACCAGTCACTTCTCAACATGTTTCCAAGGAACAGCTACTCCATCACCTTGAGAAAGTCCGTCCATCCACAGCTCACATGTGTGAATGACCAAACAAATCCACTTAAATGCATCAGACAGTGGCGGAAGACGTCAGAGGTTCTGAAGAGCGGCTTTGGGCAAACAGAGCAGTCAGTAGGAGACAAGAAGCCTTGGCTCAGTAACTTCTCCTCAATCCTCCGCTCCCCGGGTGGGGTTAATGACTTTCGATGAAGAGGAAGGGCTGTCAAGGGAGAAGGAAGAGCGGTGTGATCACATTTAACTTGTGGACCAGTGTTTTCGACTGGAGGGCAGACACAGTGTGGGAATAGGGTGAGCATGGGCAGTGAGGTTCAGAGGGCAAGATCCTAGGAGTGACTGTATCCAGTACCTTGCCTATGGTGGTATTTTATTTGTACTGAAATGTGATTTTTATTGTATGTTAATAAATAAAGCTGCGGGGGGCGGGGTCAGAGCTATTAGAGCCATAGCAAGAGTGTGGCGGCGGCGGCGGCGGCGGCGGCGGCGGCGGCGGCACACACCTTTAACCCCAGCACTTGGTAGAAGAGCTAGGTAGATCTCTGTGTGTTCAGGGATACAGCCAGCATTGGAGACATACGCCTTTAAGACCTGGAGGGCGGTACTTACAGGCAGTGATAAGGCAGTCATGTGTTTGGGTTTACAACCAATGAGAAGGCAGAACAGAAAGACTATTTAAAGACAGACACACAGGAAGTAGCTCTCTTTCCGGGAAGCTAGGAACACTGCAGGAGGTAAGATTTTAGCTCTGAGCTCTGACCTCTCGGCTTTCTCTTTTACATTGGTTCTGTGTTTCTTATTTTAATAAGATGGTTGGTTACATCTACACTTGTCATCGCCCCACCCACTGGCCCTGATCAAAATGAACTTGCCTGACACCAAGCCAGGGGGTGAGGGTGGGGTGTCAGATGCAAAAAGCCTGTCCTTAGCTGCAAAAGACATAGGAACTTCGCCAGTCTTCCTGAATACCTGCCTATTGCTGTGATGGTACCTGGGTGAGTCCTTATGAGAAGGAGCCCACCAATGTGAACCTTAAGTTAAAGTGAGCCTTTCACTGTCTACTTAAATATCTTGTAGAACATTATCAAAAAAGAAAAAAAGACAGCTGAACCTTACAGCAGAGAACCTCGGCCAGCTCCACCTTGCCCACAGGATGGGGCTGGCTTCATCAGTGTTGTGAGGAGGGAACGCGTTCCCTCCGATCAGATGCAAGGAGAGGAACATTAGTTCACCTTGAGAAAAGCAAGAGGTGAAGCCAGGTCAGAAGCTGCCGTGCAGAGCACCTGGCCACTGCTCTTGCAAGCTGTCAGAGAAAGACTGAGAAATGCCGACGGCCGGCGGCAGGAGCTGGGGAGACAGACTGGGTAAGGTAGACTCCAGCACAGGAAGGTTGCACCTGTGGGACACTGGCCAGAGTCACACAGAGTCCGGAGTTGATTAACAGTGCCGTTCCACCACCAGTGTCTTAGTTTGGGCAAATGCTGCTTGGTAGCGTGAGACATTAATGACAGGAAGGTGAGGAAGGGGCCTCTGGGCACTCGGTGCCACCTTCGTTATAGTCTGTTAATCTACAATCATTACAAAACAAAATGCCTATCTTTAAAAAGTCATGTGTCAGCAGTGATGAAGGTTAGTTTTCTGCCACATGCAGGAAGTAGTTGAAGGCAGTGGAGGTCACCAGGTCTCTGAGAACCAGAAGCTTCGGTGTGACCGGCAGTTGGTGTGAGGGTTCCGGGAAACTTGGCTGCTCCTTGTGAAGTGCTCTATTTTCTGATTGAGCTGCCCATCACTGGGACAAAACACCTAAGACTGTCAACTAAAATGGAGGAAAGGCTTGTTTTAACTAGCATCTTTGGGGGTTTCAGTGAATGGGTATGTGACCCTGTTGCTATGGCAACATGGTATGTCACGATGCGATCATGTGGTAAAGGAGGCCTTTTCATTTTGTGACCCTTGAAAAGCAAACCATGAGAAAAGAAGGCAATATTCCTTTCACAGGCATACCCCTAGTGACCCAACTTCTGTCCACTAGGCCTAATGTCCTTAAAAGTTCACCACATCTCAACAGTGCCATAGGCTGGTGGCCCATGCTGTTAACAGATAAGCTTAGGGTGACCTGATGGTTGATATTATAGCACTCCATCTCCAAGAGTCGGTCTGTCAGAACTCCCAGCTAACACTTAAGCCAAGTCGGTATACCTTGAGCATCCCCTCATACAGAACGCTCTAAAAACCAGTTTCTAATAGAGTTCAGATAATGATGCGACCGTGTAGAAAATGTCACGCTGTGAAATTTGCTTTTGCATATAAAATTATTTGGGGCATCTATAAAGTGATGTTCAGACTGTGTTACAGGTATATCTATTTGTTAGACTTTAGTTTTAATCCCCCAAGATCACTCATTATGTATATGCAACTATTCTAAAATCTGAAAATATCCAAGATTCAGAACACGTGTTATTCTCCCACCACAGTTCTACTGGTGAGTGAATTTTACTTCAGTTCCTTATGTAAGTGTAGGTGAGAGGTTACAGGAGCAGAAACAACTTGAAGACAGCTGTATCACCAAAAGTCCACTGTTGCTGGAGTTTCCTCCAGTCCCGCCTGGCCCACGGTCAGGACAAATCTCTCTCACCTGCCAGTCCCGCAGCCACTCAGACCCAACCGAGTAAACACACAGAGACTTATATTGCTTACAAACTGTATGGCTGCAGCAGGCTTCTTGTTATCTAGTTCTTATTCCTTAAATTAACTCATATCTATTAGTCTATAAGTTGCCACATGGCTCGTGGCTTACCGGTACCTTACATCTCACTTGTCATGGTGGCGGCTGGCAGCGTCGCTCTGCCTCAGCCTTCCGGTTCCCAGAATTCTCCTCTCCTTGTCCCGCCTATACTTTCTGCCTGGCTACTGGCCAATCAGTGTTTTATTTATTAACCAATCAGAGCAACACATTTGACCTAGAGAACATCCCCCGCTGCAGCATGACGATGCTCATAAAAGCTGGACCTGGAGCACACTACACAATCTGCAATGGTATGGGGGTGTCTCTTTCAGTCAGCTTATGTGATCTGAGGCTCTTTGGGTAGCTCAGCTTATCTGAGAATGCTCTCAGCAGTCCTTATTGGTTAGATGTATTTGTAGAGGGAGGGGCCTGGTGAATCTGGTCAGTCTCAGAGACTTCCTGAAGACTTTGTGTTGGGCACTTCCTGAGCTTAATGAGATTGCCTGCAGCAGTGTTGTACGATGGAATGTTTTACCTCTCTTTAGAATGTCCTGGTGTCTTAATCAGGAGCTTCCCCTCTGAGATGAAGGGTTTTCTCTCAGAGGAAATAGCAACACAACAACACACCCCAGTATAGACACATAATTAAAAAAAATAAAACTATGTTCTTGTAACCAGTTGCTCAACCCTGCTACCCCAACCAAAAAAAAAGTCTTTGTTATTACAAACTCGAGGAGCTTATAGTTGAGATTTCTTAGCCTCCTAGAAATGAGACAGGAATGGAGCCCATTCCACTATCGTTAACTTCCCGTAGACGCCTGGGGTTCCACAGAACACACTTTGGGGAAGGGCACCGCATTCCATTCTGTTTGCTAGAGTATGGCTCTTTAGTCTGAAGGCTTCCAAGAGTTCAGCTGCTGGGTCTGGGAAGGAGTGTGTTGCACAGCTGTTTTATGTGGGGTTTTTGAGTGTGCAATTGTTCCTCTGTCCGGAGCCCTCCAGAGTGTGACCTAAGAGCCTTCAAGTGATACCTGAACCAGAGACCAGTTAGATGAGACAGGTCCTGTTAAGACCACACGTGGAAAGGATCCCCAGACTTGCCCTTTCATTAGAAGGTAAAACTGAAAAGTGGGTGTGATGGCCAGAAGCCTCCCTCCTTCATGAAGTACCTCTCCAAGAACCTGGTACCTGTCCCCAACAGAAGAATCAAACCCCTCTTTATACTTGGCTTGATAAGTCCTAGCAAAGATTCCAGTTCAGAGCTCTTTGGTTGTAAGCCACGACCCACCTCATGCCTGTGCCTGCCTCCTATGGCCTTCTGCCGGATCAGCACCATCTAAGCCACAGCCAGTTGGATGATGATGGCCCACAGTGGCTTGGTGGGTGGCTCCTGTCGCCTGGCCAGTGATGAGTTAAACTGTCATTTCAGCAGTTGCCCTCACAGGGCATTTATTAATGCCATCCCCTGCTCCAGACTTGACCTTCAATCACGGGGCAAGAAGAAAACATTGAAAACAACTTCAACTAAATGAAAAATGCTCTGCCGAGAACTCAGTCTAAACGTCCCCACCTTTGGATGAGTGATGCAGGGAAGTGGTCCGCTTGGCAGGTACATTTCTAGCTGATGGAAACTCCGGCCTGCTAATGGCTCTTCTGGGACACCGCTGTGCGGGCAGAGCTGGCTCCTATTGTAGCGGGGGAACTAATGAGGGAGTTGTTACTCAAGCACGTGCCTAAAATAACCAGGGTCATAGGGTTCGGGAAGACCCATCGCACTGTCCAGACTTCTTGGCCAAAGGCTAGCTCCTTCCCACGGGTGCAGATGAGGAAAGCCACTTTTTTTTACTGTACACACGTCACAGTTAGCCTTCCATCACCGTGAACAGAAAAGGTACATCTTAACTAATGCGTCCTTTGGGGTCCTTGGTGTATTTCCATTGTGAAGGGCAACCATATATTAGCCCTGGCACTCTTCCATGCAGCGCGTATTTTCGAAGTTCATCCATGTTGCAACATCTATCAGTACTTTGTATTGCCAAATCATCTATAAGTCAGTGACCTGTCATTGTAGGAAAACAGTAACTAAGGATGTAATGTTAATGGAGTGTGTCATTCACAGAATGTATGGAGCCAGACTTCTGCAGTTCAAGTGATATTTACTTGGGATAAGCTCACATTTGGTTAAAAGGCCTGTGGAATGGATATGAGGTTATTGATACTGTTAGGTGTGATGAGAGAAAGAGAAAGTTTGTGATCTGAGAAGCCAGGCTGGGCCTGAGAGGCTGGCTACGCACCAAGCCGAGTGCGTATATCTGGCTCTAAATGCAACTTCTGAAGTGCAGTAGAGCCATCGCTAGAGAGAAAGAAGAAAGAAGCGGCTGTCTGCTCTCCTTTTAGATGTCGAATGCCCCTCCCCACTCCACCAGCCTGGAGCTGTGTTGGGAGGCGGCGGAGCCTTTAACAGGTGGGGGCTGGTGGGGGAAGTAAAGTCATTTGTGTGGATGAGACTATGGACCAAGACCTCCAAAACTGGGAACCAAAGTAAACATTTCCTCTTTTTGAGTTGGTTGCCTCAGGTGTTTTCTCACAGTGTTGGACACTCTGGTCTGGTTTAGAGGAAATGTTAAGTGTTCTGGTTATCAAATGAGATGTTATTGACTGTATATGACTCTGTTGAATTATTGTATTATTGATGGCTAAGTGTTATTTTGAAAAAAACCTGTTGTCTCTAAGCTTCCTACTTTGTATGATAGTCTGAGCAGTGTTTGTTGATCATTCCCTGCGACAAATCATCTCTTCCAGAACGTTCCCCAGAGAAGCCGTCTATATAGATTCGTGGAAGTTGTAGCATTTGCTTTGCATGCTCATTGCTGTGGAGGACATCTTTCTCTAGTTCTCAGCATGTTTTCATAGTAGACTATGCATTTTGACAGTTTTATTGAGAGGGAATTTGTGCATCATATAATTTACTCACTTTCATTACACAACTCAATGGGTTATGAGGTGTTTGCAGAGTTTCGAAAGCATCTCTACAATTTTAGAACATTTTCATCACTTCTAAACAACCTGTACTCATTAGCTACACCCCTGTCTCCCCAGTTCACCAGTCCCTGGATAATCTATAGTCCACTTTCTGTTTCTCTAGATTTTTCTCTTGCAGACATTTTATGTAAATTGACTAATACGCTGTGTAACCTTTGGACTAAACTCTTTGATGCAGTGTTTTTTTTTGTTTTTTTTTTTTTTTTTTTTTTTTTTTTTTTTTTTTTTTTTTTTTTTTTTGGTTTTTTCGAGACAGGGTTTCTCTGTGTAGCTTTGTGCCTTTCCTGGAACTCACTTTGGAGACCAGGCTGGCCTCGAACTCACAGAGATCCACCTGCCTCTGCCTCCCGAGTGCTGGGATTAAAGGCGTGTGCCCCTACCGCCCAGCTTGATGCAGTGTAATTTTAAAGTTCATCCATATTGTGTCGTACATCAGTACTCTGTATTGCCAAAGTATATTCCATTTTATAGGTAGACCACATTTTATTTATCCATATAGCAAATGATTATCATTTGGATTCTTTTCCTTTTTGGGCAAAGAATACTGTTGCTATGAAATTTGTGCATAAGTTCTTGGAGAGAAATATGCTTGATTGTTCTTGGATGTGTATTTAGGTGTAAACTACTTGATCACTTGGTAACTTCTGTTTAACATTTTAAAGAGCTGCCAAGCTGTTTGGAAAATGTGTGTGTGGTGTCACATTTCTATCAGGAACATGTAAAGTTTATAATTGCTGCATATCCTCACTTCCACTTGCTAGTTTTGTCAGGGTAGTGTCTGCATATGTGCACAAATGTGTGCACATGCGTGTGCAGTTGTGCTTGCCTGTGGCTGTGTGTATGGAAGTCTGCGGTCCATCGTATGAGTCTTCCTCTATCATGCTCCACCTTATTTTTTGAGGCAGTGTCTCCCGTTGAACCTGGAGCTGACTGATTGGTTAGGCTAGCTGGATGGCAAGCTCAGACTGCCCGACCCCCTCAACCCCAGTTTACAGGTGCCACCGCCATGCCTGAGTGCAGGGATCTGATCTTGGGTCCTCTTACCCGGAGCCTGTCCCTGTCTGTCTTGAGTCTAACCATCCCTCTGGGAATGTGGCAGTATCATCTGCATTCTCCTGTTGGGGGATGCTACCAGCATCTATTCATGTGCTTAGTGGCCACTTGTATTTGTTCTTTAAAGAAATATCTGTTTTGATCCTTAGCCCATATTGTAACTGCACTGTTTGTCTTTACATTATTGAGTTGTAATGTTCTTACTTTATTTTATTGACTTATTGGTTTTTGAGGCAAGGTTTCACTTTGTAGCCCCAACTGGCAATCTTCCTGCCTTGGCTTCCTGAATGCTAGGATCACAGCTGTGTACCACATGCCTGGGTTAGTCATTTTTTAAAATGTATTTTGAAGACAAGTTTTTTACTGCATATATAACCTGCAAGTATTTTTTCCACTCTCTGGGATATTAGTTTTGCCTTTTTAAGTGTATACTTTTGAATTTCAATGATGTCAAATTTATGGGGGTTCTGCTGTTATTATTGCTGCTTGTGCTTTTTGGCGTCATATCTAAGAAACCATCGGCTCAAAGACGTCAAGATCCACTCTTGCTCTCTCTCTCTCTGACATTCGGGTGTTTGACTCATTTTGTGTTAATCCATGTGTATAAAATGTGGATGGGTCAGCCCCATTCCATGTGGATACTGAATTGTTATCCATCACCTTTTTTTAAAAGGGAAAGGCAGGGCCCTCTGTTTTACAGTCATTCTGGTTAACAGGAGCCCACCTTCCCACACAGCTGCCTTCTGTAGCTGGAACAGGGTATCACGAGAGCACAGAGGCTCTTGTCACATCCATCTTTGAAGCCAGGCTAGCTGGTGTGCTCCACTCTCCCAACTCCCTTTGAGCACTGAATGCTGCCCATCCTTCAGCACAACTGAGCATTCATAGGCTGATCCTGCTGTTGAGAATGTGGGAGTCCCGACAGCACTCTCCCGATTTACTAGCATAGTAACCTTAGGGGAGTGCTTAGCTTCCCTGGGTCTTCTCTTCCCGTCCTAATGATAAATGCTTTTCAAGGTCATTGAGGAGTAAATGGGATATCATAAATGGCGTGCCCAGTGTTGGAGCCTGAAGCCTAGCAGGTATCCATAAACGACAATTGTCATTATTCTCTTAACATTCCCTGGCCTGCCTTGCCTCTGAGCCAGTTGCCTCATGCTTAGAATACAAACTTTAGCAGAGCAGGACTGCCCCTGGCCTTGTTTAATCCTATACCCACAGGGCCTAGAATAGTGCTCAGTACACAAGAAGCTACCGGTAAATATTTGTCGATTGGTTAAATATATAACCCTTCCACTGCTCAAGTCTAACGATAAGGATAAACATTTTTAAAGCACTGTATCCGGACAGTTGTGGTGACCCATACTGATGAGATGGAGTCCGGAGGATCAGGAGTTTGAGGTTAGCCTGGGCTACACCAAATATACATATATTCAAGCATTTTCTAATAAACTACGAAATACTACAGAAATAACTTCCTTTGTTTTAGGGGAGGTGTGGATTGCTGTAACAAGACAGCAAATCTGTAGATGAGGTGAATATGTAGTCTCTGGAAGGTGTGATTTCATTTTCACGATCCTAAGGAACCAGCGATCCTTTAATACAGTTAATTTATTAAAGAATTTTGAGGTCATAAAAAGTTAATGCCCCTCTCCAGGTTTTCACACTTTGCTGGAGAGAGTACAGTCTTCTCCATGACCCTTCTTAGGAGCAGCTATATTGAGGCCAAAGCCGGGAAGTGAGAGACACACAGAGACAGCCTGCCTGCAGAAGTTTAATATCAGGGTAAGGAGTAGGAATTTGCTCCACCCTCTAATCATGTCTTTCTGTTCAATATTCCTTTTCATCTTTTCCTCCCATAGGAGTAAAAAGTTGGTACTTTCATACCACCTTAAAATGAACAAATATCGACTTTAGCCTCTCTTTATTGTGTCCGCCCACTCAGGGCTTTCGATCACAGCTCTGATGTTGACAAATCCTGAGGAATCCTGGGTAGGTCCTTTAGCAGCAAGAGAGAACCAACCAGTGACAAGCACGTGGGTTCTTCAACTCTGTTCTTCATGAATTAGTTCTGTAACCAGACAAGTCCCTTCATATCTTTGGATAGGAACAGTCTGAGCTGGGAATGTGTGTATTGAACTCTTTGGGCCTGTCCAGCTCTTAAATTGCACAGCCCTGTGGCATATCCAGTCACAGAGTTTGTCAAGTGACTGCCATGTTTCCAGATGCTGTTAAGGCATGTGGTATGGAGGCTAGCACAGCCCCCTCCCTGGAGAATTACAGACATGGTGCATGGTACCACCTGCGAGCTCATGTGTCCAGCTGCACTCGGCTGTACAGAACAAAGGAGAGGCTGAATTCGGGAATGTCTGTGAGAGGCTCGGACACACCTGGGAGAACTAAACATGGAGCTGAGCCTATGGAAAGCCTGGCATTTTGATGGGTAGGAGGTCACATGCCCATGCTTCTTAGAAAGAAGAAGGTGGAGAGCCAGGGCTAGGAGTCGTGAATTCGGGGCTCCAGCCAGAACTGCAGCTGACAGGCAGGACAGATGCTGTATCACATCTCTTGTTCCTGCCTCAGTGTTCTTCTCTGTAGGTCAGTCAGTCATTCCTAGGGGCTCACCGAAAGGTGGCGAAGGCCTTTGGAAACGCTTGCAGAGTTATCCACGTCCAGGTTGCTGAACTTTGAGGCTCTGTGGCTTGAACATGCTGTGCAATGCCATGGGACTTGGTTTCTCTCGTTGGTGGATGACAGAAATGACCTTGAAGGGTTGCTATGAAGACCTAGAGAGAGGCTCAGACAGGACAGCGTGAGGCTCGGCAGTGGCCCCGTGGGTGGCCCTCACAGCGTGAAAGCTGTTCTGGAATGAAGCTGAGCCGAGTGGGTGGCTCCACGGAAGCACTTTCACGAGATCTAGAATCTGGAAATCCCAGGGGTGCACCGTCCAGCCTGTCACGTACCATGACAGCGGGTGGACCTTGAAGACACTGCATGGAGTTGAGTCAGCCAGTCACATAGGGGTAAATGCTATGTGATTTTTTTGCCTTTGAGCAGTCAAGCTTGAGGGATAGAAAGGGCAGGAAGCTGTGGGGAGCTGGGAGGAGAGTGGAGAACTGTTCCCCACCAAGTGTCGGTTTTGCAAGATGGAGACGTTCAGGACCCCCGTCTCACAGCACGAAACCTCTTGGGGACTGAGCGTTTAAAACTGGTAGAGCGAGCACAATGCATATTCTCTCATTTTTATGTAACGAATTTTGATGTTAGCACAATACATAAGGTGTTGCGCAAGGTGTGAAATTGGGACCAAAGATACAAAGATGGCAAGGGCAGAGGAGGCCCCGGCTTCCAGGGAGTTGAGAATTAGCAGAGTTCTTCTAGAGAGACACAGGTACACCATCGCTGTGGCAGTGGCCTAGGACAAGCCTCTGGGCACTTAAACTGCAGCTTCTGCAGATGTGGCCCCTCGGTTTGCCGTGGGAATGAAAGGAAAGTGGCTTTCGGGTGGTGGGCAGATACTCACTGCACCGGCTCGTTCTCTTCCCTCTGTGACCAGACGCCTGGCAAGAGACAGCTTAAGGGTGGAGGGGTCTGTCCTGGCTCGTGGATCCAGTACGTCTTGGAGGGCATGGCAGCAGGAACATAAGGCAGCTGGTCACAGTGTGCGGATAGTAGGGAGGCAGCAAGAAAGGGATGTTGGCACCCAGGTGGCTTCCCTCTTGAACCTTTCTGTTCAGTCCAGGACTCCAGTCTATGACAACTGCTGGCATTCAGTGTGGTCCTCTCTCCTCAGTTAAACCTCTCGAGAAACACTCTCACAGACACGCCCAAGGCGTGTCTCCTAAGTGACTCCAAATCCAGTTTGGTTGACGACGGTGAAGGTTAACCTAGCCTAACACACTCAGTCATGTTCTTCTTGCCTTTACCATCAAGTCCTCTCTCAAAGGGGTTTGCAATCTCACAGGAGAGGTAAGGAAAAGATACAGCTACGACAGACATCACAAGCCATAGGCAAAGTGGGCTGTAAGAGGGGTGGGATGTGTGTGGAGGGGCGAGGAGTCTGGCCTGAGTCTGCCTGGATGGCCCTTGCCTGTCTGCAGACAGAGAAGCAGGACAGACAAAGGAGTCACCCAGCGATCTCATCCTACTGACCTGCCAGTTGTCAGCATCTCCTTCTAGATCCGAGGGGCAGGAAGGACAGAAGGAGCCACTTCTTCCAGCTGTGGAGACACTGGGGCAGCTTGTGGGCAGCTCCTGTCAGGTTCCAAGTATGGGAGAAATGGGGAGTGGATTGCACCTCGAGAGGGCTGGCTAGCAAATGCCAGCAGGGCTACCAGAGCAAGAGGCAGGCTCTCTTTTGAAAGCGTATCTATCTGGGTGGTCTTATGGGCCTTCCCAGGGTGGCCGTCTGGATGCCTGCTGAGCCCCCATGCTGTCTTCGTTTTCGCAGACTCTTCCGGTAGGCTGGACTTGCTGAGGAGAGCAATACACCCAACCTTTACTGGGAGCATAACGGTGACTTACTGTGATCACCTGCCAGCTGTGGGATGCCAGGTGATTTCAAGGAAATGTCTCCATGCCAGGCCTATGCAAAACACCCATATCTGCCTTCACTTACTGTGGCATGCACTGCTAGAAGATATGGACCCTGCAGCTCCCGGACACTGCTCATGATCTGGCAGTGATTAAAAGGGACAGAATCTACCAGTTCCCAAACCCTGAATGTCAGGAAACTGACATTCAGTTTAAAACAAGAAAGTGGCCCTGGCGTTTTGCGTCCCTGAGTGTAAAGAGCTGAGGTCTGCTGTCACCTTGTCCACACTGTGCCCTCACATTGTGATTTTTTTCTGGCAGTACCCTGCTCTCCCTTGTACAGTCAGCTTGAAGAAGTGGAATCTGGGAGCCCTGCCACTCTACAGTACCTGGTGGCCTGCCAGGACTTTGGAAACAGTGCAGTTTTATCCTGGGGCAAATTTGGTACCAACCCAGAGAAATCCTTCCAGTTTTCTTTCTCTGCTTGGCTTTCTTGCCACTCTGCCTGTCCTCCCATCGGAAGAGAGAGCAGAAATCCCCATCTCACAAGCTGTCCTGAAGGTCACACAGAATCTTCAGTGAGTGACATGTTGGGGTGGGGGTAAGGAGGTGAATCCAAAAGGTAGACGTTGACTTGTGAGAGCTTCCTGAGTAAACATCTATGAAAACCATCCATATGGCTGAACTTGATAAGTCCTCCTGGGAGGCTCACAAGGATGGGATCTTTGCCGGGACAAAACAGTTGGCCCGTGAGATTGCAGGGCTTTAAAGGGTACACGCTCTTCTTTCCTCGTTTCTCTTCTTTCAGCCGTGTGTTTCTTTGGGCTTAGATACCTGGAGCCTTCAGAAAACGTGTGTGTGTGTGTGTGTGTGTGTGTGTGTGTGTGTGTGTGTGTGTGTTTTTTTTTTTGTTTTTTTTTGTGCGTGCGTGCGTGTGTGTGTGTGTGTGTGTGTGTGTGTGTGTGTGTGTGTGTGTGTGTGTGTGTGTGTGTGTGTGTCCCTGGTGGAGAGAAAGTGAGAAAACTTAGAACAAGAGCAGATAAGAAAGAGAAATTGATGTTGAAATAGTCCTTAAAAACGATGGAAGAGTATTGCAGTCTGTTTGATGTTGCTGCAACAAAATACTCAAGACTAGATGATTTGTAAAAGGAAAGAGTTTCTTTGGCCTTGTGGTTCTAGGCTAGAAACCCCACAAGCATGGCCCATCAAGGCTTCCTGCCACTCTATCAGGAGCCTAAGGAAGAAGCAAAGCACTGCACGCAGCCTCCCCCTGTATCCTCTCATTTGGAGATGAATAATCCTGCAAGAGAGGCAAGAACCCGTTTGGAGGGCTCCATTTTCCCTCCGCATCTTGCTGCAGATTCTAGCACATGGATGTCTGGCAGACACACTCACACCCCAGCCGAGAGCAAGAGAATGTGAGCTGGACCCTCTACTGTGGTTTTTCTAATTGTGTTCCCCTTTGTACATCTCTGTCCAGGCCTATTCCTCTGAAGCCAGAGGCCTCTGTCGGTTGTATCTCACAACAAAGAGCTGAGCTGTCTGGTCAGCTTGTGAGCCTGTGTGATGGCAGACAGAAAGTGTAATAGTTAGGGAGGCAGAGGCTGGGAGTCCTTCACTGACAGCATCTAAGTCCTTTGCCTTGCCCTCCTGTGCTGTTGGAAAAGGAGCAGGAGAGTGTCTCCCCATCCCTAGTTCTGTTAATGCTCACCTGGACTTGGCCTTGCACTGGTCGCTTTGAAGAGTGGTTTTGACAGGAAGCGCTATACTGCATGGGTAGTGATGTCCTTGGTCGTAGCGTTAAGAGAAGCCGAGAGTGCCATGCACAAAGTGAGCCAAATGGAGAGCAGGGCTGGCCCCACTAGACAGTGGTCAGTGGGATCAGCACAGATGTCTGAGGAGTCCCTGTCTGCTGCAGAGTGGCCCCATGACACAAAGAACGCTGCACAGCCACAGCGGCAGGAGTGACGAGCTGAGCTCCTGAGTCCCAGACCCCAGCCAAGTGGGGCCTTTCTGCACAGAGAGTAGGACATCAGTCGCAACTTGGCTTGCCCATGCATGGCGCTTACAGTGGCGCTGAGTGTTGCTGTGTGTCAGTCTCTCTGTTCGGAAATGCGTTAGCATCAGGCTTAGCGAGCCTAGAGTTGAACAACAGCCACATGCCCCTGGACCCTGAAATACTGCTCCTCCCACTAAGAAGGGCTGTGTTCTGGGTTGGTGTTGTGGGGAGGGGGCTGTTAGGGGCTTGGTTCCTGGTGAAGAGGGTGGCCCCATAGTATTCCTGGCCCCCGTGACCACAAGCCTGCCATTTCTTCCACGGGCAGAAGCTGTACACAGACTCAGAGCCATGGAACTGTGGGATGAAAAAGCTTCCAATCTGTCCTTAGGATTTTCTGGTTGGGAGGAAAGGTCTACAGGGATAAAACATCTTGTTCCCATGTAACTGATCTGTGTGGTCTGCTGCCAGATTGTACCAGTGGGCTGACTCATGTCAGAGGTCAAGCCCGGCTCAAGCCACTGAAAATAATTATCACCCACTTCCACAGTGACATTTGATATCCTGTCAATGGTAGGCCCATTTTGAAAGAAGCCAAGCAAAGAGGCAGCAGCCTGTTCCAAGGGGGCTTTGTAGGAAAATAGACCCATGTTCAACCTGCTGCTTCCCAGCTGAACGATCTCAGGCAGTGTACATAACCTCTGAGAAGGTCAATTTCTAACATTTGTAAAATGAAGGAGACAGTGACATCACCCTTAGGAGTTCATCAGTAAGACTGACGGACAGCACCTTGGAGTCCTGGATAGCACATCACTGAATAGTTAATGTTCAGGAGGCGGGGTTATTTGTCTCCAGTGCTGAGAAATGTGCACATTCTTCACTGATTTCTGTTTGGAAAAAGCTTTCTCCAAATGTAAGGTTTGTTGTGTGCGTGGTAGAGAGAGAGGCTGGAAATGTCAACTGGGTTTGAAAAGGCAACAGCCACATTGAATCATTAACTGCCCAGCAAATTTCTGATAAGACGCCTTCCACATTCTGAAACCCCCAGCTCCTTTAAGTAAACAACATTAAAAGTATAGTGTTAAGAAGCCCAAGACTTCCGGCATTTCAAATCTGTCTGGGAGTGCAGATACTAAAAGCATAACAGATATTTAATGGAATCTGTCTTTTTGATGATAATTACAGCATTCTGAAGTAGGCTTTAAACACATCTGTATACGCAAACTGCTACTTGGAAATTGCTTGCTTCAAGGGGGCATTCAGTATCTCGCCAAACTTTCAAGTTAGATAACTACTGTTTAAATTGATGGCAGGTGTTTGATCTATAAATAAGAGTTGTCCTTTGCTCTGCGGGGCTCTGTTTACCTGCTGCAGTGTTCATTTGCAGCACACCAGGAACCGGGAAGGCCAGAGGCGTCCGTGTGCATCCCTGGTACCCAGAATGTGGCAGCTGAGATGATGCTGCCACACTTCTGCATTCTGGGAAGAACCCGTTCTTCCTTCGGAGAAGAGAGTCTGTGTTGGATTGGGAGGTGAGCCCAGTGGGCCTGAAGAGAGGTGAGGAGATCGCAAGGAAGGGTAATGAGCAGCAGGGAGTTGGCCCACAATGTCTACCAGCCCCAACAGCCACTGAAGAAGATCTTCCCTAGGGGCTGGGGACATAGTCAGTGGATAGTGCTTTGACATGCAAGCCTGAAAACATGAGCTCAGCCTGCAGAACCAATAAAAACCGTACGAACTGTACACAGTGGCCCGTGCCTGTAATGCCAGCCCCGGGGAGGCAGAGTTTCCCTGGAGTTCATTGGCCATCTGGTCTAGTCAAATTGGCTAGTTCCAGGTTCAGTGAGAGACCCTGTCTTAAATAACAAAGTGGACAGCAGTTGAGGAAGACAACTGATGCCAGCCTCTGGCACCTGCATACACACACACATACACACACACACACACACACACATACACACACACACACACACACACACACACACACACATACACACACACACACACACACACACACACATTTATGTGCACGAACATACACACAGATGCACACATTCCCAGATACACCCCCAGGCACCCACACCACACACACACACACACACACACACACACACACACACACACACACACAGCTTCCATAATTTTTTATTGTTTGTTGTTTTTGTTCTTTTTCCTCCTCCTCCTCCTCCTCCTCCTCCTCCTCTTCTTCCTCCTCCTTCTTCCCCTTTTCCTGCCCCTTCCCCTCCCTCACCTTAGCATGTACTTCCTGGTCTCTGGGACACCCTGACTTGATCAACCTCATTGTATGCAGTATGGCAGTGCCGGCCAATTTCAGTTTTACCTCAAGGAGTGTTCTCAAAGCCGGCCCTTCCCCCACAACTCGTAGATCACTCCTGATGTTCAAGGCACAGCGTTTTAATGCTGACCCAGGCCTGGACATGCACACTGTCAGGGGCTTCCCCTTTTCCAGTTCCTCACACCGAAACCTGCGTCTCAGGCCCATCACTTAAAAGCGGGGAGCCAACAGCAGCTCATTTCTGAAGGAGGCTGGTTCCAGAGTCACTCCCACCTCTGGCCCAGAAGCAAAGACCATGGTGGAAATGGAGCTTTCGGTGAACACTGGGCAATGCTGTGCTACAAGACCGGCCTCCGGGCACCACAGTCACAGGAGACCATCTCCCCGGGAGAAGCAGCCACAGAGCTCTCCACCGCCCAGGTCTGCCTTCCCTGACAGCTCAGGTATTGGGTGAGAGGCCTTAGTGTGGAACCCAGCAGGAAGGCAAACGCTCCATCCAGGCTGGCCCAGTACAGAGGCTGTACTGTCTTGGCAAGTCAGGGCAGCAGAGTGGCTGGTCCATCAGAGAAATCAGCTTCTGGAGTAAGAGAGGTGTGATCAAGATGGCTGGTGACCTTTGTTTGACCTGACACCCACACGAACAAAGGGAAAACTGACCCCTACGGATTGTCCTCTGACCTCCACATGTGTGACATGAGCACACGCACACACAGTACGTACTTTTTTTCCTTTTAAAAAAACAAGCTTTTTACCTGAATGTCTATCCCCAGTGTGAGCTCCCGGGGCAAATCGGCCCCCAGAGCTGTGTGATGATGAGAGCGAGCCGTTCACTGGGAACGAGGGCTGTGCCCCGGGTCCTACATGATCACAAGTGAGGACTTCGCTGCAGTCGTCACAGCGCAGCGCAGCCCTGGGACAGCCACCCGGCTGGGTCCTCTTCAGCATCACCCCTCCCTGCCCCAGTCACACGCAGCTTGGTTGGTATATGATTGTCTCTTGCGTCTCATGCCCTGATGTTACAGGTGGCTGGGGCCTGGGCCAGGTGTCTTCAGGTTCCTGATGTCTTTGTTTTGTGAAATGAAAGATGCATACAGATTGCAAAGTACCCGGATACCTTATTAAAAGCGGTGTAATAGTCCAGATCGGAAAGATACACACCGTCAAGAGTGACCGTGGACCACGTGACTAAAAACACTAAGAGCCCTGGTGGTTGGTTGGGCCCTTCTTTTATGGGGTTCAACAGAAGGAGAAGTTTGTTTGCTGAGGATTTAGTGAGGGTGGTTCTTTTGTTTTGATTGACAAGAGTGGATTACGGAATCTTTGCTTACCTTTCCTTAGAGCCTCTGATTTTCATCGTAGGTACACCCAGCTATGCGTAGGCACGAGGTGGCTAATGGAGGAGTCTCTCTGAAAGGTCACTCAGAGGACACAGTGTGTCTATTGAGCAAGCACTTCAAATCAATCTAGGCTGGACTGGCTCATTACCCAGAGTTCGCAGATTGTGTGCCAGGATGTGTTTGAATCGAAAAGGGACGTGATTAATGGATTGCTAAGCGGAGCGACCTGTTTCCATTGTTTAAAGTAGGTACATGTACAGCATGCAGGTAGTGGTCCCAGGTTGCCAACAGGTTGCTAGGTGCATTTGGAGAGGGGAACGTGGATAGCCCAAACCAAAAGCTTAGCAGGTGGCTAAGGTGTCCTCTATGCATTCCTGTCTCACTGCTACCACAAGCTTGGGTTCCTTCCCTGGTAATTAAAAAAAATATATTTCTTAACACTGCTCCCTTTTTCTCTTACCTGAGCCTTTTTTGGGGGGGCGGGGGGTTTGTGGAACTAGCCACCCACCCCCTGACATCAGCAGCAGGTACCTTGCGAAGAACACCCTCCATATAAAGTTGGCCCTCTTCCCTTCTACCCTGTGGACCTGTGATGAAGAACAGGCCTGTGCTTCCCTTTGATAGGTGGGGCCCTCAAGCTGGGGTAGAAATCCTTGGTCCCTGAAGCAGACAGATGTAGCTCTCCAAAAGCTTGGTAGACACAACTAGACTCACCTGAGAAGAGGAAATTTCGATTGAGAAAATCCTCCATCAGATTTGCATATAGGCAATCCTGTGGGGCGTTTTCTTCATTAATGATCAGTGGGGGGGGGCAACCCCACTGTGGGCAGTAGCACCCCAAGCAGGTTGTCCTGGATTGCATATGAGTGAGCAGACTGGAGGGGCGTGGCAGTGAGCAGTACTCCTCCATGCTCTCAGTTCCTGCTTCAGGATCCCGCCTTGAGTTTGTGCCCCGACTTCCCTTGATGACGGACTGTGACGGGACGTGTAAGCTAAACAAACACCTTTCTTGGTCACAGTGCCTTTCTCACAGCCAGAGGAACCTAAGGAAGACACAGCCTGTGTGTCAGTGCGGAGGCCGGGAGAAAGGACCGGCGTGCACAGTTGGGGAAAGTGACAGACGGTCCTACACAGAGCCGTCGTCTTCTCCTCTTGTTTTCCTGGCAGATGAACCTGTAATCCGTTTACCACATGATCACTAGTAACAAGGCCCACACTTGGGGTATGTTTGAGAGTAGTGAACAGCAGGCACGGGGGTGGGGGTTGGGGGCGAGGGCAGTCCAGAGTCCCGAGTTACTTCAAAACCACAGGAAAAGGGTTGGGGACTTAGCTCAGTGGTAGAGCGCTTGCCTAGCAAGCACAAGGCCCTGGGTTCGGTCCTCAGCTTAAAAAAAAAAAAAAAAAAAAAAAAAAAAAAAACCACAGGAAAAGCTTTAATTTGTATCCAGCCTGACTTTTAAAATAATAACATAACTAGTTTCTATATTCAAGTTATGAAATGGGATAGGACAGTATGCCCAAGAAGAGACTGGACATACCTCAATGTGCATACACACACACACACACACACACACACACACACACATACAACAAAGGTCAAGAACCTTAGCAAAGTTAGAAGGCTACCATACACTCGAGGTGTGAGAGCATGGTTAGCCTAACACCCTTCACCACCACCCCCAAACACACACACACACACACACACACACACACACACACACACACACACACGTCTACCTGCTGCTTCCCGAGGCAGTTGGCTCTCTGGCAGAGTGACAGTGTTTGAAGGCTAAAGTTGTGTCCTTTGAGATCATCATCGAGCCCTGCTCGTGTCTGATTTTGTTAGAGATGGTGGTGGTCATGCCACCCGCGTCCCTGTTCCTCCAGTACAGGCGGGGGACGTGGGTTTGTGTGTGCACATCGAGGGCTTGGTGTGTGACGGGGGCTGTGTGGCCATGTCAGTGTTGAGTTCTGAGAAACCAAAGAAATAAGTAAGAAAGTATGGCATGCCTGGGTTTATCTTGGGGTGGGTGATATGATAACCCAGCCAAGAGCCTTTATCTGTTTAATGTAGCAGAACTCAATGGCAGGAAACCCAACTCCGTATTAGCATATCATGAAAATGTGCGGTGCAGCTGCCTGGGAATGGCCAGTTTATTATTGCTGGGGGCTGTCCTGGGTTATGATCTGGAAGAATTTGAGTCGCCCTTTACATTTTTTTCCTGCTCTCCTTTGATTTTGGCAGTAGCAGGAGAAGAGAGTATTCCCATGAGATTCAATTATTTCCTTTCAAAATTCTCTTGGACTCATAATGGCTATTAAAAATGGAAGGCACCCATATCTCACGCTATTCAGCTTAACTGGTAATTAAAGTACAATTAAATTTTTCACGGTGTAGATTGTGTCTGTTTTTTTCCAGGGGAATTACAAACCCTGAGCCCTTGAGAATTATGGGATTAAGCTATAGACATTTAATAATTCAACTTTGATCCAATGCCGCCACTGATGGGTCTCCAAAAGGGAATGGAGGGGGGTGAAGTGTTGTTCTCTTATTAATGGTGAATTGAAATTTTATTTGGTTCCTTAGAAACCAGAAAATAACTAGCGGTTCATGAAGGAAAGGACATTGCAAGTGTAGTTTTGACTTGGCAGTGGCCACTGTCCTCAATACAAGCCAATAATTACCTTTCTGCTGCCAGGCCAGTTTCTCTCAAGTAGTTTTGTGCAATTTGGGACATTCCTGAGTTGTTACCAGTGAGCAAAGCATCAGCGTTTGGCCGGAGTTTGGAGACAGAATTGCTTGGAACCTCTGTGGCCTTGGCCGAATGCTCACGCCCCCCCCCCTTCCTCGTGTACATTTTTTTTTTCCTTTGTTGGTTAAAAATGATTTTGCAGAACAGGGGCGTAGCTTTAATCATGTGTTGACTTCTGAAAGACACTCCTGCTTACCTGAAGCCATGACCTCACCAGATCTTTGTGCCAAGGAGAGTAGCAGGGGTCAGTTTGGATGGCAACAGAAGAAAGGGCCGCTTCCTGCAGCCCACCAGCAGCAAGACACAAGTGTCCAGCACTGCCATTTGTGTTAGCAGGTTCTAGGAAAACAGAGGTACTGCAGCTTAACCGCACATCCCACTCCTGAATGGTGGTGATTGCCCTCCTCAGATACTATCCTCGATCCTGATCGGTGGTGATTGTCAGGTACTCTCCTCAGTCCTGACTCATCTCTCACTCTGGAGAAGATACGACTCTCCATTTCTTAAATCTATTGTGAAAATTCGTCGTAAAGAAACCTTATATGTAGGGGCAGGGGAGATGCTCAGTCAGTATAATGCTTACGACCGGAGCATGAGGACCCTAGTCCAGGTCCCCAGTACACACCAAGAGCACTACTGTATATTTGCTCGCACACTCGCACACACACACACACACACACACACACACACACACACACACACACGAGTGGGGGGTAGAGAGGAGAGAGAGAAAAAGAGAGACCATGTCTCACATTGGCCGGGTATGAGTTTAGTGAGTGGAGACAGTAGGCTGTGATTTATGGTATTGTGCCTGTTGTCAGTCCAGCAGATTTTAATCCCTGCATCTCCACTGTGGAACTCTAGCCTAAAATGTCCCTCTCCTTTCTTTTCTTTTCTTCTTCTTTTTTAATTAATTTATCTTCTGTGAGTAGCAAATCAGTTGAACGGCTCAAAAGACTCCTAATTCTTGGTGTCTCCCAGGAGCTAATAATGTGTTCCCTGGCACACAGTAGGCACTCCGTGTGTAGATGGCTGTAGGGTGAAGTAAAATCCCAGATGCATTCGATGATGGTGTCGTCTCTCCTTCTGCCTCAGTTCAGTTGTTCATGCCCTGGAGTGGGAGTAAGAACTTGGGGATATATGTCATGTTAAAGCTATGGACACTTGAAGTAGTGTGCCCAGTCTGGGTGTGTTTGTCAGGAAGGACAAGAGACACAGACTCCCACACCAGCTCACAGGAGATCAGCAGCAGCACAGTGCCAGTTGGTGTGGGAATAGCATCTAGTTCTTCTGATGGCCTGGACCCATGGCGACGACGAACACTGAATATTGGTTTTTGAAATAGTGACTAATAGATGGTAAAAAGCCAAATACTTGTTGACTCCAACTCTTCTCTGGTGGGGGCCATGGATTTTGGCAGAAAACTGAAATCAACCTTCATTAGTTGCCCAAAACAGATAAATTAGAAGAGCAGAATTTATGCAGAAAGATGTGAGGCCCAGCTGAGCAGCTGGCTATTGTTTCATGCATGGCAAATACTTGATGCAGTTCAGAAAAGATATAAAGGGCTGGGAAGCATTGTCTCCTTTCCTAATGTTTTATTAGAAATCTGTAAGGACATGCTAATAAATTTAATCCTATAACAAACAACAATTTGTTCATTCAGGTCCAAGTTTACCTCATGCCTTGTGCAGTTTTGCATAGCTCTCCCATCCTCCAGCTTCTTGCCCATGATAAGGACATACTAATCCTGTCTTTCTTATATCCTGAAGACTGGAATAGCCTGATTCTTGCCTTCTCTGTCGTAGATCGTAACGTGGTTGTTGACTCCACCAGTTAAAGAAAGTTCTCTGTATATTCCTCCTGTTTGGACAGGCTGCATATTTTTTTTTCTTGGTCCTTGAATCTTGGAAAAATATCTTCTCATGTTTTTAAGTACCTTTGCCCTGACACCATGAATTTTAAAGTCAGAATAGAGGCCTAAATTCTATTTTGAATTGAGATGTGTCCTGCCTGCTGTGTGGTTCAGGTGAACATTTTAATAGAGTTTGTGGCATCAGAAGTTTTTGTATGTTGTGGTAGTTCTGTGTATGTGTGTATGTATGTATGAGGGTGCATTGCTAAAAAAATCTGTTAGCTCATATAACAAGAAAGTCCATGAGTGTCTGGCTTTGGGAATGGCCGCACCTAAAACTCTAAAAACACGCCAGGGCACTCTCTGTCTAGATCTCTGCTTCTTCTGGAGTTGGCGCCATAGTCAGGCACAGTGGACTTACTTCAGGATTCTTCTAAACTGACCATGTGCAGGCTTGCCATCTTTCTTCTCATTTTTTTGCTGTCTCCAGAAAGAATTTGTTGTTTTTCGTAAGGACCTTCAGTTCTAGAACTTCCCAGAAGGAATTCCCTCGTTGTCCCGTCGTGGCCAGGTTCTGCGTTTGGATGTCGCTCATCTTTTCGGCTGTCATTCTATTCCCACGGAGACCTGCAGGGCTCTACTGTCTCTGGTCATTTCAGGTCTCTGTGTAGCTTTTACCGTATAAAGCTGTTGCTAGACAACCATTTCTGATGACTGAATCGGGAAGTTTCTGCAGCTCAGCCTAACTGGCAGGTCTGGAGTGGCGGGGTTTCTCAGTAGCAGTAATTGTGCGTAGGAAGCCTCACGTTCATTTTTGCATAGATGGTTTTTCTCATTTTGTTGCTGGTGACTTGTTCCTGGCCCTCCTCCTGAACCTCGGTGGGATGTGTACGCAGCTGGAGGCAAATAACAGAGTGTTGAAGCATATGGTAAGCCATTCATAACTGGGTCCCGTGCCCAAGATGGCGATCTTTCATGTTGTTGGTGGAGGTTCTGCATGCCAGTCTGGAATTTCACATTAAATTAGCTCCTGTGACTCCAGTAATGAGGAAGGATAGGACCGTGCAGGCATTACCGAGAAGCTGCTCTGTGTATGCCAGGGCAGTTACAGAGGATGGAATTTCAGAGCTAGAAAGGACAGTCTGGAGACCGACCCCTGCTTCTCAGATGACACTGTCATGATTCAGTGCAATAAGGAATTTACCCACAGCCAGAGCTAGTTAAGAAGCCTGAAGCTCTTGGTCCTGGCCTATCTTCCGCCCTCTCAGCCCTCATCCCCCAGAGCCCTGACACCTTCCAGAGGGACGATCGGATGTATTTCCCACTGTCTTTGTAGCTGCTTCCATGGAGGTGCATGAGAGAGTATTGGAAACTGCAGCCGCCTTAGTAGTCAGGTGTCGGCAGAGTCAAGGGCCAGGCTGTGGGCTAGAGCCCAGAGCTCCTGACCTGCAGCATCTAAAACATGACTACTTATGTCTCTGGTGCTTCCGCTTTGGAAGATGTGTGATTTTTTTTTAAATGAATATTGTAAAAATAACAACTATCTGTCTAAGTATATACAGTAAAATGGTTAAGATCTTTATATCAAGTAGCTATTTTGTAAATTTTTAATGTTGCTTTAAAATTAATTCATCAATTTTTATGTGTATGGATGCTTTCCCTGCATATATGTCTGTGCACCATGTGTGCACCTGGTACCCTCATCTGCCAGACATGTCAGAGTCCCTGGAACTGGAAATACAGATGGGTGTGAGCTGCCATCGTGTAGGTGCTTGGAATCAAACCCAGGTCCTCTGGAAGAACAACCAGTGTACCTAACCACTGAGCCATCTCTCCAGCCCCTATTTTTATAAATGTTTTAAAATTTAGGAGGATCGTTAATATTAGGATTGACGCTGGAATCTCAGGAGACTGGTAGCAGTTGCCTTTTGAGGACCTTGTGACCATTATGAACTTCTCGAGTTCCTCCTTGAAAGCACTACCGAGTCACGCCTCTCTCATTCTTCAGTGGTTCGTTTTTCCCTAATGAAGGCTCACGCCGGAAGCAACTCAAGTACAAAACCAGATCGCCATGGGCGAGGTTGACAGCCATGCCGACATACTCCTGCAGGCAGCTCGCCCGGATGCAGCCCTCTCTTAGCCGTAGGGATTGATTGACAGGCAGAGCAGGACTTTCATGAAGGTCTGCAGAAGACGTTGTTGTAGTCTGGAAGAGCGTGATCTGGTGTTATTGTTCACAGTTAGCTTGTGGTTCAGGTGTTTTTTGGTTTTGGTTTAGGTTTTATGGCTCTTTGTTTCCTTCATGTGTCATTATGTTGTTGTTGTTTGTTGAATCCTAAACCAGAGTAATTTATTTGAAGCTGTAGACTTGATTTCTCTTTCAACTTGGCATAATGGCTCAGTCTTCTGGTCGTCTAAATTGGGAGTTTAAAAGTTCCCAATTCTATCACTCTTTGTGTGAAGGAAGGTTCCTTTTACAGCCCTTTGGTGTTAATCTGGGGTGACTCTGAGAATAGACCTCTCCCCACTTCCTGGGTGATAAAATGGAGTTCCTAGTGGGTTAGTTATTGAGCGCAGGACCAAGTGTAAGTCCTTCTGAGCCTTGTGGCTGGGCAGGTTTTACAAACATGTCCTCAATATCTTCATCCATGGCTGGAGATGTGGACTAGCTCCAGGCCACACTGGCCACATCAAGTCCTCCCCTCTCCCACTCTTCTAGGAAGTTTCTCAACCACTGTGGTGTAATTCACCCAGTCAAGTCTGATTCTCCCTTTATTGGCCTCATTTCCATTTTGGGGGGGGATTTTTTTTTTTTTTTTGAAAAGTCTTCTACATAAAAAAGCATCAGGCACATTTTAAAAGTCAAGCTATTTTAAATATTTGTAATTGGTTCTGGTATAATGTAACACAGCCAGGAAAAGTAAACTCCTTTATGGTCTTGTTCTCTAAATGGAACTGTTATTGGGTTTCTCCTCCAGACACTTGCCTATAAAAGCCAAACAAGACCAGTCAGTTTTGTCTCTGCATAGTAATTCCAAGTGAGTTTCTTCAACTCAGGGTCTTCTGCGATGAGCAAAGAGTTTGCTGGGAATGACTCCACCCCATATGCTAATGGATTCTGTGGGTACCAAGCCATAAGCATGTCCTGTTATGTTCTGTCTCCTCCCACTGGGAGAGCCCCATTAATCTACAGCCATAGTGGCCGAGGAAAAGCACTCTGTCTTCAGGCAGTCTGACTCTTTCCCACTCCCTGGGGCCTGCCCCGGACCTCACATACCCTTGTGGTAAGTGCTGGAATGTTCATGGCTTGCTGTCTGGCCCCTGTTACGAACTGAGCAAAAGCTTTGTTCTCTTCTTATGCATGTATACAGATCATTCTTCAAGAACCAAGTTTTCCTGGGTTGTTATTCCAGATGTGCTCTTTCTCAAGCAGTTTGATCTGCAGACGTGCCTTGTTTGTTCACCGAGGCACATCTGCATGGCAGGCCCATGTACACACTGCTGGGTACAGCACTGCACCTTTTCAAAGCTAAACACGAGCCTTGTCGCCGCATAGCTAACCAGGTCCCATAAGCTGCAGGCGATAGTGATACGATTGCAGAATACAGCCCATAGTTATAAATTACATCAAGCAAGAGAAGACACCCTGTCACGGGATCTTCATACAGTCGGCCCGTAGGAGGGCCTGCCAGGGCCGTGACCTGCCACAACCAGCCTGAGTCCATCCTCCTGAAGATTATGAAAAAGAAGGGTGTCTCGTTCTGGGAAGGCCTCAGGGTGAGAGACTTTCTGCTGTCACCTGTAAGCAGAGGGCCTTGGAAATCATGGCGCAGAAGCACAGAAGGGCACCCGAGAATTAGCAGGGTCCCAAGCAGCTCCGTGTGCCCTCTCCTGCTCTGCCTGCCCAGCTTGCTGTGGTTGGTGGTGGTTCCAGCACGCTGGCCCGTCATTTCTCAAGGCTGTAGAGCATCTCTCTTGTGCTGCCGCCTTCTCCCTATGAGCTACTCCTTGGGGGCCTACCCCGTCCCTGTCAGTGTTA
Organism: Peromyscus leucopus; assembly: GCF_004664715.2. NCBI lineage: Eukaryota > Metazoa > Chordata > Mammalia > Rodentia > Cricetidae > Peromyscus > Peromyscus leucopus. The sequence goes on from NC_051076.1 coordinate 20,189,923, forward strand.
TCCCTTGGGACTCATCCTCTGGCTATTAGCTTCATGGGGAGCACCGTGTTGAGAGTGAAGGGAATTGGTCTTGGCTGGTGGGCATCCATCTTCCTGCCTGTGGCCTGAGGGAGAATGCTCCTTGAATTCATGCGCAGAGGCCGTGTAAAGAAAAGGGTCGGAACAAGTGGTTCAGAATGAGGCTGGCCGGTAGGTGACATCTTAGGTGGAAGCTGCATGACAGTCTCCTGGCGGGGGGCGGTGGGGTGTTATAACTCCTTGAAGTGGTGGGGAGATGCCAGCTGCTGCCCCAGTTCCTGTGAATTCCAGCACACATCTCCAGGTGAGGTACCCCACAAGCAGTGCTCTGGCTCACCAACCTATCCAAACATCAGGGAGAAACTCATCTAGAACAGGACAGACAGAGCCTCCCCTGTCAGCATCAGAGGCCAAAATTCAAGAGCAGTGTGCTGTATATGGCCGGATTATTCACATGATCAGTGTTCCGATGAAGATGTGCTCGTTTGCATAATCTCGATCTTCACTTAGTCTCTTCCCAGACGCTCTGCATTCAGACCTGCCAGGTGCCCATTTTACTGGAAAGGGGAGGCGAGGGCCTTCTAGACTGAGGCTTCCTCCTCCGTGGAGACTGTAGTGGAGGCTGCAAGTGTCACTAAGCTCAGGCTCTGCTTGGTAAAGCCACTAACCCCAAGCTCCGGGTCAAGGAAAGAAGGGAACCAGGGCTGCCACATTCAGCTTCAAAAAACTGGACCCAAGAATTCCCTGGAGTTTCCCGGATTAGGAAGCAGACAATAATAGCTGGGAGTTGTGTATTTTCTGAAGTAGGAGTGCTTCCACTTTCCAGACCAACTCATTTCCCCCGAGGAACATTTGGCAGGTATGCGTAGTCAACAAAGCTTATTAGGTTTCTGTGCCCCAAGCTGCAAATCTGAGCTGCTTAGCATCCTTGAACCCATATCATGGAAAGGCTTAGGCTTTTGGAGACGGTGGAATTCTCTAGAAGACAGAGGAAGCATCAGCATTCTCTTGATCGGCTCTCCTTCAGAACCCAGAAGCAATGGAGAAGACCTGTCTTGGCCCGACTTTGAAAACATGAAAGGGAGGACGTTTGCAGCCAGCTCGAACCCTCAGGTCATTTCCTGCACTTCCCGTGAGTGGAGCCTCACACGCCTCACCGTGGTCTGTGGCACTGGCCTGGGGAGCTCCGAGCAGTAACTGTTTGAATCCCTTCACCAGTAAGGTGCTGGCCTCGCCATCAAGAGGACACAAGATGAATCTCCAGAACCCAAATAAAAAAGCTGGGCATAGTGGGGTGCACTTGTAACGTGGAGATCAGTGAATTCCTGGGGCTCACTGGCCACCCAGCCTAGCCTACTCAGCAAGTTCCATGCCAGTGAGAGACCCTGTCTCAAAAAACAAAAACAAATTTTAAAAAAAAAGGCAGATGGCATTCCTAAGGAATGATACCAGAGGTTGTTATCATCTGACTTCATCAACATATGCACATGTGTGCGTTCATACCTAGACACATGTGTACCCACATATACTTGAACCTATGCACGTGTAAACACACACACACACACACACACACACACACACACACACACACACACACTTCTAAAACCCATTGGTACTGCTGCCAAAGCAGCGTCCTCCGGCACCTGGTCCCTGGCTGTAGGAGCTGTTACAGTCTGCAGTCATTGCTGTTTAAGTGGCCTTGAACCCTCAATCAGAGCCTTCCCATTCTGAGTGACTAATCAGAAAGGTCTCAGGGCGGCAGACCTTTGCTGGGCAGGGTGCACTGTGTCACAGGGGTCAAAGGGTGAGCCACAGATGCAGAGGTCACGGCAGAAGTGAGTGGACACTCACAGTCATTGCCAGCAAAATGCTTAAGCATCTGTGCAGGTCACATTTTGTCAGCCTGGACTCAACTGCATTTGAATCTCTGGTAACTGAGGAGGCTGGGACTGATGCCCTCATTCCCAGGGTCTGTAGAGAGAAAAAAAAAATGTAATTCCTAAGAAAGTGATAAATTTGTAGGAAATGGCAGAGGAAATCCAGCCCATTCCTGCTGCCTTTCCAGCATGCCACCCCAGATAAACATAGTTAATCATAGCCAGCCCCTTACTGTGTGTTAGCGCCGTCCCACGGAGCTTCTGGTTGGCAGTGCTGTGGGCCGTTGCTCTGTGCTGTTGTGCAGTTCACAACAGATCAAGCTCCACTTCGTTACGAGAATCCAGAGCTTCACATTGGCATCCATTTGGATGTTTCCGTATCCCACTTAGTCCTGTTTTGTAAATTCGTATTGCATTTCATTTTCAGTGTAGTGTTGGGATGACAGGATCTTTGATTATTGTACATAATTATATAAGTTCCAGATAATCCCTCCATATAAGTCCTGAAAAAGAGATATCCCAAGAACTATGCTTCCCCTCCTTGTGGCACACTGTGGATACTCTTTTTTGGGGGGAGGGGAGTTTGTGGAGACAGAGTTTCTCCATGTAGTTCTGGTGCCTGTCCTGGATCTTGCTCTGTAGACCAGGCTGACCTCGAACTCACAGAGATCCGCCTGGCTCTGCCTCCCGAGTGCTGGGATTAGAGGCGTGCGCCACCACCGCCCAGCTCTGTGGCTACTCTTGACCTTCATATTTATGTGTTAACTTTAATGTCCTGATCAAGTTTTTTAATAGGATGGAAGTGTACCCTGTGTCTGCTGTTTGGGGGATATTGTGATTGCTTGTAATATGATCTGAAGAAAACTGATCAGCTACTTAGAGGTAGGACCACTAAGATAGAGTGATCAGAAAAAGAGCATGTGAGATAATGGTGTTTGAGCTGAAAGGGAATGAATGAGAAGAGGATTCCTTTTCCATGCATGGTCTGGTCCTGAGGCAAAGAAGTCTGGGTGGACTACAGACCTGAAGCGGTAATGCTGGTGATGGGCACACATGGGCCAAAGGATGGGGTTCGAGTGGTCAGGGGACTTCTCGGTCACTCGGCACAGTTAGAACATGCTTTAAGCCTCCAGAGACAAAGCAGAAAAATGGCAAGTGGAAGGATGTAGCCAGATCCAGAAGCAGGAGGGACGCTCTGGCTGAGAAGAAGAGAAACATGAAGCGGGGCCGGGGCCGACATCCTGGCCGCTTGGCTCTGGACAGCGACAGCGAAACTGCTGGCAGCCTGGCTTCTGACGTGTACTGGTTACCATACGTGTTCTCTATGAAGTGGGGTGTGAGCGAGAGACCCACACCTGTGTCAGGAGGTGCTGGCAGTAGCTGTGGTGGTGGTGGTGGTGGTGGCGGCGGCAGCGCCACCGCCGCACACCTTTAATCCCAGGACTTGGGAGGCAGAGGCAGGTGGATCTGAGGCCAGCCTGGGCTACCAAGTGAGTTCCAGGAAAGGAGCAAAGCTACACAGAGAAACCCTGTCCAAAAAAAAAAAAAAAAAAAAAAGAAAAAAGAAAGAAAGAAAGAAAGAAAGAAAGAAAGAAAGAAAGAAAGAGGAAAAAGACAGTGAAAATCACTGACAGCAGTGAATTCATTCCACATGAAAACCAAACAGCAGAATAAAAGTCTTCAATGTATTGCAAACACTTAAAGAGGAACAGAACCCTCTGGAGTGGGCAAACAAATATAATAGGAGAATTGAATAGAACCAATTAGAAAACTGAAAACTATAGTTAGTCAATGAAATAAAACAATGAATTTTTTTATTGAATTAAAAGAAAGAACTGAGAAATTTCTTTGGACAGTAAAAGAAATCTTGGGGGCTGGAGAGATGGCTCAGAGGTTAAGAGCACCGACTGCTCTTCCAGAGGTCCTGAGTTCAATTCCCAGCACCCACATGGTGGCTCACAACCATCTGTAATGAGATCTGGCACCCTCTTCTGTATAGATAATAAATAAATAATTCTAAAAAAAAAAAAAAAGTAGCTAAGGGGCTAGAGAGATGACTTGGTGGTGAAGAGCTCTTGATGCTCTTCCTGACAAGACAAGGAGATGGAAAGAAAGAAGTGAAGGATGGGAGTAGGGCTGGGATCCAGCAAGGCTTTTTTTTTTTTTTTTAAGATCAGTGGCAAACGGAGGCCTAAGATGAGAAGTGCCCCGGTACATCTATGCTCACATGACAGTGTGACTTTTGAGAGCCTGAACAGAGACTGGGACGCCCACAGCGAGAACGCTGCCCATCACGTCCCCTTCCAGCCTGAGCCTGGCCTAGAGAGCAGAGGACATTGGCACTGCCCCGTCCTGCCAGTGAGCGAGGCTCCTGACCAACGCACAGAGAACGTGTGGCCTGGGCTCGGGAACGCAAGCCTTTGCCGGGGAGAGACGCTCAGTGTGTGTCTGATCCATAAGGGGATCTGTTTCATCACCACTGTGCTCCTGGGTGGCCGCAGCTGCCGAGATGGAGGAAGAGAACCAAAGGGATGCCTTGAGGTATTCCACGCCTTTGACCGAGAGTGCCTCCCCAGGTACCTGCCTCACCCCAGCTCCTGCTCTGGGGCTCCCCTTGCCTCCTTTACTGCTACAAGGGTCACATTCATAAAAAAAATTTTTTTTTAAACTGTGTGCTAGCTACAGACTCTTTGACCTATTTATGAAGCATGGCTTAGCGGTGTCTTGATAGACCCGCTATACGCCCCATTGGTCTGGTACCCCCAGAAAAGGACAAACCAGTAGAATGTCAAAATTCCATGTGTCCTGAGGGGTTAACGGATGGAAACATGTCCTCTTAGCTTTTGTGACCAGCTTGCTTGGTGCCTGTTATCACCAGCAGACCTCTTTTTGGGGTCTATTATACCATGAAGATTAAGCATAAAAACTTAGAAAATCTGATTAGGAAAGAATCCTCGGCTGATAACAGCTCTAAGCACCGGCGCCCCTCCCCACCCCCCAAAAAAACCCCACATTAGCACAGACCTGTTTTGCAGTATACTGTGTTATGTGACTTAAGCCAATTCATCAACTTCTGTGAATTTTCATTTTCTCCCTTATAAATGAGAATGTCCACAGTAATGCTGCTGGGGGATTCATTATGCAGTCCCTGTAACAGTACCGGGCTAATTGTGGGCCATGAATAACTATTTCTTAATGAAATGGATGAATGTCGAAACCACTTGGAGGCTCCTAGGATGTAGTCATAGCTATATAAATAAGAAGCCAGTCTTTGGGTAGGGTTCTCTCTCTCTCTCTCTCTCTCTCTCTCTCTCTCTCTCTCTCTCTCTCTCTCTTCCTCCCCCTCCCACACCCGCACCCCCCCCCTCCCCCTCCTCCACTCTCACACACACCCCTACACCTGTCTAAAATTAGACTCTTGATGAAGCAGGCTGATGGAGCGGTCCTGTCACCGAGCCTGACAGTGAGAACTTGTAGGGAGGCAGGGAGAGCCGGCTGTGGAAGGGAGCGGCTCAGAGGAGAGGGAAGAGAAGAGGCGGGAATTCTGGAGGGACATAAGCATTGTTGGCATGGGGGAGGAGGAAGGGTGGAGAGGGGGCAGCAGGATGGGGCTGGCAGGGCCACGCAGGGGCTCCGCTGGGGCTCTTTCAGTGGCTTCAAAAGTACAGGGTGAAGTCTGGCTGGGACACTAGAAAGGAGCAGGTGAATGAATTGAATTTCTCCACAACCAGGGCTTCCTGATGCTCGTGGGAGTACACACAAGTCTCCCCCCTCCCCTTCCTCTCAACCTCCCTCTCTTTCTCTTCTAAGAGATAGATAAACTCATTACCTTCAGAAAATGGTAATCCACCAGGCAGAGGCCTGCTTCACAGCCCCACTCGAGAAAAACACAGACAGTGAACATATAAACCTTGGTTACCTACAGAGACACAGTGCCACTCTGCCCTGACTTGGGGACGCCTGCTGTTTCCATATGCTATTTTGCAGTGTCCTGGCGTTCACAAAATCAACCAGCCCATTGCATTAGCAAGCATTGCAGGCAGCACTTTGGGGCCCAATGGGGGATTTGGAAGGACTCGTCCTGCACTAGCTAGCCCTCTCTTCCTAGGTGAAATGCCACTTTCCTTTTCCCAACTGACTTCACTTCCCATCAAATGCCTGGAGCAATTTAATAAAGGTATGCACTGCGGGTAGGGAGCAAAGTGGCCAGACCGAGGAAGTGTCTGCATTCTGGGGTATCTGGGAGGAGCGGCATCTGCTGTGGACTTGGCTTCCTCCTGGTGTGGTCTCAGCTTCCTCACGGTGCAGCCTGTTGAATGGGCACAGACAGGTTGAAGGGCCCCATCACAGCCCCAACCCCCCTGTGTTTCCTGCCATCTAACAGCAGCTGGATCCACGTTGGTATCACCACCTTTGATTTCCCTGGAAAATAATTTGTCCAGAAATACAGAGTGAATTAAGCAAGAAATATTCCTCACAGTGGAAACTAATAGGCGTGCTGATTAGATAAGACAGACTACAGTCCAGTTCAAGATTCTGATCGGGCCCAAGCTTTATCTCAGCAATTTTGTGAGTCAGGAAGATGCTCAACCATCTTAATAAAAATTGGCACCATCCATTCAAATGACTCAGGCGAAGCCAGAAACTCCTGCTCTGCCCGCTTCTAAACTTAGCCTGGCCTCTGCTAGGCACTCTCCCTTTGTGTAGCTTGCTCTGGCTTTTCTGAAAGCGTTCACATCCCTGGATGGTCAGTGAGGTTTTGTAATGAGACATGGGTAGTACAGTCACTTGCAGGACCCGATTCCGTCCTTGAAGAACTTTGTTGACCTTTACTCTGGCTGGACACTCCACTGGACCTCACAATGCCAAGCATGTAGATTACAGTGAACCCCACTCATTGATTCAGCTAGTCTAGTATCCAGAGTGGTGTGTGAGTCACAAGCGTAATAGTGGTATTTCTACAACCATGTTCTATACTCAGGACACTCTGTGACTTTCCTTTTTAATCTATTCTTTGAGTTCTTTGTGTTGTTTGAGAAGCAGGATTTTGTATCTACTATTTCCACTGCCCAGAACATTCTCAGTCTAATTTTGATTCATCTATCAACCTGTGTCCCCAACAAAAATCTCCCTTCTGGGAGGGTCTCTATGGGTTCGAGTAGGTCTGCCTGCTGGAAGGTCCCTATGGGTTCGAGTAGGTCTGCCTGCTGGAAGCCTTCCCTGTCTTTGTTAGGACCTTTCAAGTGATCCACAGGATTTTGAAAAACTAACTGTGGAGAAATGAAGTTCACCTAACAACTGAATCTTCTCCAATTCCTTTGTGAGCTCAGAATTCTCTAAAGGAAACTGGGAGGTGTTCACCAAGGGAAGGAGACATCAGTAAGAAAGCCATTGTGGCTGGGAGGTGGTGGCACCCACCTTTAATCCCAGCACTCAGGAGGCAGAGACAGACAGATCTCTGTGAGTTTGAGGCCAGCCTGGTCTACAGAGCTAGTTCCAGGACAGCCAGGGCTGTTACACAGAAAAACCCTGTCTCAAAAAACAACAAACAAGCAAAAAAATAAAACCAAAAAACAAAAAGAAAAGAAAGAAAGCCACCGTGAAGTCTTATACCAGTGTGAAAAATCAAGGTTGTCAGGGAGCAAGGATGGAGTGGGGTGAAGACAAATGGTGCTTATTTCAAAATATTGTATGCGCCAGCCAGGCATCAGGGCTGGACTTGACGAAGTGATTGTAAGGCATCGCTACTGTGGAAATATGGGAGCCAAAAGGTAATGGGAACTATCTGTGAACAGCAGCCACAGAGTACTCTGGAGAGAAGGAGACGACGTGGCTTCCCCTGCCAGCACAAGTAAGCCTTTTAAAGCAAGAATAGCAGTAATCTGCACAAGTGTTAAAAATCTACTTCCGACTGTAAAGTTCCTGAAATAGTCCTAGCAGAGCAACGGCTCTGCCCGGGAGATGATGTGCGATCTTGAGAAGCAATGAGCACGGAATAGGCATTGTAAAGACACTGCCCTAATGAACACTGTCTGTCTGCACCACCACCGCCCCTTCTAGCAAATTCTATTACTCCAGCAGCCTGCTAGAGATCAGTCAGGTCTTCAGAAAATGGCTTGTGAAAGCTGAGTTACTCCATGACAGGATTTTTGAAGACAATATAATTTGGCATTTCTCAATTTTCTCTGATTTTGTGCAGAGAAAGTAGAAGAGTGTCATAAATATTTTCCGCAAATAGTGTCATAAATGGAAGCACAGCTGGCAGAGACGTGTCTGCTGTTTGCTTGGAGGCTAGATTCCGGGTTTTCTGTGGGAAACAAGCGTGCTGGCAGATTCATTGGCTTCACGTTTCTCCAACACGCTTCTTTTTCTCTGTTAAGTGATGAATTCAGTTCCGCCTGTGGACTCCTGGTGGTCGGGTAATGCTGGGCTATGGGGACGCCTGTGCTTCGTGGATTCAGGGAATATTAGGGGCTATTGAAACCGATTGGAAATGTTATCGTGCACTGTTAGATGTTAACCCAGTGCACAGAGGTGCCTAAGACAAAACTGATGGGTGGGGGAGCAGGTTAATGGGGCCGTAAGGTACTTTGGGAGGATCACATAGCCTCCTGGGATCTCGGGTTCCACATCTGTATAATCGTGGCAATAAAATGCAGTTTTTACTAGTGGTCAGTGAAATGAGTGGCTATGAATTTTGCCCCAGAGTACATGCAAAGCATACACTTAAGCCTGCTGTCATAACATGGTCTTTTGGCCCTGGTACCCAAACCCACTTTTTGTAACCCTCTTTACCTTCTTATGTCCCATGACCTTCACTGGCCCCGTGACTAACACTGATTTCAACTCAGCACTTATTTTTACAGAGCTTTGCCCTCAGCTGTCCGTCTCAAGCTTAAGAGGCAATGTACTGTCTGTCTAGTGCCTCCAAGAGTTCTTAAGAAAGAAACTTGGGCTGGTGAATTTACTTCATTGGTAAAGACACTTGCTGCCAAGCCTGGTGACCTGAGTTCAATCCCCGGGACTCACATGGTAGAAGGAGAAAACTGACTCCTACAGGTTGTCCTCAGACCTCCACACAGATGCCTTGGCACACACGCTCCTCCCACATTAATAAATACATTATTAGTAAATGTAATAAAAGGGAAACTTCCTATTAGTTGAAATAAATATAATTGTGAAATATGAGCATTCTAAAAGGCTCCGTGAGAAATACAGGAGCCCAGGTAGTAGGAAAAATCCCTATAACGAGAAATGACCCAGCCAAAGGTAGGAATTGGGGAATGGGTATCAAATACTCTCTAAATTATCCTTTTGATCCCCACCCCAGGAGGAGGCACACTAGAGCACGTTAGAAAAACTGTATGGCCAGTAGAATCACTTGGTGGGTGATGGAACGCCCCTTAGCTGTTCTGAGACACTCCCAGATGAGCGGGTCATCTAGCTGAGCCTTCAGACATCACAGAGCAGGGAAGAGATAGCTACGCTACACTCTCTGAAATTCAGATATGGAAAGTGCGTAAGTGTAGGGAGGAGCCCATTGTTTTCTATCTGTGCACTTGGGAGTGGTTTCTTGCACAGCAGTGACTAAGTGGGGCAAATCTTACTTAGTTGAAGATGGCTGGGACTCCCTGTGGGCATCACTGCCACACCGGGTTTCCTGAGGGGCAGTGGAAACCTGGGGACAAAGGGCCATGAGTAGACATGCTCAGGACTTACAGGAGAGCACAGGCTCTTCCTCTGTTTTGGTGACTGTACTTCTGAAATTTGGAATCAGACAGTCTGGCTCCCTAGATTTTGTTCTTGATTTTAAGGTTGAGTTGTCTACTCTGGGTCTTTTGACACAGAAGCACACAGTTTTAGAATTCTGTGGATTATATATACAGAAACTCTTGTTGGGACTTCGGTAAGAATCATTTGACCTGGTGGATCTTCATGGAGAGAGTTCCGTACCTTTCAGCACATGGACTCAGTATGACTTTCCATTTATTTAGATCCCTATTTATTCTACCCGCATTCTGTAATTTTCAGCAAATACATACCTTACCTGGATTTTTTTAAACCGATTTCATTATATATGTATATAAATAATTTAACTGATCTTTGATTTGGGCTATCATGTATTTGTTGTAGAAAATAAATATGCAATTAATTTGTGCGCGTTGAATTTTTATCTTCTGGCTGTACTGAATTCAGTCGTTGGCTTCAGGAACATTCTGTTTTGTTTTATTGAACCGAAGATCAAATCCAGGGTCTCCTATATGCTACCACTAAACTACATCCCTAGCCGTCTTTGCACTTTTTATTTTGAGGCTTATGAAGTTGCCCAGGCTGGCCTTGAACCAGTCTGTATCCCAGCCTTAAACTTATGGTCTCCCTGGCACAGGCTCTCATGTATCGGGATTTCAGGTCTGTGCCACCAAGCCTGGCTTCTTGCGATGACTTTCAAAATTGCTCGGTTATTTTCTGCCTGTTTTCAATCACGTAACCTATAGGGACAGTTTCTTCCTTTCTCGTGTGTATCATGTCCTCTACGTGCCCCACCTTACTGCCCCGGTGACACATTGAGTGGAGTGGGGACAGTGGACACCCCGGTGTTAGCATCAGTGTCAGAGAAAGAAAGGATTCAGACTTTGTGATTGCCAGTGACATCATATGCCAACTACCCTTTGCCCAGTGACATCATATGCCAACTACCCTTTGCCCAGTGCTCTTCGAATTTCTGCATCAGATCTGTAAGTGGACAAAGGATGGGTATGCTCAGTGTGTGGCCAGTTTTCGTAATCATGTGTATTTTTGTCTATTTGGAACTCATTGAAATGGCATCTTCTTTTCCATGCATCTCTGACACATGAAACATGTATATTGAAAAACAAGCACCCAGAACACACTTTGGCCAAGGTCATTTATATCTTATGGCATTCTTTTTTTTTTTTTTAAGATTTCTTTCTTTATTATGTATACAGCATGTACGACTGCAGGCCAGAAGAGGGCACTAGATCTCATTACAGATGGTTGTGAGCCACCATGTGGTTGCTGGGAATTGAACTCAGGACCTCTGGAAGAGCAGTCAGTGCTCTTAACCTCTGAGCCATCTCTCCAGCCCCTCGTATGGCATTCTCTGTCTCAGTATTTGTATCAGTTTTCAGGCTGATACGCCCAGCCTTTCATTCAGTCTTGCCACTTCCTGCCCCTCTCTGCCTTGATATTTCCTGAGTTACAGTCTGTCCCTAGGGTCAGGGTCCAAGCTGGCTGAGGGGAGAGTGAGCTAGGAAGACTGCAGGACCTTTGCAGAAACCGTTCCCTCGTGGCACTCAGATGTGTGGATTCCCGCTTGGTCTAGACTTGCATTTCTGGTCCATGATGCAGAGGGTGGGAGCGGTCTTTCCCAGCTCTCAGGCAGGCAGATTTATTCACATCCTGTGTCTCCATGCATTGCACACAGCAGTGTCATAGCTCAGGAGACATCCTGGACTCGAGTGTCAGGCAGCCTCTCTCTCTCTCTCTCTCTCTCTCTCTCTCTCTCTCTCTCTCTCTCTCTCTCTCTCTGGCTGGCATCGTGGTCTGAGCTTTGGTTTTCACTTAGAATTTTTTTTTAACTATTTGAAGTCTGTTTTAATGACTTAATGGATATTTTAATAGCTAATTGGAGTTTTGTAATGGAGTTAATCTGTCAGGTTCCATTTTAAGTATGGATATACTGATATCCTGAATGATTACTAATTTCATCACATGTGGCTAGTCATACTCCCTTGTAGCTAGAGTTTTCCGCGTTGCCACAGTCAGGACAAATCTTTGTTACCGCCAGTCCACAGCCGCTCAGACCCAACCAAGTAAACACAGAGACTTATATTGCATACAAACTGTATGGCCGTGGCAGGCTTCTTGCTAACTGTTCTTATAGCTCAAATTAATCCATTTCCATAAATCTATACCTTGCCACGTGGCTGGTGGCTTACCGACATCTTCACATGCTGCTGTCATGGCGGCGGCTGCAGTGTCTCTCTGCCTCAGCCTTCTGCTTCCCAGAATTCTCCTCTCTCCTTGTCCCACCTACTTCCTGCCTGGCCACTGGCCAACCAGTGTTTTATTTATTGACCAATCAGAGCAATTTGACATATAGACCGTCCCACAGCACTCCCTGCTCTAAATCATTAAAATAGGACTGGGAGTATGATTCAGTGTAGAGCATTTGCCTAGTGTTAAGAGGACCTAAGTTCAGTCCCCAGCACCACCAAATAAGTAAGTAGATGCCAAATAGCAAACAGTCCGTTAATTATACTTGAGGGAAAGAAAGAAAACATTGCTAGAGGTTTCTCAGAGCCTTCAAATTTGACTCAGTCTTTGGATTAAGGAGATGGGCCAGGGGATAAGACATTTTCCATGCAAGTGGAAGACTGGGATTTGGATCCGCAGAACCCACATAAAAATCTGGATGGTCATGGCAGCCCCTTTAAATCCCAGCGCTCTGGAGGCAGAGAAAGTAGTCACCAGGCAAGCTGGCTAGCTAAGAGTGACCAAATCAGTGAGCTCTCCATTCAGTGAGAGATCTGACTTAGTAAGTAAAAATGGAGAGCAACTGAGGAAGACATCCTATACCTCAGCTTCATGCCTCCACATAAATATGCACATGTGTGCATTACACACACCACCACCACCACCACCACCACAATACACACTCAAAAATAACAAAATAAAATAAACTCAATTGTTTGCTTCTTCTGTGAAATGTTTAAATTCTTGACTCACTTCCCTCTTGACAATGGCAGAATGCACAGGGCTTCCAACAGAGGGGACCCCTCTCCTCAGGGACATTCATTCTCCCTTCTCAGCTTTCTTTTATTCTGCCCTTCACAAAACATGCTGCTTGCAGGCTGAGGAAATGACGCGGTGAGTGAAAGCACCTGCCACACAAACCCAGTGACATGTTTGGTCACCGAAGCCCATGGGGAAAGCCAGGTGTGGCGGTGTCCTTAAGTAATCCCAGCATTCCCTTGGCGGGATGGGAGGCGAAGACAGGAACAGGATGAAGCTCCTAGGCCAGCTAGCCTGGAGTACGCAATGCAGCGGTAGTAACAAGATCCCAAAGCAGTGGTTCTCAGTCCCCCCAAAGGGTCACATGGGGGTCGAACTACCCTTTTCCAGGGGTCACATATCAGATATCCTGCATATCAGACATTTACATTACGATTCATAACAGTAGCAAAGTTACAGTTATGAAGTATCAACAAAATATTTTTCTGATTGGGGAATCACCACAGCATGAGGCACTGTATTAAAGGGTCATAGTGTTAGGAGGGTTGAGAACCACTCCCCTAAAGGTGAAGAAAAGTATGACTCCCCAGAGTTTTTCACTGACCACACATGCACTGTAACACATGAACCTGAACACACACACACACACACACACATACATAAATAACCGTCAAAATCTTCTGGCTGTCTTGAAGATCATGAATGTTATGGACTATACTTCAGAAAACAAGAGCTAATTACTCCTTTCTTATTGTGTGTTGATACCAATTTTCCTGATTTATCTCTGCTCCTACCTTTCTGGTGAGCACTGTTCTGCCGTCTTCTTCTGTGGGACGGATTTAATAGAGCCACAGTCCGATCTAAGCAGAGTGAATAGTTGTAAAGCACTAATCAAACCCAGTGTAACTTGCTGACCACTGCGGCATCGGCTTTGCTCGGGCCTCCCTCCCACCCTGTCATTTTATATTAGACAAATGGCGTGATAGTGCAGTGCCTGAGCTTACAGACAGGAAGCCCAGTTCCATTTCCTCTCCTTTTGGTTTAATAGACTCCATGGTTTAGGTGTACATTTTGTTATTGTTTTGTCTTACTAGATTTCTTTCTTTTTCTTTTCTTTCTTTCTTTTTTTTTTTTAGCTTGTTTTATTTTTTGAGAGAGAGAGAAAACATGAAGTTGGGTAGGGAGGGTGGTGGGGAGGATTGAGGAGGAGTTGGGGGGGGGTATCACATACCATCTATCCATTCCTGGCCATGGCTGACCAGAGAGGATTTCCCATTAGATCCCGTAGGTTTGGTAGACACCAGGCTTGCTCCTCCCCCTGCCAGCCCACGATCGTTGTACCATCCTACTTGCTTCTTAGGGGTCCTTCTAGCTCTTACTGCCTCACAGCACTTACTGAATTTTTAACGGACTTTAACATTTTACATCATTTTTCAAGAAAGAATAAGAATGGTCCCTAGCCTGCTACCATATTTGAAACAGAATGGAAACGGAGTTTCACACATTTGAACAGGTTCAAAGAAATATTTTTTAAATCCTAGAAAAATAAATGTTCAGATTCTCCCTACAAAAGCTCTACCCGATATAGTAATGTCGGAATAGCACAGTCACATCAGCACTCAGCTCCCGCGAGACTTCAGTGGTCATGCTCAACTTCAGAGCTGGCTCTCATGGCCTGTATAGTAAGGAAAAATAGGCTGAAAAGGACTAATGAAAATATCCTGGTAAAAATCCCATTCCCATGTTTTCTCCAGCACTTAGTAACTAATGTACAGTCATTGTATAATTTGTTATCACTGTTGGCGTTTCTAAAGTACTTAAAAACATCATCAGATATTTCATACCTTAAAACATTGCTGCAAGACACCAAACAGGCTAAAGAGGCAAAGGACAATCCTGTCACCATTAGGAATGTTAAAGGGAAAGCCACTAACATGAAGTAGAACACTGTCCCGTCTGCCCCGGGATTCTGTCCAGTTTGTGGGACAGTTTTCCTACTTTGTCTCACAGTGCCAGTGTGTGTTGGGGGTCAGGGGGCTGCAGGAGGAGCAGGTTTGGCAGAGGGGAGAGGAACCCACCACAGAAATCCAGCCTTTGGTGAAGCGTCACCTAAATCATTTGGTGAGGTAGCGAGCACATTCAGGACGGTGTGACCACACACAAATACAGAGACAGCCTGAAAGTTCGAGATGTACGACGCAATGGGCACTCAGTTCTCAGTTTGTTTTCTTTAAAGACACATCAAAATCCAGACATCGTGGCTCAGAATTGGTTCGCCTATCTGCATGAGCCTCTTAACAGGCAGTACACAGAAGCAGCCTGGCTGTTCCAGGCTCAACCAGGCTTTCTGTGTGGATGCACACTCACCTTGAATTTAAGAAAAATGGCAAACGTAAAAAGGACCCAAGTAATCCTTTTGGCTCTTGGAAAGTAACCCACTCTATAGGAACAGGTGTGGGACTGTCTACTGAAGCGTGGGTAGCCTCTCCAGGATCACATCCCCGAGGAAAACGGACTCTTGTTCCGCCAGCAGCCGTCAGTTGCCAGTAGTTCCCAGGCAGGCGGTGGGACTTTGGGAGCCCTTCCCCTCATGCTAGGATATTGGCTGATTTGCTTTTGCACAGGTCTGGAGCGTGTAGTCACAGTCCATGTGTGCTGCGGCCCTGCGGTGCCTGGCAAGTACTGTTCTGATGCAGATGTTACCTACCTCTGGTTCCCACCATCTTTCTGCCCCCTCCTCCACAATGATCATTTGTCTATCCTTTTTTTCTTTAAACACTGCAATAATGTCAAGTGATTTCCATGTCTTACAACTAATTGCCAAATATTTACCAGCCCTGGCGAATATAAGAGTTTGTGTTTGAATATGGCTGTGTGCATTCCCAGTGCATACGACACTGGCCTGTCACTTTTCTAGACCTGGGCAACGGTGACGTGACGTGGTCATGATGCTCCTGCAGCCCACATCTCTGTCTCCCTCATTCCAATTTGCTGTTTTTTGCAGCCCGGTCTCTACTCCTGAGCCTGGATTATATGGACATTTAGACTAAACAAAAAGCTTTTTCAGATTCTTAATATCTAATTAGAGATTCATCTCAACAGCAGATCATACCCAAATGACTCATGAGCGTCAGATTTGTGAGAATAAGAAAGCCCCACCTGTTGGGCAAAGGGCCTACTTGGAAATGTGTAAGAGAAGTGAAATGTGAGATGTATTATTTTTGTGTGCAGAAATGGTCCCACTTTGTAATTTTGTGGAGTAAAAGAAACCCAAGAAAGACCTCATTGTAATGTTGTCAGGTGCCGTTACAGTGTGGCTCTGTGAACGTTCTTCTCACACTAAGTAACGTGCGCAGAGGTGGCAGAGACATGCCTGGCCTTCCCAGTGGTGTGGGACGCTGGTCCCACATGTCATAGGCACAGTAGGAGTTGAGGATTTGAGACACAAGTGGGAATCACAGCTGATTGTCCCCAGTGCTGTTGGAGGTGGGACACTGGGGTGGACACTGGGATGGAGGGGGGACACTGGGGGAGGGGGACACTGGGGTGGAGGTGGGACACTGGGGGGTGGGAGGTGGGACACTGGGGTGGAGGGGGGACACTGGGGGAGGTGGGACACTGGGGGGACTGGGGTGGAGGTGGGACACTGGGGTGGGGGAGGGGGGACACTGGGGTGGAGGTGGAGGGTGGACACTGGGGTGGAGGTGGGACACTGGGGTGGACACTGGGGTGGAGGTGGGGGACTGGGGTGGACACTGGGGTGGAGGTGGGACACTGGGGTGGACACTGGGGTGGAGTGGACACTGGGGGACACTGGGTGGAGGGGGGGGGGGGGGGGGGGGGGGGGGGGGGGGGGGGACACTGGGGATGGACACTGGGTGGCACTGGGTGGAGGGGGACACTGGGGTGGAGGGGGGACACTGGGGTGGAGGTGGGACACTGGGGGGACACTGGGGTGGAGGTGGGGATGACACTGGGGTGGACACTGGGGTGGAGGTGGGACACTGGGGTGGATGGGGGGACACTGGGGTGGAGGGGGGGGGGGACACTGGGGGGGGGGGGGGGGGGGGGGGGGGGGGGGGGGGGGGGGGGGGGGGGGGGGGGGGACACTGGGGTGGAGGTGGGGGACACTGGGTGGACACTGGGGTGGAGGTGGGGGACACTGGGTAAGTGGACATGGGGAGGGGGACACTGGTGACATGGTACCATCCACTTGGGGATTAGCAGCTTTCCAGGACTAATAGTGTGGGTCAAGTGAGGCCGCGGTGGAGGATTCTTGGGCAGTGCGGTCTGTCTCTCCTCTCTGGCTTTGTTCCCTGTTAGAGAGGGTCAGAGGGGCAGGGGAAGGAAACAACAAGAAACGTATTTGTTACAAATCAAAGCTTCCCTGTCACAAAGACATAAATAAGTTCCACACAGCAGCTGCTTTAAATTAAACAGAGCCTGGGCGCACAGGACTCCGGGCTGCTCACACAGCCTTGTCCCACTTACCCTGGTGCCTGATGCTGATTCCTCCCAGCGACTGGAGTCCTGAAGCCAAGTCTCTCAGTACTGAGTGCCAGCTGCTGCTCCTGCCCTTCTGTCTGGAACAGAGTAGGGGAGCGCCGCACCCCACTCACTGGTGTGTGTGTGTGTGTGTGTGTGTGTGTGTGTGTGTGTGTGTGTGTGTTGTGTAGGTGTGTAAGTGTGTGTTATTTCGTTTAAGGTTCAGAATGTGATAAAACTCCAGCCCCTTTGGAGACTTGTGCTTGTAGGAATCTGTTTTCCTTCTTTCCTTCCTTCCCTCCCTCCCTCCCTCTCTCCCTCTCTCTATCCCTCCCTTCCTTCCTTCTTTCCTCCCTCTGTCCCTCCCTTCCTTCTCCTAAAAGGTAGAGTTTTAATATCTGCTTTTGGCACCAAGCTTACAAAATAATTGGAAATTTTCTCCTGGGGTGGTATTGTCCAAAAGCTCATTTTTACCTAGAAGGTATTCAGTACTTCATCAGTGTACTACAGCTCCAAAGTCTGCAGTCAAGCAACCCCCGCCCCCCTGTCAGCACAGTCAACCCAGGGATACCTGTAGCCTGTGAGCAGTGAACCTCTGTGACTCCTGTGGAGGCTCTGGAAAGAGAAGGCTTCAGCCTCTCTTAAGGGAGAAAAGTAAAACCCAATGACCCGGGTAGTTTTGGTTTGGTTTGGTTCCATTGAAATTGTCAGCCATTCACAAAAGTACAGAAATAGGATGAGCCTTCATATCCTGTGCCTGGCTTCCATGATGGCCACACTTCCCAACTCTTTCTCGTTGGTGAACTGTCTTCAGGAAGCTGTATTTTTGAACCTGTGTCTTGCTGTCTTGTATTATTTGTGAAATTTCTCAGGCTTAATGCTTCAGACCTTGTTCTGCCTCACTTCTTCCCTTCGTGCCTTTGAGATTCCAGCTAACGTGCATTTCCCTCCTGTGAATCATGATAAATACATTCATTCGTCCTGCATTCCAGTTTGCAGATCCAGAGCCAGGACGAAACTGACCTTAAATTATTGAGTTATCACTTCTAGATTTTCTGCTGCCAATTTTTATATAATTCTGAGCTTTGCCAATATCCCTTCTTATTATTTAAATTTTCAAATATACTTATTATTGTTTGTTTGTTTGTTTGTTTGTTTGTTTCGACAGGGTCTCTCTACATAGCCCTGGCTGTCCTGGAACTCACTATGTAGACCAGACTGGCCTCATACCCACAGAGATCAGCCTGCCTCTGCCTCCTGAGTCAACACACAGATTAAAAGTATGCACCACCACATCTGACTTATTATAGTTCTTTTAAAGTTTCTCTCATAACCTAAGTATTCTAGTACAAAGGTCTGATCCACAGTCTCTGTTTCCTCTCCCTTGGTCTTCTGATAGTTACCTTCTTGTGCACCTGGTTATAGTTTTGCCAACTGCAGAATGTTGTACAGAGAAATCAAACAGATAGCTTGAGACTTGGATGATGCTATGTCATTCATAGAAGTATATTTTTGCTGCTAGCAATCAAAGTAAAAACATATCACCTGAATTCAGGCAAGTTTGGATGAAGTGATTCATTTTGGGTAGCGGCTGGTCTGTGTCTGGTCTACCATACAATTCCTAGGTTGCGGTCCTTTGGGAGCCACTGATAAAAGCCTGGTGTTGACTCACATGCCTCTTTCTATTGAATCCTCAGTGTAGGTTACTATGCATGCCTCTGTCAGTGAGGCCATCAGAGCCGTGGCTCAGCTGGTTGGTGTTCCTGGTCCTGGCTCTCTTTTCAAAGCATCACAAGGAAAAGTAGCTGCTCATACGGCTCACCTCCCTAACCTTCCAGTCTTTCCACAAATGTGAACCATTAGGACCCTGCTGCTTCCATGGTCTGGCTTACCTTCAAACAGCGTTCTTAAAATATTTTGACCATTTTTTTCTTGTTCGTAACAGGCGTTGGTCTGAAGCAAGCTAATCCACCATTGCTGGGAAAAGGGATTCTGCTGAAGATATTTAAATCATGTCTCAGACATTACATCATTTAACATAAAACAGGTGGACATTTCCTTAAAGCTCAGATGCCATCGCCTGCTCAGATTTCCTTCGTTATCTGAGAAAGGCCTTTTTACCACTGCTCTGTTTGGATCAGAATACACCAGGCCAACGTATTGCATGTGTTTGTTACGTCTCTCAAGAGTTTTGAAATCTCAACTGCTCTTCCCTGTTGTCTCTTCCTGCTCCTTCCATGACCTGTTAAGGACCCTGCATTGAGGGCCTGTGGATTCCCACAGCCTCAGCTTTCAGCCAGCTGCTTCTACCCTCTCCTTTATCACTTGTGTTTCCCATAAAATGGAATTTAATTTTATGGGATCCATTAGATTCTGTTTGGTTTGTTGGGTTCTGTTTGGTTTGGCAAGGGAGCTGTATAGGTAATGCCAAATAATTTCAACCGTGTCCCATCAGACCGCACTCAGTGTCTGGCTGTCCCATGTCAGTGACTGAATGGTGGGTTCAGATTGCAGCCCCCGCCACTGGGAGATTCCCAGCATCCTTTCGTCTAGTCGCTTCATCTAGTGACACATTTCTCCCATGGACCAGATTTTCAGGAGTTGCAAACTGGTTTTTCAGGCTCCATCACCATTCCACATTTCTCAGCTAAAACCCATACAACTAGATCTACATATTCACTCAGAGATGTAGGTCCAGCAGGCAGGCTAAGCTCTCATTTTAGGACCAGCAAATGCTTTATGTTCAGGTTTTTAAAACAGGCCTGAGCGATGAATGCTTCCCTCCCTGTAAATGCCAAGCTCAGCCACTATTGAAGCAATGGGAGTGTTGCTGTTTGACGTGGGAGGAAGCTGAGCATCCGCAAAGGTCCTGCGCGGGGCTCCTTTTCTCCATGTCCTTTGAATTCTCAAAGATTCCGTTGAATCATCTCTATGGCTTTGTTTGTCTCAAACCCTCCTTTTTTGTGGCCACAGTCTTAACCCAGGTGTCTCGGACACGAGGGCTTCTTTTCCAGTTCTCCGTGTGGTGAAACATTCTTCTTCCCCTCAAGAGGGTAGCATTGATAGGGAGCTGGGAGCCGGATTTATCTGCAGTGAACAGCCTGGACTCAGGGCGCCTCCCCTACCACCTCTGCCCCTTCCCGTGCCCCGCAGGCTGAGCCCAGCACCCCATCTTCTCCTCAGTCTGAACCAGCTCCCTCTTGCTGATCCCCAAGTCACTATGGTGCTGGCTGCTCCCAAGCACCAGTGTCTGTGCTGTGTCGGGAGGGAGCAGAGGGATGGATACTCCTGCTCCTGTCTATGTTGTGACTCAGTCCTTAGTCCTCCAGCCTAGCTCTGAGTCCTCCGAGGGTGAGAATACACCTTGGACTCTTGCAGAGGCCTGAAAGTACTGGACCCAGAACCCGATGTCTCACATCTGTGCTTCCCCCTCACTGTCATACCCTGATGACTGGTGCCCCCCAACCAACCTTCCGGCTCTCTCTGTAGCCTTGATTGACATCTGATAGCCCTGGAGGTGAAGACCAGTAGACCCTCCCCTCTCTCATCACTTCCCTGTGCGGGAGGTTCATGCAAAGCCCACACCCCAAGTGGACCACCCAGCAAGAGTGAGCCTCACCCCCCACCCCATCCCCGCCAGAGCTCCCTGGGGTGCTGCTCCAGCCAGTAAGCGTGACTCTGATTCCACATGTCAGCTGGGAGGCCTCCAGGAACCAAAGTTCCTGGCAGCCCCTGACTAAGAGCCGGCTCCCTGAATTTTTGTGTGGGCGCCCTCACCCCCCCCCCCCAGGAGCCTCCTGCCCACCCTCCCTGAAGAAACTCCACTCCGTTTTTAATCTTCCGGTGACCGAGGCAGGCACCTGTCACGGTGTAATTATGCACCACTTTCTCTGCTGTCGTCGCAGAACCGAAGATTTTTCTTTCCTTCTGCTCACTGACATGACAGGCACCCACTTAGTGCAGAGATTATTAGTATAAAATTACTTTTTGGCCTTTAAATTTAACTATACCACATTCACAGCAATAAAATAAAACCCCGAATCCAGGTGTGCTTTTCAGGGAACGTGTCTGGGGCAATTACCTTCTGATAATGGCGTCCTGCACTTAAGCCTTTTGTCTGAGGATCTTAAAATCATTTTCATCCAACTCCATAATGATGTTCATTCTGGAAGGGACAGGAGGTGGAATGGTTGACCTCATAGCGTACGTACGCCAGAGATGAAGGAGATTGGGGACGCAGGTGTCTGCTTTGTTCTCACTCTCCTCCTCTTCTGGGTCTGTAAAGAGGCATGTCCGCCTTCCGGGGCACAGTGCTTGCCCCCAGGTTAGCAATCTACCTTTGGAAGAGCATGAACAGATAGGTTTCGATATTGAATTCCATGGCGAGGAGCTGAGTCAAGGGAACGGAGTGCGGAAGATCTGTTACACGAGGAGCTTGACTGTGGGTTCAGCGGGCTCGTAGAGGAAGGGCAGCTGAGGCAGAGCCACACAGGGCCAATCACTGTCAAAATCAGCTCCAGGACTGTCTGTGCGGCCATGGGCTATCAAGGCAGGTGCCTCCGTCTCCACATCGGGAGTGTGTCCTGCTTGTCCTCCCTGGCTGTCTAAATGCCCATCCTTCCTCCTCTAATACAGTCATTCCACGTTCTTGGGAGCCAGCTTACCCCATGTGTCCTTCTCCAGTCCGCCAGCCACCAGTCAGTTCTCTCACTGACCACTGTATCATCTTCTCCCTCCACTCACGGAACTGAATATATGATTCGCAGGATATGAGCATGAATTCACTCTCCTTCCTGTAATGTTGTTTTAACGCATGCATGAATGTTTTTCTGTGTCCAGTGGGACCACTGGGCCTCGAGGAAAACACTCGTGCCTGTCCAGTGTGGCATTTCCCCTGAGCCTCGATGTGACCCTGTGTAGACAACAGAAGCTCGGCGTTCACTTAGAGCAGCAGTTCTCAGCCTGTGGGTCACAACCCCTTTGGCGAACCTCCATCTCAAAACACTTAAATTATGGTTCCTAACAGTAGCAAAATCACAGTTATAAAGTAGCAATGAAAATAATGGTGTAGTTGGGGGTCACCACAACATGAGGAGCTGTATTAAAGGGTCGCAGCACTAGGAAGGTTGAGAACCACTGGCCTAGAGCCTGTTGGAGGCAGAATAGACAATACTGTAGGATCCAATATGATAAGACACAGTCCCGAGTCCTCACTCTTGATCCACCACCACACCCATCCTATGCTGGATTATGCGCCTGTGACAGTCGGTACTAATTGCTAATTTGGCAGCTGGGAGACATGCCTCTGGGCTCACCTGTGTGAGGTTGTCTGAAGGTTAGCCTCTGAGAAGGTCTCTGGGGAATTGTCTTGACTGTGTTGATATGGACCATCCCCTGGGCTAGAGATCCCATGCTGTATAGAATGGAGAGGGCAAGCTGAATATCGGCACGTATGAGTTTATTGCTATCCTCTTCTGACTGTGGATGGACATAATCTTACCAACTGTCTCTGTGGATTCCCTGACACCGAATTCCCTGCCATGTTGGGCTGTGGCCTGGAACTGTCAGTCAGTGAACCCTTTCTCCTTTAAGTTACTTTTGTTATGGAATTTTGCTACAGAAACAGGAGAAGAAACTATGACAACGCAAAAGGCCTCAAGTATGAGTTGAGTTGGATGTGGATGTTGTGAGAACACATAGAGTAGACTGGGGAACCTTAACCAGTGGTGAGAGAAAGTAGCACATAGCTGCTGTAGAACGGTGGACCATGATGCACACTGCAACCAAGACTCAGTCAAAGGGCTTCGCAGAGGAGGTGTGGCAGCCTTGGTTTGGAATCGGAGAAATGCCCATTCATTTCGTCAACAAATATGTATTGATAGCATGCGGGAGAAATGCCCATTCATTTAGTCAACAAATACGTATTGATAGCATGCGGGAGAAATGCCCATTCCTTTAGTCAACAAATATGTATTGATAGCATGCGGGGACACCCTCCAGTGCTGCTTCTCCAGAGGAGGGAGGCACCTGCCTGGACGGCCACGTGGCCATCTTTAGCGCCATCTCCTAGCTAACGCTGGCCCTGAGCCCTCCCTGCTTCAGCTGCTCCTCGTCTGTGAGCCCATGCAGCCTGGGGTGAAATGCTCCTGTGTGGCAGCAGATCCCTTCCGTTTATTCCACAAATATATGTTGATGGGAGCTGGGTTAGTGTTGGAGCTTCGTGGAAGAGGACCTGGCTTGGGTTCAAACTCCAGAATACAGTGTGGCATCCTCCAGATGTAATTGCAGAGGTCCAGACAGATTTCCTCTTTTCTAGTGTTAACCATAAAGCCATCCAGTTGTATGAGACCCCACCCCCTTCCCAGTGCAGAAAGTATTCCAGGGCTCTGAAGAGAGGTTATTATATATCCGTTCCTCTCAGTACTGGCTTCTGGATCACAAACTAATTTCACTTCAGGAGCTCATTAACATTCACAGCCAGCTCTTCCCCTGTTTCCCAGTCTTCGGATGAAATACTGTCTGCAAAGGTATGAGTTAGTGAGAGCTACTAACACTGTTGCCCTTTCGATCTCCTCCAGGATCTTTTTCCCTGGAAGCCATCCCGTCAGAGGTGTGCAGGTAATGAAGGTTGGCAAGCTGCAGCTACATCAAGGCATGTTTCCTCAAGCCATGAAGAATCTGAGGCTGGTGAGTATGCCAAGACTTGGGTTCTGCCTGGTGTACCTTCCTCTGGCTCTTGCCAGGACTCTACTTGGTGATTGCTAAGCTCTGTTTTTAGCACATGAGCGCGCGCGCGCACGCACACACACACACACACACACACACACACACACACACACACACACACGCCTGAGTGTGCTGGTAAATGTTTAACAACCATCTCTTAAAACATTTGTCACACTTGCCAATTTCTGTGGTATAAAATGTACCCAAATGTAATTCATTTTACACTGTCGGTGTAGAATCTGCCTGCTTGTGTATTATGGGTGCATGTGTATGTATAGGTGTGTATGCATGCATGTGGAGACCAGAGGTCAACCAGGTGTCATTCCTCAAGAGCCATCCACCTTATTTGGGGGAAACATGGGCTCTTTGCCACCTGGAGCCCACTGACTGGACTAGACTGACTGGCCAGTGAGTACTAGGGATTTGACTGTCTCCGTTTCCCCAGCATTGGGGATTTTAAGGCCACTCTTCTACACCCAGCTTCTAACATGGGTCCTAGGGCTCAACCTCGGGTCTTCATGCCTGCATGACAAACACTTAACCTACTGAACTATCTCCCCGGGCTCCTAATCATGATGATTTTAACAGTCACTCTTACCAACTGGGGTGAGTCTCAGAACACCACTACAGATGTGCTCTGTCCTACAAATCACCCTTCTCCACACGCTCTGAACACAGTATGTCTCTTCTTATGGTCGGCAAGACCTGGCCACCAGTCTCTAGCCTCTGCATCTCCCCTTTCTTCCCCTGCTGCCAGAACAGGCTGTGGCCCTTTGTTAATACTGATTTACCAACCCCTAGGTCTTTACACTCCCTTTGGTCCGCTGAGTGAAGGTCCCAATAGAAAACAATAACGTAGAGAAAGCTCCCCACATATATCATGTACCCAGCCCAGGGTTACCATGCTTGTAGGTACTTCATAAGTGATCACATTGGCCCTTCCATTTGTGTGGGGCTCATACATACATGGTTATACTTGGTCCTTGTGACAGATGACAGTTGTAAGGCAAGACAAGTGTTTCTGTTCATGTTTGGCAAATGAAACACTAAGTTGAAGATGTGCAAAAGCCCATTTAAATCTCTCTGAGGCACAGCCAGTTCTGCATATTCTGTTTAATTCAATGTGAGTTGTTGATTAAATAACGCTGCTATTTTGAATAAGACCCATTATCGTCCCCCCCCAGTTTAATGGAGGAGACAGACATGTGAAAAGGTTTAAAAATCCACACTAGAATGCAAGGCTCCTCCCTTCTCTCAACTGTCCCATTTAAGTGGATGATGCTTTCTGGAAACACTAAGTGTACAGAAATGCCTTCAAGCCCAGCTGAGTCCCTGATGCCACTTTGGAGGCAAGGCGGGGGAGACATGAGTATGTCTGACTGTCTTCCGTTCTTCACTGGGGGCCGAAACCTTGCCAACCTGCAGAGTTTCAGCTGAGGGCGTCAAACACCCTCAGCTGCAAAGACAGCCGAAGCCAGTCCACCCAGACATCTCAGTGTGAGCTTATGGTGATGTGGCTTGTGCAGAGGATGCAGGCCATGGCCAGAACCTTCTGGTGACCCTCCAGAACAGCCTGTGACACCTCTTGCACTCAGTCTCTCCCCTGTCATGCCTGCCCCCTTCTGTGAGGTTGCCACACCCTATCCAGAAGCTTCTCTTGGAAATCTGCTGGCATTCCCTGCTCTTGGCACCAGAAATAAGCCCACGTGTGAGTGCTGAGCAAGGCCAAGGGAAGGGTGTCCTGGGAGGGGCATCGGGCCATCTGCCTTTAAAACATGGTCTCACCCAGGACAACCTGTTTGACTCGAGACAGCCCCAGGCTTATTCCAAATACTTGGCCTTCAGACAAGTCTCCAAGCTTCTGATATGTTCTTATGAGCACCCCAAGAGCAAATATGTTCCCTGGCATCCTTGGTGGAGCATCAAGGGTGCCAGCTTTAGAGTCACGGGTGCAAGTTCTAGTCCGACCATGTAGCTTTGTAACTCAAAGCAAGACACTTAGTCTCTCCAATTATGATTTTCTTTTATAGATGAGGATAATAACTCGTCTGTAGAGTTGTTTGTGGAAGTGGTTGAGGCAGCATTGAGGATACGCTTGCCTGTCTCAAGCATTTGGGACCTTTATTGTGTTTACAGTTTGGGGTTACAAATATGGTCTTCCTCTTGAACGACTATATCCTTCATATTGGAGCGTTACCCCAAGGAGAGTGGGACTTCCTCAAGGGACTGATGTATCTTATGTGTCCCCTGATGGCACCAAACACAGACACTTGTGTCATCCCCCCAAACCAATTCACGCTGGAGTAGGTGGATCTCTTAATGAATAGGAGCCCCAAGCAGGGCCCTGCTCTTTGAGCTGCGTCTGCAGCAGACCTTCTCATGACCGTTTCTGAGCATTTCTTAGCAGATGACTCAAACCTACACTGTCCCGTGAGAACATGTGTGACCTGTGAGTGAAGGTGCAGGTCAGGGGCTTCCGGCAGAAAGCCTTTCTCCTGGGTGGTTTCCCCACCACTCAGGCAACCTAGAAAGCAGGAAGGAAGACCTCTGCTTCACCCTTGTAACAGCTACCCTCTTTACCGGGTAAACCCTGAAAGTAATGAAATGAAACAGCTTCCGTACGGTTTTCAAAGCCCGAGCACCAAGCAGATATCTGAGAGCATCTTCAGAAACAGGAACGGGAATGCCTCACGGGTTCAGCTCGGATCCAGCCTCCTGGAGGAGGGACCACTCGCTCGGCCAGCTCTGATGTCCTTTGCTTGTCTCCTCTTTTCTCAGCTGGAGTTCACGTCTCAGGATGGCCACACAGCCGTCCTGCCGTCCCTGTACAGCGCTCCTCTGCCTTCCTCCTCTCTCACTCACTTCCATTTCTTTCCAGATGCTTCTTGGAAGGCTTTTGTTACTAATCTGACTTCTGTGTCAGTGGGCAGATGTTTTTCTGTGGATTTGCTTGCTGCCGACTCCACGGCCTGGCTCCCAGCCTGGTTCCTTTGCTTGTGGTACTTTGCTAGTAGAAGTCAACAGTCATCCTTCCTTTTCCTGGATACCTTTTGCAATCCAGGTTCACTATGTTTCTTCTCTTGTTTTAAAGATCTGTTTGGCCATTATGGTCCTAAACAGGAAGTACAGGCTTCAGGTCCCGGAAGTTGCTCCTTTCACTCATGCGCACTTATCAGCTACACCCTCCTATCCAGGCGGATCCCACAGCACAACCGCGCAGGTCTCTGCTCCAGTCTGCACCCTGCTTTCCAGCCCTTCACAACAGCCAAGTCACGCAGTTTTCCTCTTCCCGTTTCTTAATTCTCTACAGCAGTTTTTAATCTCTGTGGTCATGTTCACATTTAGGAATCTGATCAGAGCCCCTGCCTCGCCAGAGGAAAGTGAACAGATCCACAGTCTTGTATGGAAGCCCCAAGGCCTTTTAAGACTCTGTATGCATGTTTGGCCCCTCTGCACATGCAGGGTCACAACTTGGCATGTGGGTCAGTTGGGAGGGAGGAAAAGAAGAC
The DNA here is from genome assembly GCF_004664715.2 of Peromyscus leucopus. Taxonomy (NCBI): domain Eukaryota; kingdom Metazoa; phylum Chordata; class Mammalia; order Rodentia; family Cricetidae; genus Peromyscus; species Peromyscus leucopus. The sequence continues at coordinate 20,217,293 of NC_051076.1, forward strand.
AGGGAAAAGGACATGGGGGCATGCCATAAATGCCACTGATGCCACCGCCATCAAAGCGCCTGGCTCTGATACTTATGAATGTCACCTACTAAATTCCAATAGGAAATAGTAACATTGGGTGTGTGTTTTTAAACAAGAAAGAGAGGAGATGCAGCTATGGAGATGGTTCAGTGTTTAAAGTGTTTGCTGCTCTTCCAGAAAACACAAGTTCATTTCCCAACACTCACTTGAGAAGGCTCACGACCTCTTGTATCTCCAGCTTCAGAGAATCCAACACCCTGTTCTGACTTCTGTGGGTGCCAGTACACATGTCCATGGGGATGGGTGCTCATGCATGCACACGCACACACACTCATACACACACACACACACACACACACACACACACATTTTTTAAACCATATTTTATAAAAGAGGAGGAAGACAAAAAATAATGGATGAAATGCAAGCATTGTGATTAAACCATCTTAAAGAAAATAAGCATAAATTTCCCTACTAGCAATTCTAAACTCAATAGTGCAAGGAGCTGGGTAGGAAACCTGGACTTGTGCCTCTGGCTGGCACCAACAAAGTGTAATCCTCAACCCCCCTTCCCGAGTGATGCCAGGGACAGCCGGATGAAACAAGGTTTGCATAAAATTCGGATTCTCAAAAGGCCTGTATTTCAGTTGAAAATCACTTACCATACAAAGAACCAGTCCTAATCTTTAACAGCAATCAGCAGACGCCAGCTTTGAGATAGCAGATGCATTAGAATCATTTGACAGTGATTTTACAACGACCATTATCGAGATGCTTCAGTGAGCAATTACAAATCCTATCCAAACAAACGAAAAAACAGAGAGACTCTTGGTGAAGAGAGAGAAGATGTGGAGGAAGAAATAGAAATGTAAGAGCCGATAAATTCAGCAAGCAAAATAGTGGAGAGAACTCATCACGGGAAGAGTGGTCACAGCATGGACCGGGAAACTCAAAGACAGAAAGGTAGGAACTGCCCACTCTGAAAACAATCACACAGGGAAAAAAGCATAATACAAGTAAAATTGAACAAGGCCTTGAGGACCTGGGGACCAGTGACTAGTAATGTTAGGCCTCTGATTTTACACTCCCAGAAGAAGAAGAGAAAAAAGGTAAATATAAAAAGCACTTGAAACAATAGTAGAGGCATTCAATCTAGAAAAGAAAAAGTAAGCTTTATCTCTGTCCACAGATGACAAAATTTTATATGTTGAAAACACACACACACACACACACACACACACACACTATAACTAATAAATTGGTTAGCAAATTAGTATAATTTAAAGTCAACATTCATAAATCATCTGTCATTCTATCTACTAACAAAAAAGAAATTGAATATTTCTATTTGTAATACCATAAAACACTTAGAAATTAACCAAAATGATGAAGGAAAGACATTAAAATATAAACAGTGACATCTCATGCATATGAATTAGAAAACTGAAGATATCAACATTGCTCAGAATGATATACACATTCCCATCAAAATAGAAAAATCAGTCTTAAAATTCACATGGAAACTCAAGAGACAACTGTAGCTAGAGTTTTCCTGCCTTGCCCACAGTCAGGACAAATCTTTGTCACCTGCCAGTCCCACAGCCGCTCAGACCCAACCAAGTAAACACAGAGACTTATATTGCTTACAAACTGTATGGCCATGGCAGGCTTCTTGCTAACTGTTCTTATATCTTAAATTAATCCATTTCCATAAATCTATACCTTGCCACGTGGCTCGTGGCTTACCGGCATCTTCACATGCTGCTTGTCATGGTGGCAGCTGACAGTGACTCCTTCCGCCTTCCTGTTCTTTTTTTTTCTTCTCTCTGTTAGTCCCACCTATACTTCCTGCCTAGCCACCGGCCAATCAGTGTTTATTTATTGACCAATCAGAGCAATTTGATATACAGACCATCCCACAGCAGACAACCTCATCCCCAACAAAATAGCCAAAACAAAAAGAACCAAGTTGAAGAATGCCAATTCCTGATTTCAACACTTACTATAGTTATCAAAACAAAGGCTATAGTAATCAAAACAGTATGTTACTGGTATAAAGATGGACACATAGACCAACATGTACACAGTACAAAATGCAGAACTAGACCCTCACACATATGGAAAAGTAATTTTCAACAGCACCACTCATTAAGGAAAGGACAGACACTTCAACAAATGGTGTTAGAGAAACTGATGTCCATATAGAGAAAGTAACTCAAGTGGATGAAAATCCTCAACATAATAGCTAAAACTATAAACAGATTAAAACCAAGAAGGAAAGCCTCACAACATCAGATTTAGCAATGATTGCTTGACTGTGACAAAGGCCTGGGCAGTTGAAGACCCAGTGGCCAACAAAATGAACTTTATCAAAATTCTAAGCACTGTGCATCCAAAGGCAACCCATCGGTGGAGTGAAAATGTAACCATAGACACACAAACGCATATTATTCAGCCCTAAAAAGAGCGAAACTCCCAGGCATGCTGTGCCGTGATGAACTTTGAAGGTATCGCACTAATTACATATGACACACATGTGCTACGTGATTCCACATTTGAGAGCCACCTAGAATAACTGCAGACAGCAGAAAGCAGAGCAGTGGTTCCCAGGGTCTAGGGCGAACACACAGGGGTGGGCACTTGCTGTGTAACAGACACCCCTCAGCATGGCATGGTGCAGATGTCCTGCGTGTGAATAACAGGCATGGCTGCCCAATAGTGTGGGTGTGCCTGTGCCACTAGCCACGGAAAGATGGCTGACATGGTGTCTTAGTTAGGGTTTCTCTTGCTGTGATTAAACACCACAATCAAAAGCAACTTGGCGAGGGAAGGGTTTATTTCACCTTACAGCTTGTAAATCCACCAAGGGAAGTCAGGGCAGGAATTTAGGGCGGGAATCTGGAGGCAGGAACCGGAGCAGAAGCCGTGGAAGAGTGCTGCTGCCTGACTTGCTCTGTCTGGCCTGCTCAGTTTGCTTTCTTACACAACTCAGGATCACCCACTGAAGATTGTCACAGCCCACAGTGGCCCTCCCACATCAATCATCAATCAAGAAGATGCCCCATAGGCTTGCCTGCAGGCCAGTCTGGTGGAAGCATTTTCTCAGTCCAGTTCCTTCTTCCAAATGACTCTAACTTGTTATCTAGTTGGCACAGCTGACTAGCCAGCTAACATGATAAAGTTTGGAATGTCACTTATATATTTTACTACAATAGTTTTAAGTGATGCGAAACTACCTGAATTTAGCAAAAAGATATAAAGCTAATTAACCCCCCCCCAAATTAAACATAAAGACATTCTCACCCAGATTCATTACTCAAATAGAACTCAAATCCCAAACCAATCCTCAGAGTAGCGAGAATATAAAATGAGTCCTTGCCAATAGGGGAAGAACAATCTGAATCAGAGTGGATCACCAGAAATCCTACAAAATAGCACTCCGTTTTCACGTGAGAAAAGAGAGAAAAGAATTGGTAATCCCCAAACCTTAATTCAGCACAAGCATCTGTCAAGCATTGAAAAGGAAATCAAGCTGGTCACAGTCACAGGAAAATTAAAAGAACTCATCACCATCCGATCTCTCCTGAAAGAATTGCTGCCCAAAGCTCTAAAACAATAGAAAAACAATAGAAGAAGAGATCTTGAAGCATCAGCAAGAAAAACTACAATAAGCAAAAATGTGAATAAGTGGGGTTTCCTTCTCCCCTTCGGTTGTCTATGTTGACGGTTGAAGCAAAAATTCTAACGCTGTCTGGGGGGTTCTAGAAGTATGTGGAGAAAACAGCTGGATAATTATGTTCCAAGAGGGGAGGGAGGGAGGGAAGAAGGAAAGTAGGGAGGGGGGAGGGGAAAGGAAGTCTCTGTACCTGATTCCAACTGCTAAGAATGAAGACACCAATAGACTGTGATGAGGATGGAGGGGGTGAGGCTTAAAGCAACCACTTCTTACAAAGCTGTGTAAAGGAATGTACTCAAAGACACTCCCAGATGGGTTGCATCATAGTTCAGTTGGTAGAGTGCTTGCCCAGCATGCAGGAGACCAGTGGTTCGATCTCTGGCATCTCATTGCAGGAGTGTGGTGGTGCACTCACATAATCTCAGCACCAGGGAGGGTAGAGGTAGTAGGATGAGACATTCAAGGTCATTCTTACCTACACAGCAAGTTCAAGGCCAGCCTAGACTACATGAAGACTAGTTCCTCCATAAGTAAATAAATCTTTAAATGGCATGTTAAAAGATAGATAGGGGAACACAGGGGGTATTTGAAAAAGAAACAGACACATAAAAGGTAGAAAGAACAAACAAAAAGTAAAGTTGTATATTTAAACTCTAGTGTAGTAATAATTACATTGTGAATGATATAGTCTATATAAATTGCCTAAATACTCTGAAAGGCAAATGTATTTGAAAGTAACCCAAGTATGTACTGTCTAAAAGAAACTCTTTAAATATAATATGGACAGACTGAGAATAAAAAGATAGAAAACACATCATTGAAAAACATCATCAAAAGATACCTGGAGTGGCTTTGTTAGTATCATATAAGTAGACTTCAAGGCAAAGAAAGCTTTCCTAGAGACCAAGGACATCCTAGGATGGAAATGTAGCCATCTACTCAAAAACTGAAATAACACTAAACGTGCCTGCACCAAACCACACAGTTTCTAACAGTGGAAACAAAACCTGGTAGAGCTCTGCTGTGGAGCCTGAGGCAGGAGGATTCCTAGTTGGAGGCCAACCTGGGCACCCTAGCAAGTTCAAGGCCAATCTGGGTAGCACAGTGGCACTCTGTCTCAAAACCCAACCAAACCAAACCTATAGATCTGAAAGAAAACAGAACGGCAAGGAGAGGCAGCAGCATGAAGTCTGTCTGTCTGCAGTTGAGAAGAACGACCAGACAGGAAACTGACAGAGGAAAATTTAGTACTACCACGGGTCAGTCAGGCCTTGGTGATGTTTATAAAATGTCCTCCTCAACAAAGGCAGAATCGATGTCCTTTGCAAGTATGTAAAGAATGCATGTCACAGTAGAACACAGGCCACATGCTGGGCCGTTAAACAAGTACCAGTTAATGTAAACGGTTCATAGGTGTAAGAGTCAGACCAAGTGGAGTCAAAGTAGAAATCAAAAACAGTACTTGGAAACAAAACCGAAGTCCCGCCTTCCCCTCTGTCTGGTGTAGTGTGTCCCACAGCGCACTGCAGCCCGAGATGACCTATAGGTTTATTCATGATGACGCCAGCATCCCGGGAATATGTGTGACTCTTTCAGAGTCCCTCGGGGACTATGTTAATACTTACTGCCTTAGTTCTGCAAAGATTCAAAGCTAAGAGTGGTTGCTACTCTTGCAGAGGATCCCAGTTCAGTTCCCAGCCCGCACATGGTGTCTTACACCATCAGTCACTCCAGCTCCAGGGGATCCATTGCCCTCTCCTGGCTTCTGAGAGGACTAGATGAGCATTCAGTGTACCTACATACATGCAGGCAAAACACTCAACACATAATATAAAAATAAATAACTTTTTAAAACATCGTTATATTGACAGATTAAAGACAGTAACACAGAAGCAACTCTGTGTGTGTGTGCGCATGTGCTCGCGCGTTGCCTGAATGTATGTGTGTGCACCATAGGCATGCGGTCCCGATGGAGGCCAGAAAAAGACATTAGATCTCCTGAAACTGGAGTTACAGACAGTTGTGAGCTGATTTGTGGGTGCTGGGAACTGAACTCGCGTCCTCTGCAAGAGTAGTAAGTCGTTCAATGTTCTTAACCACTGAACCATTGCTCCAGCCCAGCAACAGCAGCTCTTCCTGGCATGGTTTCCGCCAGTGACAGGCAGCCCTGAGCTCGTCACATCTGTAACTCTCTTTCCTGTGGGCATCCCAGCTTTCTTGCCATCACTGTGATGACCTCCGAGGTCCAGACTGTCTAACAGGGCCAGAGCCCGTTCCACAGCAAGGGCCCAGGCTTACTCACTGGAGGTGCCTGACAGTTCAGGGGAAATGAGTAGTCAGGCGGTCTCTCAAGGATAGCCTGCCTCCCCCAGCACATTCCCCTCAAAGGGAATTGACACTTGCAGTGAGGCTTTGAAGGTGTGGAGCGGAGTGGAGTCTGCAGGGGAGCTGCTGGGCAGCTCACATGGGTCCTCGGAGGCTTTGGGCTTTCCTGCTGCCTGTTACATAGGGGGTCAGTGGCTCTGGGACTGCTTGTGGGTGAAGCTCCATGCTGTGTCCCCTACTGAATGCCCAGGCCACTTCCCCCAGCACACACACACACACACTGCTTTCATCTTGGGATGGACAGAAGAGGAAAACTCGCTTCAGTGTGCCCCTGTGGTGACCCGATCCAGAGACTGTTATCTTTCATGTGTGTCTTTTCCTTCTGATTTTTATATCCATATTTAAATTATGCTCGGGGAAGTCATTTATTGCATTCCCCAGGCTCACAGTAGAAAACATATGAGATCCTTGATAAACTTAATATATTTATATTAAAAATTAATAAGAAAGCCATATTGTTTCCAACTTTAAATCATAATTTGATCTCATTCATTTTATTTAATACATGGCCACAGTTCTAAAATTACTTTTAAAAAAAGATATGATGAGATGGAAATCAGTTCTGGGGGCCTTTTATTTCTCAAAGAGCCCTGTGCCTCTCATGTGGCAGACAATCTACATTGCCGTTTCCGGTGTGACATTTAGAATCCGTACGTGGGTGCAGCACATCCCATTGGCGGCTTCAGAGGAATCCTCCGTCGTGATTGCATGCAGGCTCCTTCTAAATGCTACCATTAAAAAATAAAATTTAATGGAAAGAGAGAAGCTTTTCCCAAACCGAGCCTGCTCCAATTTTATATTTCCTTAATCTGTTTTATAGGCCACTACAGGAAATTAAACTGGAATTGTTCTCTCTGACATGCACATGGGTAGCATTTGGGGGGTGCTGAGAGCAGGGAGACTCGGAGCTCCCGGCAACAGTTGCTCTGGCTTGTCCAAGATTTACCGCAGCTTTATTTGGGGGAGGAGGGGGGGGTGAGGCAGGAGGAAGCGTTCTTCTTCTTCCAGCTGAGCTGAAGAGGTGTCCTGAGCTCGCAGGGCTCTCTTCTGTCCCAGGCAGGTATTTGCCCCAGGGCCGTGGTAGACACAAGTGGCATCCATGGTAGACACGAGAACCGGACGTTGTCCTCCATCATCAGCTCTGCCCTGCTCAGCATGTCACATCGTTGGTACCTGCCAATGCACGAAAGTCGCTGGCAGGCTTAGCATTCTCCTCTTCTTTCTCCCTATTTCTCTTCTGTATATGACCATCACTCAGAGAAAGTCGTATTTATTAATTAATTATATCTAAGCTCTGGTTTCTGCACAAGTGATGGACTTTGGGTCCTTATCCCACCCCACCCCCACCCCACCCCTATCTTCACGTTAGTCCTCTGCCCCCTCCCTATGCTCCTGTCCTCTGCTTCTAGCCATCGTGGTGCACAGAATCCTGGGACACCAGCTCCCTATTCCCATATGACCCTAGTGTTGAGGTCACCAGAAAGTGAGAGGACACAGAGTATGGGCAGCATCATTTGACCTGGTCCACCCCAAGGTCCTCAGGCTGTCTAAGAAGCTACATCCAGGAGACGCTGCTCCTTCTCCATGGTCACTGCACTGTCCACAGCTGGAGGCTGTACCGGGCAGGTGGAGTGGACCCTGGGATGGGTCCTGAGAGCTAGGCATGCCACTCCGCCCCCTCTCAGGCCAGGTGAGTTGGAGCAGTTTCTTCTGATCAGGGTGTCTGGCTGGACATTTCTGCCCTGCTTTCAGGAAGCAGTCCGGACAGTGTGGCTGTGAGCCCAGATGGTGGTGGCTTCCCTGTCTGCTGGGTCCTGCAGCTCCCGTGTGGCCATAGGTCCCAAGTCTCCAGTGGAGCTTGGGCACCTGCCCTGCTATCAGATGGCAGCTCTGCCCCTTCAGTGGACAGGAGAATCCTGGTTAGGGCTGGAACTGCAGGAGGGAGTGAGGAAGAAAGACTGGAACCAGAGAGATGCTTGGGAAAACACAGGTCCGCCTCCACTGTCGTGGTGACGAGAAGATGGCCTTGTCTTTTGGCCGTCAGTCAAGTCACAGAGAGGCCCAGGTGCTTCCCCAGGTGGAGAACCTGCAGAAACAACCCGAGGCGAGGCCTCTGGTCCACTTAGGAGCTGCAAGAACACACCAGCAGAGGGCACTGTGCCGGGTGAGCCCTTTCTCGGGGTGGATGCAGGGAAGGATCCTGTTTGCAGGGGGCTCTCCCAGAGAACATTCACCCTTGCCTGCACATCACAAGCCTAGCCAGCCCTGGGTAGGTAGATGTGGACAGGACAGCCACAGTGGCTTTCACGAGTTTGCCACGAAGGGTCTGATCCGGAAGCCTCTGTAATGACACCACCACGCAGGTCTCTGCCTCAGACCTCAGCATGTCCAGCACAGCAGAGGGCCCAGGGCGGTGCAGGGAAAAGAGAATAAAACATGAGGCACCAGATGTTGGCTTTTAATCTCCCAGAGCCTGGCTGCCTGCAAGGTGGGGCAGCGCCTGCTCCTCCCCTCCCATCCCCTCCAACAAGCCTGCCTCGGGATATGTGTGCAGTAACTGTGCAGCAGGAGAGACCTGTGTAGATTAACAAGAAACAAGTTCCCTGTGTCTGTCCTGTCCCCTCCTGTGGACCTGACCCCCTCTGCAAGCCCAGAGCCATCGGGGCTTTCTTTCAATTTGCCTTTTTTTCTCCTAACATCTAAATGTCACCCCATCCCCTGCCCCTCCAACACACAACACACACACACACACACACACACACACACACACACACACACATACATACATACATACACACATACACACAGAGAGACAGAGAGACAGAGACAGGAGGGAAAGAGACAGAGTAAGTGGGATATAGATAGATGGATGGATGGATGGATGGATGGGATGGAGGGAGGGAGGAAGGGAGAGAGAGAGAGAGAGAGACAGACAGACAGACAGACAGAGACTACTTGTTTTCCGTTGTTTAAGCCTAAGGGAACACCTTTACAGTAACACGGAGAGAAGCCGAGAGCTCAGGCTGCCCACAGCCAGCAGTCACAAAGCTTTGTCGCCCTGACTTAAGTCTTTCCCTCTGTAGAGGCCAGGGTGTCTGACTTGATGGATGTCGAGAGGACAGAGCGATCTCACAGTGAGACCTACTCAGTTCTTTCCAGCTCCAAATCTCTATGGCTTTACGGTGTGGGAACCCAAGAATTCCACCCCTAAGGATTTATCTCAGCAAATACTTAGCAAAGAAAAGGAAAAGGAAAACAGATACACACACAATAATAACAACAGGAAACCCGTAGCTGGAAGCTCTGTGTCATATCATAATCAAAAACTACTAGAAGCGACCTAAATTTTCAAGAGGAGTTTATGAAATAGTGTCTGTCAGCGAACCGTGGGGGATCGGTGCACACCTGGAAAGTGGCAGTCAGGTTGACTTTAGCGCAGAGTGGTGGGCAGTGGCTGTGGTTGCTGGGAGTTACAGTGGGGTGCGGAGCGGGAGGTTAGGTTGTCCTGGAGCCCCTTGCCTGGTGCTTCCCAGCCACCAGCACCACATCTTAAAGGGTCTTTAGAACACATCCACACTGGATACGGTAGCTTCAGATCCCCTGCCCTGCCCCTGTCCTGCCTCCCATTGGACGTCATACCGCTGCTGTCTGGACCATTCCTTGCTCCCCAGAGAACCGTCCAAAGACTCGGTAGAGCAAAGAACAATAAGATGTTCACAGTTCCGGGTCAGGAATTGGAACTGAGCATGGTGGGAATGGTCTCCAGCCTTGCCACGCTGCCTGGCTGGCTTCTGCCTGGATGCTGGAATCATCCAAAGCCTCACTGGGCCCAGAGCCGCCACATGTGGCCGCTGCACACGGCTCTGGCTTCGTCACAGCTTAGCGGCTGGTGTCCCAGGAGCAAATGCTGGAGACCAAGGCAGAGACTGCTTGACATGAAGTTGCTGGCTTTATTTCCTATTGTGCTCTCATACTGGAGAAGCCGCCGGCTCAGCCCAGCTTTCAAAGTACTCGAGAGGTTGAATTTCAAGATTTAGTGACAGACCGGACATGGAGACTAAAGAAGCATCAGCATGCGACCACTGTACTAGCACACTCCAGGAAGAGACTGTAAAATGCGTGTGCACAGTACATAGGGATCCAGATTTAAAAAAAAAAAATCATGGGACAGCAATAGAGCACAGCAGGTGGAAGAGCTTGCCGCCAATCCCGGCAGCCTGAGTTCGATCCCTGGGGGACCCACAGGGTAGGAGAGAACTAGCTTTCTCACATTGTCCTCTGACCCCTACACGCACACCATGGCACATACATAGCCCCCCCACACACACACACACAAAATAAATAAAGCTTTAAAACCTGCTGTTAGGGGAAGCAGCATACCAGTTCTTCTTTTGTGTGACTCACTGGTCTTGGTGAGAATTACTGAGCCCCTGCACTATGCACCTAAACCTGCGCGTTCGTATAGTCTCCGAAGATCATGTCGGCCCCAGGGGGACCAGTGCGGAGCCCACTTTCTAAGCACCCGTGCCATGGTGCTGCCAGCCCTCAAAGACTGATTGTTCCCCTGTGGGCCACGGGGCCCCTAGACCATTGGGAAAAAGCCAGGCAGGGGCTTGCCTGCTTTGAGATACTCACCTGTCCCCTTTCCCTTTCCCTTAGGCCTTCGACATCATGAAAGTGACCCATGGCCGAGAGCACAGCCTGATTGAAGATTTAATTCTTCTCCTGGAAGAATGCGATGCCAACATCAGAGCCTCCTAAGGATGGCCAGAGGGACCGGGGAGGTGGCGCACCCTCATCGAACGCCTTATCGAGGTCACACACTCCGTGACCCCTGCTGTGTGAACCTCCTGTAGAAAATGCCATTCTGTGTTTGTGTGGGTAGATGTGTTTCTGTGGTGTGTCGTGAGAAGACCTATTTGTGGTAGAGCAGAACCTTACAATAAATACGAAAGAAAGATGAGTTGAAAATGCCATCAGGCAGCTTGGCTGTGCCTGCTCGTAGGTGATTTGGTATTTAAGATCTCAGCATTGGAAATGGGAACTTGCCAAAACTAGAATGGAAGGCTGGGAGGTGGTGGCGCACGCCTTTAATCCCAGCACTTGAGAGGCAGAGGCAGGTGGATCTCTTTGAGTTCAAGGCCAGTTGGGTCTACATAGTGAATTCTAGGACAGCCAGGGTTATGTAGAGAGACCCTGTCTCAAAAGAAATCAAAAATAGGATAGAATAAATGAAAACTTCCTTTTTGGATGTATATAGAGGTAATGGATTAAAGTAATCATTTGCACACATACTCCAAACACAAGTGTGCGTCCATTTTATCAAGATGCAGATTTTTCATTGTTGTTCTTTTTATTTTTATTGACATGTACTTAGTAATGTGATTTAGCTGTGGTATTTCAGTGTTTGAATACACGTGTCCAGCATACACCTATCAAAGAACAAATCTGGCCTCCCTTTTATTTCCTGCCTCTTCAGTTCCCCATTTCTCACAATCACCCATCCTAACTCTCACACACGGGAGAAAGTATCACACTTGTCTCTGTCCCGGCTTATTTCACTTCGTATCATTTTCTCCAGTTCTATCCATTCTGCTACAGATGACAGGATTTCACTCATCTTTACGGCTGAGTAATATTCCACTATTTATATGTACTTCGTTTTTCTTTGTGCATGTTGGTGAGGACCTAAGGTGATTACACCCTCAACTGTTAGGAATAGCTTCACGGTAGACATGGATAGACAACCATGTCTAGGGTTTACAGATTTAATTTCCTTTTGACATATACCAGGAAATGGGATGGCCGGATACCACGGTGGTCCTATTTTCACTTCTTAGATGGCCCTCCATACTGACATTCTGACTTAGGTTCCCACCAACAGTGTATGAGTTCCTTTTCTCCATGTCCACACCAGCATTTGTCACCTGGGGGTGTGCTTGCCCAGTCATTGGCTTTAACGGCATTTTTAATTGCATACGTGATATTTCGTTGTAGTTTCAGTTTCCCTGATGACTGATGATATTGATCGTGCCTCATGTATTTGTGACTGTTCAAAGCAGTTGCTCATTTTGTAATCAGAATCTTGCTTTTTGAATCCCTTACATATTGTAAATACACTATGTATTATGGATATGAATCCTTCATTGGGAGGAGAGTTGGTAAACAGTTCTCTCATTCCTTAGCTTGTCTTTTCCTCCATTGTGTGCTGTACAGAACTTCACTGTCATCGTTTGTCTGTCTCTGGGTTTGTTTCCTTTGCTTTAATAATAAAAAATAATTGCCTAGTCCAGCATCTATGATAGCTGTTACCCTTGCTGACATGTCTCCATGCATGTTTCCAGTTTGGATCTTGCATTTTGTCTTTGGTCCACCATGAGCTGAGTATTTGTCCAGAATGAAAGATAAAAATTGGGTTTCCATCTCTTGCATTTGGATGTCTGCTTTTCCTGCATACCTTGTTGAAGAGACCAGCCATACAGCCTGCACAGTATGGGCGCCTTTGTCAAGCATGAGCTGGTCCTGGGTGTACGAGCCGACCCCTGGGCTCTCTGTTCCACCCCACTGGTCCGTGTGTCTCTTATTACTCTGTAACCACACTGCTTCTGCCGTCATGGCTCTGTAGTATGTCTTGAAATGAGCCCCCCCCCCCGTCCCGCCCCCCATGCCTCTAGCCTCATTCTTTTTGTAGCAGGTTGTTTTAGCTGTTCTGAGTCTTTGGTGAAGAAGCAGAATTTTTGAGACGTTGTCTTTACTCCTCTGTGATCAATAACTAAGTACTTTTTTTTTTCTTTCTGAATACCTCCCTCTCCAACCCAGGCATCCTTATCTCAAAGCCTAGGATTAGGTCATTTCAGACATCACTAGAAAAGGATGTAAAGTCTCACACAAAAAGAAAAAGAAACTGAACTCAGCTCTTTGTGTAAATCTTGTGAGTGTTTTGTAATTCTTTGGGTATGTTATTATTTTCTTAAACTTCTTTTTCTTCTGTAATTGCTTGACTCTGTGGTTCGGTGTGTCGCTGAGCAGAGCAGAAAGATCTCTTGTCCTACAGTAAACTGTTCTCACCCTATTCAAGTTGACTGGCTTCCTCTGCTTTGTTGTCTTTTCTGTTTCCCAACCCTTTGGCCCGTGTCTCTATCTTTCTGCTTTGGGTCAATAACAAAAATATTTTCCTTGCCCAAAAAAAGTTGAGCCTTGTATGGTTCACTGGTCCCGGAAGCATCGCAGCCCTTCACGTTGCAGTGAGATTCTGGTAGTAAAGCAGGTCCGTGGGTTGCTGCAGATGAAATGGCCCTTAGGCAGTAGGCCTCCATCCACACTTACATTACAGGGATACAGATGTGGGGGTGAATGCAGAACCCAGAATGGCGACCCTCAGAGGAAGGGAGCAGGCCAACACTAGAACGACACACTTATGTGTAACTGAGCCTGAAGGAACAGGCCTTACTTTGTGGCAGTGAAAGCTGACAACCGGAAGCTGGGGGTGCCCCTGCCAAACATCTGCTGGCCATGGAAACAGTGAAGTGTGTGCAGGACGTCTTATGCACACCCACAAGCTCCAAGGCCTTTTCCTAAGGGTGCTTCTGCTCATGTCCCAGCCATGATGCACCCAGAACATCCCTAAGGCACATGCTGTCTCTGCTAACCACAGTAGCGTACTAGGTGGGTACCTGAAGACTGCTTCATGAGTGAGGAAACAAGCCTGAAGTCAGGTACACTAAAACCCCAGATTTACTAAGGAGCTCTGAGATGACCTTGACCTCAGCCCTTTTGGAAGGGCCAGTTCTACCCAGGTCAACAAATATTTTTAAATGATTCTGATATTTCCAGGAAAAGAGAACACAAAGGCCAGATAAACCCCGTGTGACCTCAAAATGTACGCTGTCCAGGAGAATGTGTATCAGTTAGCTTTTACTGTGTAACAAACAACCCCAGAACTTAGAGGCTCAACGTAATTTTGTTTAGCTCATACTGCCATAGGTCAGCAATTTGAGCTGGACATTTCTTATTTGTTCCAGGAATATAGTTAATTGGTAGGTCGCTTGGAGAATCAGAGTGGCTAGGTGATACAGCTCCTTAGGTTGGCTGGTTAGCTGTGTCCACATGCCAGGGGAGTTTCAAGAAGAGTAGATCTATCAACTCCCAGTCGACCAGTGCTTTTCAAGCCTGCTTTCATCACATTGGCTTTAGTGCCATAGGTCAATGCCAGCCTCAAGGCCAACTTCAAATCAAGGCATGGATACATGTCCCCTTTGCTGTAGAAACAGCTACAGTCCCACTGCAAGGCACAGAGGTGGGGGGATGGTGCCGTCTATGGCAATCACCGTAGCAGCCCTGAAACTATCTTTATGTTACTGAACACTTAACAAATATGATGAAATCTACACTCTGTACTTCTAGAAACAGACCAGAATAACTTGCTATTAGGATCCAGATTTTTAGAACGCCCATCGGTGAACTCTTTGTCATCCCCATGAAATAAAAATTAATAAATAAATAAATAAACTTCTTGTGTTCTGGGAAAAAAAGAAAACCAGGAGAGAGGGTTGCATTGTTCCCTTTGAATGCACTGGGGAAATGCTAAGGCCGTAGGAGAAAGTCGGGGGAATAACTTACATGGCCCATGGGCAGAGTTCATGGATAGGATGTTGTTGTGCTCGCCAACTTCCTGAATGAAATTTATCAGTCACTGATGATCCTGGATTAAGAGATTTGTCTTCACGCCTCCTAGAGAAAGTCTGATGGGCTTTGAAATCCCTCTCTGCCAGCTTGCAGTGTGTGGGGATGGAGGCGCCCTGCGTGCACCCAGTTTTAATAAAAAGCAAACATTTAAGCAGAGGTAAACATTTACCCAATAAAATTATAGCAAAATAATTTTGGCAAAGAGGGAAACGGTCAGAGAACACAATTTAAAATCCGTGTTACCAGTGGCTGAGGATTGATTGCGGCCCCAGCCTCCGTGAGACTTTTCATTAATCCATAGTCATTGTAGCGGCAGGCTTTTTTCACATCAGTAACTTGACGCCATTTGTCGCTCCTCTGGGATGAGAACACATTCAAACTGAAAATGAACACGCCGGGCATAATTTATAGCCGTGCCACATGAATGCCAAGAGTGTGGGGAGGAAGCTGCTTGGGAACCCACTCGTGGTGGCTACTCAGACCTCCCTTCTCTGAGCAGCAGCCAGAGAGCTGCAAACCACAGGCCCCTGATTAGACTAGCTGCAGGGAGGGAGGGGAATTCCATGCAGGACCAGATGTCTTGACAATTCCTTCAGAGTCCAGTCAGGAGTGGATGTAAGGCTCCCACAGGGGAGCCCACTGGGATTCTGCAAGGAGAGGGTTCTGGACATTGTCTGTGGGACACCATGAAATCCTCATGAAGATTCTTCTGGATGACATTGGACCCCTCCTTTCCTCTGAGGTCTAGAAGAGGTCAAGATGGTGGAAGAACAAGCAACACCCCCAAATCAGGACACCCCCTTAACATGTGGGGCTCTGCAAACATCAGGGAGATGATGCTCCCAGCATGTTCACTACTAATCCAAAGCAGTGGGAGCCTCTCTCTGTGGTCACCTCAGGACTCCATCACTCAGTTGCTGACTCTCCCTTCTCCTCTACCAAGGGAATAATACGTCCTATCCATCCCCTGAAGTACCTTTTAAATCTCATATCCATTCCCAGAAACTTCACAGGCTCCAGCATCATCCCTCAGCAGCTGGAAAGATGCCTCATTCCTCTCCCTTGCTGTCCTCCCCTTCGTCCTCCCTCAGAGCTGCAGAGGGGCCTCTCAGATGCTTGCTTCATCATGCCCTCTTGAAACAACCTCTGCTCAGAATCTTAGAGTGGATCTCCATTGCTAGCTACCCTGCATGTAGTCTTCCGGCCCTTGAGCTACAATTTCCTGTCCTTCTGGAGTCCTGCATGAGCCTAACATTCCACTCCAGCTGGACTAGTGTTCCAGCCTCAGGACTGTGTGTGTGTGTGTGTGTGTGTGTGTGTGTGTGTGTGTGTGTGTACACAAATGCATAAGAATATCACTGTAGGAGACCGTGTGAGGGGGAAATGGAAGTTGGAGGGAATGTAAGGAGAGGGTATTAGAATATATACGGTATGAAAGTGAAAAGGGCAGAGTAGAGTACAGTAGAGGAGGACCCACCCACAAATGTATGAGCCTAAGTATAAAAATGCCACAATGAAGTCTGCATGTATCGCATGCTAATTGTAAATAATTTTTTAAGTAGCACATACAGGGGCCAGAGAGATGGCTTAGCAGTTAAGAGTACTAGCTGCTCTTTCAGAGGACCCAAGTTCAATTCCCAGCACTTATAATGGCAGCTCACAACCATCTGTAACTCCAGTTCCAAGAAATATGTTGCCCTCTTCTGACCTTCAAGGTACCAGGCACACATGTGATGCATGGACATACATGCAAGCAAATGCTTACACAAATAAAATAATAAAAAATTATTTTTTTCCTTTTAAAGTAAATTTAGACTAAAAACTGTAAGTAATCTTCACTCCTATGAGGCGATTGTGTGGCCTTAGCTCTCTGGAGTTCTTTCTTTGTATATTTTTGCTTAGCTTTATGGTAAATAGTCTCCATTTTATTGTCACATTTTCTAGGACTCTTCTGAGTTCCACTACTGTTACTAGGAATTTGCAAGAATTCTTGCTTATCTTTTGTTCACTAAAGGAGAAAACTACAGGAAAAACACTAGTGTTTTTAAAAAGTGTTGTCCTATTCTCTGATCTCAGTGTATTACCTCTCTGGAAATATTAAAGATGTGAGAGAATTTTAATTCTTTTTCCTTGCTACATATTTTTCCATCAAATTGTCTTCTTTTGCTTGGACGAGGCTCCAGCTTCTACATCTATCTTTTCCTGTGTCTCTCTGTTTATAATTTAAGGTAGGATTCCATGCACCTTCTCTGTACTCTATGGCTTCCTGTTGAAGAACAGGAGGGTCCTGAGGCAAAGCTTTCCATCAAAACAGTGAAAAGGGAGCAGGTAATTTTTGAAACATTGGAGAAATCTAAAGGCAGTGGAGGAGAATCTAGGCCGATGAGGAGATGAGGGATTAGATAGATGGCAGAGTGCCAAAACTGTCCCCAAAGGCGTTTGTCAGTGCCACAGACTCGGAAATCAGAAGCTTTCCTGGGAAAGGGTCAGTAGCCATGGTTCCTAACCTCCCTGAGCAGGGCAGACATAGAGGAGAGCCTGTCCATGTTGCACTGAGACCCCACATGGCTGCCATGTGGACTGAGCATTTACTGTGAGGAGAAACAGCCATGCTGTGATGTGTGCATGAATGATAAATGGAAGGAGAGGTGGCAAAAGCACCTGGTGGTATAAGCTTCAGTCTAGGCAGGCAAAGCCGGGTTGAGCAAGAGACATCTCACTTCAAACTGATTTCAAGTTGTCTCCAAGCAGCAGGCTTCCCAGGACTCTGAGAGAAATCGATAGCCTCAGGAACAAGCCTGCCACCACCCAGGCCTTAGGAAGCCCCGAAGTCATCATTCAAGGTCAGCAAATGACCTTGTCCATGGTAACCAGCAACTTGAGATCCAAAGCAACTTGAATTAGAGCCTGGAGAAACAGACTTAGATTTCACATCATGGAAATAAGTCAATTATAGAATTCTGGAAACTAGAGACCAACTTCATATCATAAAAGTGGGAAGACGGGTTCATGAGCACCCACCCATAGTTGATGAACTATTGACAATTAATGTCTTCTGGGCACAGGGAGAAAGCTGGTTTTCTTTAAGAACATGGTTCCTATTAGGTCTACCGTGCTCAAGATGGTGCCACATCCAAGTACATGGGCAGCACAAATTAGACTCAATGGGAAGGAGGCTTGAAGTAGGAACAAGCTAGGGAAGTAGCAGAGGTGGGTCTGTGGGAGTTAGCAGAGAAGTGGGGTGTGTGAATATGATCAGTACGTCATGCATGCATGGAATTCTCAAAGAATTAATACAATAGACATTTTCAAAGTGACATTCTATATTTGAATAGAACCATACAGAGCCTAGAGGTGGGAACTAGTTTCTGAAATCAAAGTGGCAATGGATGTCCTTGTCAGAAGATGGATCACAGTGGAAAGGAAAGGAAGCCAGTGTGGGCTGGAAGACGTTTAGAAGTTGTCCCTTACGCTGGTTCAGAGGGAGGAGCACATGGGAAGTCTAGTAGACAGCCGATGTGGGAGTTAGACAGACAAGATCCAGCGTACGCTGGATGGAAGAACCACGAAGAAGGAAGAGAGAGAGTACAGGGGTCAACCTGAGCATACAAGGTCATGAATTCCTCCAATAAGAGCATTAACTTCAAATTCAGAGTGCGATGAGCAAAAAGAAAAAAAATCACAACAGAAACATCATTATGATTTAGACAAAAGCTAGAAAAAATAGAAAATCTTAAAGATTTTTAAGAGGGAGAAAAAGGGCAGTTTGCTTTCAAGCATTGCCAGGCAGTGGTTCATAGAGTAACTTCCATCTGTCAGAAGGAGTGATGTTTTCAGATAATGAAGGAGAAGAACTGGTTCCTGGAATATGATACCCTACAAAACTGTCCTTCAGGAATTGCAGGAGAATGAGAGCATAGAACATAAACTCAAGAGGAGTTATGACTCACAGACCATAACCTGGGGAGGGAAGTGTGCCAGGCCTGGGAATGTAGCTCAGTGGTAGAGGGATCCCCTAGCATGGGAAGGCTTCATCCTCACCACGCAAAAGTGCACGCCATCCCCTGGTGGGCAAGGAACCGTGGATGAGAGATCGGTAGTGTAAGAGGACATAGAGAAGAAAGCAGCCAGCCCTGGCACTCCAAGCCATGCAGAGGCTCCTGACCTTGGTGGCACCAGTTTCTACATGTGATTCTTTCTGCTGTTGCTAAACTGTAGATTATTTTCCAGTTAAGGGATTATTTATTTGTATTTATATGTATGTGCGTGTTTGTCTGTATGGGCACCACATGCAAGCGAGTGCCACGGAGGTCAGGAGAAGACATTAGAATATTTTGAGCTGGAGTTATAGGCGGTTGTGAGTGTCCTGGTGTGACTGCTGGGAACTGAACTCGGGTCCTCCGCAAGAGCCCGCCCTTAACCACTGAGCCATCTCTCAGCCTTGGGTTGACTTCTTGGTCTTTCTACTCTTCTAGTGTTCAGTACTCCTGCTGTTTTCCAGAATGTACTTTAGTATAGGGAGTTTAAAATTCCAGTGTGGATGGGGAAGGGTTTATGGAGGCCCCATTCCCAGTTGAGGGGCTACTGGCAGTTGAGAGCTGCTGGGGGAGGGAGGGTCTCTTTATTTTGGGTGTGTCTACTGGCAAATGACTCATTCCCCCAATGGATAGTCCTATACCCCTGTGTGTATAGGCAGCACTAATTGGACTCAGCAGATTAATAATAATAATAATAATAATAATAATGATAAAATAATAGGGGCCTAGCGTTGGGAGGGAGATGTGTTGGAGTGCTGAGAGCAATTTGGAGGAGAAAGTTGGGGGATATAATTAAATTTCATGTGTGTGTGAAACTTTCCAAGAGTAGACAGAAAGTACTCCTAAATAGATGATTTACCTTGTTCCCAGTCATGTTGCCACCACGCCTTCGTCTTTCCAAGGGGAAGCCTGGTAAACAGTAAATGTCTACCACGCTGAACCAAAGGAACCACGATGGCACTTTTTGTTTTCCATGCTCCGAAGACTCTGTATGTCATACAGAGTGGAGCCAGAGGATACTCACCTTCCTATGTTTGCCCTCTTTTCACTTAGCTCATGTCTTTGGGGTTCAGCCATGTTGTATCATTTTTGGACTGAATATCTCGTGTATGTACAGGTCACATTTCCCAAGTCCATTCACCTGTCAGTGGACTTTGGACAGTTATGCAGGGCACTGCGGTGAGCTGGTAAGCAGGTATCCCCGGAAATCTCTGCTTCCCGTACACTTCCAAGCATTCTGCAAGTTCTTTCGCTTGCATGCTCAGAGCTAGAATTGCTGGGTTGTATGGTCAAGCCATGTTTAATTTTTGGACGAATCTCCAAGCTGCTTTGCACAGCAGCTGAACTATTTTAGATCTGTACACTTCCAAGCATTCTGCAAGTTCTTTCGCTTGCATGCTCAGAGCTAGAATTGCTGGGTTGTATGGTCAAGCCATGTTTAATTTTTGGACGAATCTCCAAGCTGCTTTGCACAGCAGCTGAACTATTTTAGATCTGTTCCAGCAATGCACAAGAGTTCCCACTTCTCCACAGCATTGCCAACACTTGCTGTTTTCCTTTGTTTTGCTGAAGCAGGGGTCTAACTATGCCGCCCCCACTTCCCAAGTAGCTAAGATCGTAGATATATGCCGCCTACCACTCAGGGCTTATTGTTTTCTGGGGTCTTGTTTTGTTTTGTTTATTCAATCATAGCCACCCTAATAGATGTAAAATGGAATTTATCATGAATTTGATTTCCATAATGATTAACTATACTTGACATCTAACCTGCTTTTTTTTTTTAAAATCTGGAGTTAGTATAAAATTTTTTTTTTTAGGATACTTAGAAATTTTTGTTTCAAAAGATAAGAACCATCAAAAACCAATAGGGGCACATGAGCCTGTAGTACAGGTACAGGGAGTCTGAGCTAGAAGGATTGCTTGAGCCTAGGACTTAAAAGCCAGCCTGGACAACATAGAGACTAGGTTTCAAAAAAGAAAAATCCAATGGAGGGCATTGTTGCTGAGCTACTGTGCTGCTGGGTGTTTTTATATTCACCGGGAAGGCTGGGCTCCTGAGCTCTGAAGCCCCAGAGCCGCCGCTCAAGGATGTGAGAAGGAGACATCTCCACCCCTCACCGTCTCTAAGGACACAGGGAAACCCACATCGTACACAATGGCTCGTGCCTTTTTACAGTGGGGAACTATGTGACATTCGTTTCCATCTCTCAGTTCAATGTGTTTCATGGGTCACATGATCTCCGATTACGAAGGTGACACTTAGGACAATTTTTATGGCAAATTGAGTCCCAAAGTACAACCCCCGAAGGGATCGGCATTAATAATGGGCCGTAAGAGCTTCAGCAGGGGGCCTGAGCCGGGTTCCAGCGCAATGAAATGCAGTTGCTAATGTAGCATTTCAGGAAGAAACAGACAGGAATGTGTTATTAAGATGTGTGCAACATCTTCTCCTTTCAAAGATGGATGTTCGCATTACCATAGACACCCACCGGATTACAGAATAATGAAGACAGAATTATTTTTGCTTGAATTGGGATTTCCCTGTGGCTGAGTTAAGAAGCATGACCCACCACCAGTGAATTGGAATGGCTTTTCCTAAGGATCAACCACTCTGATCGCTTTGTTTATGCTCTAGGTGGTCCTGGGCGGTTTACTTTGTCAACACAGGAGCCAGTGCCTTCCAGTACATGTGTAGGGGGTGAGGTGGGAAGGGGAGCCTGGCTGGATGGTACATACGTAAAACCTGTGAACATAGCAAGTCTGCCCAGCAAATACTCCCCTAAGAGATGTCCGGATTTGAATGGTCCTGTGCAGGGCAGCATACCGAAGACACTAATGTCAGAGTCTGGCCAGCGAGATGGCTCTCTGGGTGGAGTTGCTTGCCACCTAAGCCTGACCTGAACTCCATCCCCAGGAGCCGTGGATGGGGTGAGAGACCTGAGAGTTGTTCTCCTGTGCTCCGCTCACCGCAAGCCTGGGTTTGGGGGCCTGCCCTTTATATTCTATACCATGGGATAGCTGGGTCCTTAGGGTGGTCTGAGGAACGCTGACTCAGCACATAGCGAATTCCCAGAAAGCAGAACGAAATAGACTAGAAGCCTCCCAAAGCAAACAGAGAAACAGAAAAGAAAAGGAAAAGGCAAAGTAAAAGCAAAGAAGGCTCTCTCTCACTCTATTCGCTGTGTCTCTTCCTCTGTCTTTTTTTTTTTTTTTTTTGGTTTTTTTTTTCTTTCTCTTCTCTCTCTTCTCTCTCTGTTCTTCTCTCTTCTTTTTTGTGTGTGTGTGTGTGTGTGTGTGTGTGTGTGTGTGTGTGTGTATGTGTGTGAATGAGTCAGTTCTCTCCCTCTACTGTGTAGGATCTGGGAATGTGACTCAGGCTGTCAGTCTTAGCAGCAAGTGCCATCACCCGCTGAACCATCTTCCCAGACCCTGGTTTGCTTTACAGACACCTGGTCCCCTGGTCCCTGGCAGTTGAGTTCAACAGCCACTGAAAAGCACATCAAAAATCTGTTCTGTGCAAGATGAGGTACTAGAAGCCGGGGAAGCAGACCTGTCCCTGCCCGATGAAAGCTTCCGGTCTAATTGCAGGTACACACCCCGGCGTAAGAAAGCATCACTGTAGGATGTAGGTAGGATGGACCAGTGTTTCCATCCCTCAAGGGCTCACGGACAGTGGGAGCTGTGTTAGTTGCTTTTCTATTGCTGAGCTAAAACACCATGACCAAGACAATCACTGAAGGGAGGGTTTATTTTTAGGCTTATGGTTCCAGAGGGATCAGAGTCCCACCATGACGGTGGGGAGGCATGGCAGCGGGCACCTCAGGAGGAACAGCTGAGAGCTCACATCCCAAAACACAAGCAGGCAACGGAAAACTCCAATTGGCACAAGCTTGCCCCCAGGGACACACTTCCTCCAGCAAGGCCGCATTTCCTAAACCTGCCCAAGCAGGGCCACCAAGTGAGGACCAAGCCTTCCAATGCCATTTATCATTCCAACACCACCATCTCTTATAGAGTCCTCACTGAAGGCCCCACAAAGGGAAGGGGCACTTGACTGGCAAGAGACAAGTTGAAAGGGCAACTGAAGAGCTGGCTTCCACCCTGTCTCCTTCTCAATTCACATGTTGAAGTCCTAACCACAGGCACTTCCAGGTTTAACCGTGTTGGCAGAAGGGACTTTTAATAGGTAATTCAATGCAAACCAGGCCGATAGCGCGGGCCCTCCTTCCAGTCTGACAGGCGGGCATCTTGCTACAAAGTGATGATTTGGTCACCAACACTGAATGCTGTGACAAGGGACAGCGTGACAACAAGAAGGAGCCACTGCCAGCCAATGAGTGCAGCATGAGGGGAGCCCACGCCAGCACCTGACCTTGAACTTCCAACCCCCACACTGTAGGGAAGTCAATTTCTGCACTGCCGGGGCGGGGGTGGGGAGGGGAGGAAGCCTAATAAACTATATTAGACTGTATTGTTTACTTCCCTGTGTCTATGAAGAAAAAATCACAAAACCACTTTGGAGAGGAAAAGGTTTCTTTTGGCTTATTTCTTACAGTCCATCTGGAAGGAAAGCCATGGCAGGACCCTGGGGGCAGAACAGAGGAGACCATGGAGGAACGCTTCGTGCTGGCTTGTTCGCCATGGTTTGCTCGGCTTGTTTTATTCCACAGCCCAGAACCACCGGCCAAGGGGTGTCA
The DNA here is from genome assembly GCF_004664715.2 of Peromyscus leucopus. Taxonomy (NCBI): domain Eukaryota; kingdom Metazoa; phylum Chordata; class Mammalia; order Rodentia; family Cricetidae; genus Peromyscus; species Peromyscus leucopus. The sequence continues at coordinate 20,240,794 of NC_051076.1, forward strand.
CCACCCACAGGGAGCAGGGCCCGCTCACATCAATCATCCATCAGGAAAACGCCCCAATCCTACAGGCCGGTCTAATGGAGGCATTTTCTCAGTTGAAGTTCCTTCTTCCCAGATGCCCCTGGCTTGTGTCAAGCTGAAAAAAGAAAAGAATTAACCAATGTACAAACCAATATTGACCATAAACCACTATTTCTGTTTGGATTTTTTTTTTTTAATCCTCAAGCTTTGTCGTCACCACTGTGCCTTGCCAGGGGGCAGGTGCTGAAAAAATGTTGTAGGTCTACAAGGGTTTGGACGGCGTCTGTCTCCATCGCTGTTGATTCTTGGCTTCCAGCACCATGTGTGACACCCTGCGGTGAGTAAAGTCCCCTCCTGCAGTTTCCACACCCTCCTGAGAGCCTGTCTCCCATCCACGCTCACTACACTAAGCTCCCAGCTAGCCCTTCCCTCCCGCCAGAGCTCAGGATCAAAGATGGTAAAGGCAGAGCCTCCACCCTAGAGTCCCCCTCCAAGGGCTCCCCTCAGAGGCATAGGTCAGCTGAAGCTGGGCCAGGCGGGATATGACTGGGCAGCAGGTGCCTTCAGGACCTGTTTATGCCCTTGTCAGCTCAAACGAGACTCCTATGTTTTAATTTTGCCATTCTTAAGAAGCTCCGTGTGTTTTAATAAGGACCTTAGAGACACCCTCCTCCTTTGCAAGCAGAAGAATAATTCAGGTGCAGTAATTAGGGTCCGTGCACTGGCCGACCAGGTGGAGGGTCCTAATGAGGCCTCCCTTCCCCCACTCCCCTTCCTTCCTGGGCTCTCCCAAAGGGGGTTTTTACTAGAGAAAGAGCAGATCCACTGTCAGGGAGGGGAAGTCCTGTATTAGTCAGGGTTCCCCGGAGAAGCCGAACCAACAGCGTGCATGTGTACAGAGCCGGGAGCCCATGGCCCTGCACTCGATAATAGACTTGCACAGGAGTCGGGGACAGACCACGGCACAGGGGCTGGGATGCCACTCAGTGGTCAGACAGGCGCCTACCCATGGGCAAGTGCTAGGCCTGCATCTCCGGCACCACAAAAAGAAAGAAAGAAGATGACACCAGAGGGCTGTCCCCAACCCTGAGAGAGATGTCCCTGGAGGCTACGGAGAGGGCATCCACCATTGACAACTTCAAACATAATGCCATGGAAGGGATGCTCCTCCCTCTCCCCAGAGCCCTCGAACCTTACTCATCCCTATGGCTAGAAGCACAGTTGTCGGGGGTGGGGGCTACGTGGGGGGGGGGCAGGACTAGCATGAGTGACCGTTCCGTGCTATGGGAAGCCCTGAGGTTTCTGAGACTGTGGCTTCTCCGGCCACTGTGGCTCTGACGCACAAACTTCCTTTTCAGATGTTTCATGGAGCGCTCCCTACCCCCACCCCCACATCAAACCTGTAACCTGACAGTGAATACGTGGACAAATAGGTGGGCAGGTGGTTCGGGTAAGGGAGTGGCCTCTCCATCCCTGACCAATGGTTGTGCCCAAGGAGAGGTGAATCTACGGAGAATGAGGAGTGTTATTTAAGTTAGCATTTCTGGATTTGAGAAAGGGGAATTCACGACACAGGAACCAGGGGTGGAAAAGTTTGATAATGGGAAATCCATAATTTCTCAGAGCGCATAAGTTAAATGCATAATAGTCACTGCAGGCCATTCTTCTTAGAGAGGACCCCTCTGCTGTCTTGACAGTCAACACATCCCTTCTCAGAAGCAGCAACAGGCCTAGGACTGTCTTTTCCCAGCCAGCCATGGAGGTTGCTCACACCAGGGGCCCCCATGCCTATTGCTTCTCCCAGGGTCGTTTGTACTTAGAATTGATTTGGAATTGCATGTGCGTGGGTAGAACATTCTACAGTACACTGAGCCAGATAGCAACAATATTTAGCAGGACTCAGCTATGTCCTTACAATCCTGTCCATGCAATGCCACACCATTCTTCGCTGCTTGGTGGAGACCCAGAGCTGGGTCCCAAGCTGGGACAGAGCACAACCACCTCATCTTGCCTCTCCCACGCTGTCCTTCTCTTCTCTTCCCTGGGACCTCAAAGCAGTGATCTCAGGAACCCCGAGTTGTGCTCCAGGCCACAGGGAAGGAAGCACTTGTTCATTGATGGTAGAGCTGACCTTTCGTCTCTCACATAGGCGGGCAGACATGAGTTAGCACAGTGACTAAGAGTCACAATTTCACAAAAAGAGGATGAGGCAAAGACCCCCTAATGGCTTTTTCATACTAGTGTGGAAAAGGGAAAGCTGGGGACCACCTCACCTCTCAAGGTTGCCTGAAGGGATTGAAACGTGTGGCACAACCACTTGGAAGAGCTAGGATGAAGAAACAGCTGGACCCTGAGCAGACCATGAGGCAAATTTCCAGCCTGGAGATTGTAATGTGGATAGGTCTGTTATTTGGATGGTATGGGTCATTAAGTACTCCATATAAACAATTGTCTGTGTGCAAGAAAGAGGGACATTAACCTTGAGACATTCTATAGGAAGGGCTCTGAAGAAAGGAACTAGAATCCATGACTCAGGGGCATTAGTGTGAGTTAGCATTTGCGGGTCTCTCTGTAGTAACTCACAACGAAACACTAAACCTAACCCAAACTGAAACATTGTTCCCAATATTAACCCTAACTCTAACATCAATCCCAACCTAATCCTAATCCTAAAACTAACCCTAAAAGATAACCCCTAACCCTAACCCTAAGTCAATCCCTGACCATAACTCAAACTCTAATCCTAACTCTAAATCAAACCCTAACCTAAACCAAACTCTAAACCTAACCTTGATCTTAACCCCTAACCCTAACCCTAACTACACTCCAGAAGTCCCCACAGAAAACCCTTCAGGTTTTGTTACTGCTGGAGTTTAGATATGAAGTGCCCCCTCCCAGGTGTGTGTGATAAGGGCTTTGTCCCCAGCCTGGCACTCCTGGGAGACCTTTAAGAGGTGGGACCTAGTGGAAAGTTCCCACATCATTAGGATGAGGTGATGAGGATGGTCAGTGTCTGTTCCGCTGCTTGCCTCCTGTACAAATGACTCACAGTCTGTCAAAAATATGTCAGAAAATAAACAAAAACCCACCACTGTGGTCTTAGGCCTGCTGAGCAAAGACCAGATCACAGTGTACTCCTGCACACTGCCTGCCTCCAGCCACTGATAAATCCCGGGAGAAACCAGACAGGACAGACTAGGCCTCGGCTCTGACACATGAGAACCCAAATATGCTCTGAGACCTCCGAGTCCGCTGCAAGTCATGGTTCTCAAGCCAACACCTGGCTTCAGGAATCCTCAGCCCAGAGTGGAGAGAGAAATGAGAGAGAGAGAGAGAGAGAGAGAGAGAGAGAGAGAGAGAGAGAGAGAGAGAGAGAAGAAGGAGGAGGAGGAGGAGGAGGAGGAGGAGGAGGAGGGAGGAGGGAGGAAAGGAGGGAGGGAGGGAGAACATTCCCAGGACACATGGGGTTCTACCTAAGCCCACTGCGCTGCATCATAACTCAATTTGTGTGCCGCTCTGTGCTAAGTCACAGAAAGCACTCCTGCCCCCAGAAGCCAAGTTCAGAGACAGATGTACATGCCCTTTGTTAAAATATGTAGAAGCACCAGCCAAGAGCTTGGCGCATCTTCTAAGGGTGTGCTGGCCCATGTGGAAACTCCTTTTTGTACATGTGTGAAATGAACGGGCAAGTGAATCAGTGAAACAGGTATAAGGAGGAAGAGCAAACTTCCTTTGGGGCCACTGGGACTCTTTTATTTGTTGTTCAAGTGGACAATTGAAAACGTGGCCACTGGATGTGTGTGAAACGCCTTGTAACAATGTTTTATTCCTCTTGTTACGGCTAGCTCACAACTAGGAATTTATCCTCAGGGATGTGTCGGAGGAAGAAGAGATTCATGCTCAGTGTGTTTGTGACAGTGTAACTGATGGCAGTGGGAAGCAAGCACAAGGCCACCACGGTCCATGACTGGGAAGAGGCACAGCGATGGGACCCAGGCCATGTGATGAGATGTTCTGCAACTGGCCCCGTCCTATGGTTAGAGCATGCGCTGTGCTGTTCCGGCAAGTGCACATGGTGGGGCTGAGGGGAAGCAGATTCTGACAGGGTCATACTCAAGGTTATTTGGAGAGAGAGAGAGAAACAGGCACACACAGAGAGAAACAGAGACACAGAGAGAGAAGCAGGCACACACACACACATACATGCAGAGAGAGAGACAGAGAGAGACAGAGAGAGAGAGAGAAACAGGTGCACACACACATACATACATGCACACACACAGAGAGAGAGAGAGAGAGAGAAGAGAGAGAGAGAGAGAGAGAGAGAGAAAGAGAGAGAGAGACAGGCACACACAGAGACAGAGAGAGAAACACAGAGAGAGAGAAGCAGGCACAGGCACACACACACATACATACATGCAGAGAGAGAGAGACAGAAAGACAGACAGAGAGAGAGAGAACAGGCAGAGACAGAGAGAGAGAGAGAGAGAGAGAGAGAGAGAGAGAGAGACAGGCACACACACAGAGACAAAGACAGAAAGAGAAACACACAGAGAGAGAAGCAGGCACACACACACATACACACATGCAGAGAGAGAGAGAGACAGAGAGAAACAGGCACACACACACAGAGAGAGAGAAAGACAGAGAGACAGAGAGAGAGAGCGCAAGCACACAAACTAATGATAACAGCAGCAGTGTTTCTCACTGGTGTGAGCTAAAAGGTGATTTTTACTTCCTGGTTCCAGCTTTACGAATCCAGTTTAAAAAGATTAGAAACCAAAGAGCTTAATGGCAGCACACCTGTAATCCGAGCACCTGGGAGGCCGAGGAAGGAAGGGTGCTGTGACTTCAGTCCCAGCATGGACGGCATAGCAAGTTCTGGGCCAGTCTGGGCTATAGAGTGGGACTTGGTCCCAAACAAAACAAAAAGTTAAAAGCTAAACGACAGACCCAGCTCCTGAGTCCCACCCAGAAGAAGGAGCAGGGGGTTGACTAATTTTCGTGATGAAAAGCTAAGCAGGCACTGTGCACCCACCCAGCAGACGGGCCCTACCCAGCAGCTCCCCCAGGGGGCAGCAGGGGGACCTGCCAGTCACCTCCTCCAGGCAGGTGGACAGTGCTCAGGGTGCCATCATCTCCCTCTTCCTCTTTCCTCGTGCCCTGGAAAACACTGTCCCGCTGAAGCTCGGCCCTGAGCTCACGCTGAAGGAAAGGGCAGAGGCCTTTGCTGTTGATGATAGTCATGTGCATCCTCCTGTTGGTCATGGGTAACTGTGTGTAGTTAGGCAGAACTCTTGAGGCCCGGGATTTCTTTTATCCTAGAGACCAGAAGGGGGTTCATAAAGGTTTGTTCGGTGCTTGCTTTTATAGAGGAGCCACAGGACTCAGAAACCCTGTGGGCTTTCATGTCTTGGGGAGTAGAGTGCCTTAGGGATTCGGAAGCCAGGGCTAGTCAGTGGTTTGGAGGTCTCAGCTGTGCTGTGTGTATCATAGGCCAGGGGCCTAGGTCTGGCCCTGGTACCAAGCACTGCACCCTTCCTCTGTGAACTGTGGGCTTCGTGTCAGCTAGGGGTTGTAGATGTAACCGTCTTATTAAATAGAAACGCAGAGCCAAATGCAGAGTTGAAAGCCCAAGAGGTCAGAGTAGTAGCTAAGAGCTAAAAACCCTTTCTTACCCTTCGCTGCCGCTGCTGTCCTTCCCCTCCGAAAGAGACCTACTTCCTGTGTATCTGTCTTTTTATTGACTTTCTGTTCTGCCTTCTCATTGGTTGTAAACCCAACCACATGACCTCCTCGTCACTGCCTGTCTATACAGACCTCCAGGTCTTCTATGGTTGGTATTGAGATTAAAGGCATGTGTCTCCATGCTGGCTGTATCCTTGAACACACAGAGATCTGCATAGCTCTGCCTCCCAAGAGCTGGGATTAAAGGTGTGCGCCACCACTGCCCAGCTTCCGCTATGGCTTGCTATTAGCTCTGACCCCCAGGCAACTTTATTTATTAACATACAAGTAAAATCACATTTCAGTACAAATAAAATATCACCATAAGGGGTTTCCAAATTCAGTCCTTTGGTACCTTCCTCAAGGGAGTCTGAAGTTTCTGCACCTCCATTCCTGGCTCTCCTGCTGCATCAGCTCCCCCAAAATGGTTGGTTGACTTTCATTCAGCTGGTGTTGGCTGGGTGCTGAGTGAGCTACAGGATTGGTTCTGGATGCTAGGAAAGTGGGAGGGGGGGGGCTAAGAAAAACTCAGCTGGCAGTGTCATAACATCCAGCTAAGTCTCTGTGGCCATACTCCAAGTGTTCCACATGTTTATAAGGATTTTTGAGAAACGTCTTCAGCTAGAAGAGAAGGTGGAGGCCCCCAACACTGTGACAGCCCCTATCTAAAACACAAAGCTTCCCTGGGGACAGGAATAGCCTGACTTGCTAATTCAGGATGAAGGACCCTTGCATGGCATTTCATGATGTCTTAGTCTCAAGGACAGCTAGGTGACAGTTGGCATCACAGTCCTGTGGGAGACAGAATAGCAATGGGCAGGTTGATGGGTGTCCTCCCTGAGATGAAGCAATAGAAAACAAGACATCATGGGTTGGACGTGAAACATCCCTACAGGCTTTGTGTTTGAACCTTTGGTCCTCGGGTACTGGCACGATTTAAGGAGGCCACTGACCAGCCTAGAGCACTGGAGCTGACTTTGTTTCTGTTCCCTCAGAACCACTGGGGATGAGCTACCCTACCTGGGTCCACCATGATGGACTCTATGAAGCCATGGGCTAAAAGCAATCTTTCTTCTCTTGGGTTGCTTCTGACAGACACGTGGTCACCTGTATTAAACAACGGAAAGAGGCTGGAAAGACGGCCAGTCAGGAAAGCGCTAGCCACACAGGCATGAGGGCCTGAGTTTGATCCCCAGAACCAACCCATGTTTTCAAAAAAGCCAGGTGCGGCGGCGCCGGTGTGTACTTGTAGTGCCAGCACTGAGGAGGTGGAGGCAGGAGGATTCCTGGGGCTTTCTGGGTGGCCTAGTCTAATCAGCAAGTTCCAGGCTAGTAAGAAATCCTGCCTCGAAAAATGAGGTGGACCGTGCCCAAAGAACAGCATCTGAGATTGACCTCTGGCTCCCACACTTAGGTCACACACATGTGTACCCCACACAGACACACACAGACACAGACACACACACACACACACACACAATGTAGATAGCTATCTAGAGACTATCAGTGCAAAAGTCAAAGCTGCTTCTGATGACCACACTCATTGTCCTGGCCAACCCTCCTCGGTGGGCAGATGTGAAATGAGGACAAGCTGAGGTGATGGGCCATGCCTGACCCCTGGAGGACTGAGGGATGGAGGTCTTAATGGAGGTCTGAGAAGACCGGAAGCAACCCCCTCCATGCCCTGTGTTCTCTGTCCTCCCAAGGGAGTGATCCGTGCACAGCAAACCTTGGGCTTCCAGAGAAGGTGTTACCACTGAGAACCCTGATCGCTTTTTCCTATGGCTTCTTTGGTGCTCCGGGGAGCCCAGGAGGGGCTTGTCTAGGATGTGAGGAGAAAGACAAGGGGCCTTAGGCAAGCCAGGCAAGGTTGTCAGGGCAGGGACCGGGAGGCAGCCCAGTCCTGGGCAGGAGCAAGAGCATGCGTTTGTTTCGGTGGCCACCGGGCCTGTCCCCCAGGCACTGATGCACCCCATGACTGGAGGTGCCCATTGTTATCTATGTGTTGATGCCGATGCCTGTCCTTGGGGGTAGGAGCTGCTCCAGGAGATATTTGCACAGTCCTGATCTTTTTTCTCCTTCTTCTGGAATGTGCTTAGTCACAGTTGAGATAAATCCCAGTGTAATGAGGAACCCTGTGTCCAGGCTCAAGTCATCTGCAACCCTGATTCTGTGACACCAGAAATACTGACCTGAAGTGGACTCTACACCATACCATTTGACTCGCTGGGACAGAGGACCACTCCTGAGATTCAGAGGCTTAGCCCTCACCGCCATCCATTCCTGCCTGAGGCTCTGACTTGGAGGACGGCCCCACAGTGAGACTGTTCATAGACAGGCGAATCCCTGAGGACCTGTGGGACCTTGCCATCCCCCCCCCCCAACCAGGCTAAGGTGTAGCTTTAGCATGGTCACCTTGGTCCTTGAATTGGATACCCTTGTGCACAAAAAGACCTACTGGGTAGAGAAGGAGGCGTGACTCTGGGTAGAATAAAAGTGAACATTTAATGCCACCATAGTCTGATTCTTTTAAACACCAGATTTTTTTTTTTTTACAACATTTTATACCTCATGTGCCACAAAGTCAGAGACCGTAGCCAGCAAACAACATCTTCACACCAGGAAATCGCACATAGCTTAATGGTTTCATGTCACCAGTTGATGAGAACTATAGAATTCAATTCTTTTCTGGACTGTTCCAGGCAATCTGTTCATATTTATCATGACCAAGCCAACAGCTAACTTTAATATAGTTATGTAAAAGCCCATACACAAAACCCAACCTGCAAACAGACTATTGGGGACCTGCCCAAGGCAGAATAGTTTAAATTTCGACTATTGAACAAATGACTGTGCTTAAAAAATTAACAGCAAACACTTGCGAGCTAAGAACTTAATTTTTAAAACAGCACCAATCCTCTACCCAGTGAAACAGTGACTTTGAAACAGTAACAGTAAATGCCACCATCAACTTTTAAAATGAAGGCTTATGGACTTGTGAAGTTGCCGATTCTGATACAATCAATGCACTTGGGCAGGCCTTGTCTCCAATTTTCTCAGTGGGCCCATTTCTACAGAGAAGCATATCGATATATACATACATACATCACTCATCGTGGACTCACAGCCAGAGCCGGAAGAACCGCAAAGACCTTGGACCACAATGTCCTCATTTTACAACTTAGAAAATCCGAGTTCCCGAAGAGTTGCTTGTGTGTCCCAGGCCACAGGTAGGTCTACTATTGAAAATAGGATTAGACTTGGGGCTTTTGTCTTATGCTCTTCATCTGTGTTACACATCCTCTGTACAGACACACCCACAGATGTACACAGCTGGCACAGAGGAGCCGCGTGTGTTCAGGTACACACCCTGGGTGCGAGGTGGTCTAACAGAGAGAGCCCAGGTGCCTGGGCTCATGTCCCAGGTCTGCTGTGAGACCCTTCTGTGAACCGGGCCAGTCAGTGGCTACTGTTGTTGGTTTCTTCATCTCTATATGATCCTCTCCCCGCTCTGGAGAGCGCTTCTAATTTCTTCAAACCATGTCCCACCAATTACACCGTTCCTTTCCTTTTCTACTATCCCAGGAGGGCAGCTTTTATGACTCCCACAAACTGTCTACAGGGGGACCCGAGGCCCAGCAAAATGCAGCAGCCCACCCGAGGTTTATAGCGAGTGATGGCAGCAGATGTGGTCCTGGCTCCCTGCCTCCTAGCTCCAGGCTCTTCCTCCTCGTTCTAGCTGCCTCTCAACGGAGACTACTGGCCCAAGCCCCTCTCTGCCTCTCAGAGATCCAGCGAGGGGACACACGCCATAAGTATTACGGGTTGTAAGACTCACTAAAGTGCTTTGGTTTAACAAATAGATAGCTACAACATCTATCCAAGGTGAGGACCTCTTGGGGATCTTGGGGATGAGTAGGACTTAATAATGTCAGCACTTTTTTCAGTGGCTGTGAGGAGACCCAGGTGGATGAGGCTGGATCCTCTGCTACCCAGGCCCATGGGACCTGCTTTCCAACTTCATCACCATGCCAACTTGAAAGGAAGAACTTTGTCTCAGTCCCTTTGGCTGCCTACTAGAGTGGCAGCTGGGCAAAGCTCTGCACTTGGAGGAGGAGACCCCACCCCAGTCCGTATCCATCCTCCCACCCCTGGCCCATGTCTCTGCTAATCGACTTTGCTGGAGTAAAGGAAACAGAAGAAAAAGACAAACACAGACTGAGCAAGCACACATTTCAACTCAGAACACGTGGAGGGCATAAATAGATCCAGAAACACAAGCGGTACTACAGAGGAACATTCTGAGGCTACAAATCCATGATAACGTCTCCGTAAATCCAGCCTGGCCGTGTGGGAGGCTGGCAGTGTGGTAGGCTGGCAGTGTGGGAGGCTGGCAGTGTGGAGAACAGAGGCAGGACGATCCCTTCAGGGAAGGTCATTCTAAGTGTACTAAAACAAATGTGTAGTTCCAGGATTGGAACGCTCACTTCCACAACCGTGACACCGGAAACTGCTCTATGTGGAGAGTATTAGGCTTGGATCTACCCACAGTAGCACACTCTGTCCAATACTGTGACATCACCTCAGGGGTTGCATAGGTCCACCCCAAAGTAGAATGTGTTTGTTCAGGGATGGATAAATTGACTTGTAGGAATTTTCAAAAAACAACTTTTTCTTTTGAGAGGATATACTGGATTTAAGAGAGTTTCCTGGGTTAGAATTCTGCTTTTATGCTTATGGAAATAATGCAGGATTTGTCATTTCGAAGCATGCTCTGTATGACACACCAAGAAGATGGCTAAAGGATACAATGTATGCATTTTTTTTGCAAACAGCTTTGTAATGTTATAAAGTGGTTACAGATCTTGTTCAGAAGAGGAGAGTGGTACTCCCTGTAATATAAAAGAACACTGTGTTTCTATCACTTCAAAAAAAAAAAAAAAAAAAAAGTAGACCCATTTACCAATCATGCCTGTGAATCTTGCCCTCGGCAGTTTAGCTTGGCACGGAGAAGAGCGAGCCGGCCAGCCTCTCCCTCTGTGGTGCCGTCACACGTGTGTTAGCATGGAGGGCACCTCTTTCAGTGTGGAAAGCTGGGCCACACTGCTAGGCAGTGGCGGGGAGCCTCCAGGGACAATGACAGTGGATGGCTTTGTCAGCATCAGCTCCTAGAACACAGGATTTTCAACCTGTTCCTAATGGGCCCCAGCTTTGGGTTTCAAAGATAAACTACCCTGAAAGGGAGGCAATGTTTTTGCATTATGTCCAAGGAAAGAACAACATTCAGGAAATCTGTTTCCAATTTTGGAAGGAACTCGTTTTTTTTAGTAATTTCTTTTACAGGCTAGAATTCTTGGTGGAATAAGGAACCAAAAAAAACCATCCACTTCGGGCTCAATTACAGATCAGCAAAGACCATGACTGCACCGTGCAAACTGTGGACTCTGGCCAACCTCACCTTCTCAATCGGGAAGTCAAGGGCAGACAGCAGGTTCGAAATACCAGTCTATGAGGAAGGCTTATGAATGAGCTCAAATTAATGAGGAGCATGAGAGTCTGAAGGCCAGAGAAGGTGGCTGTTCCCCAGGGATATGAGATCCACACCCACGTGGTGGATGCTTTCCTTGCCTAAAGCTTGAATGGAAATCCTTGCAGCAAGCACGCACACCCTGAGCACGTAGGTCCTTTTGAAGCACCTCCCTGCACGGCGTGAGAGTTCTTCCTGGACACTAGACCCCACGCTTCAGGCTGATTCGTGACCAATGGGACTTGGTACCTGCCCGATGAACATTTCTGCCGCCCACCCCCGCCTCTTTCCTGGGGCTTTAGGGTGGTCCTTACCCCAGTCTCTAGCTCAGGAGCCCTTCTCCTGCTCAGAGGTCATCGCTCGCTCGGGTCTTTGGTGTGTCACTAGGGGACGCACCTCTGCATATGCTTCATTTGTCCCCCATGTTCAGAACAGCAACTGGAGTTGAAACCACAAGGGCCAGCCAGTTTCTACTCTGCCGAGATGAAAGTGAGAAACAGCTCCTGGGGTACCCAGGAGGGTTCAAGGGGAAGATCAAAGCCTTCAGCTCTCAGGTGGGTATTGAAAGCCAAGACAAAGCAAAGGCAGGCTCCCCGGGAGCAGCAACACCCCTCTCCCTCCCCCCAGGTGAGATGAACTAAGGGTTTCCTCCAGGAGGGATGATGCCCCTTGTCTCAGATTAATTTTTTTTATTTTTTATTTTTTCATTTTTACTTGGCTGCAAATAATTCAGCCTCACAGTCAATTCTTTGAAGCTGGGCTAGAGTTGGGGTAATGGACAGAATTTAAGTAAGGCATATGTACCTAAATACTAAATTCAGAGAAACAAGCCCAGTCCTTCTACGGAAAGGGATGAAGTAGAAGTGAGTTCCTTGACATTCCTTTTGCCTTTCTTTTCCTCCAAACCAAACCTGGAGCCACCGCACGCTGGCACTGTCCTCAGCTGTTAGGACTACTTCTTTGTATTCCCACAGGCAGGGCAGGGAACAGGTGCATCATGGGATGCATGGCGTCTCCACTGGTTATCAGTGAAGATAATGCAGTATGGTAGATTAAGATGCTTACAGCTTAGCCGGGCAGTGGTGGCGCACGCCTTTAATACCAGCACTCGGGAGGCAGAGGCAGGCGGATCTCTGTGAGTTCGAGGCCAGCCTGGGCTACCAAGTGAGTTCCAGGAAAGGCACAAAGCTACACAGAGAAACCCTGTCTCGAAAAACCAAGCTTACTTTGGAGAGGGGCAGGATATGAGAATGAACAAGAGATCCACACTATTTCACACAAATATCTCCCTGCATCACAGCCTGTTGGATCCCCTGGGATGCCTTGCCACGTGGATGTAGCCTACCTGGCTTGGTAAAGTAACCCCAGTACCATTGCCAAACCACTGATGCTATAGCATGAAGATGTTTGGAATATATGCAAACAGATCTCCATGGGAGGCAGCTGAGGGCCACTCTCCCAAAAGAACCTGCTGACTGAGGGTCTGCTCTCTACAGATGAGTCATCAGGGTCTCACTCCAGCAAAGGCACTGGGCTCTGTTGGTGGGTGGCCTGCTAAAGTATTCACTGGGGCTTGATGACCTCAGGGATAAGGGAAAAGGCGGCAGGGACCAAAGCCAAGCACAGAAATTACTAATCAAATGAATTTTCTCTCAAGCAGGGAAATGAAATCTAGGCATGCTCACTTTTTAAAACTTTTCCGCACCAAAGCCTTTCATGAGAAGCAAAACAACACAGAAATATATTTCAAGCCAGCAATCAAAACAGATGTTCATAGTACTGGCATCCCTACGGGTCCAGAAGCTTCCAAGAACATTGCTGTTAAGCAGACCCATGGGTACATGTGTTAGGAGGCCGAGGTGGGCCCTGAACCCAGGACTCCTGTAGAATGCCACTGGAGGGGAGCTGTGGAGGCCCTGCTGCCCCAGGAGACATACTTGGTAAAGCTGTAGGATGCACGGAGTGGGGCATGGCCTATTCCAGAGCTTAGACCACCCGACCAGCAGCTTGGGATACCTTTCCTAAGAAGCAACTCTCAGGAATGTGCAAAGCAGGAATTGTGACCCATGGGGCTGCCTTTTGGTCCACAGGGCTGACCTCTAGAACAGTCAACAGTCAAGCGGGTAGCCTCATCTATGCCCTGTTCTGGGTAAAAGATCAAGTGTCATGGTGCTCACATGACTTCAGCTCCTGTGTGGTGAGTTCCGCTGGCCACATACCACGCTGTGCTGGGATACATGTGTCCAGAGAGAGAACTGTTGCAGAAATCCAAAGTTCTTTCTCTTTGAGGAGCATCTGGGATTGAGGAGTTGGTTAGTGGGGGGCAGGGGGGGAGGAGGAGGATGCTGAGTCCTCTTTCCAAAACCCTGAGCATGTGTATGCCCAGGCAGGCTGCATAGGCTCTGAGAGAGAGGAGACTTCTTGGTTCCCCTGGGATAGTTGGTTGTTCCAGCAGCCTGTGGTCATCCAATGCCTGACCATTCCATGCCTCAGCCCTATATCCCTAACATAGTCCAACAAACCCTGAAGGGAGGGGGGGAATCTGAGGCTGAAGTCCTCAGTTTTAGAGCGGGGAGCAAGATCTAGGTCTCCCCATTCATTTGGCTGTGTCCTATATAACCAGGGTTCTGGAATTTAGGGATGTGGTTCCTCTCTCTGCCTCAGGACACCAAGGCGGCAGGGACAAGCTACAGAGGATTTAGGACAGGTGAGAGCTGACCTCTTGCTAGTGGACCGGACCTTGGGTGACAGAAAGCTATGCAACTCCAACCCCAAGCTTCCTTTTTCTAAATGGATGTCAAGTCTGAACCTGGGTAAGCCCAAGAGAGTCTCAACACAGCCAACCTCCACCCTGCATCAATGACACCACAGAACACGAAGACAAAGAAACAGGACTCTGTTGAAGTTGTTCAAGCTTTCCATCCACAGGCTTTGGACCAGAAAGAAACATGAACATGCTGCAAATACATGAAACAAACAAGAACAGGGGCCCGCCCGGGTCACCCAGACCCCTTCCCCTTAAAGACATCCCTCCTTATCACTAAAGCTCATGTGCACCCATTCCACGATTGACCCTGGAGCTGTTGGCTGACCTGCTGCTAATGGAAGGTGGCATCTCCTGTTCCTTGCCCTTCTAAACCTCCCTGGGAAACACACGGGCTCATGCCAATGCAGTTTCCATGTTCTGAGTGCCCTTCCCAGGATAACCATGAAAGACAGTTAACATTTATTCAGCGGCAATACTGGTTAGGCAATACCACTACACACACAACTTCGGAGGGACAGACACAGCAAGTCAGAACCAAGAAAAAAACAAGCTGCAAATACAGTTCCAAAACTGGGTTGAGTTTTCGGTTTTGTTGATTTCTTCTTGACTAGCACCATCCGGACACAAGAAAGTACGAACACAAATGTTTGGATAATCATAAAGATTTGCAAGGCACTTAATCCATCATTCTGGGTCGTCTTGTTGGTGTTTGGCTTTCAATGGCAATCCCGCGTCACCCTCCCCTTCCTCACAACCGCAAGGTATGAGTCTCTTTGCTAGCGGTCCTTATGTACAGAGTTCTCCAAGGTTCCTCAAAGTGCTTTCTCAGTCCCACGGGTTTTCCCATCATTTCTGCCTTCCACATGTTGGTGTCTTTACCCTTCTTCCCTACAGAAAACAAAGGAAACATTGCCTTTCGCGCCTCGCTCACTCCGGACTTGCCACCAACCTTCATCCTCATCCTAGTGTCTTGAGTGCTGCCTGGGAGGGTGGTGTCCTGCTGAAGTCCTAGGGAGCGAGGGACTGATGGCTGGGAGCCCACCGGTCCTTATCGGCGCCTGGAGGTGATGTCAAAGCAGGTGATCATCATGAGATGGGCCTTGCAGAAGTTGACACGGCTCTCCAGGCGCTCTGTCACGCCCTCCAGGGCCTCCAGGTACTCCAGGGAATCCAGCTGCAGGACCTGTTCCAAGTCAACTGAAAGACAAAAGAGCTCTTGGAGATGGGAGAGCTACTTGAAGGAAGGGCTAACCCCCTCACTAACTCGTCTTCCCTGAGGTCGCCTGAGTTGTACAACGTGAATATCCCCTCCTGCCTGGTCTTCAGCATCCATTGGGGAGGGGCACACACCCCCATCATGGTTTCTATCTCCTTAACATTCAGAGACAGTTCTGAGGAATAGGGAGGTGGTCTAGAACCTTCCCATGCTTGCCCCAGCTGCCTCCAACACAGATTCATGAGGTCCCCACTCTACTACTCTGTTGACTAAGGCAAGCAGCTCTTGGGGGCTGTGGCATCAGGAGTGACGTCACCTGAGTGACATGCATAGCCCACCTCCCTAGAAAGAGCAGGTTCCTGTTCCTGTGCTACATGTTGCTGCCCCTCAGGCTGGGAATCCCAACTCTGCCTCTTTTCGATGGTTGGTTTGTTTTTGTTTCTTAGACAGCGTCTCATGCAACACAGGCTGGCCTCTAACTCTCCGTGTAGCTGAAGCGGGCTTAATCTTCCAGTCTCCCTGTCTTTTCCTTCTGAGAGCGGAGGTGGTCAGCATGAACCATCACCTGACCCAATCTCATTCACGGGTCCCTAGCAGGTAGATATGATGTTGAAAACATGTGTATTAATAATTAAAATCCTCTTGGGCTCAAAAGACAAGTGGAGACATATAGCCATGATGCTTTGCATTGGGTTCAAGCCTATAGCACCAGAGGGTCTTTGCCCATTCCCTTCCCGAGGGGCAGAGGTCTGGGGTCCCTTTGCCTCATTATGGCTTAGCAGAGTGGTGGACAGCCTGGTGCCAGTTCTAGGGGTCCTACAAAGGGGCACATGGGGAGCACACCGTGGACAGCAACTCATGGGTGCGGGTGGCCTGGCAGGGACTT
This sequence comes from Peromyscus leucopus, assembly GCF_004664715.2. Taxonomy (NCBI): domain Eukaryota; kingdom Metazoa; phylum Chordata; class Mammalia; order Rodentia; family Cricetidae; genus Peromyscus; species Peromyscus leucopus. The sequence goes on from NC_051076.1 coordinate 20,256,935, forward strand.
GACATTGGATTCCCAGCTGGGCAACGTCACCTCAGCTGGCGTTATTTCCTAAACAACAGCACAAGTGGAGGAGGTGATGGTGCCCCTACCCCGCGTCTCCTGTCTACCTTGAGGTACCGACAGGAATGGAAACACAAATGAGATGAATGTGCAAACCACACCCCGCTCCAGAATCATGAGGGGCTGTAACGGGGCAGAGCTGTCTCTACGGGGGCAGCCCTCCATCTCGTCAGAGAGGGACCTGGTTCAAGGTCGTATTGCTGATAAGGACTGCGGCTGGAAACAGACCCAGGGCCCCTGCATCTCAGCCCGGCACAGTGAAGTCAGAGCCTCACCCTAACCGTAAGCACATCAGGCACTATCTCAGGCCCCACCGTAAAGAGGCAGCCGGAGGAAAAACTAAACCGGAGGTGGGCCCCAGCTCCTCGCCGTTCTAGCACGTCCTGCCACCCATCAGGGAGCATCAGCACATCGCCTCCTTGAATTTTTTTTTCCCCATTCCTGTTTTAAATTTATCTTTTAAAAAAAAAAATCTGTATCTTCCTCTCTCATGTAACCTTCTAGCCATCATTTTTCTCAGCATCCAAAAAAAAAAAAAAAAAAAAATTACTGACTCTTGACATGTACCAAGGCAGGAAGAGAGCCGTCGCCCCTCCAACCATCTGAGGCCCATGTGTATGGATATGTAAGCTGATTCACATCCCAGACCACAACAAAAAAAAAAAAATGAGTTTGGAAAACGAAGACCATTTTCAAGCCTGCCTTGGGCATAAGCGGTTCTTGAAAAATAAAATTCTAAGAGGCGGTGAAACAAGAGTGCTGCCTGAGGGAAGCCCTGTGATCAGGAAGGACCCAGGGAAGCCAATGCCAGCAGAGGAGGAGAAAGAGGCATCAGGCTGTGTGCTCATGTCTCAGTCACATTTTAGCCCATGCCCCTTATTCCTGGGTTCGTCTCATTCCACCTGAGACGAAGACACGAGTGGGTAGAGAGCTGTGTCTTTGTCCAAATCCCCAACCAAAGACTTAACCATGGACCACGGAAGCAAGCATTAAGTTTCTACTGCCAGGAGTATCTAGGTGACTAAACTATGGGATAACTGAGGCTTCCCACCAAATGCCGAACTCCTCCTCTGGGCTCTGCAGCATAAGAACTCATCCCAGCCCAGAACCACCCTGGGAGACAGGCACGGCCACTGGTCTTTTTCACACCAAGGAAACCAAGACCCAAAGTCACACAGCCAGTGTGTAGCAAAAAACACCCCAGTATCCAAATCAGGTCTGTGGGATCTTGAGCAGAGCCACAGATGCAACCCCAAATAGTAGGCTTCTCTGCCCTCTGAGCTACCAAGAAAGAGTGTGATGGCGGGTTATTACACTCAGCGGGCACAGTCAGGAGCTGGTAGATCCCGGCCCTTCTGTACTGGTATCATTTCCACTCTGTTTTTAAACCAGCTCTTTGGGACACAAATCTAAGATGCTAGGCTCTGCCTGTGAAGTTCCTCAGCAGCAGGGAGCACCAGGAGGGAGCGACAAGTAGGAGAAGAGTGTCCCAAGGGGATGCGGGTAGCTGAAGGTTGGAGGGAAGAGTTGATCTGGCAACTGGGGGAGAGAGTATTCATAATGCTGCTGATATATTTTACCCATCGACATAGTCTTCCAGGATTGGTCCCGTATCAATGTAATAGCCAGGGCAAAGTTAGGCCTTATTTTACTGTAAATGAATGGCTAGGTACAAAGAAATTAGAGACAATGCAATCTCTGCCTCAAAAGGAACAGTGGCATTGTGAAGAGTTTTCAAGTGGCAATATCACTTGGCCTTTGGCTTAATAACTCCAGGGCTGGTCCTCGGACTCCCACGGCCCCCCGGGAGCAGTTTGAGGGTGTCACATTCTAGTCTGTCAAGAGATCTACAAATCTGATCCGTTTTAGGCTAGATAAACCTTGTAAGTCTGTGGCTTAGGAGTCTTCCTGTGGGTGACCTTCTCCCAAGGGTAGGGGAGATAATACATTGCACTTGCAGATGCTTTGAATTGAGACCCTCAAAGAGAAGGCATCTTGCACAGGAATTCTCACTAGCCTGCTGTTGCCCTAGCCTGACAGGAATTGCTGCTCTGCAGGACATCTCCACCCCACGGGCCCATGCCTCAGATGCAGACCATCTATCTATGTGGCTGTCGTCCTGCGAGAGACTCCCTAGATTGTGTCACTGGGGACCACAGTGGCAGCAAGGGTGGACAAGCGTCAGTGGCCCTTACATTCATGAAGCCACTTGTTGGGGTCCAGCATCAGGTACTGTTTGGTCGCTTCCAGCTCCTTCATCAGCCACTCGTACTTGGCTCGGACCTCAGCGATTCTCTGCTGCCGATGCTCCAGGATTTTCAGCTTGGCGTTGAAACACATGACCTCCTGCGCACAGAGGAAGAGGTGGGCAGTGGAGAGGGAGACAAGCAGAGGGCCCTCTGCTCTGGCTCAGCCCCGCAGCCTCCTCCAGAAGGAAGGACTGTGAGAGGCCGACGACAAGAACCCAGCTTCCCAGAAGCACGGCAGAGATCCTGGTGACCTCCACAGACAAGACACCCAGCTCCTGGGAGAATACTGAAGGCTGTTCTAACCTAGAAGGTGCACGACCCCTCAAAATGTTGGTCTGCACTAGGATGTCAAACCTCAAAAGAAGAAACCAGAAAATTCCCTCAGCCCATCAGGCCCCAACTCACTGGCTCTTAAGGTGTTTCAGAAAAGGAGCACACAGTGCCTATCAAAGTCTGTGGCTGGGACCACAACCCCCTGTCACCACCCACTGCCCATATTGAGCCTGGGAAAGCCCTCCTGGAGTTCTCTTCTTTAGCACAGGGTCTGTGGGGAACTGTGACCCTTGGGCAGGAAGTGGCCTCACCTTGCTGGAGCCTCCTCTTCGTCGCTGCAGGCGCTCCACATCATCAATTTCATAGACTTTAATCTCAAAAGGCTCCCCAAGCCCCCTCTGGGTGCTCCTCAGGGGACCGTCCACCCAGCGGACCCCTGTGCTGCTGGTCGGTTTTCTCACGGGTGAGGGAGTATCGAGCGACAGTGCTGGAATGAGCCTCCGCCTCTGAGAACCTAAGACAAGAAGAAGCCCCGGGAGATGCCTGTGAGCTTGAACATAAGGGGGAGCCTAGGGTCTTGATGAACATCCCTCATGAGCTGCAGTCACAAGAGACGACATCTGCCATCAGCTTTGGAGCCGTGTTTGGAACCTCCAGCCTCCCACTACCCCTCTGCCCTCTTAACTCATCATTTGCTTCATCCAAAGATGAGCAAGATCCTTGCTTGACCTTTAGAGCAGCCAGCCACCAAGCACTCCCAGCGTCGAAGAGTATGCAGGCAAGGACAGGAGCCAGGCAGGACAAACCCCGGCAGGCCCCTGGTGTTCCGATGAAGTTAGCAGTATCTCCGCTAGGGGAACCATGTCCTCGTGTTTGGGACTGTACCTGGAAGACCACTGTAAATGATGAATGTCCTAACCAATCCAAGAAGCCTTCTACTCTGTGAGGAAGACCACAGGCTGTGCCCCCCTATCCTGTCATCCTCCTCTATGGGGCAGGGAGGGGCTGGGGATGGAACCTCTGGCCTCACACACAGCAGGAGAGTGCTCTGCCATCACCGATGGAGTTTTCCCCTACAGACAAGCCTAATCCTGCCTGATGTAGACAGAGCATCTCATTTGATGCCCGCATGAGATGAGACAGGTACCAGGATGGCAGGCGGTCTTCCTGATGCCTTAGTATTTTCTTCCTGTGGGAAGAAGGCTCATGGGTGGGTACGGGTGCTCCAGCACAAGTGGACAGGTGTGTGGTGGCCAGAGGTCATTCTTCAGCCATTGTCCACCTTGGTTTTTGAGACAGGGTGTCTCACTGGCATGGAACTTGCTGAGTAGACTAGGCTGGCCAAGCCAACGAGCCCCAGAGATCCACTTATCTTGGGAATTGGAGCACTGAGATTACAAACATCTGACCTTTATTTTCTCTCCCCTCCCTTCCTCCCTCCCTTCCTTCTTTCCTTTATTCCTTTTCTTCTTAATGTAGGTTCTGGGGATTGAACACAAGGTCCTCATACTTATGTGGCAAGCACTTAATTACATAAGCTACCTCCCTAGACCCAGAATTCCTTACTTCATACATATGTATGAAGGCCGTGTATTAACAGCCATTAATTGGTTGCTGGCTTGTGGCACTTTCAGGGGGTGACAGAACCACTTTGAGAAGGTTGGTCCTGGCGGCAGGAAGTTAGGTCACTGGGGGAAGTACCCTTGGCATGTCTCAAAATACAAACTCTAAATGGCCAATAAATATAAGAAAATGCTTAGTCTCATCAGCCACCAGGGAAACACATACAGAATGATGTGGGGTATGATTTTTTACCCTAGTCAGAATGACTCCGGAGGGTGGTGGTGAGGAAGCTCAGGGGGTAAAGGTACTGTCTGCGTAAGCTTGAAACGTGAGTTCAATTCCCAGAGAGAACTGACTCCACAACGTTATCCTCTGCCCTCCACATGTGAACTGTGACATATACATGTACACATGCATGCACAAATGCACACCAGGAATAGTAAGTGATTTAAATTTCATTAGGTTAAATTTACTAGGTTGTTATTAGGAAAAAGGAAATGAGGTGAGGATGTAAATTAAAAGGGACTCTCATACACTGTTTGTGGGAATGTAAATTAAGACAGCCACTGTGGGGAACAGCAAGGAATAGATTAGAACAGAACAGCAAGGAATAGCCTGGAAAGCTAACAGCAGGTCTACTATATGACCTAGCCATCCCACTTCTAGGTCGGTATTCACAGAGAGTGAAATATGCCCATGAAAGACATACCTGTGCTCATATTTTTGGAACACTATTTGTAACAGCTAAGACATGGAGCATGAGGTCTTCTACAAGAGCATCACATGCTCTTAACTGCTGAGCCATCTCTGAGCCCCAGGACTTCCATGAATTGTTCACCAGACCTAACAACTAAACGCTGCTGTGCCTTGCTGTCAGCAGCCTGCATCTCGAGGGTCTCTGGACCATCAGCAACCATCTCACTGTGTCATCAGCCATGCTGAGGTCCAGGTGAGGAGTCTGACACTGGAAAATGACCTTGCTGCATCAGAAGATGCCACAGCGTGTGTTAGGATAGGGATTGTGGGCATTCTGATGGTTGAATCCTCAACCCCTCCCTGGAGAGTACACCTCTGTTCCTTTCCAAACTCCTGTCCAAACAACTCATGAGCATGCATGGCTCCCCTTGCACATTTTCTGTCTGTGTCTTTCTCCTGGTTGGCTTTTTTGTCAACTTGATATGACCAAGAGTCACCTGAGGTAAGGAAGTCTCAACTGAGAGACTTCCAAGATCAGACTGGACTGTAGCCATGTCTCTTGCGGGGGGGGGGCATTGATTGATGTGGGAAGGCTCAGCCCACTGTGGGAGGTACCATTCCCTGGGCAGGTGGTCTTGGGCTGTATAAGAAAGTTGGCCTGGCATGAGCCAGTAAGCAGCTTTCCTCCATGGCTCCTGACTCCAGGTTCCTGCTTGGAATTCCTGCCTGACTTTCTTCAAAGATGTACTGTGACATAGAAGTAAGCTGAGGCTGAAATAAACCCTTTCCTCCTCAACTTGCTTTTGGTCATGGTGTTTATCACAGCAACAGAATGCAAACAAGGACAGTCCTGGGTTGGGGTTCAGACCCTAGAACTGCAGTGTACTGATGCAGGAAAGAGCCATGTCCATGCAGGAATGGTAACACAGGTCAGTGTTACAGTCCTGCTCATCATTGAGAGCCAAGACCTCCTGGATGATTGAGGATCGTGACTGTACAGTGGAGCTGTAGTTTTCTCTCCAGGTCCTGCCAAGCCCCGACAGTCCGACAGCCCACTTATAAAGTAAACGCACAGACGCTTATATTATTTACAAACTGTATGGCCATGGCAGGCTTCTTGCTAACTGTTCTTATATCTTAAATTAACCCATTTCTATAAATCTATACCTTGCCAGTGGCTCATGGCTTACCGGCATCTTCACATATTGCTTGTCATGGTGGCAGCTGGCAGTGTCTCCCTCCCTTCCTGTTTCCTCAATTCTCCTCTCTGTTAGTCCTGCCTATACTTCTGTCTGGCTATTGGCCAATCAGTATTTTATTTATATAGAGCGATATCCACAGCAGTACAGTCTGTTACAAGGTTTTGATCAAAGACCAAAGATGTCAATCCTATAGATCAGTGGTTCTCAACCTGTGGGTCACAATCCCTTGGGGGTTCAAATGACACTTTCACAGGGTCACTTAAGACCATCTGAAAACACAGATATTTACATTATGATTCATAACAGTAGCAAAATTACAGTTATGAAGTAGCAATGAAATAATATATGGTTTTATATGTATTTTTGGTTGGGGGTCACCACAACGTGAGGAGCTGTATTAAAGGGTTGCAGTATTAGGAAGGTTGAGAACCACTGCTCTAGACAGAGAGGCAGAGGCTTTCCAGGGCCTACTCAGTTCCCTCCTGGCACAGGCTGGCCCAATTCACATACTCTGTGACTCCCACGCTGAACTCAAGGCCCTGACATCACCTGCTCCGTCACCTCCAGGGCCCTACTCTCAGGGGCTTCCAGTGTCTTAGGAAGCTCACTTTTCTTCCTTTTCTGATCATTCAAAAACTTTCCCTCAACCTAGCCTTTCTTCTGTGAAGATTCCTCACCCTGGCCCTTCTCTTCTGTGAAGAGGTTCCCTCACCCTGGCCCTTCTCTTCTGTGAAGAGGTTCCCTCATCCTGGCCCTTCTCTTCTGTGAAGATTCCCTCACCTGACCCTTCTCTTCTGTGAAGAGGTTCCCTCACTCTGGCCCTTCTCTTCTGTATCTGGGTTGAGTCTTTTAGAAGCACTCTGGCAAACTTCAGCTCCCATCCTCCGTTCCCATCATGCCTCTAGTCACTGTGTTTCTTGATCTCATTAAAATAAAATCAAGCCACACACTGGGGAACTAGGTGAGTAGCAGAGCCAACCTGGGGTGCTCCTAGTTCAGCGAGGGTCCTTAGTCATGTGTAGTGCTGAGAAATGGACCCAATATTCCCAGGGCTCAATTCATGATAGGCAGCAAATGCTAACCCACAGGACTGGCCTATCAAATGCCAATCTTCACACATAACAAAAAAAAAAAACAACCAAACAAACAACCAAACAACTAACCAAACAAACAACAACAAAAAAATCTCACAGACTAGACGAGGCTCAATGTTTAAAACACTTATCACCAATAGAAGAATATATATTAAAGACCTAGATAAGAAACATGAGCCACATTTTAGAACTATGCTGCCAACCACAACTAACAACCAATCAAGAAATCAATCAGTGGCACCCAGTGGCATCCTGCACCTTCTCAGTGTTGAATACCAAACAGGTCTTACAGAGAAGCTCATGGCTAGGTTGGCCTAGGCTGGGGTGTAAGCTTAGAACCAATATGCTTCTCTTGGATGACTTCTCTTCAGGCAGCCTCTCCCTCTACCCCAAGTTTTCTGGATGCTGGTGGCAACAGGCCAGGCCTCCTGCATTGGGACGAACTTCCTTCTGACAAGGTTCCTGTCAACTGTCAGAAGGACAAGCTAACAGAGGTGAGCAAGAAAGAGAAGGCAGAAGGGTAACCCGCGGTGGATGTTGGAATGCAAGGCGTCAGGTGATGAGATAAAGGGGACCCAAGAGAGTGAAGTGTGATCCAGAGGGATGTGGTGGGGTTAGAATCAGGGCTTGGCCTGGTGTAGTAACGAATAAATCCTGTTAGCAATTTAAATGCCTAACTGGCTGGCTGACACTGCTCCCCACTGGGCCAGGTTATCTTCACTTTAACTCAGAGCTTGAGGCTACACAGTTTTGTGCTGCCGACCACAGAGGGCTGGCTAGGAACTGTGAAGAATCAATGAAAATCCACTCACACAAGTTCCTCTTGAGAGTTTATAACGACTCTCTATTGCTGAGGACGCTACATCATGTGCTTTTAGTATAGTTCCACAGAGCTGCATAGAATGTATCTGTGTGCTCTTATTACATTTCCCACATGTCAAGGGGCCTGGGTTTACCTTTTCTAGGCTCTCACTGTGCTCATTAAGAATGCTCCCCTTGAATGGACCCCACTATGAAGCAGCAAGCGGGTGATGCACTTGCTGCTCCAAACCTGGGCTCTCATGATCGATTTTCTCAGCTGCCAAAGCCCTCCACTCTGTCTGTGTAAGAATCAGAATCCTTCAAGACAGGCCTTGCCCCACAGCCGCCTTCCGGTGCTTTGATTTGCAGGATCTCGCCAATGGCTAAGAGCTTCCCAGGCTGCTCTGCAGCATGGGCCCAGCACACGGCAGTATGTCTCCGTTTGCTGTCCTCTTCTATGGTATTTCTCCTCTCCCTGAATATGTCACACTTCTCACAGTTGTCTTAGACTCCATGAGGCTGCCCATCCTCCCCTATCACCAGTTCTGTCTGGGACAATAGACGATGCCTGATAAGTGGCCAACAACTGCCATAGTTAAGATCATAGGTGTCCCAGAGGCCAATGTCTGGAGTGACACTATTAGGAAGGGGCAGAACATTTGAGAGGTGGGATGTCGTAGGAGGTCTTGGTGGCTGGGGACATGACTTTGAATGGAATTATGGGAACCCAGCTTTTCTCTCTTTTCACTCCCAAGCACCATTGCTCCACCGTCTACTCCCTGCTGGCCCCAAACCAAGAAGGTCAGCTGATCATGACTAAAGCCAGGAGATAAAACAAGCCTCTCTCCTTTTTACGATGATCATCTTAGGCATCAGTTTATAGTTTAAAAAAAAAAAAAACCTGTCTAACACAATAACTAAAAATGAAGGTCATTAACCTAGGGTTTTCCCCTGGAAAGATGTCATACTATTATTTTTTTAGTTTTAGAATAATATTGTGGCCAGCAGAAGGACCACAGCCAATATTTATCAAACCCACTATTTTCCTTGTACATAAGAAAACTGAGGCCCAGTAAGGCTAATTAAAAGTTGCATAGTCTATGGCCCCAAGTTTAATTTTTTCAACATACCATGCTGTAAGCAAGCCCAATCTCATGTGCTGTTCAACAGCGTGGATCTCTAGGAAGGGGCCTGAACAGTGGTGACAGATAGTAGTGTTTGATGAATTCTACTGCTACATATACATCACACAGGAATCAGAGAGCTCATGGTTATTTCCCAGCACCACAATTATAATTCTTTTTCAGTAAGAAAGCAACTAAATCATTGCAATTCTCCAAATGCAAAAGCAATCACAGATAAAATATAACTGCCTCCTTTGGAATTCTAAAGCCCAGACACGTCCGGTGACTGAGGACTGGCCATCTAGTCAGGAATCTCCCGTGAGGAGTCTTCTGGCTTCTCTTAAAGAAGTTGTTTGTGATTTATGTTGATCATGTCTGACGGCCAGCATTTCTCTTGATAATAATCATAAATAAACCAGACAAGGTCACCTAACCTGAAACGAGCACATCTTCCCTGCGGTATCCATCACCGAGCCCCCCATCTACGGTGGCTGAGCACAGAGGTCTAATGCTTGGGACACTCCATATTAAATCCCATCGCCAGCACCTTCCCTGGCATCTTTATGGCACACCATTTTCCTTCAATAGCCTTCCAAGAGGAGTCCCTCAGAGGGCAGCAGTTACGACGGGAGTTGGCCCTGAGCAAGGACACATGCGGAGCTCACTGCCTCTCTCCGAGCTGTCCTGTACACCTTGCTTCCTTTCCTAGTTCGTGCATTTGCTGCCCTGCTTCACTCCAGTATCAGCCAAAGCGTAAATATAAATGAACAAATGTATCAAGAAGCCTTGACTAGAAAGTTGAAGACAGTAGAAGAATAAAGTAGCGGGGTAGCAACACGCTAAGTTAGGAAACAGAAACACACTCCACCAGGAAAACACAGGGGAGCCTTGAAGCAAGCCTTACACTGTTCTCCAGGCTCTGAAGACCAACACTGAGTGAGCAGTAATAACAGTGCCTGTCAATCAAGTACTAGGAAGGCTAGCATATCTACTTTCCACGAAGGCTGGTGCACATGAATATTTTGTTATTTTCGGTAACTAATACCAGTGCATTTCGGGGTCCCGGGCCCCGAGGACAGGCCACAGCTGCTACCTTGTTGCACCAAGCACTTGTCACTTGTCACCTCGCCTTACATGGGGGTCTTCTGTAAAGCCTGAGACAGGGATGAAATCAGAGTTCAGTCTGAGCACTGCAGACTTGGAAACACACAGCTAGGGGTGCGGATACCACAGGAGTGGCAGCCATGGCAGTGCCTGAGCCTGCCCAGAATGGGGAGCCCCCACTGACGCCTCATGCTGTGATCTACAATGGGCTGGACAGACGGACGGGGCTCTCTATATCATGGCCTATGGTGATGGGAAACCACAAGCCCACACTGTCCGTTGAGATTGAATTCGTTGATCCCAGGAAGACAAATGGTTTATGATGGGCATTGATCTCAGCCCTTGTGTGGACTGGTCCCTTGCAGAGCTCGGGGTTAGGGCTGGCCGGAAACAGGCAAACCAATCCCATGGCAGGGAGTGAAAGCCCATGGACGATTTCTGTCACTCCATCTCTCAATCCTGACTGGGCTGGTGGCACGGCCATGCAGGGCAAAGGATCTAGAAAGCTCTTGACTGCAGAGCCTGGCAGGGCATACAGGACAGCGAACAGGCAGGACAGACATCAGGACATTATCCCCTGCTGTCTTCATTTAACAGAGATTCAGAAGTGTACACAGCAAATGATTTTGTTTCGTTAAGAGAAAAAAAATCAGAAGTTCCTGCACCAAGGAACTGATAGGGACAGTTTCTTTAGCAAATAGCGAAGGATGGATATTTCCGATAGTTTCTCATGATAACTAAATTATTCTTGGTACCTTTGCCTTGGTCTCTGCCCATCCCTCCTGGCTGTCCTTTGAACTCATGTGCTCCATGGTACCTGGGCCACCAGCTCTGACCCTCTTTTCGCCCAGCATAACTTACTGTCACGTGTCCACCCCTATCTCCGAGGAACACATCAGTAGCTCAGATGTGAGGTACCTTCTGACGGCATATTTCTGGAGATGGCAAAGAGTCTCCCCTACAAGCTGGCGGACAACACATAGCATGGGCATATATTGCCTAACACTTAGGGAGAGGCATTGCAGGAGACCTGTGACCGTTTTGTGTCTATGACGGTCACCAGTGTCTTTGGGGTGGGAATGGAGAAAAGCCCTCTCCCATCCTACTTCCAATGAGATGAAGTGCCCCATGTCCACGAGGGAGATTTCCAGAGTCTCGGAGGCCACCAGCCCCACACACAGGCTTCTGCAGCCACTAGTCAGAAGGGCAGGGGGTCTGACTGATCCCTCAGAAGGCTCTGGACAGCAGTATTCTCAGCCTTTGACTAGAAACACACACATGTGAAGGCAGAGGTGAGGGCAGGCAGAGCAAGCAAGAAGGAACTCGCTCCTGACACGCCCACAGCTAGCATCCCCCGGCACCACCCGGGCCTTCAGGAGAGTCTCTGGGGATTATGTCCTCAGCCAAGGCCTCAGGCGGCAGGACACCGAGGAAAGGGAGCACAGGACTGCAGTTCCAGTGCCTGGACCGCCCCCCCCCCATGGCGGCATAACAAGGGAGGTGAGGTCCCAGAAGCCGGATGCCTCTGTCCTCCCAGCCCATGCCCGGTACCTACCTGAGTTGGAGCGCTTCTTTGGGGTCTTGAGACTCCTGCACCTCCCTCCGACGGAGCTACTGTTCTCGCTCATGGAGTCCTGGGCCGAGGAGGCGCTGCCGGTGGCCTCGCTGTCCCTGATCATGCTCTCATAGCCGCTGCTGCCGCCGCTGTGATAGAACAGGGCCGTCTTCCCCATGGCAGGTGGCAGCTCCCCGCTCAGGACACTGCTGTTGTCACTGCCGTGCCCGCTGCTGCAGCGGTGAGGCTTCCGGGGAGGGGTGATCTTGCTGTAGGGTGAGGGCAGCAGGTGGGCGGCTGCAGGCTTGTCCTCTGTGGGAGCTCCACTGCGCTCCTCTGCCTCTGCCCGCAGCTGTGCGCCCCTCGGGCCCGCACTGCCCTGCAGCAGCTCCGAAATGCGCCCGTTGACGGCTCGCAGGGGCAGTTTGGAAGCCAGGCCAGAGCCCCGGCTTCTGCTGAGCGACTGGGTGGACCAGGACATGTGCTTCCCGCTGGGTGGCAGGTTGGAGCTCTGACCCACAGACTGGGGCAGGGACTTGGTGGAGAAGCTGAGGGTTTTGGTGGTCGGGGTGGACAGGCTGCGGGATTTGGGACTGGCCAGCAGGAGCTTGCTTACCGCGGAGATCTTGGACTGGCTGGCCTTGGGAGAGGTCCCTGCAGACTGGGTGATGCCACAGCTGGGGGGCGAGGCCCCTGTGCTGCGACCCAGGCTCCTGCCGGTGCGAGGCATGGTGCTATCTTTGCCCGCATGCATGCGGGAGCTCACGGACGACAGGCTTTCCGCCCTTTCCAGGGACAAGCATTCATAGTGGCTGACTGTTGTCCTGCCAAGAGAGTTGGTTCTGCTGGCCAGCTGCTCCAGCTTGGCACTGAAGAGCTTACTGCTGCTACTGGCATCCTTAGTTTTGCTGTTGGACTCATCAGGGAAGCAAGCCAAGAAGGTAGCTGGCTGGTTCAGGGGGCTGCTGGTGCTGCTGCTGCTGCCGCTGTGTTGAGGACTGGCCCTGTTCTTCTGGTCCAAGCTAGACTTGCGGACAGGAGGCAGAGGTGGTGTCCCTTTGGGCCGCGCCAGGACGCAATGCTTGGGTGAAGCTACCTTCCTCTCCAGGGTTGTCTTCGAGGATGGAATGCCCAGCGCCCCGCTGAAGCCATTGCTGTCCGCCAGGCAATGGTAGAAGCTGTCCAGCACCTCATGCCTGTCGGCCTTCTGAAATGCCCTTGGGAGGCTGCTTGACTTTAGATTTTTGTTGGAATGTATGGGACTTTGGGTCACCAAGCCGGGCAGGGCCATCTCACAGCCATCCACAACTCTCCTAATGTTGTCAGTCACCTGAACGGCAGATGCCTCTCCACTGCTGCAGCTCAGCCTGTCGCCTGAGCTGGGCCTGCCATGCTGCTCCTGTTCTGACTTACCTTCAGCCGTCAGGGAGCTTGTGACAGTCTCACACCTCACCCCTTCCTCGCTGGGGTAAGTGCTCTCCTTTTTCACCTCTTCTTCTCGTTTTAACCAGGGATCCTCAAATTTCATCTCTCTCCTTGCATTGGCTTCCTTGCTCTCCTGGGACTGGGCTGTTTTGGGGGCTGCCTTTGGGGTGGCAGCGGGGGACTCAGGCTCTTGCACGTTTCGGGGGCTCATGGCAATGCAGGGGTACACCGTGATGTTGGTCTTCATGGGGATGTAACCTTCGCAGCTGCTCAGGTTGGCCGTGTTGGAGATGGTGACCATGGCCTTGCCCAGGGTGGAGATTTTGCAGCCTTGGATGGGAGTGGCTTTGTTGACAGATTCTTCCCCCATCTCAGACAAGATGAGCAGATTGTCGGGGCCCACCTCCGGCTTCTCTCTGCACACCACAGCAGTGTTCTGGATGGTGTTGACAAACTCCGAGGCCGGGGGTTCTGCCATGGCTTCCCCGTGCCCGAAGCACGTCTGCGCTATGAAGCTGTGGCACGACTGCTCGCCGTCGCTGCCCGCGCTCATCTCGCTCAGCCAGGAACTGATGGAGGAGCGCCGGCTGCCGGCTTCCCGAGCCTTCTCATCCAGGCCCAGCTTGGGGAGGGGCAGGAACTGTGTGATGCTCACCTCAGAGACGGGGGCCATGCTGGAGTAACATTCCAGGTCTTCGCTGATGCTGCTGATGATGCTGACGGGCCGGGAGCCCGAGGCCAGGGCCTGCACGGAGCAGTCACTGTTGAAGCTGATGATGCTGGTGGGGCGTCCACTGTCAAGCACCCCGCTGATGGTCAGCTCCTCCACCAATGTAAACACCAGCTCATCCTCCCCATTCAGTTCCAGTGGCTGCTGCACAGTCACCATCGTGGTGCTCAGAACCTCCTTCTTTGAGTCGGCAGGAGGACCTTCCTGGTGCTCATCTTCAACCAGGGTTCCAGGAAACCCTTCACTCCCGGCAGACATGGATTTCTTCAAAACCTGGGGACTCATTCCAACGGGGGAGTACGCACATCGGGCTGAAGCAAGGACTCACTGGAGACCATGCCAGAGTCTTTGCTCAGGGAAGGTGGTGGAGCAGAGGAAGGCAGGACACCCTTCTGGGTGTAGACTTTGCACCTCTGGGAGGGAGAGCTGGGGGGTTTGTACTCTGAGGTCTTGGACAGGCTGGCAATGCCTAGCCGTGGGGAGCCCATGGGTCTGGGCTTGCCCTCCACAAAGCCACATGAGTTCAGACTCTCCCGGCTGCTCTGGAGACTGGGGCTCTGTGTGAGCTGGGAGGTACTGTGCTGGCTGCTGCTGCCCGGGATGCTCCGAGGTGAGGCCGGGCTGGGGCTACCGCTGCGCGTGGCAGTAGGCACAGGGGACCGATTCTGCTGCACCTTGGAGGCCGGAAGCTCGGTGTTCTCCCTGTCGGCGGGCAACTGGCCATTGTCTGGCCCATTATCTTCCTTGTCAGACTCAGAGAGCGGATCTGGCCCTGCCGCTTGACTCAAGGAAACACATCTACCTGCCTGCTCTGGCCCGAACTGGATGGGCAGCTCTTCGAAGGGAAACTTATTGGGCTCTTCGCTACCGTCGATGCAGTCTAGTCTCTCCTGCAGCTCAGCGAACGTGTTGCACTTCAGACAGTCCCTTTCCGACGTGTTGGCTGCAGCCTCCGCTGCCTCCGCAGGGCGGCTGTCGCCCCTGGTCTTCTGTAAGGCGGGTACGATGGGCACGAAGTCGGGGGGCCCCTCATTGTCAGTAAGCTCCTTGTCCGACAAGGCCGTGCCGTTGGGACCGATGTAGATGACAGTGTCACAGGACTGCTCGCTGCTGGAGGAGTAGTCAGGATCGCTGGACAGCGGGGCAAGAGGGAATTCGGGATCCACGGAAGCCCGGGCATGAAAGGGTCTCAGCTGGGTGGGCCTGCGCATTCGGCCCTCCTCACAGGAGCTTTCTCCCCCGAGGAGCTCGAGGTGTACTGCAATGTGGGCGAGAGAATCGTTAATGGGGAGTTCTTTTGAGATGGCCCTCCCTCCGAAGGAGCCCATGTCCTTCGGCAGGTGCAAGCTGCTGACTGGCTCTAGGCTCTTGAAGATCAGCCTGTGGAGGGCTAGGATTTACGGGTCTGGGCCGGGACACCCCCCAGTCCCATTCCATGAGTCTGTGTGCACAGATAACCCCCATTTGTAACTGGTGATTTAGTCTGCTTGGGAAAGGTGGTGACCTGTCCAGGCCCCACCTGACTTCCTCAAAGCTATTCCCCTGCCTCAGAACACTGACCATGAAGTCTTGCCTTTTAGATACATAAAAGGAGTATACAAAGGAGAGGGAAGGAGAAAGCCCCAAGCATCACTAGTTGGCCCATAATTTTTTTTTTTTTTCCCAAACATTCTCGCCATTTTACTGCTGTTCTGGCTTTGCTCCTGCCCAAGGAAGTGAACCTACCACCGACCTCTATCAGCTCAGCACCATGCAGCCTCCAGAAGATTAACGTGAGAACCCACAGCCTGACAGCTTTTGGACATGCAGGGGTCGCAGAGCCACATGAGTGAGGCGTTACCCATCCTCCCTGGAGCCAGCTTACTGGATGCGGTCCTCACCTATGCAGGACCACGGAGACGACTGATTCCTTCCCACCCCTCTAACATTTTTTGTGGCAAGGTCCTAAAGTCGTCCCTGTCAGGGGTCAGGATGGATGAGCCAGGGCAGCATCAACCATGAAAAGGAGACTCAAGTTTCTCCTGCGTTAGTCAGAAGGCTTTTCTGTTCTGAGACCGGTGCCTGCGGCAGCCGCGTCTGCCCAGTTCTTGGTGCTTGAAGAGGGTGATACTGATTGGCTTTTGGGATTCAGTTCGCACCCCCAATGTGTTCTCCCTCCCACGTAAGAGTGTCCCTTACCTTAGTCTTCTTCTTCTTCATCCTCAAGACTCTCGATGCGATCTGGATGGTGGACAGGGTCTCCGAGTAGCTACCAGCTGCAGCCGAGATGTGCGCGATCATGGTGGTGCGACAGTTCACGTTCCCCAGAGACTCCCTCAGAAGCATGGTGAGCTTGCTCTCCCTGCCAAACAAAGTGGATTAAGGCTGCATTAGTGGGCCATGCCTCATGCTGGCTGTCAGGGCAGGACTTCAGGTTCGTGCGTGGCTATTTGGTTGTGGGTGGTGGTTTTCTTCCTCTTTTTTTTTTTTTTTTTTTTTTAATGGCATACTAATTAGCATTGCCTTGCAGCATGGGGCTATTTGTAGTTGGCAGCTGAGCAAGTGCTTCTAACTCCAAGGATGGGATTCATGCAAACACCTCCCTTGGCACTTCCGTCCTGGCCACAATGGGCTGTTCTAGTGTGGCTGTTTGTGTGCCTATGACATCGCACATAATGAGGCCTGGGAATAGAAACAAGGAGAGGGGATCAGGAGAAAATGGCTTTGTGACCAGTGATCTGGCGTGCTATCTGCACACATAGTTCTTCTCAGCAAGCTTCTGCATACAGGCAATCCCCATCACAGAAAAAGCACGACCCATGAACTTGCACTAAAGCCCCGTGTGTTTACAACACATACAAAATCAATTTTTAGCATAGAGGCATGCTACTGTCCTTGTCTCCCATCTCTGCTATTTGTACCCAGCATCACTGAAGGAAAAGACATCAGTATTCCCGATAAGTAGAAAAATGCAGACACAGCCCAAATAGTCATTTAGCAACAGAAAGCAGAACTTTCTAGAAAGGCTTCCTCTGGGAACTTAGTTGCCATGTGAAACCACTATCTTGGTTAGTGATAACAAGGCCCAGGGCTTTTCAGATGCTTTCTAGGCTTAAGAATTGACCTGAAGGAATGGTTTGTGTTTTTCCATCTCTGGACTTATTCCAGCGAGATCCTGCCTTGCTTTTGAAAGGGTTCTGCTTCCCGAATCCTCTCCATGCAGGCACTCACTGGGTGAAATGCCATTTCATCCCTGGAGCACTCCATCTGGAAGGCTGGGGCACTCTCTGGGGTTCCTATGGCTGTGTTTCATGCTCAGATGGGAGGAGTCCTCCTCAAGTCCCTGTCCCTGCAGCATCCCCTGGAGAGGTCCGTCTAGCTCAGCAGACTGTGTGTGTCAAGCTGACCACTGTCATCAGAGAACGGGTTTTTTGTTTGTTTTTTTTTTTTTTCATATGGCTTATGTCTGGCTTCAGGAGGCAGAGATGGTGGTGTAATAGTTTCTTTTCATACCTAGGACCAATTAAGTTGCTTATTTGGGAATGATGAGCTGCTGTGTCCCAGCTCCGGAGCAATTTATAAATATAAGATGGCAAAATAATCAGGGATAGAAGTGGTGAAAAAAGGGGGAGTTTGGGGGCCTCTGATACATTGAACCCCCTTCAAAGTATACCATGCAGGGATGTCTCGGGGGGAGGTGGAGGCCCAGTCCTGAGAGACACTTAGCAAAGATGGTATACCTGAGTGAGCCACAGAAAGGGAAAGAGGGATTCCATCTAGACTAGGCTGTAACCATATGCAGTCAACTCTTAAAATTCATGGCAGTTACACACGATAAAGTACCATGAGCAGTGAATTATGGGACATGAGCCATGGCTGGCAGAGTCATGTTTGGATTCCCGTGAACTTCTTTGGGAAAGACAATTTGGTCAACTGTCCATAGGTTATCTTGTTTTAAGTAAAGTTTCTAATTGAAAGGTACCTTATTTAATATCTGGGATTTTTTAATAAATAATAATGTTTATACAATATTTTCTTATGATCAAATACTATCAAGAATGTCCAATAATCCCCTGGACCTGAGAGATGTGACAGTAGATGTCTCTGATCTTCAGTCTCACATGGCACCGCTCACTGTTCTCTTTAATTGTTCAGCAGCTGATGAGTCTACAATTCAGCCTCTTCATCTTTTCATAGCTTCATCATGAACAGTAGATATGACCTTCACCATTTCAGGAGTGGCTTCATTTACAGTCAGCAAATTCCTCCTTCTCTCTGGCTGTA
The DNA here is from genome assembly GCF_004664715.2 of Peromyscus leucopus. Classification (NCBI taxonomy): domain Eukaryota; kingdom Metazoa; phylum Chordata; class Mammalia; order Rodentia; family Cricetidae; genus Peromyscus; species Peromyscus leucopus. The sequence goes on from NC_051076.1 coordinate 20,275,074, forward strand.
TCATACTGTCGATGCATTGACATTGAACTTGCAGCCAACAGCACATTAACTCAGACCCAGATGAAGCTTATCGAACATTCCTATTTTCTCCATGAGGCACAGTGCATCCTCTCTGTGCTTCATTCTATTAGAAAACACTTCAGTGCCATGCTGGGGAATCATTTGAAACAGTGAACTCATGGACAGGAAGCCTAAAACGATCCGAAGCACAGAAGGCAGCATTCACCCTGTCACATCTCAGTGGAGAACACGTGTGTCAGGAACTCAAAAATTTCCCTACCCTGTGCACTGTCCTTTAGTCAAGATGAAAACACCAGGAATATTGACTTGGAGACGACAAAGAAATTTTATCAAGTAGGCAGTGTGCAACTACAGGATTTACAAATGTCCCCCCACAGATGACTAAACTGAAGTTCTTTGTGGGAAGTCTTGCTCATCAATGCACGTGGCCAAAGGCACACACTTCCCGCTCTCCATATGACTCCGTGTAAGTCTTCAGGAAAAGATCCTAAGTCAAATAACACGATACAACATTCCATTAGTCTGCTGTCCTGTACTCCACACCGTCCACATGTGGGATACAGTTGTAGACAAATATTTGTGGCTTTTTAAAAAAGAGTCCATATGGCTGGAAGCAGCCATGACATGTGTGTTGCTTGGCAACTGACATCTTTGCAATCTTTTGGAAAGAAAGTCAGCAGAATTGCTAGCCAGACTAACACAGGTCTCTAATCGTGGGGGAGGGAAGCAGAAAGCTGGGAAGCCCTGGCTTGTTCAGCCTCATGGTGATGCTTTGACTCGGAACAAAGACAACTGAGAAGGTAGGTGGGAACGGAGTAGCTATCAAGGCTGCCAGCTACAGGCTGAACTGAGCATTCTGGAAGGCTCTGGGAAGGTTCTGAGGCGTTTTGAGGATGACAGTCACCACTAGATGAAGACTGAAGGGACAGGAAGAGAAGCATGCAGAAGCTCGCTGACGTGGCCCTAGTGTCGTGCTGGCTGGAGTGAGCAACAATGTGGGTCCCATGGCCCTGAGGATTGAGTGGGTAGCAGAGGGAAGGACAGGTAATGAGGCAGAGCTGAACACACCTGAGAAGAGACTATATCGCTTTCCCACATAGTCATCTTTTATGAACACAGATCCCTGGCTCCTGCCTGTCCTGGCCATGTATAGCTTTTAAAACGACTGAGAAAAGCAGTCTTGTTTTAAAAAGAAGATAATCCTTTTATTAGATAAAAGGGCAGGAAAAGAGAGGAAAAATGAATACATTAATGTTTTATACTGCTGGGGATGGAACCCATGGCCCTGAACATGTGGCAATCACTGAAATACAACCCCACGCCAAAGAACATATTTAATTATGAATAACTTTTTTTTTTCTTTGAGCTGAGCCGGAGTCTCACTGTAAACCCCTGGCTGTCCTCAAACTCACAGAGATCTCCTTGCCTCTGCCTCCTGAGGTCTGGATTAAAGGTGTGTGCCTCCATGCCTGGGCAGTAGTTCTTAAAGAACACACACAGCTTTAGAACAGGTGCAAACAACCCCGGGCCAGGCAGCACAAACTGGTTCACTGCCTGGTCTCATAAACAGAGTGTTATCGTCTAGTTGTTCACGGGCGCCATAACAAAGCTCACGAGTATATACCAGGCCCTTCGTAGAGCAATGTGTCTGCCTGCCCTGCTTTAGAGTAACGACACATGGCAGCATCATTACATAGACAGAATCATTAGCCACTGAACGTGCCCTGGCTTCCATAATACTCTATAACCTGTATTTGATGGCCAGCAGTGGCCCTACATCTATCTAGATGTTTCAAGGAGGAATCGTTAAAGTCAACTCCACAGAAGCTGACAAAGAGAGAAGGTACTTGGCTTTAGAAATCGCTGGAGCACCAGGCCCTAGCCGTCCTCACAGCCCAAATCACTCCCTGTTACATGCAGAGGCGATCTGTCCTCCAGAAGGGGCTGCTCGGCTGTTCGTGTCCAGTGAGCTAATTATCTCATTAGGGAGTGCAGCTGCTCATTTAACGAGCATTGACGGAGCATCAGCTGACTCAGGTAAGAGAGAGGCTGACCATACTTAAGGAACCCACGGTTCAACCGGGCAAATAACACGTAGAACCTCATTATGATAGTATTCAATAAAAGCCAATGACAACCGGCACCAGCAAGATGGCTGACTACATGCCCCTACCAAGTGTACCCTGAAAGACAGCCAAGGCCACAAGTATATAACTATATTTTGATTAAAAAAAATGAGGGTGCCAGAGCACAGACATTCGGGGCAAACACATAGTGAGAGGAAGGACATACCTGGCCCCAGCATCCCTGCCTGGAACTCTAGTCAAGATCAACTCAGACATACTCCTTCCTGCAGGGACGGTGGCCAGGAGGGCCATGCCACACCTTCACCAACTTGGTCACATGAAGTTCTTACCACAGAGGACTCCCGTAGTCCTTATAGGCACTAAGCCATAAGTGGGGTCCCCCTGCTGAGCTAGTGAGCTACTCCATAGAAGAAGTCAGCACTGTGCACCCCATCCAGCACCAGAGCTGACTTGGTGCCCTGCCTCACAGGGAGCCAGTGTCTGGCTGAGCTGAAGGGCCAGCTCAGTCCTGGGGAAACAGTGCCGGTGAACTGTCACCTCCTGCCCTCCAGACCAAACAGCGGTAGCACCCTGCTTCCTTAAAGCTGAACTGAATCCCTGAAGTCTGAGCTGCCGAAGCCTCCTGCTGGGCTGCATGGTGGAGGAATCATTGTCCTGATCGTTGGCCCTCAAGCTTCAAGCCACAGCTCTGTGCTCACTGGGGCACTGCCAAGGTACCATCACTCCGGGGTCCAGTGATACGACCATGTGGCCTCAATTCTGGGCCTGAGTTGTTCCTGTGCCATATTGACTCTGGATCCCAGATGACATCTGTGCCCTGGAAGGAGGCCACTGTTGTGTGCTGTGCACCTCACCCCCAGCCCAGTCAGAAGCACAACAGTAGCCCAGTGCTCTAGGTCTAAGCTGCTGGAGTGTGCCTGATGTCATCAACCAGTTCTGTGGGGAATATGTATCCAACAATGCCATAGAAAGTGAACCATGCCCAAATCCCAGTTACTATTGTAGGTTTCTGGGACCCCTAGTTCAGAACTGTGGCTCTATATTCCCTTTGAATACCCCATCCTGCAATCCCAAGCCATTACAGCCATCTGCCGGTCATATCAGACTTGATACTGCAACTCCTCATTTTAGGGAAAACAACAACACTAAGAATCAGAAAGCAAATATGGACACTAATATGTGCCCCAAACAATCAAATGGGTCAAAGAAAACAAAACAGGAAATAGAAAAATATCTTGAAACTGATAACAGTGGGAAAACTTCACACCAAAGCCCAAGGGATTGCTGTGAAAGCAGTTCCAGCCACAGATTTATAGCAATCAACGCCTACATTTAACAGAAGAAAGATCCCTGTCCCAGCAACAGCCAAACATGGCATTGCAAGGAGGAAAAGGAGGAGGAGGAAGGGGAGGAGGGAGAGGAGGGGGAGGAGGAGGAATCTCCACAGTTAGCAAAAAGAAGGAATGAGTAAACCAGGACAGAAATTAGTTGAAAAGAGACTAGAAAAGTTACAGGGTAAAAAGCACACATTGTTCTAACAGTTATAAACAACTGCAGAAAACTCTCATGTATATTATCCAGGGAGGAGAAGGGGGGGAGATTAAAACAGTAATTAAAATCTCTTAACAAAGGAAGACCCAGGACTGAGTGGCTTCACAGCTGAATTCAAACATTTCAAAGAAAAATAATGCTAACATCTCTTCAGCTCTTCCAAAACTTAAAGCTATCAGGTATTTGATAAACTTTGTCACTTTAAGCCTGACAAAGACATTAAAGAAAACTATAGGCTATTATCTCTGATAAACAGTAATGTAAAAAACCTTCAATGAGACATTAGTAAACTGAATTCAACATAAAATTTATACATTATGGTCAAGAAAGATTTGTCTCTGGCATGCAAGGCTGGTTCAACCTCTCTACAAGTCAATCAGTGAGACATCCCATTAATAGACCAAAGGGAGGAATTCTTACCGTCATCCCAATTAAATAACAATAATCATTCTATAATATTCAACACTGTTTTTTAATTATAAAAACTCTCAACAGTCTAATTATAGAAGGAGAGTTTCCCAGCATAATGAGGGCATTTGTGGAAAATCCACAGTTAACATCACCAGCGGGGAGAATAGGAAAGTGTTTCCTTTAAGATCTGGTACAAGGGCATCTATCTTGCCATTTTTATTAAACACAGTCCTACTAAAGCAAGAGTCATCTTTCAAAAATAAAAAAAGGAAAGAAAGAGAGGAATAAAAAATGATCCCAATCTGAATGAAAGAAGTAAATTATTTCCATTTGGTCCTATATATAGAAAACTCTACCAAAGGAACTACTACTGAGCTCAGTGACACTTCGAGATAAAATCAACACAGATCCATCCCACTGACATCAGAAGGAAAGCAAAGGTGTCTCTTCCTATTATGGCTTTTTAACCCTGTGTAGGAAGCCTTAGACAATGCGGTAGGAAAGAATGGAAATAAACATGGGCTGGTGGGAAAGGAAGAGAGAAAACTGTCTTTATTCACACATGAGAAAATCGATGCACAAAAAAAAAAAAAAACGGTGGCATTTCTATACATAAATAATAAGGTATTTCAAAAGAAGTAAATCCACTTTAAAATGATATGAAAATAAAAATGATTTAGGAACCAATTTAATCAAGAAGGTAAAAGACTTATACACCAGAAATTTTAATAATCTATGAAAGAAATTAAAGAGGATTCAAATGAATGAGAAGATACTCCAGAATCATGGGAAATAATTAATACAGTTAAAATGTCAATATTACCCCCAAATATTATACAGAGTTAATGAAATACCTATCAACATCTCAACAGAATCTTTACAGAAATGGAAAAAAAAAAAAACAAACCCTAAGTAGCTAAGTAATTACAAGCAAGAAAAATAAAGTTGGAGAACTCACAACTGAAGAATTTTAAATTCTATTACAAAACCACAAACAACAACAGTATAGTCCTGGCATAAAAACACAGACACCAGCAGAACTGAGCACTGAGCTTAGAAATAAACCCAGGCATATATGGTCAACTGAGTTTTGGTGAAGGCATCAAGAAGAGACTGCAGGAGAAAAGAGACTAAGTCTTCCATAAATCACAGCACTGAGAAAACTTGGATGCCACATTTGGAAGGATAAAATTGGACCTTACACTGTATACAAAAACAAACTAAAAATGGATAAAAACTGTGATGTTCTTCCATTGAGCAATGGCTCAATCATGGACTGGAAACTCTGAAACTCTTAGCCCAGAATAAACCTTTTTCATTTTTCAGTTGATTATCTTCAGGCATTTTGTCATAGTGATGAAAAGCTAACACAGAAAATAAACATGCACAAGATAAGCATTTATGGACTTCTCTGAGGTTCTTCCAAAAATGCCTATATGGGAAGAGTTTATATAGCTACAATTTTACATTGCAGGTATGAGTGAGGGTCCGTGAAATCTGATCTGTAAGTTCAGCAGTTTACCACTGTGATTTAGGGAGATGAGATGTAAGATTTGGACCACATGAATCCATTTGGTACTAGACATTGCTGTTCGACTTATTCAATTAAGGTAAAGTTTATGTTTTTTTTTCTTGAGGTAAAGTTTATGTTAATCAAGCTTCTTATTATAAAAGACTAGTTATAGGTAGTGAGCACTCTCAGACAAAGAAGCAAATAGAGTGACTAGTAACCTGCAGAAGCTAGAGTTAAAAATGCACTCTACAAGAATGGTAGTCAATAAAACATATCGACTAACATGTTTATCAAGTATGGGGTCGCTCAACAAATTGCATCTATTCCATAGAAACCTTCCATTGTTTGCTTATTTAACAGCCCACTCCTTCTCATAGGTGTAAGAAAAGATGCCATTCAGTGATGGCCATGAGGTAGAATCTAAATTACTCTACATATCGTAAATCTACATTCTGCCTAGGAAATCATTCATTCTGCAGCCCTAGCATTTGAAAGATAAGTCACACACTCAGAATCAGAACATAAACAGCCTACCAACTCCAGAATACAGTTCTGTGTCAAGATTGAAAAATATTTATAGAACCATAAAGTAATAGAGTTGAAGATTCTTGTAAGGGAGGTCATTGCATTTCCTAACAAAAGGATTGCCATGGTAATGGGTAATAGGCTTTACGAGTGATGCCTTTTAACTTGGGGGGACTTAACATATTCCCAGGGCAGCATGCAGATTTTCAGATAGCCTTAATTATTAGAAATCTCTTCCTTATATTTAACTTCAATCCTTATAGCATCAACTGAGGGGCACTAACTCTGTCCTCTAGGATCATATAGGGTAAGAATAAACTCACTGTTCACACAGGCTTTTCACATTTTTAGAGGTATTTATCATGTCTTCTCTAAGGGTTCTGTTGCTTAGGAACATTCAGTTTTCTTTCTATTGCCTTTTCAAACGTTTGGTTGGTCACTGGAGCTCACAATAATCCCCTCCCTATCACCCAAGTGTGCATGTGCATGTGTGTGTATGAGTGTGTGTGTGTGTGTGTGTGTGTGTGTGTGTATGTTGTGCAAGTGTGTGAATGTGTGTGAGTGTGAGTGTGTGTGTGTGAGTATGTGACAGTGTGCAAATGGGTGTGAGTATGGGGGGGCACAAGTGCTCGCGTGGTGCTGGGATGGAACACAGGGCATCACAGGTACTAGCCAAGCATTTCTCCACGGACCTGAGCCCCAAAGGCCACAAATGGCTTTTCTATGAAGTCAGCCTTGGAAGGCTTTCAGGAGGTCATGTGACACTCAGGGTAGGAATGAGCCTTGTCTTGGCTGTCCAGCCTGGCTCCTGGCCAACGTCCTTTGAAGCACTTAGTTTAGGGACGTGTTTATAGGAGGGCTGTGGCATTCTGCTGTCATAAAGCCTACCACTTTCTCCACATTCTTATCTAAAACCTGTTTTCACTTTTCCCCCTCACCAACGTGGAGTGGGTCTTATTGAGGCTTCATCTGTGCTTCTCCAATGACCAGTGCCGTTGAGTGTGTTTTCATGTGCTCACTGGCCATTCATGTGTCTTCCATGCAGAAACTTCCCTTAAAGTTCTTTGTCCATTGTTTCGTTGTTTTGCTTTAGGACAGCTTTATAAGTTCTGAATACTAGCAGGGTCTCACTATGCAGTTACGGCTGGCCTGAAACTCGCTATGTAGACCAGGCTGACCTTGAAATCATAGCGATCCACCTGCTTCTGTCTTCTGAGTGATGGGATTAGAGGTGTGTGTCGCCATGCCTAGCCCTCCCTGAAAATATTTTTTCCTCATTCTGCCCATTGTTTTCAACCTCTCAGCAGTATCTTTTGATGCATAAGGAATGCTTCATTTTTATGGAACGTTTTTTTTCAAACTCAGATTTTAACTCTTTTTTGCATGTGTGGCTCAAAATTCCTCCAATATGTGATTTAGTTTGTTCAAGGAAACTTGTCCAACAAGGTCTTTATGACTTGTAAGCCACTCCCCGTCACCAGCTGGGGAATGGGAAAGGCCATTTTCCCACGCATGCGCCATGCGCTCTCCTGGCTACATTCCTTTTGAGACCAATTAGAACTTAAATTTCGGGAGGCCATGAGGAAAGAGCCTGTTGGAACGACTCCTGGGTATCATGTGTGGTTTAGAGAAACATGACCCCAGGGTTCTCACAGGATGGACCAACTGCACTGGCATGAAGAACAGACTCCAGCAATTGGAAGGAATTAGAAGGAAAATGAGGTTGAAGACTGGTGTCTGCCACAGGTACAAGCCTGAGGAAAGACGTAACACAGATGAACATTCACATACTTTAATAAATTCAGAGAGAGCCTGTGAAACATTAATGAGGAATGACAGGAAGGGATGAAACATTGGAAAAATGTATTGTATTAGAAGGTTACATTTCCCTGTGGGTCTAGGTTTGTTTGGACATAAGATGCATGAGTTTTACATTTTTCTAAAATTAGGAAACAAGTAGTCATTTGTTTCTGGGCTGGGACTCTCTCTTAGTGGCCGAGTACTTGCCTAGCACATATGAGGCCCTATTCCACCCACAGTATCAAAAATAAGTTACTCATTTTTTTACAATACATAATGAATGTGATCTGAGTTCAGAACCAAATCCACTTTCTTCTCTTCTTTCCAGAGGTGGGCATAGAACCCAGGGCCATACACAGGCTAAGCAAGGGCTCTACCTCTGCTCTTCACTCCCAAACCTCCCAAAAAATGCCTTAATGGGTCAGTTTCTCAAAGTCCTGCTGACAGGGGAGTCACAGGCTAGGAGTTAAGCATACCTCACTTTCTTTTTGGGGGGAGGTGGGCTGGGAGAGGAAACTCGGGAGAGGGGTTTGTTTCCCATAGTGCCACGAAGAGCACCCCACAGGCTGGTAGATGTCCCACAGGCTGGTAGATGTCCCAAATACCACCGAGGATGGCAGCTTCTTATAGAATGAGAGCAGAGGTCTCTTCTTCCCATATCCAGACCCAGCACAGGGTCTAACAGAGTTGCCTTCCTATAAACATTTGAGCTAATGGTTAAACTTATCCATTAAAAGAAGCCTTCACTCCATGGCAGTTCCTAATGCCACAAGTTCTAAGACAGTGGTTCTCAATCTGTGGGTCTCGACCCCCACAGGAGTTGCCTATCAGATATTTACATTACGATCCATAGCGGTAGCACAATTGTCGTTGTGAAGTGGCAACATGAGGGCCTGTATTGAAGGGTCTGCAGCATTAGGAAGGCTGAGAACCACTGATCTGAGACTTTTTTCCCTTGCTGTCCACAGGAGCCAATGTCACAACAAAACCAAAGCAGACATTACTGAACAGGGGTTCCAGTGGGCACCTCCTGCAAGGTTCAGTCTCCCATGTATGATGGCAAAGTGGCTCTTTCAGTCTCCAGAGCAATCTGGCCTGCTTGGGTCTACACATATCATAGTCCTTGATGGCATATTATAGGAGAGATGTTTGTACCAAGGCTCTCCACTTGAGGAGTGTGTAATAGTGTCCCCAAAGAGAAGCCAACAGATCTACTATTGTGGCTTCAAATCTGATGGCAAGGTTGTGGTCAACTCATGAAGCCCACTGTGAGGTGATCCATGTTATATGACCCCTGGGCTATCCTTGAGTAGACACACAGGTATGAAGGTCACAAGGCCAAAACCACTGGGTTCTATCAGTCTGTCTGGGCTAAAAGGGCTGGTCAAACTGGTTGATACAGTCTAACACTTTTGGCATACATATATGGTGACAAGTATCACCCTGGCTTGGGGTTAAGTATAAACAAGTCACCCTGGCTTGGGGTTGAGTGTAAACAAATCACCCTGGCTTGGTGTTAAATGTAAGCAAAGGGAGCAGCCACCTATGTGGTGGGATTTGGGATTTCAAACTGTTTTACAATTTATGTGGCGGTGTGAGTATGCACCCTAAGTGTGCAGTACCCACATAGGCCAGATGGGGGCGTTGGATTCCTGGAGCTGGACTTACAGGAGGTTGTAAGGTACCCCATGTGGGTACTGGGAACTGAACATTGGTCCTTTGGAAAAGCAGCAAGCAAGCACTCTTAACTGCTGAGCTATCTCTTCAGCCTTGGTGGGATTTCAGAAGACCTTGTTACAAAGCTCCAAAGGGCCCCCATTCTTAGCCCCTTGCATTGGCATACAGAATGACATGTTTAGACACATAGGTAAGTTTAGAGTCTTTTGTTCAGCAAACATGCATTGATAATCAGAGATACTGTATGCTCTCTGTCTGCCCTGGAAAATACAAACACATGTGAGATGGACAGACTCTAGTAGGCAGCCTGTGTGTCCTGATCTGCCAGATGTCTTAGTTTTGTGCTGATCATTCTGTATCTCATCTGCTAATGGGATCCTAGATTTCTCACTTAAAAAAAAATAAACCATTATAATTACCAGACTGTGGTGTGGACAGACTTTCTGGCCCTCTATCCTCGGCTTGGCAGACATATGTGAGAGGTATGTAGTATACGAGCATTCACACTTTACAGTATTAGTCCTGCTAAACTGAGAAACGTCTTCTGATGAATGTCTTCCTAACTGATACACTCACGAAATTCATAACTGTGCTGAGACTACACCAGAAATAACTGTGCTGTGGTTCTACACCATAACTGTGCTGTGCTTCTACACCAGAAATAGGAGCTTTAGCTGTGAAAATTCATTAGATTCCATCAGTTTGCAACTGAGTGGCAAAATGTCTACGAGGAAGCTTGGTTGGATCTTAAAGTCCCCATTTCATCAAGGAAGCACACAGTTCTCTCTGCTTCCTGTCATTGGTTGGATTTCTAAAATATTTGAGATTTTAAAGAATAAAATGGAATAGCATAAAATTGCTGATAGCTTTAATGTCAACAAAACAAAGCAGTCTTCACAGCTCAATCTGAGCCAAAGTTTTGGAAACAAGTCATCTAAATTAGAATTGAATTTTGTCCAAACTGAATTGTAATCTGCAATCAAGTGCTCAATAATTGAAAGAGGAAAACCTCAGGCTTTGAGACTAGCCATGAATTGCAATTATTAAAAAACAAAACCTACAAACAGAGGACCCTGGGATATGGAGGAAAAGTGTTCAAGCCACATAAAAGATTAAAAATGAGAAAATCTGTAGTTCTTTTTTATTTTCTGGAAATTGGTGTATAATTTTTTCTTACTCGAAAAACACATTCCATTGAAACAAATATACTATAGATGAGGGGCACATTAATTCCTAATTACTTTTAGCTAAACTGTGATGGTCTGCCAAGAGAAAGGGAAGCTGCAGTTATCAAAATATACAGATAATTTTATATGTTATCACATAAAAAAATCTATATTGTGGTTTTAAGACAATAGTTGAAAAAATTCAGTGTTAAGGAAAATACCACTGTCATGGGATTTGTATTAGTTACCTTTCAGTGACTATAGCAAAAATACTGTAACTATCTTAAAGAGTAGAAAGGTTTCTTTGAGCTCACAGTTTCAGAGGTTTCGGCCCACAATCTGTTCACCTTGTTGGGCTGTGGTAAGGTCAAATATTGTGTAAAGAGTGTGTAGGTGAGTAAGGCTGATCACCCCTTGGGTGCCAGGAAGCAAGAGGTAGTCCCAATACCCCCTTCAAGTGCACTCCCCAATTACCTAACCTCCTCCCATTAGACCCCGCTTGGTAAAGGTCCCACTACTATTCACACTGGGACCTGGGACCCAGCCTTCTGCACATGGATCTTTCAGGGACATGAGCAATCAGAAGCACTGCAAAATCCAAGCCAGATAAGACAAAGGCAGATCAAAATACATAAGGCTACAGCTGGAGTAATTCTCCTTATTTTCTTTAACATTCAGAGAAGCAATCAAGAAGTTTGAACATTTTTCTTTGAAGTGTAGAGATATTTTTCCTTTTGTAAGATGTCTGAGAGTAAATTTTGCACGTGATCTTGGCCAACAGGTTGAGAAGCGGTGAGAGGAAATTCTGGGAGGCTGGACTGTTTCAGTGGCTCACCTGTGTTCCCAGATTTGTGAGAAAATGCTTCAAAATGTTAAATCGCATGGAACATCCTTTTTCACTTTCGAAAGAGCCCTCGTTCAGGTAATCAATTATATGGTCCCCTCACTCAGAAGAGAGAGAATGTGTAAGTGACAAAGAAAAGGAACAATATGCTGGTTGAGTACCTAGAGAGACCTTTCCAAGCACAATTACACAATGTGGCTAGCTGTTAAAATCATATTAAATGCGTTGTTGAGCTTGCAAAAGAGTAAGGCGATCTCAGTCAAAGGAGCAATTCAAGTCAGGAACTCAGGAGAAGTGGAGGAGCAACATTGGCTTTCACCAGGAGGCTGTTTGCCAATCAGGTGCTCTCACAGGCTTTGGTTTTTATGTGGCCTAGGGTGGGGGTGGGGTTGGTATGTGAAGCAGAAGACAGAGCCCCAGACCCATTTAATATGGACATTTTATTAGAAAATTCTCCTTCTTCAACCAATGTCCCTATCACATATTGAGGACATGATTTTCTTGAAACAAAAAACTAAACAAATAAAAAACCCAGCACTAAAGAGTGGAAAGAAATTGTCCTAAGAATTTGGAACCTCAGTCTGAATCATACACAAGATGACCGTCTTGAGTCTCTGGAGCTGGGTGGTCCAAAATATTTCAAGCTGAGAATACAATTTAGACTATCCTTAACTGGCACCTCGTAGAACTAGATACAAACACTCTGTAAAGTAAATCCTCCTTATCCAGGTCTCAGGAATAAAATGCCCATGCAAAGGAGCAGTCCCCAGACAAAAATAAACACGCAAAGACTGGAGGCACCATGAAACAGAAGCAGCAGGAAACGCAGATGGCAGATGAGATGCACACATGGATTTCAAGTAAACAACGAAAAGTCGATTAACATCTTTAAGGAAATTAAGATGCTCCAAGAAATAAACAACAACAAAATGACCAGGGGTGACCAATTTCTGCTTTGTGCTGTGTTTAAAGGGCACAACTGAGTTTAGCCTTCAACTTTAAATAACTAGACAGCCAGACAAAATATAAGAAAAAAGGGGGGGGAGGGTGGAGTAGGGGTCGAATAACAGGTAACAGAGGTACAGAGGAAACCAGCCTTTGAGAAAAGGAAGTGGTACCAGAGACTGGGCGTCAACCTGCAGAGATGAGGACAAAGGTCAGAATGTGGGGGCCCAGGACAATTAAAACTTTTGGAAAATAGCAGAAAGCAGAGGTCCGTGGCCGCTCTCAGTTATTTCATACTACACAGAACAGTGGCTTTCAGGCCCCAGTGACTCCATTCACAAAACAGCATGCTCCGCCCCCTTTGAGAGCCACGGCTGAGGCAGAGGGACTCTGCGTCTAGTTTGGTCAAGTACAGCACCACTGTCAGTCCCCAGACCAACAGCTCAGCAAATCAGGCAAGCGACAGGCTACCACCTCTGGACTTATCAAATTAAATCAGAACACATGTGGACACAGGGGCCTATCAAAGCCTGACAGCAAAACCTGGCCTGTGAATGTACAGAGCACACCAGACCAGTGAATGGGTGCAACTCCCGCACCTGGGTCACCTGTATGAATGAAGTTCTCAGAACAGCTGCACCTTCCTACAGAAACCTCCTATAAAGCTCACTTAGGGATCAGATCTTCAGCGACTGTCGGGAGGCTGGAATGTTGCAGGTCCAGAGCTTGATTTTAATTTATCTCGGACTATCTTTAGTCCCTTAAAGGGCCATCCCTTACCCACCTCTGAGTTGTACCTAACATCCTGTGGTTAACAGATCAAAGCCTTTTGGAATGTATTAGCTTAAGAAAACCCTAGTTTCCCCAACCAAATGGCTATGAGTCGTCAGGCAGCGTGTGAGGCCTCCGGCTGAGATTGCTCAACTATTCTTGAACTGCCTATTAAATGCTCCCACCAATGCGGAGCATCTTTATTTATGACTTTCTTTGCTCTGTTCCTATAAGAACTTCATGAAACTGCTTCTACATTGGAACACAGAATTTGGGGTGACCTAGATCTGTGTTCATGGTCATTCATATCTGGCTTCAGAATAAACTACCTCTTATCCTCTGAGTTGAGAGTTGTGGGTTTTGTGTCGACATATCAAAGTAGAGAACTTATGCTGAGACAGCGACAGCATCCAGCCATCATGCAGACATTCATTTCACATGCCACGGGACAAAAACAACAATCTCCTGGATGTGTTGTCCCACTTGATGCAACCTCTTGAGTTTCTCTTTTCCTGGACCCAGGTCTGCGACAGGGTCCTTAACGCCTTATCTAACTCCGTGCAGTGACTCTCTTCACATCTGCATCAGCTCCCAGCTCTTACCTTCAGTACGCCTCTTTGAGCACTGCCAACATCTGTAACCTTTTCATCACCGTTCTGTAGCACACACATGCATATGCACACATGCACACAATTGTATGAAGGGCAATTGTGATCCAAGAGTTAATATCAATAATTAAGGCTGGAATAAGAGGACCTATGATTGCCAATGACCAGGTCAACCAGGTAGACCAGTAATAAAAGTGAATAAAAGCCAAAGAAAGTGGTTCAGCATGAGAATTTACTGTTACCCACTAGATTTTGACCATGGGGAAAGATGCAAGTGTGTCTATGTTTCTGAGAGTATGCTTGTGGCACGGAGTGACACTGTCCAATATCCACTGTGGAGCTTTTAGGTTGGGCCCTGATCTTCACATCCAGGCCTCAGAAAGAAATAGTCAGGCATCCCTAGGAGGTAACAGGGCACTGATATGTGTGTTTAAGCAGGCAGGGTGGGAAGACCTGCTGATCCACAGGGCATCAGACAGAGAGAGCTTGCCAGGGCAGTGTTTTGATCACAGAGGCCAATCTGTCCCACTGATTCACATGTGTCACTAAAGACAAGGGGTTTAAGATCAAGTTGGGTCAGTCCAAGTGAGTGCAAACCAACAGGGAACCCGAGGGAGAGGCTGGCGTCATTGCGATGAGCTCACAGGCTAGGGGACTGAACAAACAAGTAAGATGCAGCTTGGGTGACTGTGAGGAGCCTTCAGAGAAGACATGGCTGTGACAAGTTAGACAGAACTCTTCTGGAGCAACATTTTGGGGGAGACGATCTCCAGGAAGGCTTCATAGAGAACACGGTTTCCTAGGTAGGCATTGGGAACGCGTTAAAAAAAATTGTGCATGTGTTCGTATATATGTGTTTAAGAGCATGTATGTGGAAGCCAGAGAACAACCTTCGTTGTCACACCTCAGGAGTTGTCAACCCTTCTGTGTGTGTGTGTGTGTGTGTGTGTGTGTGTGTGTGTGTGTGTGACACTGTCTCTCATTGGTCTGGAACGCACCCAGTAGGCTGACATATTGGACTCTCAGAAAGGCTAGCATGTCGGGGCACAAAACCTGGAGGGTGTATGCTTACAAATGGTGACCGCCAAGCTGAGAAACGACTTCCTGCAAATTTTTATTAACCCTACTTGTAAGTAGCAGTAAGAAAGGAAGGAGAGACAGAAGCAAATAACAACTGGGGCTGTAGCTCTAAAAGGCTGGATGAACATCATCACGTGTCTTAAGGTCTACTGCTCCTCAAACCTGTAGTGAACTCACTGGCTCCATCTCTGTCCCGTGGGCTATCCACTGTGCCAGAATGGTACTCGGCTGTGCCTTGGTTAAAGCACCATGAGCTACATCAGACAACTTGGTACAATTTAACTGTTCCCATGAATAAATCTATTTGAAAATTATTCAATTACACAACAGAATGAATTATCACCTCATTTGCATGGACCAGAAAAAAAAATCTATTAATGCTCAATTGAGCCTGAACCAGTTGTGAAACAGGTGAGAATTTATGGTTGGATACTCTGATTGAAGCTCAATTAACGTTCCAGACAGTTTTTTAACGAATTAAGCCCTGACTCATTTGTATGCTCCATCCCTTCCAATGCCTAATTGTGCCTAAACCAAGCTATTCTTGAGTAAGCACAGAGCCCTCAGGGTGCCTAAGGGCATTTTGGGCTCCTCTGTGCAATGGCCCGGGCTAACCCGAAGCCATCCTCCTTCAGCTGTTTGCTCTCCGTAATGAACAGGACTTGTGATATGCCGATTAGTTATCATTAGAGATAACAATAAGCTGTGGGTTTGGAGTCTCATTTAGCTCAGTAGTTTATCACGATGGGTACCAGCCAAGCTCTACATCAGTGCGGCACATGGCAGAGCAGCTGCGGAGCGTTCGGGCTCTGAAGGATGGGTGGTGGAGAGACAGGAAAACACGGTTAAACAGTTCTTAACTGGGATAGCCGGGGTAGGTAGATGAGGAGAGAGATGGCAACCTAGCCACATCAGCTGAGGCAACAGGTTGCCATGGCTCCTCCCTCTCGCCTCCATCCCCTCTTTCTCTGTGGAGGCCAGGGGCTGGTGTGCATATGAGCATCACTTGGTGTTTCATGTCTGCCCCTCCCCCTCCTAGGCTGTCATCTGATACATTGTTCTCAGTGCCCCTCCGGGTACCAAGACCTAGTGGACACTTGAATGGAGACCTGATCAAAACGAATAAGTCGGTTAAGATAAAATTTGTACTTAGGCTCCACATTTCTCCAGCTATTTCTTGTGTGTGTTTGATAGCCTCCCTCAGGTCCTGGGGAACCAGTCCCTTGAACTCTGGTTCCTATAGGCCAGAACCCTCCTGCTGGTCAGAATAACCCTGACTTCTGTGACGAGCAGCTCTATATTATGAGCAGCATCTGAAATGTAACATTGAAATAACATTTCTATCGAATGCGGTCACATAAAGCTCTTCAGAAGAAAGCCCCTCTCCAAGGTCACACGGATGGTTTTCTTCAACCTCTGTAACATGTTACACACAGGCTCTGCCTCGGAGCTTTTGCTAGTGTGGCTGCCTCATTGGTATTGTATGAAGGATATGTCTTTATACAATGCATCACACTCTGGTTGGTCGAGTTAACAGATGCTGACTGGGGGTTCTGTAGCAGCTACTCCTGAGTGCTCCCCAACCTCAGTGAGTCCCTAATTCCCTTAATCTCACTTCACTCTTGTGCAGAGAATTTAGAATTAAGCTCTCTTAGATCTGTGTCAGGCATGTAGGCTGAGGGCTCCAGTGTAATGAAAGGAACTTGTAATCTATTCGGTCAAAAGAAATGCCCGCTTTACATGCTAGGGTGGATAAAATGCTATGATGGTAGCAGCTGAACCCGGATTATAAAACTTTAGAATATGCTCACACAGTGGCCTTTTCACCTTTGGAACATGTTCTCAAAGGGCCTCCTAGACATTTTACCCATGGGATCTAATTTTGTTCCAGAAGTGGAGGACAAGAATGAAATCCCGACTTCAAGGTAGAAAATGAGCACTGAACCAGTTCCTAAGTACCAGCGACAATGCTGGCATCTGTGTTCCCTGGCCTCACCTGAGTGTGGCTCTGCCAGCCCAGGTGGCATCATCTCTTTTGGAAAACCCAGCTCTCCCCCTCCACCACATTTCTTTGGGAGCTCAGAGTGAAGGAAGTTGACAGATTCCAGTTGTGAGAGTGATTGTCTCATCTGGCACCCCGGCAAGTTCCCAATGCTTCGACTCTCAGCCAGATGCTTGAGGAAGCTCGTTATCTCGGGCACTGTGAACCCTGGCATCCTTTGCACCTCCTGCTCATCCCTTCATCACATAGCTGCTCTGCAGCCAAACTTGAGGACCAGAGGGACGATAATCTCTCCTACTGACAGGGGCCCGGGGACCAGTTCTCTCAGGAATCTCTCAGAGACACTGCCATCCCAGGAAAGGAAACATACAATCGTGGTCCCATCGGTCAACTGTGGCCAGCACCCAGCTCTCCAGTTTGGGAAACGGACCTATTTTTCTTGCTGAATCCCCAGGCGAAGTAGGAGGGCTGTGTGGTTTTATTTTATTTGTGTACCCCAATAAAGCGTTTCTGGGGATCAGAGGAAAAAGCCAGCCACTATATTAAACACAGAGGTCAGGCAGTGGTAGCACACGCCTTTAATTCCAGTGCTAGTTAACCATAGAGGTTTGGAGGTCTGGACAGGCAGATAGGAAGTGATAGAGCTGGGCGGAAAGAGGAAGTGATAAAGCTGGGTGGAGAGAGGAAGTAAGATGGCAGAACACAGAAAAGCATATAAAGCGTGAGTATACAGGAAGTAGCTCTCTCTTGGGCTGAGGATTTCCTATCGGTAAGAACTTGTGGCTGGCTGGGTGGCTTTTTCTATTCCTCTGATCTTTCAGCTTTCACCCCCAATATCTGACTCCAGGTTTTTACTTTTTAATTAATAAGATCATTTAGCAATTCGACTTACTGTGTGGTGGAGGTACCATGAGTTATTCAGTTTTATTACTTATGGGGGATGTGAGATGGCTGACATTAGCTAAATCCCTCCATAGCCAGTGCTAAGTGGGCACTCAGGGCACTGGGCTCCACTGCAGGCTTTCAGAGCCCTCCTTCCCCTGCACACAAGCTCTAGGTCAAGGGCATCCTACTGAACATAAGTGTGTGTGTGTGTGTGTGTGTGTGTGTGTGTGTGTGTTGTTTGGTGTGTTGCTATTACTAAGGGTTGAATCTGACCTGCATGTGCTAATCAAGAATTCTACCACTGAGCCACTGAACGCTGTCATCACCCACCCCTCTGCCATTTTTACGTTTTACCTTAAGAAAGCATCTCATACTAGGCTGTCCAGGCTGGCCTTGAACTTGCAATCCCTCTGCCTCTACCTCTGGGATTACAGGGCTATGTTACGAGGCTCAGCTCTTAACCTTGTCACGGGACATTTGATTGCTCCTTGGTTGATGGCTTGGGTCTGGAATGAGGGACCTCTTTTCCTTCTTCTTCCTTAGTTCATGTTCCACATCACCTGGCCAACAGTCTCAGCTCAGCCATCATAGAGGCAAGGTCAAGGAGGCCACCGGGATGTACACACTGGACTCTCTGGCCCTTCTCCAGTCTACACTCACACTCACAACCCTCTAAACTCAGGCTTTAAGGACACATGTGATCCATGGACATTTCACATCTGTTGACAATATTCACTGGCCATCAACAACCTTCAGGTACCGTGTTAGGCAGCAGTGACAGACAGGGAGACTGTAACAGCTGTATTACCTAACAGCTGTGTGAACTTGGACAAGGGACTCCACCGTTCTGCGCCTCAGTTTCACAGTTTTGGCCATAAGATGGATGGTTGAGTCATAGTCATAAGTAGACCCCCGTAAAGCATTTGTAACAGCCTCAGCGGCATAGTAAGAGGTATTATCACTGTGCTCTCATTTAGAAACATGGAGAGCCGATTTATACGCTGTGCTAACTGCCTGCCACATAGCTGAGAAGCCAGAAAATAAGTATTAGGAACAATTTTCTCCTTCTTCCTCTGATCCGGCAGTTCATAAATTAGCTTTCCTTCCCTTTGAAAGGCTGAGAGGGGGAAGTCCTCCTCTTGTTTCTGCCTCTTTACTCATGGGAGTGAGAGAGTCTAGTTATTAGGATGGTTAAGTGTGAAATCAGAATGAGCCGCTCAGCTCTGACCACCTGTCTCCTTCTCCTTAGACCCCACCCTGCCTGCCCCTCTGGACTACCATGGCTGTCTGGGGAAGGGACCCGGTGCTGCTGACCCGAGTCTTAGTCCTGGGGCCTCTGTGGAGGGGCAGGGAGAGCACCCTCTCTTCTGCTGGGATTGACAGAATGTGGGGTTTCAATTCCTAGTCTACTCTTGAGTCTATTGTCAGTTGACTCAGAATCTAGAAGGAAGACGCTTCCGTTGGCGACCTCAGCAGTTAAGCTAAGGGAAGGTAAAGTTGGAGCCCAGAGAGAAATGAAGACGTCTCCTGTCTCCCATCCAGTCCTCAAGCCAGTATGCTCCGTTATCTAAGAGCGGCTCGTGGCAGTGGGCGGAGGAAAGATCACCTGTGCTGGCTTTGCTGCTCAGAGGCTCTGGCCGCATTAGGGGTCCAACACTCTGCTCCTAGTTCAGGAGAGTAGTTCTCCAGAACAGAAAGGAGGGACCAAGCTTGAGGCATGACAACCGACGATGGAATCCGGGCCACAGCCCGACAGAGTCCCACACCACATCATTTCTCTCCTAATGACTTGCACATATCAAGCTGGGGGAGTTAATCAACAGACAATTGCTGCCTGGACGGTTAAGAAAATGATCACGGTCTCTGTCAATTCTGTAATGAACTATGAAAATACCACTGGCCAGGGAAGAGGCAAGGAGGGAGGAATGAGAGAGAGTGGCATGCTGAAAGATCTCGTAAAAAATAAACAAACTTCTTCCTGTGTCCCAGAGATGCTCTGAGCTCGCCCTCCTTGCTTGCTAACAGTCATTAAAATGTATAAAAATGAATGTTTTTTAAAGCAGCAATACCAAGAATTATCACTGCCGCGGTTGCCTGGCAACCTGAGACTTTGGTTATTTCATTTCTAAACAGGGAATGCTATAAACTGGTATCCAGAGTTTGTGCAAATAGTTCTAAATTGATGTTCTCCCCGTAAATCAGGAGGAGATAATCCAGCATTAATGTGCATTTAGAAGAGGTTAAAAATGCACATGTGCGCTTCTTTCCTACACAAAGATCCTTCCATGGAGCTCGCCCCAATTTCATGCTATCTTGAGTCAATCTTCCAGCTGATACTCTTTTGCATTTTTTCCCTGGCAAATAGCTCTTTAATTTTATGGCACCTGTAAGTAATCTACATTCAAATCCATCGGAACAGGACAGCGTGACACCAGGGGGGCAGAATGTCATGGTAACAGCAGTTTAGCCACTTCCCTCAGTTTCCCACACCTCTCGGAGTAAGTTCCCAGTTCCGAGGAAGTGGAGAAACCCCAAATCTACCCAGACACTAGGAGAATGAGTGATGAGACTTTTCAGGCCAGGTGGGAGAACTCCTGTGTACTGCAGTGGTGGTCTGTGCACTGCAGTGGTGGTCTGTGCACTGTGGTGGTGGTCTGTGCACTGCGGTGGTCTGTGCATGCAGGTGGTGGTCTGTGCACTGTGGTGGTGGTCTGTGCACTGCGGTGGTGATCTGTGTGCTGTGGTGGTGGTGGTCTGTGCACTGTGGTGGTGGTCTGTGCACTGCGGTGGTGGTCTGTGCATGCAGTGGTGGTCTGTGCACTGTGGTGGTGGTCTGTGCACTGTGCGGGTGGTGTGGTCTGTTCACTGTGGTGGTGGTCTGTGCACTGTGGTGGTGGTCTGTGCATGCTGAGTGGTGTGGTCTGTGCACTGTGGTGGTGGTCTGTGCACTGTGGTGGTGGTCTGTGCATGCAGTGGTGGTCTGTGCACTGTGGTGGTGGTCTGTGCACTGCGGTGGTGGTGATTCTGTGCATGTGCAGTGGTGGTGGTCTGTGCACTTGTGGTGCTGTGCATGGTGGTGGTCTGTGCACTGATGGTGGTGAGTCTGTGCACTGTGGTGGTGATCTGTGCATGCAGTGGTGGCCCTGCACAGCCCAAACTGCAGACCGCTGCGGCTGCACCTGTCTGTCTCCGGGTATCTGCACCCCACTGCCTTTCAAATGAGGAGAGGTGTTAACATTTCAGGAAATGCTGGCTCCCTCCCCTCACCCCGAGTCACTGACTTGAATTTCTTTCTAGTGCGGCCTGCTGGTTCGAGTGCCCAGCTGTGCTCAGGTGCTCGGGGTGTCCTTAGAATAATGCTGGTTCCTTACCCCTCTGGAGCCCGAGGAGGCAAGCGTTCCCACTACTGGCTGTGCGAGGAGGCTCTGGCACATCGGGGAGATGGAGACTTCCGGGAGTAGATGCTGCCTGGGGGTGCTTGCTTATGGTGTGACATTTGGTGTAAGAGACCAGCCCCAGTGCATCTCAAGCTTGGTGGAGCCATTCAGCCATAAAGAGGGACGAGGAGGGAGCAGAGCGGCCTCTGCCCAGAGCTTACTGGTGACTACCACGAATAAATGGGGATCTCAGGCCCACAGCAGCACTAAATAAACCTGCAATAGAGGGCTTAAGCAGGGCTTACATCACAGGTGGCTGAGAGGCACCGTTCTCCAAGCTGCCAGAGACGAGCATCAGAAGTAGACACAGCCTGAGTGTCACAGGATGATTTTCCACGACCTTATTAAATGGGAGTCCAGACATTAGCAAATAAATATCCGTGGTTTAGAAACGGGACAAACACACTGCTGGCAGATGAGCAGAGAGATGTGAGGTTTTAGGACTAAATTCCTTAAATAGCAAAGGGATCAAGAGGGCTTTCATGAAAAGCCTTGCGAACTCACTCCAGGACAGTTTGGAAGCAGCTTTTCAAGAACGGACCTGTGCAGAAGCAGCCAATGACCTTAGTGTGTTACAAGCTCCCAAACCTCCCACACAGACTGTAACTCTCCCAGAACACAGACAAGGCCAGCAGAGAGCCACAGTGACCCTCTAGGCCAGTGGTTCTCAAACTGTGGGTCACGACCCTTTGGGGTTGAGTCACTTTTTCACAGCGTTGCCCACGATCATCAGAAAACATAGATATTTACATTATGATTCATAACAGCAGCAAAATTACAATTATGAAGTAGCAATAAAAATAATTTTATGGTTGGGGGTCACCACAACATGAGGAATGTATGTATTAAAGGGTCATTAGGAGGGTTGAGAACCACTGGTCTAGGCCCCACCCCCTTCGCATTATCCAATCAACAAGCATCCTCCTTCCCTTCTCAAACATTCCCAGTTGCCAACCCATGAAGGAATTGTACTTTTTTTTTTTTTTTTTTTTTTTTAAAGTCTCTTGTCTCTTTAACGGCCTTTTCTCAATGAAAAGCTTCATCGTTTTGCAAACGGCCCCTGTGTGCTGGTTTGGCTTCTGTGAGGTCTGAAACAAGCCCTTGCTCACGTCAGAGTGTGCGGCTTATCAAAGTGATGGTTTCTCCAAACGCAGTGTCAGTTATAAATGGAGCCAACAGACTTCAGGGCTTGAGGGACCACTGTGTGAAGGATGTACTTCCTCGGGGCTTGTACCCACCACAAGACAACATCTAAAAGGGACCCAGCTCCCTTGGAGGGAACTGGCCTGTGGCTAGAGGTTCTGGGTGGCAAGAGAGTCTGTGATCCTCAGAAGGGGTGTGGCCTCGGAACACCAGCTGAAGCCAACTTCACCCTGACCTCTCAGGGACCAACTCCAAACACTGCTCTGTGGCATGAGAGTTCACGCCAATACCTTTGCTCCAACCTCCCCTCCCTCCCCATCTCCACCCCTCCCCCCTCCATCAACTGTGGAGATTCCTAGCACCTCCCTAAGCAGGAAGTGGTAAGGAATAGCAAACAGCTATAAAGAATGAGCCTAGAAGGAAATCTGCAAATGCGCTCGCCGTCAGAAACCTCAGAACAAGGACAGATTTCCCTGGGCATGCGACATCTTGAAGTTAGCAGAGAGCGATTTGTGTTTCCTGTCACTGAGGAGCTGACTAGGCGGCCGGTGCCCTTGCTGATCTCCCTGCCTCCCGCACATGCTTTTCTGAATGGCGTCACTATTTAGGGTTGATGAATGAAGGGCACTGGGACTGGCCGGGCAGCCTGTGCTATGCAATGGCGGAGGTGGGGCACTCGCTCCACGCCTGCGCCTGTCATCTGCAAAGGCAATATCATCTGCAGAGTCAGAACCATTCAGGGCACATCCAGGGGGCCTGTGGGAGCACCCGGGATGGGTAATGAATCCCGACTCACTCTCAGGCTTGCTCACATGACAAATGGCCCAGTACAGTGATGAAGAGAAATGGAGACAGGCTATATCCCCTCTGTGCACATTCCAGTTAATTTCCCAGAAGCAAGCACAAGTAATGCTGCTTCTGAGCTGAGTTGTCTGGGGTGACAGATGAAGAGCGGGGGGCTTTTGTGTTTTGGAGAGATGGGGGAGGGTAAAGAATATGAAGTTTGGTTTTCTGGGATTCCCTGCCCCCCCGAAAGTGAACAGAATAACTAGGAAACCACGCAGCCAAGAAAGATCCCATTGCCTGAAATGCCAAGGCAAAGAGAAGACTTAATGCCCAGGAAGGTTAGTCTGCTAACATAATGTGGCAAAGCATGACTTTGGAGGGCTATGGTCTGATGCGGACCATCCTGCTGGGCTGTACAGAGGCAGCCAGCCTATAGATAGCAGACAGAGCTTGATGAGAGCAGGCATTGACCGGCCCTGTGGCCTCAACTGCCAAGGTCTCCCAAACTGGGAAAGGCCATACAGTTTGATCTTGTCACCAGTTGCCTAGCAGATTTTAGTAAATCTTTGTCCTACCTTCCTTTGTTCTAAAAGAGAACAGTTTCTAGTTGATTGATCAATCAGTTTGCAAATGAGATTCACAGACGCCAAATACTAACTCTGTGCATGGCTGGGAATCCAAGGAAATGTCAGAGCATAAGTTTTGCAAAGCTTAAGCACAATGACAGTCATTATGGAGCAAAGAATGACCGGACAAGAGCCTGCTCATTTGATGGCTGGCCAGACCACCATGTTTCCTGACACTAAGCAGTGGGCAGCCCAGCAAACTCTTGATGATTTGTTAGGCAGGATCAGAGTTACTGATGGAAGCTTATGTCTGCAGCTAATGGCTGTTAGGGTCAGGGGACAACTCCATGACATGGTATTATGTAGACACAACATTTATGTTAAGCCTGTGTTTACATACGATATAGAAACATTTTGTTCATCACCTGTGTGGCCAAAATGTTAGGAAGGGACTCCTAGAACCAAGCAGAAGGATGTCTGGAGGGGCTGGTGACATTCTATTACAGTCTGTTAGCTCTCCCAAGAGGGCAGGTGGTTGGCCATTAGGAGCCACTGATGTTAAAAATATGTTTAATCTAACAAGAGACCTTGAGCTAGAAAGAAAAACAACTCCTAGTATTTCCTTAGTTGTTTACAGTGGAACCAAACTGCAGCCAGAAAGAAGTTACTTTATTTAATCAAAAAATTTCATATGCTTACATTTCTCCAGCCCTCCCACCATCAACTCAACAATCTGAACAGATAAATATTTATTAAAATCATAAAGGTATTCCACTCTTAAGGACTAAGACAGGAGTGATCTACTACCCAGCAGGTGACCTCATAACAGGGTGGCATTTTGAGGTGGCATTGTATCTTCATGGTGACTCAGAAAATGATCAGATTCAAAGACACAATTCTCATTTAATGGAAACCAGGTCCCGTCTCTTTTTGTTTTTGGAGGACCTTCAGCCTTGATAGTTTTACCCCACAATGACCTTTTTCTTGGCCAAGTCCCTAACCATTGGGCTATTTCACAGCAGAAACCATAGAAAAATGAAACTTGATAAACCCTCACCTTGGCATTGTTCTCTCACAGGAAATGGTCCTTACAAGGGTGAAGAACGCCACTTTGGGGCTTATTTATTTGGGACACCAAAGGTCAGGAAGGGATGCAACTAGGATTATGACTACCAGGTAAGCTGCTGAAGGCATCCAGAATGCTCCTCCTGGTAGGGAATGGTGTCTGGGGTCTGTTATCAACCTGGACCAGAGTGGAGAAAGCAAGGCTTTTCTGGAAACTCAGATTCCGAAGGAAAAAAAAAAAAAAGATTTTCACACCAGTTCTTCACGTCATTTCACTGTGATGCATATAAAAGACAGAGGCAGAACCCTCATTGTGAAATGAGTGGGGGTTCCTATGACTAGGAAGACACACAGCTGAGCTGGGCAATGGTGGGGGGGGTAAGCAAGGCTGGGTACTCATCAGCACTGCTGACAGGGCGTGTTTAGGGCTGCACCAGAAATGGGAGATCAGGAATGGTAAAGAGGGAAGGATCCTGTATATGGAGTCAAGGTTTTGTGTGGGATGAGACATGGTAACGCCCGCAGGCTTTTAAAGCTTTCCTAAGTAGGGAGATCAGATGACACACAGTGCCCATGGTACCCATGCAATAATAAATAGGGTCGTACTTACTTGTACGGGATGTGTTTGCTGCCATTGACAAGAGCCAGGATGACGTTGCCCAGAGCGGACAGCGAGAGGCACAACCCTGAGCCTCCTTCTCGGTTTTTGCTGAGAGCTTTCACACAGCTGCCCAGATCGATGAGATGCAGGCGGCTGCGACCTCCAGACACTGGCACAGGGAGGAAGGAGAGAGAGAAAAAGAGAACGGGTAAGTTCTGGCCAGTACATTTTCTCTTCTTCATGTAGCTCTACTGGGAATCTTGGAGGAAGGAAAAGATTAACATTTGATGATGTAAACAATTCAACCTGGGGTTTCAAATAGAATCAGTGCTCTTAAATTCTGTCCACCACATACCACACACCCTCTAAAACCCACTGTCACTTATTTTACAAATAAAAGGACAATTCCAGCAGACCAGATGGTTCACTGAAGGAGGGTTAGGTAGGGCTTTCCTCGACTGTCCTCTGGATGACAGAGTTCTGCAACTTCCCCAGTTAAAATCTGAGCAGCTCATGAGTGCTTATCTACCCTGGTTTGTTACTGTCAGGTAGCCGACCTAATGCTCAGCCAGGAATCAGGTTGGTAACCCTAGGAGAGATTTGGAAGGTGTAAGATCCAGGTGCAAAGGCAGGAAAGACCCGACTATTTGCTGAGCGCCTGCCAATTGCCAGGTGCACAGACATCCATCTCACTCAATTCCCATACAAAATCATCCAAACACTAGCATCCTCTTCTTGTGGATAGGAATATTAAAGCTTGGAAAAGTTAAGGATTTCACCCATGAATTCTGGCTGCCATGAAGTAACAGGGACCAGGCTAAGCGTTGTATCCAAAACAACCAAAAATAAAGAGAAAATATAAAATAGCTGTTTTTAAGACACTAGACATTAGACAGGGAAAAGGACTCTTGGGGCACAGCAAACAAACAAGGCAAACATTCTTGGCCTCAGCTAACTGTGCTGTGAGAGTTCCCAAGCTCAGCCCTGGTATGACCTGGTGGACCCACTGAGCTCAAGAGAGATAGAACCCAACATCTAGGGAAACCAAGGAGCAGCCATGTGCAGGACAGAACACTAGAAAGGAAAGGACAGGGGGTTTATAGACAGTCTCTGGAAGATTCAGCTGAATGCTCATCAGCAGATGCTCATGAGAAACTGCTAATGAATTCTAAGAGGTGCCTGTTTCCAATAGTCAGGTCAGAAAAATCTGAAAGTTCATGTGAAAAGATAAATAGACATGAAAAGAAGCAGGTAGATGATAGCCCTAATGAAGCAGTATTCAGAACAAACCTACAAAAAACGTAACTATCAGAATCCACAGAGAAGGAGATGAGAAACAGTTACTGCCATTCCGTGTCAATGTTAAATGCTTAAAGAGAGACATGGCCACCCTGGGCTGTATAACAAGAGCTGTCTCAATTAAAATAAAAGTGTATATAATAACCTCTAAGAGAGTGAAACAAAGATAAAATTGTGTCTGAGAGTTTATGGCAAGTTATACATTAATAAAAAGAAATGTAAATAAATTTGATAGTATGTCAATATAAATCTTCAAAATGAAATAGAGAAAAATAAAAGTACACAAAAAATACACACACACACACACACACACACAGAGAGAGCAAGAGAGAGAGAAAGAGAGAGAGAGAGAGAGCATGACCAATTGGTAGGTATTTAAAAGGGTCACAGAACAACCTCAGCTGTCTAAAACACACACGGTTGGATTTTCAGAGTGTGGCACAGATGCAATGCTTGAATAAATAATGGCCCCAACTTTTCCCAAATGGTGAAAATGACCAAGCCACAAATCTACATAGCTCAGTCAGCCCCAGGCACGAGAAAAATGAACGACCCGGTGAAGCAAATGATAACCACACTGCTCAGAACAGAAGGAGGGGAGAAGATCAGCCCGAGGAGCAAAGGCATATTCCACACAAGGGATCACAGGGGAGGGAGTATGTGTGACGGCCGATTCCTCCTCGGCGATAAGCGATCGGACGGCACAGCACCATGTTTAAAAGCCAGAAACTGTCACGTGAGCAGTCAACATCCGGAATAAGTATCATTCCAAAAAGCAAAGGGAAAAGAAATACACTCTTTTCCTTGATGTGCGGCTGGGAAGGCGGCCCATTGCGTAAGAACACTGACTATGCAAACAGGAGGCCTGATGAATTTGAATCCTCAGCAGCCACATAAGAAACCAGGAGCGGCTAGGGAAGTCTGTAAGCCCAGCCCTGCAGGGTGGGATGGGGGTAGAGACAGGCTAAAACCCAGAAGCTCTCTGATGAGCCAGACTGACTGACACAGTGAGCATCAGGTTCACTGAGAGAGATCCCGTCTAGGGGGAGGAGCAAGGCGGAGAGCAGCCGAGGAAGACGTGACACACTTATACATCTACTCTCCACACCCAGCCCAAATGTTGGCTTCATGTGAGGGACATTCAGGTGGCACCTGGGTATACACAGCTGGGCACCTCAACATCTGTAGTTAGAACTCAAAGACCACCCATGAGGGCAAGGTATGGACTTGCTGTTGGATAAGAACTTGGGGGAATCATCTTGGGGCCTTTATTTTCATGCCTGCTGCTGGTGGTGAACATTCCAGGAAGCAGAGCATTGCAGCTTCTCCAGCTCGGTCCCACACTTTAGACATGAATGAAGTTCATTTTGCTTATTTCCAACTGTCCCCAGGGCAACCCCTTAAAAAGGAGGCCATATTACTTCTCTTCTATCCTATTTCAGATCATGCAAGATTGGCTCATGGCAATGATGTGCTGGGGAAACAGTTATTTTTTAAAACAAAATGCCATCTGTTTTGCAGCCCAATTATATAGACAGGAGAGGTGTAGGTATTCCTCACACATCTCAAATGAAAGGGCAAAGACAGAGACCAATTTGGACTTCCAGACGTAATGGTCCATTTGATGTAATGGAATAAAATGTATAATGTACACATAGTAAAACAGAACAAAAGGTGGCTTAGATTGTGTTGGCGAGCTTTATAAAACACCTGTAATTACCTGCATGACTCAGAAAGAGAGGCACCTCGCACAGTGGAAAAGCTGCTCTCTGCCCTATACCCACTGGCGTTTGGGTGGTCAGGGAATCTGCCTTTCACAAATGGTGCTTAATCTAGAATGGTGCGAAGTCAGCGGTCACGGACTGTTTGATGGTGTTGAGTCTACATCACTGTAAGTGGCTAGGGAGAGAGGAATTCCGCAATGACTGAGCAGAAGGTGTGGTCATTAACACAGGTAAGAAGCAGGTTCCTTATCAACATCTCAGATTTCTGAGATCAAGGATGCAAGAGTTAAAGGAATGTAGGTGAATCTGTCTTGAGCAACTTCATTTTCTTTAGAGAGTGTCTCATGTATCCCAGGCTGGCCTTGAACTTGCTGTATTTCTGAGAATAATTCTGAACTTCTGATGCCTCTGTCTCTGCCTCCTGTGTGCTGGGAGAGCAGACATGTGTCATCATACCCCGTTTATTATGTGCTGCTGGTGATCAAGCTTCAGGCTTCATGCATGCTAGGCAAGCACTTTTCCAACTCAGCTAGATCCTCAGTATCTTTATGTTTTAAGTCTAGAGTTGGACCAAACCAAGTTACCCACAGGCCTTATTTTCCCCACAGGGAGTAATTCTCCTAATATCACTTAATGCCTACATTATGCATAAATTGGACTAAAATTATAGATGATAAAACCGAGACTGAGATCCACACATGCTGAAAAATAAATCATCTATGATTTCATTGAAAATGAGCGCTGAGTCAGATGGAAACCCAGAGTGAACTCTACAACATGCAGAGCCTTTTACTCATCTTGCATCAATGTGGCTTCCGATTTGGCAGCACTCTGGAATCACCTGGGACCTGCGAAGAACTACCTCTGCCTGCCTCCCACTCCCAGACCGTCTCACTTGACTGGGTTAGGGTGCGGCATGGGCACTGGGGTTCTCCAGACAACTGTCCTGTGCTGCAAAGTCTGGGGACCACTGTCTGCCTACCTGTTGGGTCAGTCACACTCTCCATCGCCCAGTAAGACACTGTCAACCACAGCATGCCCAATGTGTGTGGCTGCTTTGGTTAGGCCCTTTTGTTGCAAAGAGACCTGTTGTCCATCTGCCAGAGGCTCAGATATTTACGACACGTGCATTTATTACGACTAAAACCTAAATGATACAGAAGCCAACAAACTGTCATCTTGTAAGGAGTTTGTACAGTTATACATAAATTAAATTTAATGTTTTGGAAAGGTATTTTAAAGAAAAGATTCAAGTTAAATTAGATGTACATGAGAAATCAGAGTTGAAAGCATGAAAAGGAGCCAGGAAAAGGCTAAGTCTAGTTGGCAGCAAATGGGTCTTGTAAGTTCTTGAAACTTTGAAGAAATTAAAGTAAAAACGATTAAAATCAGAATGGTTCATGAAAGTTAGAGCTTTAAGTTAAAAACTCTAAGCAAGTCCACACTGTATGACCCCAAGATCCGTGAATAAATACACATTTTTATGCAATGTGTCTTTTGATGGGATTCCCCTCTTTAGTGGACTTTCTCTGTGAACTGACCAACTTCTGGGTGTGTAACATCCCCATGGCATCGGCTGGCACAAGGGTGGTTTGCACACTGTGCTAGGTATTTAAAACCGATGGTCAAGAGGTAGAAAATGAACTTTGGCTCTGCTTCACAGGTGTCAGTCCTTGGTCACCTGGCCCCAACATGAGGCCAGGCCGAACATCATGGCTGTAAGAATGTGTGGTAGAGGAGACTGCTCACCTCACTGCAGCCAGGAAGCATAAGCAAGCAGGAAGAGGCTACAGCCAAGATCTACCCTTGAAAGTTAGGACCCCTAGTGACCTGCTTCTTCCAACGAGGTCCCACTTTGATTTCTACCAGCTCTCAACTGTCTATTCAAATTTTGAATCAATCAAGGCATTAAATTGTTCCTTAGGCCAGTGCCCTCAGGGCCTATCGTCTCTGGAATAGCCCTGACACGCACACTCAGAGGTATGCTGTATCTTCTAATAATTCAAAATCCATGCAGTTTGGTCTTGCTCTCTGAAACTAGCTGTATGTACTAGATGGTAGAGGAAGCTGGGGTTAAAATACGGCACACATTCCATTGCATGTAATACACACATACTGAGTACTGGCATGCAGACACAGGACCAGCACCATGGAGACCCAAGACGACTATCAGTCTTCTGTTCTCAGGAAGTACATAGCCTTGTGGAGCCCAACAAGCATGGGAGATAAAAATGTGAGGCAGAATAGGACAAAAGCTGCTCTGAGGTTCTAAGGAGAAAAAGATTATGCAGAAAGGAGAGTCTGGGAAGCTGCAAGGAGGAGGCTTTTATGGAGTCTGGGAAAGCTGTAAGAAGGAGGCTCTTATGCAGTCTGGGAAACTGCAAGGAGGAGGCTCTTATGGAGGAAGTAGGCTTGAGAACTGTTACTGTCTCTGTCCCTTCCCTCCATCCTGAGGTGAGGTAGCTCTGACACTGATGGTGGGAGAGATCAAGCACAGGGCTGGTACTGTCACTTCCTAATCGACTCTGGTGAGGGAGCTGCGAGTCCTGCACTGTGTAGCCATCTTCCTATTCAGGGCTTTGCTGCTAGGGACAGTGGGGGGAGGGTGGTTGAAAGAAAATGCCCCTCCAAAGGGAGTGGCACTATTGGGAGATGTGGCCTTGGGGAGTAGGTGTGGTCTTGTTGGAGAAAGCGTGTCACTGTGGGGGCGGGCTTTGAGGTCTTTTCGCTCAAGCTTCCCTCAGTGTGACACTGAGACCACTTCCTGTTGCCTTCTGATCAAAATGTGGCCAGCACCGTGTCTGCCTGCACACCGCCATGCTCCCTGCTGTGATGACGATGGACTGAACCTCTGAACTGTAAGTGAGCCACCCCGATTAAATGTTTTCCTTTTAAGAGTTGCTGTGGTCATGGTGTCTCTACACAGCCATAGAAACCCTAAGACGGGGCTCCCCCCTCCCCTTTAGAAGTACATCTACTAACCAGGTGATGGATCTTTAGAGCATGTAACCACACAGCCCTGGGTAGGACACGGCTGATTCAGGTCATCACCTTTGTAAAAAGTGTTTGACTGCAATCAGAAAACCGAGGTGAAGGAAACTGTCTGACTGTTCTTGTGAGCAGATGAGTGTAGGCACAGACGCCTGCCCATGTCCATTCATTCATGTACACGTGGACAGCCTAGTCCGTCGCCGTTTCCCAGGTGGAAGCAAGGTGAATGAACAGATCAGAGGCCCAGTGGTAGTTGTCAGTGGACCCTGGATGTCTGCAAGCTGGTTCACCAAAGAGATGCTTGGAAATTACCTATTTTTAGTATGTATCTGTATGGTGTGTGTTATGAGTGCAGGTATGTGCATGCTATGGCATGTAGGGAATCATTTCTCCCGGTCACCATGACTTCTGGGAAGGTAATTCAGGTCACCATGTCTATGTGGTAAGCACTTTTCCCTGCTGAACCATCTCACCGGCCCATAAATGAATGCTCTTAAAGACCACGCTTATGAAAAGGACAAGGAAGACGGGCTTCACTGGCTCGCTGTTGTGGGATATTTAACCATGTAAAGATGCGTTGCATTTGTCTATGCTGCAGAATGTTGTTTTAACTATGTGAAGGTGTGTTACGTTTGTTTCTGCTGCCTTTGTTAGTGATGTAAAGACGCGATACATTTGTTTCGCCTTGCCTGCCCAAGGCACCTGATCGATCTAATAAAAACCTGAATGGCCAATAACTAGACAGGAGAGGGATAGGTGGGGCTGGCAGGCAGAGAGAATAAGTAGGAGGAGAAATTTAGGCAGAAGAAAGAAGAATAAGAGAAGGGAACAAGAGAGAAAGAGAGGGACATGCCCAGGGCCAGAAGCCAGGCAGCCTCTAGCCGGCCAGCCATGGAGACAGCAGAAAAGTAAGATATACAGAAAGAAAGAAAGAAAGAAAGAAAGAAAGAAAGAAAGAAAGAAAGAAAGAAAGAAAGAGAAGGAAGGAAGGAAGGAAGGAAGGAAGGAAGGAAGGAAGGAAGGAAGGAAGGAAGGAAGGAAGGAAGGAAGGAAGGAAGCAAGCCCCAAGGCAAAATGTGGATTAAGAGAATACAAATTAAAATAAGAGCTAAGATAACGCCAAGCATTCATAACTAATAACAAGTCTCCATTTCATGATTTGGGAGCTGGTTGGTGGTCCAAAAGAAAGCCTGCTACAGCTCAACACCTTGAAGGGACACAGTATCACCCATTGTGAGGAGTAGTACTTGCCCATTAGAGGCCTCTTCCCAATGCTGAGTTTGCATGGAGCCTGCACGCCTTTCTAGATTTAACAGTGAAGACCTCGGAATGGGGAGAACCAGCTCTGCTAATATTCCCAAAGCCTTGGCAACTGGGGAGCTCTTTTAAGCCCTAAAACAGTATACATCAACAAGGAATGTTCTTTTCTATCTTGACCAGAAGGTTTAAGTCATCTACAGGTGTGTGTGTGTGTGTGTGTGTGTGTGTGTGTGTGTGTGTGTGTGTGCATACCATGTATAGATGGGTCTAAGACTCTGAACATATTCACACTGTGTATTTAGTTCTTGCGGCAGAGATCGCCCCTGAATCCATCATCAGGCTAAGCCTCTCCCAGTTGGTTAACAGCCCTGTTTCCTGCTTCCCCGCAGGGTAACTAATTAATAAACCTTCCCTTAATTGAGTTCTGGCTGCCAAGTCCACAGGGATTATAACTTATATATAAGTAAACAAAATTTCCATTTTAAACAACACTCCAAATCTTCTCATTATGGGTTAGCGGAATAAATCCATTGAAATCCTGCTGGGCCTGAAGGCGGGGTCTGATCCTTTGCCTTTGAGATGCTGGGGCCCTGGCAGGTGGGAGGGCTTGCCCTTTGCCCTTTGCAGCCTGGACCCTCCCCTTCTTTCTTCTAGTTTGCTGCAATGCTGGACAAGCACCTGAGAGGTTTGGAAGCCAGTGGTGGCCTTTTCCTTTTGCCTGAATTTATTATTTAAAAGCAATTTTCATGTACAACTTAAAAATAAAAAGATGACTTGGATGTTAAATATTTAATAAGTGCCTAGGATTTGGTAGGGCCAATTTGGGAGCAAGTCTTCCGTTTTAGGGAATGTTCTTTTAAATCGTTGTGGAGTCAGAAATTCAGATTTTTACATTTGAAGTACTTCAGTGAAATCTTTCTGTATTTTCATTGTTTGCTACTGCGTCCAGACTCTGAGTTGCAAACAAGACCATGAAATAAAAAGTTGAAAGACCCAAAGAGAATTGCTGGCTTGGAGTGCAACTTAGAAGGACATTGTGCTGCCCTCTGGGCCTCTGTGCTTGGGGCCTTTGGAAGCCCTGGTCTCAGGACTCAGAGCTGTTGGGAATCCCCTTTGCTGACCATATAAGAACTCACTGAAGGCTATGATGATTATTAGTATTGACAGTTGTTTAAATGACTAAAATAAACAGTGTTCCAAGTCTTACATCCACTCTGCTAAGACATTACCCAGAACAAGCAGCGAGGGCGGGATTTACAGCCAGCTCCCAGGACTGCTGGGCGAAACACAGTTCAGCTGCAGCTTTCTAAGCTCAGGGTCTCTCACTCCACGTCCTAATTCCTGTTTCTGGCCTCAAGAATGCTATGCTAAATGGAAGTGCTTGACATGGTGTGAACTCCCCTTTGAGAATTAATGTCCTTCAAAAGATTCCCGTTCAACATGTCCTGCTGTTCCCCAGTCAAACCCTGACAATCGCAGGCTGTCCAAGGAGATCTGGTTTTAGGTTAATGGTACCCTTCCCAAGGGGCATCCAGAGTGATAAGTGACAGCCAGGCTCTCTAGATTCCTGGGGAATTCTCCATCTGCTTCCAGATCTCTACAAGTGGCCTTGGCTAGTGGTACCCCAGTCCCAGATAGAGCTGTTTTCATTCATTCCCCATGGTGGGAATGGGAAGCAGGTCTCTAGGGCCAGTCAAAACAAATGAGCAAAGAACAAGGAAGATAAGTGAACAAGCCAGAGAAGCAAATCTCAAGTGTATTATGTTAAATGAAAGAAGCGAGGTGCAAAGGGACCCATTTGGGCCTCAGGATTGATTAACACACTACTATAGATAAAGGTCAAATACAGACAAAAACAGATCAGTGCTTGCCAGGGATTGGAGGTGGGGGTAAGGACTGAATATAATTATAAATATAATTGGCAAGGAAAACTTCCCAGGCCACTGATATCACCTTGAATTTTCCTGGTTGCACAGCTGTATGGATTTGCCAGAACTCATCTAAAAATATCAAAGGATATAAATTCCACTGGATACAAATTATTACTCAATAAACCTGAATCTAAGACACAGTAACTGGGTTAGATATGTTCAGAATACTGCTGCAATCCTGGCACTCCAGAGGCTGGGCAGAAGGATTATGAGTTCAAAGATACCTGGGCTAAATAGTGAGACATTGTCTCAAAAACCAAAACAAAAATGAAGCCAACAGGCAAGCCACCAAACCCTAAGGAGCAGGTAGAGTGGGAGATATCAGGTCCACGGAGGCAGAGAGATGGGAAGAGGATATTCCAGCAGAGAATACCAGGAACCCTGGAGAACTATCTTCAGGAATGTTTTGAAAGTCTTGGGCAACAAGAACACTTGAGGAGAAACTAGGGTGAGCCTCCCTCTCCATGGGTTGTGTTAATTCCAGATTTACTTTGAAATAGGGCTGTCAGTGGTCTCCTTCCAATTTTCAAGCCAAGTTTCCTCTCCTGACTCAGATTTTGTTGATTTCCTAGCATTCATTGTTCTTGAGACAATCTTTCAAGAAGACTAGGGACCAACTGCTTGGGCTTGGAAAGCCCCACCAAGACATTCTTGAGAGTTGTGAGAGTCCCTGCCTGGCCAGCTCAGCCCTTTGGCTTATGTCTTGTTAGAAAGCCTAGTGAGTCAACAGACTCCTTGGTCCATGAATCAAGATTCCCATACAGAGGTACTCAGTTAAGTGTGGTACCCAACCCTGATGGGCCTAGAATGCACACTGCTGACAGACAAAGATGGATAATTGCTTCAGTTTTAGATTTGACAGAAGAGCCAGGCTGGGATGATGAACCACAGAGCTGGGTGGGGTCCTGGCAGTCTGGCTCTCTCACAGAGCAAGTCCTGTGCCTGCATTTATACAACACATTTTTACAGACAGGCAACACAGAGGGAAGCAGCCCACACCGGCAGTTCTTCCAAAGTCTAATTTATAAGCTATTCAAACTATTTCTTCCTAGCCGATAGGGTGGACTCAGCATAATGATGGATGCCATATTGAGAGGTACTCTAGTGGCTTACTATTGGTTTTGGTGGTGTGATGGCTATTCTTGGTTGTCAACTTGACTACATCTGGAATTAACTAAAAATAGATGGCATACCTATGAGGAATTTCTGCTTAATTTGAAGTAAGAAGATCTATTCCTAATGCGGATCTTTGAGGTAGGAAGACAAACCTTTACTGCAGGTCTTTAAGCCACATCTAATCTGGGCCACGCCTTCTGCTGTAAGCTTATATAAGGACACGGAAGAAGAAAATTTCTGCTCCTTGCCTGCTTACTCTCACCTTGTTAGTAAGTCCATTCCTTCACTGGCATTAGAGCCTAATCTTCAGGACTCCAGCATTAGGTCAGTTGAGACATCCAGCCTCATGGACTGAGAACTACTGGATTCTTGGTCCTTCCTTCAGAGGCAGCCATTATTGGATTAGCTGGACCACAGCCTGTAAGTCATTCTATAAGTCCCTTCTCTCTCTCTCTCTCTCTCTCTCTCTCTCTCTCTCTCTCTCTCTCTCTCCATATGTGTGTGTGTGTGTGTGTGTGTGTGTGTGGTGTGTGTATATATATGTTCTGTTATTCTAGAGAACCATGATTTAAAAAGGTGGTGAGCCCTATAGGACTTGTGAACAGAAAGAAAGTATTCAACAGCTATTTTTCTTTTTTAATTCATTCTTTTACACATCTAAGGCAATGCCATTTGTAAATTATTATTGCCAAAGCTAACCTTTTGTCTCTGTACAACTCAAAAGTGAACTCAAGCCTAGAATCCTCAGTTATCTTGGATTCCAGACCACTGAGCTGCAAGCGGGTGCCATCCCCTCTGCTAAGGAAGGGTGCTGCTGCCTTTGGTGAGGGGTGCTAGCTGGCCAGAGCCATGACGGAGCCAGCTAAGATGGACTTACTTCCGCCCTTCCCGCTCTTCTCCATCCGGTACTGGTAGATGTGCAGGGTGAAGAGCATGTGGGAGTTACGGTGGTCATCCTCATCACAATCCTGCTGGTTGCTTCGCCGTGAGGCAATGGCAGCATCCAGGAAGAAGGCAGCCTTCTCTGCGGTGGGGGCCCGCAGCTCACTCTGGTTCTGCAGCTGGAGGACAGAAAAAAGAGCTGAGACCTTCAGGCTTCCCTCCTGCCTGGGGAAGCTCAGTCCAAGTGGTGAGGCCAGAAGTCCTTCTGAAACCAGGTCCTACACACATGGGCTATTCTCAGCATAGTCATTTTTTTTTCTTTTTTCCCTTTCATGTATGTGTGGTACACATGTGTAGAAAGGCATGTTTGCATGGGTGTGGGCACATTTTTATGCTTGTAGAAGCCTGAGGTGGACACTGGGCATTATCCTTGGTTGTTCACTGTGGCAGAAAATCTCAATTGATCTCAGAATTCTAGATATAAATAGTCTCTGGGCCAGCCTACTTTGTAAATCCTGTCTCACTTTAAAGCAGTGGTCCTCAACCTGTGGGTCTTGACCCCTCTGGGTCAAACAACCCTTTCACAGGGGTCATTTAAGACCATTGGAAAACACAGATATTTACATTATGATTTATAACAGTAGGAAACATTGCAGTTATGAAGTAGCAATGAAATAATTTTATGGTTGGGGGTCACCACAACATGAGGAACTGTATTAAAAGGTTGCAGCATTAGGAAGGTGGAGAACCATTTAGAGGCTGGACATACAGGCAGACTGTCACCTCCCCCCTCCCCAGCCTTTACATGCGTTCTGGGGGTCTGAATGCTAATCCTCATGTTTTTGTGGCCAGTGCTTTAACTGTGGAGGCAACTCAGGTGGTTGATTGGCTTCTGAAAATTAGTATTGACCACATTTATTGGATGTAACTTGTTTTTAGTTATTTTACAGCTAGCAAGTGGCTCTATGGTGTGGGGGTGGGGGTGGGGTAGTGGTAGCACATGCCTATCTTTGTGAACTGACATCCTAAGCCATTCATCACTAACCTGAGAGATGTGACTAGGTCTTGACCTTAAAGATCGGAGACAGGTGCTGTGAAATGCGATTTTACATCTGACAAGGAAGAGCCTTGTCTAGTGTTCATTTCCGATTTCTCAGTTATTTAACAAAAGCTAATTTTAGGTCACATTTACCGGCATAGTCATGAACAAGAAGTACATTATGCTAGTTAGTGATAATTGTCAACTTGACAGACTCAAGAATCACTTGGGAGTTGGGCCTCTGGGCATGACTGTTGGGGTTATCACATCATTGGGGTGGGAAGACCCACGCATTGAGGGTGGCACCCTTCCCTGGCTGGGATCCTAGGTTGTTGTGTAAGTGAAGAAACGGAGCTCAGAGGCAGCATGCACTTATTCGCTCTTGCTTCCTGATTGTGAATGTGAGCTGACCAGCTGCCTCAGGTTCCTGCTGCCTTGGTGATGGCCTGCTCCCTTCAACTGAGAGTCCTAATAAAGACTTTCTCTGCCAAGTTGCTTTTGTTAGGGTATTTTATCCTAGCAACAGAACAATGTATAGAAGGCATGTAGAAACACCTAAGTAATTTGAAGGTCCCATCTGTATTTAAGAGACATCTATCAGTTTTTGTTTCGGCGCCTGAATTCATGCTCAAGGCAAACTCACGAGTGATTAGAAGTGACGTAGTGGGCACTGTGTCTAAATCTTGTGAGAACCCCGGGTCTGAATCCCAGGACTCCCTTTTGTGGTAGAAATCTGCTTTTTGGGTTAGTTGAGACAGGTTCTTGTTCCCCTCACGCTCTCCATCTTCTCTCCACAGCGATCTGAATGTCGGCGTGACAGGTGCATGCCTGATTTAGCTTTGATTTTTTTTTCAGGAACTGATTTGCAACATGTCTTTGGGTTGGTACAAATTATGACAATTTTCTACTCCGACTTTAACCATACCTATAATTTCAAGCTGTGAGAAGCAATATTTGGTGCAGGCAGGATTTGCAAGCTAAGACCATCTTTCAAATCCTTGAACTTCGAAGGGATTTTATCGAATGGGTACTTTTGAACTGACTAGCCGACTTAAACGAAAGCATTACAAACATTTAAAAGAAGAGTTTCAAGAGGCCATTACTTTCTTCATCCTATTTACCTTCCGCTAAACAGACCTTTACTTAAGAGAACCTTTGTTAGTAGACTCCCAAACGAATCTAAGTTAACACATGTTTGAGTGCCCTGCCAAGCTTGCAGCCAGCATGGTGGCCAGGGTGCTCCTGTTTCCATCACGGAGCCTTGCAACAGCATCTGAACATGTGTTATGCTTCAGAGTAACAGTTCCCGGGATCCTATGGGAACTTGTCAGAAATGCACATTGAGGGGAGGAGGCGATGAGCTTTACCTCAGAGGGAATCAGACACTGTTGAGGAGGAGCCCAGCGATCAGTTTCAAGTCCTCCAGGCAACTCTGGTGAGCACTACGGAGATTTCTAAAGGAAACTGGAAGGTTCTGAGTACCCCTAGCAGAGGCTGAGCAGGGCCAGGTTTGGAGAAATGGATATAATACTGGCTCTGGGACATCCTCACCCATAGAAATGATCCAGCTGGTAGGAGGTGGGTACTCATCAAAGAGACACCTTTCTGAAATAGGAGGCATTTGGGAAGCCTACTGTAGGAGACCGGCAGAACTGACTTTCTGGATATGAACCAGGGGATCCCTCAAGTCATCCCCATGTAAAACAGCAAAAAGAAGAGGCCCTCATAACAGGCCTAACTTCCTGAAAAGGCAAGCAAGAGCTTCTCTTGGCTTCCATGGTTCCAGCAATTATATCACGGTTCTAATTAGAAATCGGTTATTAGCTTTTTCCCACAGCACTGCTAATCCGGTTGTAAAGCTGTGCCAGAAACAGGGTTTATAGAGCCATAAACAGCT
The DNA here is from genome assembly GCF_004664715.2 of Peromyscus leucopus. Lineage (NCBI taxonomy): Eukaryota > Metazoa > Chordata > Mammalia > Rodentia > Cricetidae > Peromyscus > Peromyscus leucopus. The sequence goes on from NC_051076.1 coordinate 20,314,697, forward strand.
CCAGCGATGGTTACAGCTATTTGTGCAGAGCAGTAAATATTTCAGTTTGTTGTTAAACAAAAGGAAGAGTGTGTTCCCCCCTCTTTCTCGAAAGGTGTCAAGAAAGTGGATTCGAATTCCCCCACACGCTACGACAATTGCAGCCCCTGCTCATTGTCAATTAGATTCAAGGTACAAATATTTAGGTTGGGCGAGCAGATGGCCCCACAGCTGCAGGCCATAAAGTTCCAGTCCACTTTAAAGTAAACACTCATAAGCCTTTCCCAGTTTCCCTGGTAAGGGACTCCAGGGCTGAGATGCCCCATCCTCTGAAGGAGAGATGAATCGCCCCTGCCTAAGCCAAGCTCCCAAAGCAGTCACCTGTGTGCCACAGATGGGGTCCTCACAGAGGTACACGCCTGGCGACTGTCCATCCTGTAGGCTGCCCGTGGCCACCTCAGACAGCAGGTCTCGAAGGTTCTCCTCTTTCCCCCACACCTCGACAGCTGAGATCCGGACTGAGAATCGGGCCCCGGTCTTTTCCTTGCGCTCATTGATCAGCTTGAACAGCCAAGAAATGGCGCACGGAATGATGCCCAGGTTCTGCATGGAATCATCCCTTCCAATCATGGTGTAGGATTTCCCTGTGGGAGCCCGGGAAGAAAGAAACACGGTTGGAGAGGCCAGACATCCCTCTTTATAGCCTTAAAACACAGATGCTGAGGACACAGAAGGAAGGTGTGGGAGACTGGGAAGGAGGCGAGAGACCAGAAAAACAGCCAACCTTTCCTTGTACGGGTGATGAAACAGCTATAGGAACATTTGAGAGGCCAAACAAACAACAAGATGAAATCACTAGGAGCCTGGCGGAGGACCTGAATCATCACAGGCTCTCTGCCTCCGCATTGGTCTACACGAAGTAGGAAGCTGGGGCTTTCCATCGCCATTCCAATCCTTTTTATAGCCACCCCACAGATTAAATCCACACACCCGTGCTTTATATCCTTTCTCAAGTTAAATGCTGTGTATTTTTTTTTTATAGTGCGAGCGAATTCCATTAAAATCAGGACCCCTGCTTTGATCTGTGATCAGGAAGCGAAGAAAGGAGCAGGGGTGGGGGTGGGGGGTAACAGGCTCTCTGATCGTAGGGGGTGTGGGCCTCTGTGCCCTCTGCAAGGCCTCTAGGATGAACCCTTCTGCCGAGGAGTACTTGTTTGAGCTTCCCAAGTTGCTAACTCATTCTGCATGTCAGACAAGGCCTGGGAGTGAACAGATGACCATAGATTGGGACAGGGAAGAGAGTGTAGGGGGGATTGAAGCCAATCCTATGCAGGGCTAGCTGGTGGTGCCTTTCCCATGTGCTCAGACAGGGAGGACACCTCACTGAGCTGGACATTGGAGGCAAGGACAGCTTTGCTTCTCCCACGTGGGGTTCTGCTTGGAGATTCCTCTATTAGCTCCACCCACCTAAATCTGCTCCCCAGACATGCCCTGTTCAAGACAGGTGCACCTTCCCTGCTCGCCTTCTGGGATTGACTATGACCTAGACCAAGTAGGAACACTTTTGCTACCCCATGCTTCCCCCTCTTGGACTTGACGCTGCCCTACGTGAGGAGGTGAACACTTAGGACACTTGTTTCAAAGTCAGGCGTGGTTAGTGTTTATTATTCAGTGTGGCACCAAAAGGGAACTTGGCCCTTCCTTTCACCGAGGACTCTAGAACCAATTCTGGAAGAGGGATGAGGTGACAGGAAACATGAGCAGCACCAGAGGTCACGTTTCCACTCACCCAGCTTGGCATGGCCAAAACAGAACACACAGCCGTCTGCCCCGTTCACCACAGACTGGATTACCTCGGCCACCGTTCCGGCACATACTTCAGCCTGGAAGACACAAGAAGGGGCAGGCACAGGTGGTAACTGAGTCACGTAGCACCGTGAGGCACCTCGATGACACAGACGTGAGTCTGCCTTCCCCGGGCTTAGAGTTCCAATGTCACCGCATTCCCAGATGCTCCAGCCTCTGCCACGGGGTTCTGAGGGAACTCAGAAACCTTAGGGACCTTCCACTCTTTGCTAGCCTGTGTGTGAAACACGCTGGCTATAAAGCTCCACTAACGGATGGCACTCTCCAGCCTTATAAAGTAGGTACAGGCTTCAGTGGTAAAATGGGAGGGGTTCTAGACCCCGTTCCCCTCTGTCACCTATCGTTACTAATTTCAGCCTCCTGGGCAAGGCACTCAACTCTCTATTGGCCCTCTGCACGTGCGCGTGCTTGAGCGTGCGCGCACACACACACACACACACACACACACACACACACACACACACCCCAAATTTCCAAAATCAGCTAATCATACTAGAGGGGAAAACGTGATTTCTATTTCAGCACAGACACCCCGAGGAACATCTTAGTTCTAACAGAATCGAGAACTTCCAGGCAAACATCTGCTTTCTCTCCATCCTTGCTTTCTTCGCTCACGTCCGCTTTTGAAAATCTCCTTTCCTATCCATACAACTCACTGTAAACAGCATCAGCTGCCACACGCCAGTGTGTTATTTGGGGGCATTCTTTGGCTGAGTGTGCCTCATCTTCAGTTTTTGTGATTGCTACGATCTTTACACAGAGACCAGGCTCTCGATCCTTCTTTGCCCCTCTCCATCAACGCTCGCTGACGGTGCATGCCGCAAACTAAAGGTATGCATGCGGTCAGGTTTGCGGACCACCTCAGAGATTCGGAAAAATCTCCAGTTAGCATCTGAGACTTTCGCAGCAGCAGCGGGAGGACCGAATTATTTTCCATGTCGCGCTGCCTGGCCTTCACTTCTGTCTTGGGGCTGGCGTCGGAGCCCACAGAGGCCCTGAGAGCCGTCAAATGCTGGGACTTCGCAGCCATCAGAGCAATGTGCCTCCCAGTGGGAACCTGAAAAGCGGCAGCCTGGGCCATGAATGTAGTTATTCAGCTCCACGGTGCAGCTGCACAAGGAAGCTAAGTATCTGGAAATCAATTTTTTTCTCTCCCAAACTGAAATTGAAAAACCGCACTCCCAACAACTGTCCATTGTTCAGGGGTGGTCGCCTCAGCAGCTCTTCAGGGGTCCCCCCCTCAGCCAAGGGGATGGAGGGATGATGCTAAATGAGGACCATGGGACCTTATAAAACTCCCAGGACTGAGGCAATCAGAGCCAGTACTGCATTAAAGCCAAGACTGAGGCCGTAGAAGCTCTCTGGAATCGGCCAGGGTTGTCTCCGCAAGAGCAGGGACTGCCATGTCCAAAGCTGCTGCCTGGGAGCCTGCCTTTGAGTATGAAAGGGGGTGGGGGTTGGGAGACTGCCAACCCCCTTGGCCACACATAATAATCTTGAAGAGGCTTCAGTCACCAAGGAGAATTTGGGTTATGTGTGGAACAAACTGACATTGGAGTCATTAGTACAAGAATAGCTTCATAGGGTGTGGGGTGGTCCACACACTCCCTTGCAGGGCTTCTGCCTGGCTGTTCATAGAGAAGAGGATGATGAGAGATTTGTCTATGATGGATTGTTAAGGGATGACAGCGACCGAGAGAAACTCCCCACTGTCCTTCCCTGCAGGCCCCGAGAAGCAGAAAGCCTCCCTGAGCACACAGCTATGACAGAGTCAGCTCCGCCCAAGGCCTTGATCACCTGCGGGTCTCAGTCCTTCCCATCTACCCCTAAGCCAGATCCATCAGAAGTTTGTACCACTCCCAAGACTGCTGGAGGGTAACAAGGACAGCTCCTAATGGCAAGAAGGAACAGGACCAGTCTTTTACTCAGTGCCAAGGAGATGATGTTCTTAGAAAGAGGAAGAAAGAGGTCACAGAGGCCTGGGATCACCACAGTGACAGCCGATACACAGGCAGGGACCTGAGAGTGGCCCCTGAACCTGGGCCAGTAGAATACAGTGGAAACAATAGTGCCTCCATTCTCAGCCAGGGTATCTAGGCCCTGGACACTGCCATGTCCACAGCCTGGGCTAGCCTGCTGGACAGTGTGAGACAATCCAGATGCAAGAGCAGGCGGCCCAGACAAAGCTACTTGGCACGCTTACCCGTTTCGTGCCTCGAGGCTTACGGGGTGCTGAGTCTGTGGGGCTGAGCTGGCTCTAACCAGTGGTGTCAGGTTAACAACCAGGATGATGTAGTAACAAAGGCAGACAGCGACCATGGAGCACCTGCTGCCGGAACAGCCTCATGAGGCACATACATATATTTGGCATGTTAGGACCCCGAGACCCAGAGGGCCAAGGGACTTGCCCACTGACACACTGCTGGAAAACAGTGGATAAAATAGCGACAGGTCGGGGACCTGCTGTACTGAGCAGGGACTGAGGAGGTAGTGGAGTCCGGGGAGGATGTCTGCTAAGGACGGCAACTAAGGTGATGCGGCTAACTTGCGGTGCCTCAGTTTCCTCACGTGTGGTATGAAAAGAATTAAAACCGCCCCCTTTCTACCCAAAAGAATTCAAGGGAAAGTCCATGGCTTAACACACATGAAAGTCCTTGGAAACCACAAAATTACAGAGAAATTTATACTACTAGACACCTGAGGGAACCGGAACATTCGGAAGGCTGTGAAAGTGTGGCTTTGAGCATCTTGAGCCTGGGAACCAAGTGAGAAATGTAAACAAAAACTAGCAATAAAAACACCTCTCTCTTTTTTCCTGGAATAAATCTAAAACTCATTAATAGTCCAGGTTTAATTTAGGGTGTGCTTTGGAATCCTTACAACTCCCCCAGATAGCTTTTGAAAAGTTTTACCCCTGTTAATTAAATTATTTGTAGGCCATTCATTAGCCCTGGTGTCAGGTTTAAATTACTGAACCCATTGGGTGGTACAACATAAAAATTGAAACGAACAGAGAAGCTGCAAAACTTAATCACAAAGACCCGTATCTTCCAATGATAAAACTGGAGAACCAGTGTTCAGCTTCCCGATGGGTGGCACCTACATGTACTTCTGCCTGTTGGTGGAAGACAGGAGTGTAAACACCGGTATCCCCTTCAATCATATATAACACAGATTAACTGGCTGCAAATGGAAACTACTGGACCTGTGATCCTCAGCTCGGGGGTAGCCTGAACGATCACACTATGAAGAGTTTTGTATAAATCTCAGGAAGTACTTGAAGTTTCTCAGAAAGGCATAGACCCCTGATGCTTATGCAGGCAAAAGAGGACACCATCTGTCTATAACATGGTTTACTCACCTATGAATATGTTCACTGATTTTTGGTACTGAGGAGTGAACCCAAGACTTGGCCATGCAGCAACATCTGACTGCTCTCACAAGCTCCCCAATTCCACATTCCTCCACTGATCCTGGCTGTAGGATACACACCAACCTCAGTTTCCCTTCGGAGCCCTCCATCTCCTCACTGGGACAATAGTGCTGCTTCCCACTCCCCAGGGGTGTGAGACACTGTCTGACTAGAATGCAGTTTCCTGAAACATGTTCCTTCGTTGCATGGCCATCCAACCCAGGCGACGTGACTTGTCGGATGGATGCTGGGGATCCGAACCCAGACCCTCATGCTTGTGTGGGAAACACTTTACCAACTGAGCCATCTCTTCAGCCCTCCAAAGATATAACTTGTTGAAATCCCAGCACACGTACTCTGCCCAAGGAAAGCCCCATACCAGTAACTCAGAAGAACTGGGGTATTCTGGGAAGCTCAGAATGACTTCCAAACATAGTGATATGGATGGAGGAACTTGTCCATCAGAGTATCCCAGAAGACACCCTCCCAGTTCACACTCCATTAATCAACACCGTCTGAGCCCGGTGGCTTTTACCCACCTGAGAGGCATCTTGTGGGAAAACCGCATCAAAGGCGAACATCTTCGGAGGAACCTGGCTGCTTCTTTTCTGGAAGGCATTTTGACCCCACAGGTCAGGGGGTCATACAAGGTGATCTGCTTCTTCCGTGGATCCACCTTCAGGAAAGAACTGGACTCTGAGGTATCTCGAGCGGATGTGGAACAGATACGAAGCATGACTTTCACCTGTTCAAAACCAAAGATGGCAACAGCCTGGATTAGAGGGCTGGCTTAATAATGGAGTGGTCTTCTGCACTCAGTGGTATAAATATTTGTGGCAGCAGTGAACCTTCTCATGATGCATGATGGTGAAATACACAGTGAATCAGCAAGCTAATCCTCACCGGGTCAGGGGAAGGATGGTTTATTTATAATTACCAGGTAGAATATTTTGATATGTCCATTACTTTAAGGCAGAGAAGGCACACTGTGTTCTTTGTCTTCCTATTAATATAAATTAAAAATTAACTGTACTCTGGTGGCCCAATTACATAGATGAAAAGCTAATATGGACTGTCAGGCTATAGGGGTTGGTGCAGTTCCCTTGAAGCTCAAAGATCAATAAACCATGCACATAAAAGTTAGCTTCATAATTTACTCCCTAGCTCGGCTCATCAGGGCTCTGGGAGACAAAAATCCACAGTTATTAGTGCCATCATTAAAGCCCCGTGAAACGGCCTGTTTTTAATGGCCAGCATTTGAAATGCGTTCCAAGAGGCAAGTGTGATAAAAGATTGGTTTGCAACGTGTTATTTGGGATCCCATTACATGAGCACGGAGAAGCTTCATTTAGGGGGATGAGAGTGTGTGTCCGTAGAAATCAGAAGGCAGTACACACTAATCCACCTTCAGAGTCACAGAAGATAAGCATCTCTAGTGCTTATGACCAGTTCAGCTCCTCCCCATTGATGAGGACAGTGGCAGTCATGGAAACGGACCACCTGCTTTGTAGCCTTAAGGTGGGCAGAAATCAAGCTGAAGGCTAGCAGCAATCTGGAGGCTACAGTCCTGGGAGACGGATTTAGCTCTGTTCTGTAATTTATTTATTTTTTTTACTATGCTGTTTACTCAGTCCAGCATGTGATGGACACTTTCTTTGAGTATCTACTATATGCTGAGCACTGTGCTAGGCGTGAAGGACACACAATGCATAGGGCAGGGCAGATAACTGCAGACACAAGAGATTTCAGTAATATAATGTGGAAAACTGTGAATGCCTGAGAGGATTATTTTTCAAATCTTGTACAACTATCCAACTAGTTGTTTGAACTGAGGAAACTCTCATCATGCTTTGGGGCAAGGCATGGTTATATTTTTTCCGTGTGTGTGTGTGTGTGTGTGTGTGTGTGTGTGTGTGTGTGTATGTGTGTGCTGTGCACACATGTGGGTTTCCATATATGTAAGTCCAAGCATATGTGTACCTATGTGCATGGCCAAAGGTTGATGTTGAGTCTTCTTTGATCAAGCTCCACCATATATATTGATGAAGGGTCTACCATTTGACTACTGAGCTCGGCGATTAGGCTGGTGAAGCCAGACTACTTCTCCAGGAATCCCCTATCTCTGCCTCTCATATGCTGGGGTGACAGTGGGCTTCCATGCCCACCTAAAATTTACCTGGGTGCTGGGGACTCAAACTCTGGTACTCATGCTTTCACGGCAAGTTCTTGACTGTTCCAACCATCTCCCAAGCCCCTGGTCATACATGTCTTAATAAAACATTTTAAACATACAGGAATGTTCAGAGGACAGTACATTTTGTGCACAGTGGAGTGAGGTCATCCTCTTGCCCATCTCAGCCCTGTTAGCTGAGGCCTGGGGACTAAACCTCATTGTACAAAGCTCAGCGGTGAATCATTCCAAGGATACCAGGCTTGTCAGAGGTCTGGTGCCATACCTTGCCTGCAATTCGCTTTATAACCCCTATACTCCAGTGTGGAATGGAGGCCGGGGTCGTGATGAAAGGACATGGCTGGCCTCCCGGGATTAAAACTATGATTCTCCTATGTGAGACCATAAATACTTATTACCATTTGGAGGTGAGGGGCTGTATTATACCAGGCCTGTGCCATCATCTACATGATCTTATTTAGTCCCCCTGGTGACCCAGAGCATGGACACACTTGTCTAGATTTTCCAGCGGAGGAAATGGGTATCATACAATTACATTATAGCTCCATCCTGTTGCTGTAATAAACATTCTGCCTAAAAGCAACTTGGGGGGGGAGGGGTTTATTTGGTTTACACTTCCTGGTCACAGTCCATCATTGAGGGACGCAAAGGCAGGAAACTGAAGCCAGAACCTTGGAAGAACACTGCTGACTCTCTTCTCTGAATCACTGTTGGCTCCTGCTTAGCTAGCTTGCGTCTGTAACCCCAGGACAACCTGCCTAGGCATGGTACCACCCATGGCGGGCTAGGCCCTTCTGCATCAATTAATAATAAGACAATCCCTCACAGACGTACCCACAGACCAACCTGATAGAGATACTCAATCGAGACTCTTTATTTGGGTGATTCTAGGCTGAGTCAAGTTGACAGTTAACACTGCTATGGACACCCTTTGGCCCATGTTGCTGTAGCTGTGGGTGGTAAGGCTGGGCCAGACTTACCTCTAGGGCCCCATGTTTTCTCTTCTGGCGTCTACCCCCCATAGTCTAGCTTCTTAGAGCGTCACTGTCCTCATTGAGTGCACAGAGGACTCAATTCCTACTCACCCCACAGCTTGCTCCCTTTCCCTGCCTTCCTCTGGGCCTTGGCAGACTATTATTTTCCAAAGACAATGCTGATGATAAAACTACATAATGTCTTGACCTGGTTTCTGGGTACCACATCACACAAAAAGGACCCCAGGACAGATACTATAAATATGGATAGTTAGTAAGTACAAGATGTGACTAGGATCCTACCAGGACAGCTCTTTCAAGTCCCACAGCCACTGTGTCCTGGACAATAGCCACTAGGACTATCCATCTGCCACTGGGGCATGTCCTTGTTCCCCATCACTCTCTCTAGCCTGATTTTGACTCGACTCACGAATAGGTTTGTCCCAGTTACACCGCGGCACGCTACAAGCAGGCATCCACACAGCTACTTCCGATAGGTGGCTGGGCCCCCCAGGCTTCCTGTGAGTGACTCTCCCCATCCAGCTCTGAACCACACAAGTCAAGGATGCTGCTGTGACTCTGGGCAGAACTGATGAAGCCTCATGGCCCACTGCTTTTCTATTTTGCAATTTTGCATGCCATTTCTAGGTAACGGGTGGTGCTGAATGTGAAATGTGAGCTAGGCGAGGCAGAAGCCCACGTGGAGAAGAGGGAGGCAGGCACTGGCTCAGCCAGCCATTTGAACGGGAAGCATATGCCTGCATCTTAATGAAACACACGGCCCCTTTTCTGCAGATGAGCTAAAGACCCAGCCTTATGTCTAGCTAAGGAGAGACACAGTTCTTTAAAATCCCACTGAACTCCGAGCTGGGGAAAAGGCCACACTTCATCCTTTTCTCTGCAGTTCATTTAAATAAATGGAGGATTTTCCCCTTCTAGGAAGGAAATTGGGTTTTTCTGCTTGGCCTCCCTTTTGCCATTATTCCTTTAGTCCTACACTCCACTTCCTGCTTAATCCTCTGTAATTAAAGAGCTTAAGAGACACCACTTAGGATCAAGAAAGTTCCTCGGACGTCTTGCCAGGAGCCCTTGCTTTTGCTGCAAACACTGCTAGGTTCTTGGCAACGTCTTCGACCCTGCCCTCCGCCCTGCTCCTCCTGGAGAGTCGGAGCTGCCCCACACATTCCGAGACTAGCTCAGCTCTCGGGGGTCAAGGCCACAGTCGCTTCCGGGAGTGGACCTGGGACAATGGCATCGGCTAGCTGAAGGGGCAGTCTGAGAGGAGGCAAGGAGGGGCAGACACCCAGAGAGGGGAGCCCGTCAGTGCGGACCGAAGCCCTCTCCTATTGGGAGCCACTTCGCCTCATTTGTCTAATTACTCAGTGGTTGGTGCGAGACAGCTGTTGCTCGGGGCAGCCATGGTCTTTGTGTCTTGCTCATTAATCTTTTCAGCGCTTTCAGGCGGATGGTATCCTGAGGCCGGAGAGAAAGGGATTGCGAGACACTCATTGAGCGGGGGCTTCACATCACTCTCCCAAGCTGCACATACCCTCCATCAATGAGGAGGTGACAGCCGGCTGCCACCCGCCTTATTGGAGGCTGAGGGGAGGGTGGGCCCTGCCATCCCTTGGAGGCTGAGGGGAGGGTGGGCCCTGCCATCCCTTGCCACCGCTGTTACACATGGTCACAGTCAGCAGACGCGATTGTTGGTCCCTAGTCGTCACGTCGCAGACCCAGTGAGCCTCCGTGGTCTGTTTCTCTCCCTAGAAGCTGCTGGCTTGGAGGCCTGGGTTCAGCTCTAACACTCAGGAGGGCTTTGGGCAGGCTGGCAGTTCAAAGGGTTCCTCACCAATCAGAAAGACTGGACAAGGCGGTCAGGGGCAAAGAACTCTGTCTTCACTTCATGTAGGAAGGAGCTCACTGAAGTTCCTTACGTGAACACCCATACTGAGAGCCCTCCAGGGACAAGAAGCGAACAACCAGGGACCACTCGGCCACCTGGCTGTAATCAGCGCTGGGTAAGAAGATGGTTTTCCTACTCAGGGTCAAGGCGTAGAGCACGAGATGAGCACTGCATCTTTCCAGTCCTTTATACCTCCGTATTCTGATTCCTTTACATACAGTTAAGGATCAGTTTAGGAGCCGGGCGGTGGTGGCGCACGCCTTTAATCCCAGCACTCGGGAGGCAGAGGCTAGCAGATCTCTGTGAGTTTGAGGCCAGCCTGGGCTACAGAGTGAGTTCCAGGACAGGCTCCAAAGCTACACAGAGAAACTCTGTCTCAAAACACAAAACAAAACAAGAAAGAATCAGCTCAGCTCAGCTCAGGAGAAACTGGTCAAGGTATAGATATAGATGCAGCAACCGACTCCAATTGCTATTTAGAATCATTTTGGTCTTGTTCTGGGCAGGACTGGGGTTTTCCTTAAGACTTCACATCTGTGAGGTCCTGAGTCAGGTAGAGAAACTTCCCCAAAAGGAAGCAGGCAAACTGAATAGACTCATTAGTGAGGTGTGGTGATAGATGCTGGCAATTCTAGTACTCAGGGGCAGAGGCAGGAGAATGCTGAAAATCTGAGGCCAGCCTGACTTGTATGGCTAAGACTGTAGTGAAGTTGTTCAAAAAGCCACCACAGGAAGAATGGTGAGGAAAAGAGGAAAGATTGCCAGATGAGGCTATAAAAGCAAAGGTTGCTGGGTATTTCAATGGTCAAACGCTTCCCTAACATAAGCAAGGCCCTCAACACACATGCACATGCATGCACATGCATACACACACACACACACACACACACACACACACACACACACACACAAATGCAAGCACACATGTACACACCAAGAACTCATCCATTTAGACAACACAATCAAACCACAGAGCTGGGCAGTCACTAACTCCAACCAAGCATCCAGTTTTCTCCACACTGGAGCAAATGGCAGGGATGGGAAGCCAGGATTCCCTGTGAGGCATGCAGCAGGAATACTAATCATGCTGCCCTTGACCTCACGTGTGGGTTGAAGGCTGAGCTGAGGGGGCTAGCCCCTGCCTAGAGAAAGGAGGTCTCAGGTGAAAAGCAGGGCCATGGTGCCCTTGGGATAGATTGGGAGGCCTTTCCTGGGTCCCTCCTGTTTTTAGGTAAGATCCAGCTGTAAAGAGAAAAACTTAGAGGATCACAGAAGAGTTCATTGTTTTTCACAGACACCTTTCATTTTTCACAGGTACAGGCTTTATGGGCACAGAGCAAACCAGGAGTGGGTTCTCACTTGGGTATCAACATCAACACATGGTGTGTGGGCCTTGGCATCCTTATCCTTGAGGTAGACCTGCTGTGCTACCTCCCTTGATAGACAGATGTGGAGATCAAAGACATAAAAACTGCTTCTAAAGCAGCACACAGCGCCAAACAGTGCAGACGGCTCCCCACACCTGCAGTGTCCACCTGTATTCAACTCATCACAGACTGGGAAGAGCCAGGAAAAAAGCACATGTGTCCTAAACATCTAGACTTCTTCCCTGATCATCAATTCCCAAATGTTACAGTATCACATATAACACAGTAGCCATCTACACAGCAGGTACACGGTGCCATATATTATAACCAATGTTCAGGAGGATTGCACAGCTTATATGTAAATATCGTGTCATTTTTATTTATGGGACTTGAGCATCCATGCACTATAGAATATGCAGGGTTGCCAGGCTCAGTCACCCAGAAGTACTGAGGGATGGCTGTATTCAGAAAAGAAGGTAGAAATTCAGAGATTGGGGGCAGGGGAGGCAATAGGTTCCTTTCCTTCAGATCTACTGCTGCAAACGAGACTGTATACATCAAATTCACACCAGACGGGTATGGGGCGATGGCTCAGTGAATAAAATCACTTATTGTACAAGTCTAAGGACCTGAGTTCAAATCCCCAGCACCATGTTTAAAAAGTCAGGCATGATGGTTTTCTCCTATTACTCCAGTGTTAGTGTGGGGTGGGGATGGGGTGGGGTGGCAGATCTAGAGAACTCTAGTGCTCACTGGCCAGTCAACCTGGCCTGAGTCAACTTTTAGCCTCTGTTACAGCTACCCCCATGTACCAGACTCCCTCCATCGCATGAAAACATTACAAAGCAAAGTTAAGCACGCACATACAAAGTGATTAATTAAAAATGATTTCTCTCCTTCCTCCCGTCAAAACTACGTATGTATACTTAACATTTTTTTAAGGTGAGTAATCCATATAAGGCTTGATCTGAGCACCTAAAGGCCAAATGAAGTATTTCTTAGGCTTGATTCCTTCTTCTCGGGCTTGATCAGGCAATGGGATGGCTGTGCTCACCCTGTCTGGTCTCAGCGCCTTTCTCACACTCTGAGGACATTGGAGGGATGGGAGATCTAACAGCCACACTTCCCAGTGTATTCTTCTCATCACGCACAGCCCCCGCTGGATCAAGAAGCCTAGCAACCCTCCACTGCCATCCATGCTGTGGCATTCTTGACAAATTCGTGGTGAAAGGCCTTGATGAAGTGCCCATTTCTAAAAACTCCCTGCAAGGGATTAAGGATGCAATTTCCCAACCATTATTTAAAGAGCCCCCTTCTCTTTATCATAATGTAAGACTACATTGCTAGCCTGACAAGGGGCACTGGACTTCACAAATATGAGTTTCTTTTCTCCTCTTATTTACTCAGGATGTCTCCTTAGTTTTATAGAGGACAGGCAGTAAGATTAAAGTAAATTAAAGTTAGGTTTTACACAAGATGGAAGTTTATATACTTCCCTGATAAAATTTCTAAAAGTGATATGAAATTTGTTCCTCTCTCTCTCTCTCTCTCTCTCTCTCTCTCTCTCTCTCTCTCTCTCTCTCTCTCTCCTCTCTCTCTCTCTCTCTCTGTGAATAGCTATGACCACACAGAGAATACAGGAGGATGTCAGGTGTCCTTCTCAATCACTCTCTACTTCATGCTCTTGAGACAAGGTCTCTCACTGAACCCACAGTTGTCATTTTTTAGCTAGCCTGGCAGCCACGAGGCTCCAGCAATTCCCCTGTCTCTATCCCCCATCACAGCACCTAGGTTACAGGCATGTGTGTCCACACCCAGCTTTTCTACAGGTATCAGGGATCTGAACTCTGGTCCCCATGTGTTTGCAGCCAGCATTCTCCGGGCCCTGAAATGGCTTTCCCTGAAAGCAGATCTCTATGGCTTCATGAGACTGAAAGGAGAATGGAAGAGACCAGGAGGGTCCTGTTGGACTTAGAAAGGCTTGTAGGTTTCTAATGACTCCAGCACTAGGAAATGCAGGAGAGACCTGAGACAGCTCCCTAGAGTTAGAGATTGTAAGCAATACCTCACAAAGGCATTGCTCCATCTCAGCATAGTTACCACTACAGATCGCAGAGCCACACCTAAAGAGACCTCGGAGATTGGAAGCACAGTTCAGTTGTGTGTTACAGAACCCGTTGGATTTTGAAATTTCTTTGCATGAAAACGCAGTTGTCATCCTTTAAAAAGGTCCAGAGAGCGGGGCCTCTGTTTATCCACCTGGAGAAAGTCCAGGTCCCTGTGACATGTTTGGAAGGTGGAAGCTGAGAAGCACTCGGGCTCACTGTGGGACGGTCTGTTTTTTGTTGACAAAGACAGCTCGGTGTCAGCACCCTGGCTGTGACTTCTTCACAGCCACAAACCTTGCAGTTGAGCGGAGGTTCTTATCTGCTTTCCATGTGTCTCCCCACAGCAGCCCTGCCAAAGAATTACCACCGTCACCGCGATCACCATCCTCCCGGAGTGCCACGGTGGGATTCCCGGTACTCCAGTGACTTGCTCAAAGTCAACTGCCTGGCGGTGGCCTTGACCTGCTTCTCTTCCAGGATGCCCGCAGAGCTGAAGAGCCCTTGAGGACCTGGTCAGGAGCTGGCGGGTTCCTTCTCTGGGGACTCGGCTCTTCAGAGGTAGCATTAGGTGAGTTCGCGTGGCGCCAGACAGCAAGGAACAAGCAGTCACGTCATCAGAGGGGGAGATTTACATTATTAAAAGCCAGGCTGGGGAAGGTGGCAAGTGGGGCCACAATAAAGCTAAGTGTGAGGGAGCATGTGAGAGACCAGAAAATGGAGCCTGCTAATGAGATGTACTCAATAAAGAAGTGCTTTGGGGAGTGACGGGGGCCTAGAAGATTCTGTAAAGCTCTTCATCAGCAGGCATCTGTCACCAGGCAAGCCCAGCCAGAGACTGTGAAACATGGTGGGGGCCGGCGGCGGGGGGGGGGGGGGCAGGGGGAAGAAAAGCCCTTCCCTGCGCAGTGCTGCTAATGGCCGGCAGCTTTGGGAACAGAGTCCCCCACGCCAATTAGTAGGCTCGGGAGAGAGCAGGCCACGCAGCTGAGGCTGGAGACAGACACATCTCAAGGGCCAGTCTGTCAGAAGGGACTGGAACTCTGACAGTAGCTTATTTAGAAGGCACCCCAAGCCCCACCTCATTCTGTTCAGGAAACTTATTTTAAATGGATGAGCCGGTGTTGACACCCCCTAAGACAGGCATCTTCGGGTCTGATGGAGGTGGGTTGTGGGATGTCGAGTTTCCCCTGGAAGATTCGCTCCACTGTCAAGGATGTTCACTCTGTCAGTTTCCTCCCTGTGATTTACGTGATGCAGAGCTAGATGCCTGGGGCACAGGCTGTGGAGAAGGGCTCAGGGTTTGAGATCCAGATCATTTGCTGATGTGTGTCTATGGACAAGAGATCTAGCCTCTTTGGTGCTTGGTATATAAACTGCTCACAATAAGGATGCTAGCTAGCAGGACACTATGGTTACGATGGAGCCAATGACTACAGAGTACACACGTGGTACCGTTAGCTATTACTGCCTCACAGCCATTAGAATGGACACATGCAGAAGGAGCCAGGCCCTTGCCTTTCGACAACAGAAGCTCAAAATGTCCTATGCAGAGTGTGATAACCACCCGGAGCACACAATGGGAGGAGGTAAGAGGAGCAAAGACTCCTGAGCTGCTTCTTGCCAGCCAATCACAAGTGGCCTCTTCCCTCTCTGTCTGTAGAAACTCAGAGTCACCAACAGATAGGGAGGCAGATCTGAGCTGGCAGTCCTTATTGAATTCCTTGTTGAATGACCACACACCGAAATTCTCACTCTTTGCAAAAACCTGGTCCCACAGCCATTGGCTTCTGTATACTTTGGGCTCTGAGCCCTTGCTCCATGTCACCTTCCTAAGGATTTGCATAGTTATTAATCAACTAATAGTGCAAAACCCTGGGAACAAAGACCTCACCACGCAGGTACTGTCATGTGGAGCGACGTCCGTGATGTGGTGGAAGAGCCCATTGCCTTGGAAACCCTGCAGACGCTCATCCCTTCTCCCTTCACCCGGCTTCTCTAGTAGTTCAGCAGGCCCACGTCGTTAGCTTCTAAATCATTTGCCCAAGGTCACTACTTTTTTTTTTTTGCATACAGAATTTTAGTGAAAACTGAGGAATCCCATGACATGTTGTATGGCTTAGTATTATACTTAAGTACATTGGTGTTCTCAGAGGCGGTTTATCTTTTTTTGCACTTTTACATTTAATTTAAAGTTTATTTTTATTATTTTTGAGAATTTCATATGTGAGTACTACATTTACATCATTTCTTCCTCATTTTCTCCCCTCCAACTCTCTCTGGGTCCCCCTCAACCTAATGACCTCTTCTTTAATGGTATTGTTTTACACACACACACACACACACACACACACACACACACACACACACTACATACATGCATATGTAATACAGCCTGCTGAGTTAGTGTAGTGTTGCCCATATGTATATGAATTTAGGGCTGACCACTCAGGACTGGATAATCTATGGGGGCTTCTTCCTGGAGAAGACTGATTCTCCCTAAGTAGCCATTAATTGCCTATACCTCTTTATCAGAAGCCTTGTGAGATTCCCCCATCCACACTCCTGTTATCATTGTACAGTTCTTGTTTAGGAAAACATATTGTTAGGATTTCATGAGCCCACCCAATTTTTATAGGAGCAAGTGTAAGCCTGGGACTTCCAGTCTCTAGCCTCCTCTGTCCCTTACCTAATTTTTAATAAACATTGACTGATAATGATTGGAGATTTTCTGAACATTAAGTAGAAGAGATCATTTCCAGAAATAAGAAATACCCAGTGGTGTAATTTTGTAATCTCAGCTACTGGGGAGGCTGAGGCAGGAGAATTTCAAATTCAAGGTCTAATTGGCTATAGAGTGAGTTTATGGCTCTTCTCTACAACTTAGTGAGTAGACCCTGTCTCAAAAGGAAAAGGAAAAAGTGGGGCTTGGGATGTGGCTCAGTTGTACAGCACTTACCTAGATGTGAAAGACAGTGGGTTTAATCCCTACCAATGCAACACACACACACACACACACACACACACACACACACACACATACACACACACACACACATACACACACACACACACATACACACACACACAGACACACACACACAGACACACACACATACACACACACATACACACACATACACACACATACACACACACACATACACACACATACACACACACACACAGACACACAGACACACACACACACACACACACACACCTTACCACATGTTCACAAAACAGCACTGAAGGAGCTTTTTGAGAGAGACGACAATGGTCACTTCTCAAAGTTAGAATGCCTCCAGATGTTCCCAGCTTGGCCTTTTGGCATTTACTACCAATAAAGGGCCCGTTTCCCACCCATGCTCATGTTACCACTGAAGAGATGAGTGGCAGATCTGTTGCTGCAGAAGCAAGACTTAAGAAGCACTGTGTCGGCTGATACAGCCTGGAGAGCTGCTGTTTGGCTTGGAAAACAACAGGCAGGACAACAGGAAAGTTATTTTTTCCTTTTGGAACCCTCTGTAATAAATGAGAAACTTCGGTTTGCTACAGGACACTTGCTTTGCTGTCTCTAGTATCTCACCGCTGGGTTCTTCCGGGTCCCAAGAATCTCAATATCTCTTTGCTTCTGGCCTTTGACCTAGACAAACAATTCTATTATAAATAACTTATTTATCTAAAATAAAAATGTCAGCACCCACGATCACATAATTATTTGGTATAAATCTTCCTTGCAGGTATGTCTGTAGTCCATTTGTTTTATGAATCCATCTTAGAAGAACAATATCCACACTTGCTCCCAGGCTTTATTACATGGGTAACTTCTGGGAGACAATCTTGTTCCTGATAGTAACATGAATTAATGATAGCTGCACAGGACTTGCTGTTAGATCGGTGGGAGGGGGAAATTAGCCTGGCTTCTAAAGGCTGCCTGGGGACAAAGGACAGGTAACTTAGCATACAACGCACTTGGTTCATCATCTCCAGCCTAGTGGCAGAGAATAGGCTTCTGTCCTGGGGCTTGCTGGGAGGCTGGGGTCCCTAAGAACTGGGGAGCCTTTCCTAAAAAGGCCAGGGGCATGTGTGTTCAGAGGCTCTGTCTCTGGAGCCTGGAGCTCTCAGGCATAATCCAGGGGCAGGAGAAAAGAACCAGGAACCATCTCAGGAGGAAAGACATCAGACGGAGCCTTGAGGTCAAGAGGGCAGAACCTGGAATCATCTCATCGAAAGCTTTGGGTTCTAGATAAATTTCATTTCTACTGAAGCCTGACATACACTCACTAGACCACTGAACAAACTCTACATTCTCGTGTCTACTCTGACATACAAAGAGAGGAGGTGGAGAGTAAGGGGTGAGAACAAAGAAAGCACACCATGTCTGGGTCCCAGATCCCTGTTCCTTGACAGGTGTAGAGTTTCAACAATAAGGAAGAGTAACTAGACAAGGTTACCCCAATTCTTTCTCCCGCAGGGCCTCTCGGGAGGGCCTCACACTCAGAAGTGTACACGTTCTGTCCATTAAAGCACAGACTGGTCACAGGGCTCTGCACAGCACCCATGACAGGGCCACAAGGGAGAGGGACATGATAAAGAGGGAAGGGGACACTACCACATCTGTTTAAGGGTTCCTCTACTTTCTAGATTTCATCTCGGAACTAAGGAAACTCCAATCCTCAGCTTGGCCTCAGCAAGCCTCATACTTACAGCTGCCATCTTGTTGGAAGGGGGAGGGGAAGGAGATGCTGGTAAGAAGAGCTAAGTGAAACCCCAGCTGGAAGACAGGAGCATTTGCCAATGGGACTCTCCTGTCATCTCCCCTGGGGGCCAGCTTCTGATCCCTGTAATTCCCTCACCACCCTCTGCCTTGGAAGAGGAGTTCTTGCTGGCAGCAGGAGATGGCAGGTTCTAATATGGAAACCATGCTTCCTGGCTTTCCTTTAACTCTGTGTGTGGAAGATCCGCTAGCGAC
Source organism: Peromyscus leucopus (assembly GCF_004664715.2). NCBI lineage: Eukaryota > Metazoa > Chordata > Mammalia > Rodentia > Cricetidae > Peromyscus > Peromyscus leucopus. The sequence goes on from NC_051076.1 coordinate 20,333,469, forward strand.
AAGACAGTGCCTAGTAAAGGTGCTGTTTGCTGAATCATGGCCTGCTCCCCTCCCCTCCTGTGTGTGCTAAGAACTGAAGCTAACAGCAGCAACACAGAACTCAATTCCAACCCCGCTTCCAACAGTGACAATCCTCCCCACCCGAAAGGCTGAGCCCAGGGAGCTTTCCCTCTGCAACAGAGGGGTTTGGAAACCTCAAACGAAAGCTAGCTGATCAGAAGGCTGTCTCCTACATTCGAGAATTCCAGAACCTTCCTAGGACACAGGGTTTGAGGGAAATGTCAGAAGCAACTTCGTAGCCACAATGGCCGTCCTGTGAGTGCTCACTTCCCTGGCAGGTTCTTTTGCACCACACAGAGTCAGCTTCCCAGAAGAGCGAAGAGCGGGATGCAGATGTAGATGGAGGCTGTATCCAGCCACCTCTGCCAGGGAGACAGTGAAGCAGTGTGTCCTGGAGGAGAGGCCGGGTCCTTTCTCTATGTGATAGTGCACACTCCCGGGTGTCATGATTCCTCCCTCTGTAAAGCAATGCTAACGAGGTCATGGGGGCTTCCTTCCAGTTTGGGCAGGTGTGCAGGCAAGAGTGAGAGTGAGCAACTGAGGCTTTGAAAGCACAGGATTCGAGTGTGAGGACGGCCAATGCGGGAGTGCATGCGTGCAAGGCTGGGGAGCTGACACACAGTTGTGGAGTTGAATCCTGTGGAGATGCGGGTCTGGTTGCCAGCAGCAGCTGCATGTGACATGGTATGGGGGAATAACAAATCAGTCACCAGACAGATAAATATCTGTAAAAACGCTGATGAGCAACCCATATTCCTTCATACTCCTGGGAAAGCTAAGTATGACAAACTATTTAGATTCAAGGAAGGAACCTAAGACAGATCTGCTTCAGAACACAGAAGAAGAGAAAGCTTGTCATGAACAAACCCACAGGAGGCAGGTGGCTCTTCCCTAACCATAGCAACAGAATATATTGATGGCAGCTAGCAAGCAGGCTGCTAAGCATCTTTTCTCCAGCGGAGGGGACAGTGGCACTGGTTCCTCCACTGAGGGGCACCAATAGGATGTTCTCCACTTGGACTCTGATCCACTGGACTTGCACCATGAAAGGGCAGCAGACATATTCTTTACTCCGTCAATTTTTGGAAGGCAACTGCCTCAGGACCTGAACTCCCTAGAGAGACATTTTTGCTTAAGTAAGCACAGGCTTCGGGGACCTGTTTTCACAGATATACACAGGGGGAGGGTGGGGGGGGTGTCAAGTTTTCTCACTTAAGGCTTCATCTCCGAGTTGAAAGATTTCCGGGTCCCCTCCCACAGTCTCTGATTCAGGTGGTCTTGGGTGGAGCCTTTTCCCACCCACCTGTGGATTATGTGACCACAGAGACATGCTTGGAGAACCACTGCCCATGAGGCAGGCCAACCTCATCCTAAAAGACTCTTTACCTCAAGCTCCACTGTCAATCAAAACCACGAGGACTGTGCATGTTACATCTTTGGAAATGACAATCTTTGTTTAAGATTCAGGCACCTAAGGAAAGAAATTTTCAAGGCAGGGCTCTGGGTGGGCTTAGAAGTAGGGAGCTTGTCAGGCATGCAGGTGGCCCTGGGCTCCCCCAGCACTGAAGAAGAGCAAAGTTCTAGTGACTTCTCACTGTTGCAGCTTTGCTTGAGGGAAACTGTGTGAAACCGGGTAAAGTGTCAGCCCCTGAAGGACGAGCAGGTACAGGAGCTTTTCTGTTGAAAGTAGTACAACTCCTACATTACACTTATCATTTCACCATTATTATTGTTGTTGTTACTGCTATTATTATTGCTGTTGCTGCCATTGTTATTGAAGCATAAATAAATGTCCCACAATAAAATCCAAACCAATTCTTCCTACAGAGTCTTGTCTTTTTTCTCTTTCCTTAAATAATCACTTATTTAAAATCTTACTAGAATAATACACAAAGGAAATCAATATTAAAAGAAGAAACTAACAACCGAGATAATTTTTCCTCTTGGCATTGAAGTGACGCGTGGGAGTGTACATGTATAAGGACACAGATTTGACTGTGTACATGTGTATATATGTGCATAAAATGTGCACAAATATGTGTGTGTGTGTGTGTGTGTGTGTGTGTGTGTGAGAGAGAGAGAGAGAGAGAGAGAGAGAGAGAGAGAGAGAGAGAGAGAGAGAGAGAGGAGAGAGAGAGAGAGAATGCTTTGGATAATGTTCAATGGTTTTATTTGACAATTTTTAGGATGAATATGTATATATGATTGAGTAGGATGGTGTGCTGATTAATCTTGGTTGCCAACTTGACTGCATCTGAAATTAACTAAACCATAAGCCACTGGGACACTTGTGTGAGGAAGTATCTTAATCAGATCATTTAAAGCAGGAAGACCCATCCTCCATGTGGACATCACTCTCTGGCAGCAGGCAGCCTGGATAAAAGGACATGGCAGAAGGGAACTCTGTTTGCTCTCACTCGTGTTTGCAAAGTCCTCTGCCTGCTGCCGCAGCATTCCTTCACCATATTGGAAGCTACTTCTTCAGGCCTGTAGCAGAAGTCTGAAGACCAGCAGCTCTCAAGGGACCCTCTAGGCCTCCAGTGCCAGACTGGGATTGCAGAGAAGAAACAACCGGATTCTCAGCCTCTCCATGTCAGACAGCCACGTGAACTGCATCCTGCAAGGCAACCTAATAAATCCCTTCTAATATCTATCTGTCTATCATCTGTCTATCTATCTATCTATCTATCTATCTATCTATCTATCTATCTATCTATCTCTATCATCTATCTATCTACCGTCTATTTATATCTATCTATCTATCTATCTATCTATCTATCTATCTATCTATCTATCTATCTCTATCATCTATCATCTATCTATCTATCTATCTATCTATCTATCTATCTATCTATCTCTATCTACCATCTATCTATCTATCTATCTTTAGATATAGATGTTGTTTATTCTATCAGTTCTTTTCCTTTAGGCTAATATGGATGTTCAGTTTTTATTTCAGTAGAAAATAGATTTTAAAAGCATGGAGCTTAGGATAATTTCACTCAGTCATAATTCCTCCAGACTGACATTTAAATTTGATGGAACCTGTCACTAAGAACATATGCTTCCCTGGAAGGGGCAGAGCAGACACAACATTATGCAGTGTTGGATACATAAACACTGGCAACCTGCCAGTGTGTCAACACTGAGAATGGAGACGATGGAACCCAGATCATCTTGAGGCCCAAACAAGTACCAAGGATCTTATTATGATGGTACCCATCTATGACATAATCCAGACAGCGAAGGGTCCTCAGGCAGCGCTGAAAGGACTTCTGGTGACCTCCATTCAGAACGAACTGATTGAATAAACTCTCATTCATGATAAGAAACATTCATCTTTAAACATGGAGTAGTGCAGTCTATAATGACTTTTCCTCAGAAAGTCGAGTTTAGAATCGACGAGGTGTGTGGGTGGGACCAGACAGTGGCAGGCGGTTTACGCTGGAAATGTTTTCAGTGGGCTGAGCCCTGTGGCTAGTATTCATATTTGGTGATTACACATGGCTGCAAGTGAAACCCACATGTCCAAATTAATAAGATTGATTTGGGAGGGTACAGGAGGAGTCTGCCATTTATACATCTTTACAGTCTAATGTCACTGATTGGAGCCTTTCACACAGTTAGCATTCAGTCCTGCAGGTCCAGAATATTCTTAAGCTGGGAGTTAGAAGGCATGGTTGGAAGAGTCAGAAATAGATCTTGCCTGGAAAGGTTCTGGAGATGAAAAGGCATTTGAGAGACGAGTGCTCTCTAAATAATGACACCTTAGATCCAAGACTGGCGGTGTCGTGAAAGCAGCCCCCTCAGATGCTAACTCTTTCATTCCTGTATCTCTAGAGGTGAGTAACATGGGAAGGATGGGGGGGAGATTTCACTGGGGGAACATGGGATGGGGGCCTGAAATGACAAGAGATGAAGGTTTGCAAGTGTGGCTCTGTCGGGGTGCTTTGAAGTTACTGGAGGCTCTCCTACTTGGTCTCAGCTCGTGCATGTGCTCAGACTCTGCACATCCACAGATGGCTAATCTCTGCTTTGCTCACAGCTGCCCTTTCATGGGAGAGAGGCTAAAAAGAAGAGCAGAATGGCTCCCCTAAATTCCAAGGAAGATGATTCAAGACACAGGATTCAAGCCTAGCTGCGGCTCTGTGATCTGTGCGTTTGCCCTCTGCCACACTGCCTACTTGCAAAGAAGAAGCATACAGTAGCATAAATCCTCTCCATCAAGCCAGCCAATTGCATATAAATTGTACACAAAACAGACCTCACCATGAATATATTTACAGCTGCCTTGGCAAGTTTTATGGAACTCTCCGGAGTCATTTTTTTCCCCC